>NC_080682.1:123850681-124460232 GCF_030445035.2 Dasypus novemcinctus
TAGTTGAAATCTCAAGCACACAGGCTCATAAGCATAGTCATCAGTATCAAGTGCCATCATTGGACCATCCTTCTTCACTTGTCTTTGCTCTTGCACTTGGGGGATTGTTGCTGCTCCATTGGGGAATGTGACAGAGTTCCCTGTATTCACTGATATTTGTTCTGTGACTTAGCTTAGCATGTGGCCTATCCTGGAGAATGATCCATATCCATGCAAGAAGAATGTATATCTTTCTCTATCCCTTTTATTAATATATAGTGTCCTTCTTTGTCTCTTACAAGAGTTTTGTATTTAAAGTCTATTTTGTCTGATATTAGTATAGCTACTCTCACCCTTTTTTGGTTATTGTTTGCATGTAAAATAATTTTCCAAGCATTCACTTGCACCCTGCTTGCTTCCCTGGGTTTAAGGTGCGTTTCTTGTAGTCAGCATATAGATGCATCATATTTCCTTATTCATTCTGCTGATCTGTATCTTTTGATTGGAGGGTTTATTTATTTATTTTTTAAAAGATTTTTTTGTTGTTTATTTCTCTCCACTTCCCCTCCCCCCATTGTCGGCTCTCTGTGTCTCTTCATTGTGTGCTCTTCTGGGTCTGCTTGCATTATTGTCAGTGGCAACAGGAATCTGTGTCTCTTTTTGTTGTGTCATCTTGCTGTATCAGCTCTCCATGTGTGCAGCACCACTCCTAGGCAGGTGCACCTTTTTTGAGTGGTATGGCTCTCCATGAAGGGTGCACTCCTTGTACGTGGGACTGCCCTATGCAGGGGACACTCCTGCATGGCACGGCACTCCTTGCACGCATGGGCCAGCTCACCACATGGGTCAGGTTTTTATATGTCATTGTTTTTATTTCTCTTTTTATCTTTTTAACATTCTTATTAGTAATTTTCCTTTCTACACTCTCCTCCAACCCTCTCTTTCTTTTTTTTTCCTTTAAACCTGCAGAAGTCCATTCAGTATTTCTTGAAGGGCAGGTTTCTTGTTGACCAACTCTCTAATATCTGTTTACCTGTGAATATTTTGAACTCTCATTTTTTAATGTGAGCTTTGCTGGGCAAAGATTTCTTGGCTGGCAGGTTTTTTTTTGTTTTTTTTTTAGCACCTTAACTATGTCATACCACTACCTTCTCACCTCTATGGTTTCACATGAGAAATCAGTGCTTAATCTTATTGAGCTACCCTTATATGTGATGGATCTCTGTTCCTTCACTACTTTCATTATTCTCTCTTTGTCTTGAGCATTTGACAATTTGGTAAGTATATGTCATGGGGTAGACCTGTTAGGATTTTAACTGTATGGAGTGTGCTGAGCTTCCTAGACATGTACATTCATAGCCATCAAAGTAGTTGGGAAAATTTTCAGCCATTATTTTCTCCAACACTGCTCTGTCCCTTTCCCTTCTTTTCTCCCTCTGGGATGCCTATAACACATATATTTGTGTGTTTTGTGTTGTTATTCAATTCCCTGAATCCCTACTAATTTTTTCCCTATCTTTTTATGTATCTTTTCTGCTATCTGTGCAATTTCAGATATATTGTCTTTGACATCACTAATTCTTTCCTTTGTCTGTTTAATCTGCTGTTATGTCCTTTTAGCATATTTTTAAACTTTATTTTTAATTAATTTTTAAAAATCTACTTAGATTACTTAGATTACAAAAATGTTACACAAAAAAATATAAGGATTCCCATATGCCCTATTCCCCACACCTCCCATGACCTCCCACATCCTTCATTAGTACAGCATATACAATGCAATTGATAAATATATCCTGGGGTATTGCCACTGAGTATGGACCATAGCTGACATTGTAGTTTACATTATTTTCCACACAACTCTGCATGTTATGAGAAGATCTAAAATGGCTCATATCTGTCACTGAAATATCATTCAGGATGATTCTCAAGTCCTGAAACCACCCCAATATTACACCTGATTTTTTCTCTCCCTGCCCTGAGAGCCTCTAGTGGCCACTGTCTCCACATCAGTGACATAATTTCTTCCATTGCTAGAATCACAATAATTCTACAGTAGAATACCAGTAAGCCCACTCTAGTTCATTGTTCATTCCCCAATCCTGAGGAAGTATGAGATGGTGATGTCCACTCCACCTCTATTTGAGTCCCGTACATCCAATGGATGGGACTCTCTTGCTTGCACTTGTAGGCTCTCTCATTTCCTTAGTATGGTGGTTGTCAATCCTTAACTCCTTGTTAGTTTTTTTGGGTGAGTCCAATGAACTGGAGAATAGGTGTTGCAACTCCACTGAGGCTCCTGGATGAGCTGGCACACAGACATCCCAAAGATTCCAGTCTCTTGGACATATACCTACAAACTCCAGCACCAAGTATAGGTTTAAATAGAAGGGACAGATGGTCTATGTGTAGGGAAGCCATAATTGAGTCCAACTCTGTCACTCTCAGGAGCACAAACTCCAAAGTCAGGCTCACTGGGGAGGTATCAAACTTTTAGGATATTTTTGAATTCTTGTATTGTGCCATTCATTACCTTCAGATTTGTTATCTTGTTTTTGTATGTTTACAATTTCTTCTCTATGTTCCCTCATGTCTTCTAAATATCCTTTTTTTTACTTCCTTCACTTCATTAAGTTTATCCATGATACTTATTTGGACATCCTTGATTAGTTGTTTCAAATTCTGCATTTCTTCCTGCTTTTTAGTTTGTTCATTAGTCTGGGCCATGTCCTTCTCTTCATTAGTATGGCTTGTAATTTTTTTTTGCTGATGTCTAGGCATCTGTTTGTCTTGAAGGGCTTACTTAGATGTTAGCTTTTCTTTGTTCCCTAGTGTTTTATTTTGTTGTGTTTTGTGTTAACTTTCCTCTGTAAAACTTGGTTCTATGTATTCTATATGCTTGTAGTTGTCCATGTTTCTCTCAAAAAAATTTAAGCCCATAGAAAAGGAAATACAGAAGAGAAAAAGAATAATAGTAATAATAAAAAAAGAAGATAGAAAAGGAACCATAAAAGAACTAGGAAAAAAATAAGTAATAAGAGTGAAAAATCATAAAAAGTACAAAGGTATAAAAATTAAAAAGATCAAATAAAAAAATGAAACAAAAAAAAAAATGAAACTAGAAAAAAAGATAGAATACTATAAAAGACCAGAAAGATGAGAAAGAAAAAAAAAGGACCAAACAAGAAAAGGTAGAATGAAAGAAAAGCAAAGAGAGAGGGAAAAATGAAGGAAAGAAAAGGAATAAAGAATCTAAGGGGGGAAAAAAGGAAAAGAAAAAAAAGGAAACAAGGAAAAAGAAAATACAAAAAGCAAAAAACAACCTAGGATAAACAGGCTTTCTTCTCAGGCCACTAGGAAACTTCTAGGGTGCCAGTGCTCATCAGTCAATCACCCTGCAGCCTGACCCCCACAGGTAAGGTACCCAGTTTTAAAAAATAAAATAAAGAATAAAACAATTAAAAAAAAACAAAAAATTTAAAAATTAAAAAAAAAAGAAATATAGGTAAAAAAACCTAAAAAATAAAATCAGTCTGTAAGTTCCCTGTCACAAGGTGCCAGCTGGATGCCTGACCTCTGGTCCCTTCTCTTAAGTAGCACGGGTGATCCAACCATGGACCCACTCCACCCACTCCACAGGTTAAGCAGGCTCCTGAAGGCCTGCCATTTTGCCCTCTTTGCCTCGGGACGTTGGACTTCTAACAGTTGGCCCGCTCTCTCTCCTGGCTTCCTTCTCTCCAGGGCTGTTAGGAGCCTGTGAGCCTGCCCCTCGCTGATGTAGTTCCTCTCTCCCTAAGGTGGGTGGGTGTGACAGCCTGCCTGACCTCATCACCCCTCCCCTCTCCCTGGGGCAGTTTCAGTGCGAGCTGGGATGTTTATTTCATCTTCCCTCTCTGTTCCGCCTGCCCTATCTCCCTCCCCATACTTTCTTTCTCTGAGTTTGCTGGGTGCCTGTCCCACAGGTATTAGATCTTCAGCTCCCCTGGGAATGGTCCCTTGAAACCTCCCATTGCTGGGCTGGCTACAACAGAGGTTAAAGCGGGCTCAGCTGGCCAAACTTACTGAAGAGAAACCACTCCCCACCCTCCCCCAAGCCCCTCCTCCTCCCAGGAAGGAGGACCCTTTCTCCCCTCTGTTAGCTGCCGTCAGCCAGGAATTTTACCAAGACTACCCCCCTTGTGGGGGGAAGATATGTGCTGTCTCCAGCTACAGGGGCCAATGATTCGTGGTTTTCATTTGACCTCTTTGTCTCTCTGTCCCTCGTCCTGGGTGATGCACAGCACTCTCCTTGTCTGCAGATCCCCACAGCAGCTCCCTCGATAGCTTTTTGCCCTTTCTCCATTGCTTTTGTGAGAGAGTCGAGCCCTGCTTAGTTACTCTGATGCTGACTTCCCAGAAGTCCCAAACCGATTTATATTTTTAATGCAGTTCCAAACAAAATCTCAGCAGACATAGAAACTGATTTTAGAATCTATGCCAAAGCTAAACAATTTTTCCAAAAAGAATAAATTTGGAACCACGCTACGAAGAATAAGGAAGATTTACTATTATGGTAATATAGTGAAGACAGTGTGGAAACAGAAAAGAAACAAACATATGGATCAATGAATAAGAACATGGTCCATAAATAGACCCACACATAAATAGCTATTCAAGGGGGAAGAAAGAGTCCTTTCAGCAGAGGGTGTTGGAACAGCTGGAAATGTACATGCAAAAAAAAAAGATTATCCCCAAACTAGACTCATAGTTTTTACAATTTTTTTCAAAATGACAACATGTAGGTACTGTATACCCCATGATTTTTTGATTATCTCTATTTTCCAAACCAAGGACAGGGTCTCTTTACATGAGAATGTTTGAGTGGAAGCTGAGGAAGTCTTGTCCTTTAAAGCCAGACGTCCAGAACCCATAGCTGAGCCACCACCTGGACATCACAGTAAGAGTGGCCTGAGGAGACAGAGCACCCTCAGACAGCAGTTGCTGCTTCCTCCCTGACCCTGTGCCTCCCCAACCCCAAAGGGAGCACAGCCTAGTTCCTGTGACTTCCAGATCTTCCCAGAGAGGGCTTCGAGGCAGGCTCAGAGATCTGTCATTTCTCTGCTTAAATCCAGGTTCCTGACAATCTTTGTGAGAGGGATCAGCCCTGCCCCTGCCACAGGCCTCTGGCCCTGTGCCTCTTGTCTGACCCTTTTGAGTCCTAATCTCTGTCAGAATCACCCTATAATCCTGCTCCCTCTCCTAGTTTTGTCTGTCCAGGTATCAGCACACAGTTCTGCCCTGACCCCCAGTCCAGGCTCTGCCCTGGCTGTTCTCTTTCATAAGACAGTGTGAGCTGAGCATCTGCACATCCCCAAGGAGAATCATGATTGCCTGTTATTACCTGAGCCCCAGCCATGAGGGGGTGAAACCTAACGGAGAGGGATACAGAAGATGAGGCTCCCTGAAGCTTCCCATATCCCTGTGATGTGGCTGAACTTCAAGGAGCTGGAATTAAGGCTCTCCTGTCCTGACTGACCCTGAAACATGCGAGGAGGTCAGGTCCTTCCATGAGGATGAAGTCCAGAAAAAGAGGAATATAAAGTCCAGGTAAAGGAATAGAGGTGAGTGTAGGACAAGAGAAAGATCAGAAGTGAAGCAGAGAAGAACAGAGAGAAAGCTGTGCAGAAAGGAGATGTGGTTCTAGAGATCTGTACCAAGAGTCAAGGGACCGTGTGGGGTGCACAGTATGTGGGTAAGAGAGGTGAGGCAGGGCCTGGCACGGCAAACCTCCCTTTCCTTCCTGAGTGCACCAGTGGATCAAAGAGAAAGACGGTCCTTGAGTAACAGAGCAAAGCTGTGGAGAATATAGGGTCCTGGGGATGGGGACGAGCCCAGCTTCCTGTTCATCTCAAGACTAGTCTTAATGCTCATTGAACCTATTCCATTTCTTCTCAAACAAGAGTCTGAAATGAGGCTAGAACTTTGGTAAAAGACTTTAGTAAAAACTCCAGGAAAGCTTCAGGGTAAGCAAAGCAAAGAGATAATCTGGTTTAACCAGCCTACATCCTCTCCTTCCAGCTGGAGCTTCTCCTCAAAGGACTTTCGTTGCCTGACCCTGGCTGCCTCCACCCCCAGAGCCGATTTTCTGTATCTATTCCCAGACTGTGCAGGCCAGGAAAGGGAGGTAAAGGAGAAGGGATAAAATTCCCTTCCCAGGTGTGCTGGGGTTCCTTTCCGAACAGGTGCACGACCCTGGTGCCTTAGCCTCTGACGCAGTTGTATCAGAACCATGTGCAGGGCTTGTTAAGACCAGCTGCTGGGCCGCCACAGAGGCTCTTGATGGTCAGGGTGGGGACCCAGAGTCCTCATTCCCAAGAAATTCCAAGGAGATGCTACTGCTGCAGGTCCAAAGTTCATCAAAGCTGAGAGTTTTAAGTTGTATAAGGATGGATGATTAAAAACACATGCACAGGGAAGCGGCTGTGGCTCCACCGATTGGGCTCCCATCTACCATATGGGGAGCCCTGTGTTCACGTCCCGGGGCCTCCTTGTTGAAGGCAAGTTGGCCTGCCTTCAACAAGGAGCTGACGGCCTGACAGCCTGCGTCCCTGGAGAGCTGACAGCCTGCACCCTCGGAGAGCTGCCAGCCCACAGCCGTGGAGAACTGGCATGGCGAGATGACACAACAATAGGGGACAAGCAGACACAGAAGAATGCGCAGCAAATGGACACAGAGAGCAGACAGCAAGGAAGCCGCAAGGTGGGGGAAGATAAATAAAAAAATACTAATAATAAAAAAGAAAAGAAAAGAAAACAAACAAAACAAATAAACCCACATGCACGTTTATTGAAAGCCAGAGGATGTAAGCCCAGTATTTGAACCTGGTGCTGTAACTTCTCAGTCTGTGGTGAGGAGAAGAGAGTCTTGAGAAGCACAGCCTCATTTATCCTCACAGCTCCATTGCATTTCCCGGGGCAGTGGGTGCCTACCTGCAGCACCCTTTGTTTTTAGGGTCCTGGAGGTGCCGGTGAAGGCAGGAGACACAGGCCAGTGCACAAGGTGCAGGCCTGACACCTCTGGGACAGTCCCTTCCTCCTGCCCCCAGGAGGTGAAGAGGGAGGGGTCCTCGAATGGGGTTCAAAGTGTGGTCCTGACACTGGGGGTCCAGGAGATCAAAATATTTTTATCAAAATACATTACTGGCCTTTGCACTATTAATTCCTCACAAGTGTACAGTAGAGTTTTCCAGGGACCACATGACATGTAATATCCCCAAAGATTGAACTGAGAAGACTGTCAAGAATCCAGATGTATTCTATTTGGCCAGACATTAAAAGAATTTGCTAAAACATACAGTAATGCCACTCTTCCAACTAACTTACTTGATTAGTAGAAGCTGAGGAAGTCTTGTTCTTTAAAGCCAAAGGTCTTAAAAGCCAGAGGAGTTGTGTTAGATATTGTGATTTTAAATCTGTCATATTTGGTGATTTAATAAATACGTTTACATTTTTGAGTTTTAATTTCTGAGATGATACATATTGATATCAAAAATTCACATAAAATGAACTCTTTAGGGTTCTCAAAAACTTTTAATCACTTTAATTTATGTGTAATTTACATATCATACATTCACCTGCTTAATAAGTACACCAATTTAAAATAAATATTGTTAAATTTATTTTGCACAACCATCACCACATCCACGTCTATAAAGTTCCATCCCTCCCAAAAGATCCCTCCTGTTTTTCAGTCAATTCTTACTCCCTTCTCTAGCCCCTCGCAACCACCGATCTACTTTCTTTCTGCATGTATGACTTTGCCTTTTTAAGAAACATCATATACACTTTGTCATAACGTATAATATAGCCATTATGTATCTGGTTTCTTTCACTTACATGTTCAACTTACATGTTCAACCATTTTTTCTGGGGGGAGGAAGGAGGATATCAGTGGTTTGTTCCTTTTTATTGCTGAGCAATATACCATGGTATGAATATACCACATTTTGATTACCAGTTCACCAGCTGATGGGCATTCAAATTGTTTCCAGTTATTGACTACTGTAAATAATACTGCTATGAATATTTGCATGCATTTCTTTACTTGGACATATTTTCATTTTTCATAGGTAAATACTTAGTAATGCAGGTGTTAAATGATTTGGTGTATATGTTTACATTTTTAAGAAACAGTCAAACTGTTTTCTAATGTGGCTCCACCATTTTATATTGCCATCATCAGTCTATAAGAGTTCCACTTTTTCTACATCTTCACCTACACTTAGACTTATAACCCTTTTTTATTTAAACCACATGATTCTTTTAGTGTATAGAATAATCCAGTAGTTTTAATTTGCATATGTATTTTTAATGACTAATGATGCTGGGCATCTTTACATGTCCTTATTTAAAATTCAAATATCTTCTTTAATAAAGTGTCTACTCAAGTCATTTTGGTTGTATAGGTATTTCACTGCATAGTCTTTCTTCTTTTTTTGTGAGGTATAAGAGTTCTTCTGGATACAAGTCCATTTTCAGATTATGTTTTGTAAATATTTTCTTGCAGTCTCAGGCCTGTTTTTTAATTTTATTAATTGTCTGAGGACCAAATTTTAGTTTTGATTAATTCAATTTGTTAATTTTCTCTTATGTTTCATGTTTTAGGTGTCATATGTATGAAATCATTGCCAAACTCAAGATCACTAAGATTTTATCCTATGATTTCATCTTCTCATTACGTAATTTTAGGCTTACTTCTATTTCACTGATCGACAGAGTTAATTTTTTGTGTTTGGAATGAAAAAACTAATGATGTATAATTTTTTTGTAAGAATCCCAACTATTTAAACAGCATTTGTTGAAAAGATGCTTCTTTCAACTTTTATCAACAATTATCAAGCCAGTTGATAATGTGTTGGTTTATTTCTGGACTCTGATTGTGTTCCACTAATGCATATGTCTCACTATATAACAATAGAACAATAGAGCACTGAATAATTTGATTACTGTACCTTTTTAGTAAATGTTGTTACAGTAAATCCTCCAAATTAATTGATTTAAAAAAGACCATTTTAGAATTTAGGCATTCCCCAATAATTTTACCAGCATTATTGACACATAATTTAAATACCAAAAAATCACTCATGTTGATTGTACAATTCAATACTTTTTGTAAATTTACCAACATGTGAAATTATCACCATAATCCACTTTGAGAACATTTCCCTTATGCCATAAAAATCTCTTGTGATGGCTTACAATTAGTGCCATTTCCCAATCATAGTCCTAGGAAACCATAATCTACTTTCTGTATCTTGAGATTTGTCTCCTCTGGATTTTCCATATATATGGTTTCTATATGTCTTTTTAATGTAGTATAATGTTTTTGTGAGGTTCCTCTACAATGAAGCATATATCAATATGTCATTCATTTTTATTGTATGGATATGCCATATGCTTATCAACATTGACAGACATTTGTATTGCTTTCACTTTTCAGTTATTATAAATAATGCTATTGTGAACATTTGAATTCCAGTCATTGTATGGGTATTTTCTTCTTTTTCCTATGGTTAGATATCTAGGAATAGAATTTCTGGGTTCCATGATAAATTTACTTTTAACATTTTAAGAAATTTCAAACTGGTTTTCAAAGCAGCTTTACTATTTCACATTCCTACCAACAATGCATCAAGGCTGCCTGATTTTCAAATGTTCTACAACATATGTTATTCTCTCTCTTTTTTTCTGTTATAACTACTGTATTGGACATGAAGGGGAATATGTATTTTTATGTAATTGAATTTGCCTAATGGCTGAATGTTGAACACCTTTTTTTGTGCTTATATTAGCCATGTGACAGAGTCATAACTCACATGCTATTCATAAAAATATAAATGAAATATCAACTACATTAAATGAATGAAGATTAGTCTCTTCAGCAAATGGTACTGCCAACATACAAAATAATGAAGTTGGAACATATATCTAACGCCACATACAAAAATGAATCTAAAATGGACAGATTACTTCAACATGAGCTATAACCATAAAACTCTTCAAGGAAAATAGAGTGGAAAGGCTCATGACCTTGGATTTGGCAGTAGATTCTCAGATATGACACCAGAGGTGTGAACTAACAAAAGAAAAATAGATAAAATGGGCTTTATCAAAATGAAAATCTTTTGTAAATCAAAGGACATCAAGAAAATGAATAAACAACCTACAAAATGGGGAGAAAAGTTGTAGATAATATATTTTATAAAGGTTTAGTACACAGAATGTATAAAGAACTGCAACAGCATAAAAACAAAAATACAAACCAATCCCAAAATGAGCAAAGAACTTGCCTAGATATTTTTCCACAGAAGATATACAAATGGTCAAAAAAGACACATGAAAGGATGTTCAGCGTCATTAGTCTCCAGGGAAGTGCAAATCAAAACCACAATGAGACACTACTTTACCCCACTATGCTAATACAAATGGAGAAGGTTCTCTGAGGAAGTCAAATAAATATACAGTACTAATACATGGTATTAATAATCAGATGTTTGTGGTAAAAATGCACAAAATACAAGTTACAGACTATAGAGGGTTGTAATGTTGTGACAATGCTCTTTCATCATTTTAATAAATTTGTCACAAAAATGTAAAGAGCTAGAGGTGGGGTGATGTTTGGGAATCCCTGTATGGTATGCATGATTGATTTGTGGGCTTACAACTTCTCTAATAAAAAAAAATGTGGTATATACATATAACAGAATATTAATACAGAAGTTAAAAGGAATTAAATTCTGATACATGCTACAATATGGGTGAATCTTGAAAGCATTATATAGAGTCAAGTATGTCAGATGCAAAATGACAAATATTGTATGATTCCACTTATAGAAAATATCTAAATAAGACAAAAAGTAGATTAGAGGTTCCCAAGGGTTGGCGAAGAGGGAAATGGAGAATTAACACCTAATATGTAGAGAGTTTCTGTTTGGAGTCATGAATATGTCTTGGTAAAGGATGGTGGTGATAACATGGCATTGTGATTATAACAGACTGCAGTGAAATGTCCACTTAAAAGTACAAAAACCTAAAAGACAGTAACATATTATGGATTTTCGTCCATTGAGAAGGGCATCCTGAGACATGGAGTCCCAGGCAAACAATCTGGTTTCTGGGGCCCATGAAAAGAAAGGCCTGACTGGGAAATGGAAGGAATCCAGGGGATGGCACCAAACGAGGGAATTTGGGGTGACATTAAAAACCTCACGCTTCTACTCACACAATCAAGAAACACCCCAACCCGCCCTGAGGTTTCTTTCTAGACTCACATTGCTTTGGGACCGTGGTGAAGAGACTGCAACAATTATGCTCCTTCACACATAAGAGAAGAAGTATCTCCTTAGCTCTAACCCGTGTGCCATTCCTCCCTACCCAGGACTCCCTGCGGACTCCTGCGGCCCAGCGCCCAGACGTCCACGTCCAGCTCCCAGGAGTGTTTGCCAGCGGAGAAGGCCTGGGGCCCCCAGGCAGCTGAACAGGTAGATCTTTCAGATTTAAAAGACGCACCTTGTTGGTTGGTCGTGTCTCAGTCACTTCACATTGTCAAACAGCATGATATTGATTGGTTATTTCACTATTGAAGGAAATTTCCACTGAGGAAGAAAGAGAATATTCCAGTCACAATGAGTTCAAAAAGTCCTATGAGGTGAGAGGGGTCTGGTCAAGATGTCAAAGGAAGTTCTGACTGGAAATATTAAATTCAAGGGCTATTTGTATATACGAAGAAGAAACAAATACCAATCCACAATGGAAAACATTTCTAAAAACTATATAGGGGAGAACTATAATGACAACTTCTTACAGGTTACTACTAGTCATGATAAACTGGAGACCCGTACATGGTTGCCAAATCCATAGCAATAGAACATAACTCTAATACCTCCACAGGTTAGGAAAAAATAGACCTAAGAAAATGATGATGTTGCCAAAGGCAACATGGTACTCCAGGAAAGCCAGCAAATTTAGACTTATGGAGAAAATCTAAATATGCCTCCTTAGAAGTGATTTCCTACTAAGAATTTTCTGTGTTTACTTTCTGGGTCCATTGCAGGCCTGATCTTTGTTTGCTAGGCTAATCATCCAGGTTTAGGTCTACACTGGGGCCCTATATATGTCCTCATCTACCACCAAAAAAGCTTTATTGTGGTTCATAAATTCTTGTTTTCTGCATTTAGTTAGTTGATGTGTACATTTTTTTCTAATTAAACCAATTAAAATGCACAGTGTGGCAAATTTTAATTACTAAGAAACATTGAAGGAGAAATATTTAAAAATAAAACATCACTAACCTATCTCTATAATTAAGTGCTCTTAACTGAAATTGGAACGCCCTTTAAGTCAGTTCTGTAGTAAACAAATTGACATTGTGTCGACAATGGTTCTGGGCCCCAAGAAGCCCTAGGTCTGGGTGATTCCTCTTCTCATTTTCGAAGTAATTCAGTGCAGTCCTGAGTCACGTTTATGCTTCCACCATCTTTCATTTATTTGCACATCATGACGGCACAAGGAGGGTTGTAAATGCCTCTGCAGAGCCTGCTCTCCTCTGCTGAATGAAAAGGTAATAAGGAGAGGATGATCGCCCATGGGAGACCAAGACTGAAGCACCCTGTACGGTCCCATCCAGGGGCCACACTCATCTCGGTCACGGCTGAGCCTGTCTATCGGTCCAGTGATGGGCCTTGCGTTGAGCTCAGGGGGCACAGGCTGGGGCATGTGCA
The DNA here is from genome assembly GCF_030445035.2 of Dasypus novemcinctus. NCBI lineage: Eukaryota > Metazoa > Chordata > Mammalia > Cingulata > Dasypodidae > Dasypus > Dasypus novemcinctus. The sequence continues at coordinate 123,863,419 of NC_080682.1, forward strand.
GCTGCACTGACTCACTCCTGCAGGGGGAGATGCAGTTAATCTTTCTGGAGCAAGGACTTCATCACAGTGTGTTAAGAAAAGACATAAGAATTCAACTGAAAAGCCTTCTCCTCTGACTGCACTCCCTGCATCTTAGGTCCACGCCCCTCTCACCAAATGCCAGGGTAAAACTAGTCCTTGTACCTCAATATGTTTACAGTCTTGAAATCTAAAATCATAGGCAGCTTTCTTCTAGCAATTTCTGCTTGACTGATGCAACACAACCTATCTGAGTCCGAGTAGAAGATAATAATTGGATAAATTCTGTCCCTGCTTTGATAGAAACGGCTTCATCTCTTCATAGCCCTCATGGTACCTCAGTTTACACTGAAGGCCATATGTACCTTGTCAGTATATCTCCCAAATCCTGTAAAGAGAAAAAGAATAGAGTTCTTAAGAAATTGTCTATTCACACAGTTCTATGGGTTTGAGAAAAGTTCAGAAAAGTAACAACCACCATCTCTTCCCACCCTTCTGCAGCTTCATTATCCGTTTCTTCCCTACAGGATATTTCCAGTACGACAGAATGACAATATCTAAATTCTTGATAGATACCCAGCCCCAAGGAGTAGTAAACATGGTACCCATGCACTGCTATCTACAAAAGCAGCTTTCTGAGATCTTGTCCCTGGGGGATGATGTCCTCTAAATTAAGGGTAATTCAAATCTAGTACTTCTAATGAGGATTTAAATGATAGATTTTCCAGATTTCTCCTGATAGTCTCAAAGGAGACAAAAATGCATGCTCACTTATAAGTTGTTCCTTCTGGTTGAGCAAAGCAGGTTGAATTTTACAATGAGTTTTCCCTAGGGTATCCACTATCACGATTCCATAAAGCTTTATTGTTCATGGTTAGGAGTTTCAGTATATATGAAACTTTTCCAGTTAGAAATTATCCTTTCCTCAGACAGGTCATGAATAAATATGCATATGATAACAAACAATTAATGGAGGTCACAGAAGGGATTTTAGCTAATATATTCCTCAGTTCTCACCTGGAGCATCTCCAATCTGATATTTGGCACATTTTAACTAGGTCCTCAAAAGTTTTTCTTATTTGTTTTCTCTGTAGAAATATTTTGGTTTTACTCTTCCTGAGTTACCGTAAAATCTTTATGCCTTCCTTTATCTGCTTCTCTAAATGTAGTATTTCTTCTTGGTGGAGAACTGGGTGTACCTTCTGATGCTCATCTCTGATAAAATCTCTCTGTGTATACACATAAACCAGCAGGAACTTGGATTTCCTTAGTCACAAACCCAGGCTGACTTTATGGACCTACATTTATAGCACATCCATTTCTCTTTGACACTTGTTTTTACCCTATATTCCTGCCCTCAGATTTCACAGAAACCAAAAATTCATCCCTTGCCATTCTTCATTTATTTTCCATTCTTTATTAACTAGACCAAGAGCCAAGCTTGTCCTTGCCTCAAACTCACTTTCATCCACATTGTAAATTAATGAATGACTGGAAAAATGTCTTTCAGAGTTAATTTCTTCAATATATGCCCTCTCTAGTCTGAAAGACTATGTACAAATATGTGAAATTCATGATTAATTATGAAATAATTCTATACAATATTCTCACTTCTTTGTTAATAAATTAACCTCACATTTTAAAGCTCCCCACTCTGCGCCGTGACCTTTTACTCACAGCACAGATGTTGCATGCTACTCTCAGTGTGAGAAATCATGAGAGAAGATCTTCCTAAAATTCCTAACCATGGGACCTCAAACTACTTTCTATCCTCATGGTCTTTTTCTACCCATTTTGTCACTGTGAATGGGTTTCTTTCCTCTACCTAAGTTCACAGGCTCCCGTATTGTCCTGTCAGTTTGAGGATTTTAATCCTTATTCTATTGCATATCCCCTCCCAGAATGCACAGATTAAATCCAACCCGATACCTTTCCTTTAACCCTTTTAACTTTTCAAAATGTTCTGTTTGCTGACTTGAATCAATATTATCCTCTAGCTACTGCACTATCACTTTTTAGCATTACAGACACACTTCTTAAACAGCTATTCATACCTCCTTTTACTAGCCATAGCATGCTCATTGAACTATTCATTTCAATGAAAAACTCTTTCATTTCTAGAATTTATGTCATACAAAAAACTCTGCCTGAATTACCCATCAAATTCTAATACCTGTTTTTCTTGCAGAATTCAAACTGATTTTGAAGCTGAGAAACATCCTGTATTAGTCAGGGTTCTCTAGGGAAACAGAATCAACAAAGGATATCTGTCAATAATAAGAGATTTTTCAGAGTCTCTCTGCAGCTGTAGGGATGCACAAATCCAGGTTCCACAGGCAGGCTGCAAGCAGGAGCTCCCATGAAAGTCCAATGACGTTTCTTGATGAGTTCTGGGAGATGCTGGCTGTCCAAAAAAGAGCTGGGAAATTCTCTCTCAATGCTGGAATCATTTCCAATTTTAAAGGATTCAACTGATTGGGTTAAGCGTCACTCATGGCTGATGGCAATCTCCCTGATTGATATACTTATAACGAGCTATCTACGATTTACCACTGCAGTAAAGTCAATGGTGACTAAAGTCCACAAATGCCCTTGTATTACAATTAGCCCAGTGCTTGCTTGGCCAAACAACTGGGCACAATTACCTGGCTGGGTTGACACAATAGCCTAACTATTACACATCCTGACATCCTTAACAAAGATTGCTGAGCTTCTCCATATCCCGTATGTTCTGTCATCTCAGCCAGGCTGTGTTCTATTCCAAAAACCCTTTTTTCAGTATCTGATATATCAGGGCCTGGAAATCCTAATGAAGAACCTTGGTATCCTACTTTGATAATGTGTTTTCCTCTTGTTCACCTACCCATGGAATCTCATAGAGCCTGATGCCTTCAGCTCAAGTCCTCTAGGTATAAGTTTCCAGCATGTCTGCCTCAAACTCATTCTGAAGGAAACACAGCCTCATACTCACAGTCGTTGTTCTGTTTACTTCACTTAGATGTCTCTGATTTTCTTGGATCTGCTTGACGAGCTTCTCCTGTGAAAAGAACTATGAAGTTGAGCACCAGAGAAGTAAATATGACACATTTCAGTCCCTACTGGTAGACACAGGGATAGTGTAAGGACAATAATAGTTTTCAGTTTACTCTCCAGATCTATCAGTTCTGGGAGATTTCAGATGTAGAACAACAAAATTTTATGTAATCATTTGCTTAAAGAAACTGTTAAGTAAAATGTGGGTTTCATGAAGGGTGGCTAATATTCAGACAAGCATCTTGGCTCAGAATGTGTGCCTACTGATGCTGATCCACAGCTTTTACCAATGTATTATAATCCTGATTTCTTGCCCAGCACTACTAAATTTATTTTCAAAATAAAAACCTGCTTGCCCTTGTAGTGTTGGTCACTAGCAATGGTTTCTGGAAATGAAAGCTTTACAGTGGCCTTAGCATTACACTGCATAAACAAAATGGTAGTTATTCTTTAGTTAATCACCCTCCCATAGCAGTGTAAGCTCCATGAAGGCAGGCATGGGTGCGTATTTCACCACAGCTTTATCTTTGGCACCCAGAAGAGGACAAGGCACCTCCTTGTCACTCTGTAAACACAAGGTCATCACCATAATCATTGTTTTCCTTCCACTCTGTTAGCTCTAGTATCCCTGCTTTTCAAGTGCTCTCCAGGGCATCACTTACCCTGAAATCCTCTGCGGCCGGCTCTATGGAAGAGTGTCTGTGAGTCTTGTGCTCCTGAGACTTGGAGCAGAGCAGACACAGCAAGTGCTTGTTTTCTTCACAGAAGATCTTCTTAGTCTCCCTGTGTGTCACACACATATGTTCTTTCAGAGCTCAGGAAATGGCAGAGTTCTTGCTTTTCTAACACAGGACCCTAGATTCTTCACAGGAGCATTAGTTTTGAAGTCTGTGCACCGTGAGTTTTCCTTGCATTGGGGGCATCGGGCAGAAGTTGGGGCTGCATCCCAGGAAAGGTGGAGACAGGATCTGCAAAAGCTGTGCCCACAGCCTACGGTGACAGGATCTGTCAGAAAGCTCAGGCAGATGGAGCAGGTGCACTCCTATTGGAAGGCTTGGGAGAGGATTCAGTCCATTCTTCTGAAAAAAGAAAAGGAGCAAGTTTATTATTCTGCTCTGGATACATATACAGGTCAATCCAAAATTTTACTCAGGTTGTGATTCCATAGTCCAATTGTGACCAGAGCAGGATGGCTTGTGTCATATGAGGCTCATAGAGAGTCTTATATTCTGTGGAAAATGTTGTGTTTGCCTATGCAACTTTCATCTACATCTCTTTAAAAAAAAAAAAAATCTCAGTTTTGTAGAGGTGAAAACTTCCTGCATTAGCTTGTGGGTCAGGACTTTGACAAGATCTGTATCTCCAAGGGTTATTCCTGATTGGTCTGAAACTCAAACATTTTGCTGTTTGCCAGTGGTCGGTTTATCAATGAGAATGGACTAAACTCATTTACCTCCAATAATTAATTTAATTGTCTATATAAAATCCTTGAATGTCTTTTGTGACCTTAAACATGATCCACACCCCAAAAACATTTCTAAATACATCAGTATTTCTAAGGATAAAACTATGCTTTGTAAAATTGTTCAGATTCTTATATGAATATAATAAGCCACTGACTTTGTCCTTCTATCTTTGTGATCTAGCCCTTGCATTCAAACAAACAAAAACTGGCAAGTCACATCGCCCTTGATCAGAAAGGTGGCCAGCCCTGTGGGAGTCCCAGGGGCCATGGTCCCTACAATCAAGCTGTGTAGTTGACAGGACCATATAAATTCAGGACAGCTAGGCATGGACCCTTCAAGTGGACAGCTTGTGCCAGGAGGGGTGGTGGAAAAAGCTAAATGAACTCTTTCTTTTTTTTAGATACATAGATCACACAAAATGTAATATTAAAAAATATAAGAGATTCCCATATACCCCCACTCCCCCCCCCCCACATCAACAACTTCTTTCATTAGAGTGGCACATTCATTGCATTTGGTGAACACATTTTGGAACATTGCCACTAAGCATGGATTATAGTTAACAGTGTAGTTTACACTCTCCCCAGTCCATTCAGTGGGTTATGGCAGGATATATAATGTCCTGCATCTGTCCCTGCAATATCATTCAGGACAACTCCAAGTCTCAAAAATGCCCCCATATCACACCCCTTCTTCCCTCTCCCTGCCCTCAGCAACTCCCATGACCACTATCTCCACATCAATGATACAGTTCCTTCCATTGCTAGAGTCACAGTAACTCTATAATAGAATACCAGTAAATCCACTCTAATCCATATTTTTTTTCCAGGTAATAAATGTAGCATACATTTTATTTTATTTTATTTTTTGTCTTCCTTTTTTTTTAACGTTACATTAAAAAAAATTTGAGGTGTCCATTTAACCCCTATCCCCCTCACCCCACTCATCCCACATCAACAACCTCTTTCATCATCATGGCACATTCACTGCATTTGGTGAATACATTTTAGAGCACTGCTGTACCACATGGATAGTGGTTTACATTGTAGATTACACTCTCCCCCAGTCCACCCAGTGGGCCATGGCAGGACATACAATGTCCAGCATCTGTCCCTGTAGTACCACCCAGGACAACTCCAAGTCCTGAAACTGCCCCCACATCACATGTCTTCTTCCCTCTCTCTACCCTCAGCAGCTACTGTGGCCACTTTCTCCACATCAGTGCTACATTTTCTTCCATTACTAATCACAATAGTACCACAGTAGAATATCAGTAAATCCACTTTAATCCATACTCTATTCCTCCATCCTGTGGACCCTGGGATGGTGATGTCCACTCCCCCTCTATATCGAGAGGGGGCTTAGATTCCACATGGATGATGGATGCAATTCTCCTGCTTGCAGTTGTAGGCACTCTTGGTTTCTTGGTGTGGTGGTTGACCTTCTTCACCTCCATGTTAGCTAGCCAGGGTAAGTACAATAAACCAAACAGTAGGAGTTACAACTCGTAATCCATATTTTATTCCTCCATCCTGTGGACCCTGGGATTCTGATGTCTGCTCCACTTCTAAATTCTGAAAGCTGCATGCTGTAACTTTGCTAATGTGGTAAAAACACTGTCTTGCTGGAAGACATAAGTGATTTCCATGCTGTTGGTGAGCTCTACTAACAGTGTATCAGGAGCATTTTTGGTTGATCTGCCTACCAGGCTGCTGCTCTGCCCAAGCAGGTCGTGTTGGGATTGAAGCAGTGGTTGTCCAAGGACCTCTCAAAACAGCATGCCAATAAATAGACCCAGTGTTGCTCAGCCTAGAATTTTCATAATAGTTTTTAATTAACATCTTAATTGAATGGGAAAGTGTAAGTCTGATTAAAAATTTCTGAAGAATTATTATGTAAGTACCATATAAGAGGGGGAATTGAACATGAGTTTAAGATGATGAATCCACTTCTGGGTGTTATAAATTACATTTCCGCACACTGACATTACTGAATGTGAAAGAAAGTACACTCATTACACAGCTCCTCAAAGAAATAGCTACTCAAAGAAACAAAAGGAAACTTTCGTTTCTCGCAGGAAATGTGAGTTCCTATACCTGACAAATAATGAAGAACACATCTGATTTAATGAACTACTATTTTTTAAAAAAGAAAAATAAATGAGAAACCAGCAGTGCTACACTGAGAGGGTGAAAGAGTTGCCCTGGTCTGGGGCTCTTCTCTCTGGCCCCTCCTAGCCAAGCCAAGCCCAACCTCAGGGCAAGAGAGGTCTCCAGAGTTTATGCATAGATGGATATAGATACAGCAAGTGGATGATGCTAGTAAGTTTCTACAATTGTGGGTTTTCAAAATGATGTTGAATTCTCAAAGCACAAAAACTCTCTCTGTAGGCCCATAAATATTTAAAAGACCCCCACAAAAATTTTTTTTCCTATTTCTTTTAGTCAGTTATCCCACCACGGTCCTTTCCTCAGTAAAGTGCAGAAATACATGTTCATTAGAAAATATATATTATTCCAAAATATTTATAAAGACCCTCTAAGAATGATGAGATTAAAGGGATTTCATTTTATCTTTTTTTCTTCTCTGTATTTTATTAAATGTCGGTGAATAGCATGTGATAATTGTGTAAGCAGAAAAAAAATTAAATGAGACTTCTTTTGGAGGAATAGAGAGTGGCTAATCGTCATGATGTTCAAAATCCTCTGCTTAAACTTCTAGTCACTCTTAGAAACATAAGCACCACTAACTCCACAGGGAAAATCTACACAAGAACTTTAAAAAATATCTCTGGAAAGCAATCTTAGCTTGTTTTGTTTCAGAAGTTCATCCACAGTGCAGCATGCATCAGTTCTTCATTCCTTCCTAAGGTTGAATTATAGTCCATAGTATGTATACACTATATTTAGTTTATCCATTCTACTGTCCATAGATACTTGGATTGTTTCCATTTTGGGCTATTGTGAGTAATGCTGTTTTGAACATTGGTGTACAACTGTGTTAGAGTTCCTGTTTTCAATTTCTTTGGGTATGTGTCTACAAGTGGAATTGCAAACTCATACAGTAGGTAATCTATGTTTAATGTTCTGAGGAGCCATCAAACAGTTTTTGTACAGAGGCTGCACTACTTTACACTCCATCAACAATGTGCAAGGGTTCCAATTTCTCTGCAATATCACAAAAACTGATATTTTCTGGTTTTTAAAATATTAACCTTCATACTGGGCTAGAAGTGATATCTTGTTGTTTAATTGCATTTCCTTGATGGCTAGTGATGTTGATTATCTTTCCATTATTTTCATCCATTATTGGTCATTCCTATATCTTCTTTAGAAATATTCAAGGGATTTCCCACTTTTTATTTGGGTTGTTTGTGTTTTTATTGTTTGGTTATAGCTGTTCTTATATATATATATATATATATATATATATATATATATATAATGAATATTAAATCCTTTTCAGTTAAATGATACGTAACTACTTTCTCCAAGTCTGTAAGCTGCTTTTTTCACTTTAAAATATTATTTAGAAATAATTTCAAACTTCCAGGAAGTTGCAAAAATATTAAAAACCCCATATAGAGTTAATTTTTCTATCACATCTAAGAGCCGAGACCATAAAACTCCTTTTGTGTGGTCTCATTGGGTGGAGACTCACACAATAACCAAAAGAATATTGAATTTTTATTCTGGGAAGTCCTGATATATTCCCCAAGCAAGAATCCCTAGAGTACATGGGCAGTGCCTAGGGAAGGAGGAAAAATCAATACACCAGGTCCTTAACATTGATGGTTGTACCTATGAATCTTGTTCTTGAGAAGTTGAAACTTAGCCTAGTAATATGTATTGCTTAACAGTTACCTCCTGAAAGCCTCTGTATTGATCAAGTATAGACTTTCTCTAAGCCAAACTCAACATATGAACTCATTAAATTCTCTCGGGCATGGGACATGACTCCTGGGGATGAGCCTCCTTGGCACCAAGAGATTATTACCAAGTGCCAACCTATGATACATTTGGAAAAAGACCTTGAACAAAAGGAGGTAATATTAAATACAAATAAGCTTTTATGGTTAGGAGATTTCAAAGTAAACCAGGAAGTCAATCCAGAAGTCATGCTTATGCATGTTTTAGAAGGATCTCATTGACTGCAACAGTAAATGATACCTCAAACAGGGGTACTCCTGAGGGCTCTAGAGACATCTAGACATTATTGGCAGGTCAGATAATCTCAGGAATTAGGCACCATACCATTGGGCCTTACCTTGGAATATTAGAGTGAGACTCATTTATAATTTCTCTACACATGACTCTTCTGCCCCTTTTATTTGAACCTATAATTAGCCCTATACTCATTAAATATATGTCCCAGAGATTTCTATCTTCAGTCTGTTCATATGCCAGTTAAGATCTGAATCTCAGCAGACTTAATGTAGGTGTGTCATTTTGATTAGAGTACTTCAAATAAGGGCTTTCTAATTAAGTTATTGCAGTAGGCATCATCCTGGGTGGTCTCAATCCTCTTAGTAGAATTCTTTCTTAGTGACTAAAATTCAGAAGGAGAGAGTGCCAGAAGCTGAAGCAAGGAAACTGGAGAAAAAGAGAGCCCAGTAGGCACTGCCATGTGCCTTGAGCTGTGGCAGAGTGATGCCTTGAGTTGGACATTTTTCTCAGCCTTGGAACTGTAAGCTTGTAAGTAAATAAATCCCCATTGTTAAAGCCAACCTATTTCTGATATATTGCTCTCAGTAGCCCAGCAGAATAAAATAGTACCAGATACTCTGAGTCTAGGTACAATGACAGATCCCTTAGTTTTCCCATGAATAATATTAAATAATATATTTAAAGTCATAGGTTTAACACAATTAAAATAAATAAATAATTAGATATTAATTATGTTTGTTTTATTATTTAATGATCTTGGTAGCCTTACTGGCAAGAAGAAATATTAAAAGGAATGCCTTCTCTAACGAGCTTGTTTCTTCTCAAAAAGAAGGAAGAGAAATAAATATTTTGGGAGGAGTAGCCTCTCTCAATTCAGAAAAACAGACTAAAAGAAAATCATATAAATCAACCATTTAAAGACAATAATTAAGTAATAATCCATTGTAGCCCTCTTTTCTAAAAACCTGATGGCTTTTTTAATAATAGAGCTTTGGACATTCACAATTACATGAGCTTTTCAAAAAAATATTAACACAGCTTTTTGTCTTCTATTAAAATCAGGCAGTGGTCTGACAATACAAAGGCTACTTATGTAATACTGTGAAGTTAAACTACTTAAAAGATCTTAAATCCTTAGAAATAAGGTTTTCTCCAGAAGAAGATAAATGGAAATACCAGCTGCTTTTCACACTTGGTATTTGCTGCTTCAAAAGATTATTTACACAAATAGTAAATTAAAAAAAAAAAAGTGAGGCCACAGTGAATTGCATTTGTTTTGGTACACAGCCGCATTTTAGCATTTAGTGATCCTGAACAGAGAAGTGGCTGGAAGCAGCAATTTTTCAGGAAGCACATGCCGACGTGTTTCTCCACCCCTGCTGAGGCATGTGAGAGGCGGCAGCCCCCCAAAATCCAATTCAAGGTTCATTTAGTTCCACCTGTCAGATTCCAAATCAGACCCAAATGGATTGCAAGGGTGGCCAATAAAAGGCCCATTTCTTTAGAACTTCTTCAATTTTTAAAAGCAAAAGCAATTACAAGAAAAGAAAATAAGTCATTCAGAGCGACTGTGAGTGCTGACAGGTGCCTCATGTGGCCTTTCTCCAAGCTGAACCACCAGGGACTTGGTGGGAGCTGGCAGGGCTGCATAACCCTGGTGACTTCTTTTCTCCATGTCAAAACCTGAGGTAAAACGTGCATCAGCTGAAGGTGACAGCAGAGGGTGGAGGGCTGAGCGCCCAATTTCACTTCCCAGGCTGGTGGAGAGTAAAGAATTGTTCCACAACTGAGTGAGGGAGGTCAGAGACTCTCCACCCTCACCCGATGGCTTCTGGCCAAAGCAAGTGTCAAGGAAAGTGTTGGGTGGGGGTGCAGGAGGGGGAGGAAGGGAAAAGCAGGGCCCCTCAGGGAGGGTGGGGGGAGAGGGAGAGTGAGGGGGAAAGCCCTGAAAGAAGTCCTCTCAAAAGTCATTTCAGAGGGGAGCAGCGGGGGTTACACTCTCTTCTGCCAACAGTGGTAGTGAAGGGGGGTGATAGCTTGGAAGAGGGGAGTCATTTGAGACTTAGAAAAGAACCTAGAGGTGCAGATGAAGCCCCCTTACCCAGCAGGAGTCCCTGAAACCTCCACATTAGTCTAACGAGACACCCAATCTGGAGGGCTGTTGTGGGGAGGGAGGACGGAAGAAGGTGGGGGAAGGATGGAGAGAGGGCAGGGACCCCAGGTGAGGGATCTGCAGCCAGGTGGCTGTGTGGCGTCTTTTCACACTGGAGTGAGATGTGTCCCACCAGTTATGAAGGCAACCGATTTAAAAATACTTTCCTGATCCCAGAACTTCAACTACATGGACAGGGGTTACACTTGACAGAATGATTTGTTATAACACAACTTATACATTTCAAATAGACAGAAAATTGGTATCATTTACAGTGCCTTAAGATAAAATGTCCTTTGAATGGGAGCTTCCTTTCCAGTACTTTGAAGTCTATGAGCCGTATCTAGAAAATTTACTACTGTGGAAAATGAAGACTGCTTAAATAAAATGGGGTGGTGTGGTTTTTCTTTTTGATTAATTGCTGTAACACTGTCCTTTAGGCAGCTGAGGGAGCTTCATATTTTCATTATACATCATTAGGTGCAGAAGTTCTTGCAGGACAAATGTGAGCTCTGAATTCTGCCATTTTGCTAGTAGTGATATGGCTCTTGGGTACACAACTCCTTTAGAAGAATTAACTTTAGTCATATTAATTCTTGTTACAAATCTTACAAAGAGGGATGGTGCTGGATCTCTAGGTCCACCTTCTATTTTTAGGCTGTATATTTGGCTTTCATAAACTGTTCTTGGAGTCTCACTTATCCCTATCTATCTTGTAAATGTCGTGTCTTCTAGACCCCAGCTAACTGTGTCTTCTACTCCTTTCTGCCCTTCTTTGAGTTCTTCCAACAGTTGGAAATGGCAAAGGCCATTTGCTCCTGAGTCCGTGGTGGCTGCCATCTTGTGTGGCTGTCCGCATAATATGAGCCCCTGTCCTTATTGTCAGAAACTTGTCATTATAATTCTTGATGCCTGCTAATGTATAGATTCTCTCCCTTGTTTGCTAAACCATAATTTAGCTATTCTCTCTCTGGTTAAAGGATAGACTTCGGGTGCAAATATATCTGATTTTAAGGAATGAAAGATATACTTTTACTGGAGTAAAGCAAATTATTTGTCAATGTAAAATAATTACAGAATAACTAGAGGACTAAAATGTAAGGTGGGATTATTTTCACCATTGAAAACATTATATAACCTATGATGTTTGCTCTATGTATGTATATTACCTATTTAAAACAGAAAAATATTTTAACAACATACAAATTTATCTTCAAAACAACTATATTTTGTTTCTGAACTTAAGTATTGCTTTTCCTTTATCCGATTTTAGAGCATTTTGAAGAGTTAAAATAATTTTTATTATTATTAAAGATCGAAAGAAAATACCTTTTCATTTTCAACACAATCCCATGCTGAATTCAGCAGAGTTTTTGTCTGAACGGCATTACAATGACAGGTACAGGCCATTATATGTCTTGTAATGACTTACAAAAATGTGCAGGAGAGAATACACACTACTATGTAAACTATAATCCACACTTAGTGGCAATGCTCCAAGATGTGTTCATCAGGTGTAACCAATGTACCACTCTAATGAAGGATGTTGTTAATGTGGGAAAAGGTGGGAGGGCTAGGCAGGGGGCATGTGGGAAGCCCCTATATCTTTAATGTAACATTTATGTAATCTAAGTATCGTTTTAAAAAATAAAAAGTGTATTAAAAAAATTATCACAAAGTAAAAAAAAAAAAGCAAAGGGACTAGAAGTCTGAAAGCAGTGGGGGACTAATTGATCATTTGGGACAAGCACTGGTACTGGATGAGGGGCGAGGGTGGTCTGGGGAGTGGGCGCAGGTGCAGGCTTGGGCTCTGGGGATATTTGTCTCAGGGCTGGAAAGCTGCCCAGTAACTAGAACAAAGGTCAGTATTTAGCAAGGGGCTCAGCCAAAGTAAGACGGATGCTGAGATGGTACACTCAGAATTTTGATAGTTATAAAAGAGTGTTGCTGATTTTTATTATTTAGTTAATAGGTACAACTAACTTAAAGGGTACCCATAAATTGGAACTTATTCTATGAATTTTCAATTATAACCTTCTCTTTCTGAGATTTACCCAAATTGTTACTACGCAGTTACAGTTTATGTGTTTTCACTATAGACTATATTCTTTCAGAGGAATATCATTCAATTTTATTTAGCCAGTCCATCATTGATGGAATTGAAATTCCAGGGTTTAATATTGATTGCAAATAATATTTCTATGAAGGCTTTTGTACCTGACACATGGAGGACTTTCTCTAGTCTAGATGATTCCTTCATGAGTGTAATTGTGCACAGCTTCAGCTGTATAGAGTTTAGTTTCCAGGACAGTTACCAATTTGCGCTCTTACAGTGTGGACAACACTTTATATTAATATATTTAAAATGTTCAACTGATGGTAGGTAGTGACTGTGCCTCATATATTTTTTTTCTCTAATTATGGATGTGGTTGAGCATATTTTCACCTGTGTGTCTGCATTTCTTTCTTGTGAAGTAATTGTTCTGTAGTCATTTTTGGGGGGGATACAGGGAGACTACATGTATTTTTCTGGTAAATTTTCACCATCACACTATTTTTCTTCCAGCATTTCACTACCATTATGAAATCTTTTGTTAACAATATCATAAACTTTTCATAGGAAAATTGCTCATTATTTCCCTTATCCAATTTATGCGTTATGTTTCGTTGTTAAGAAATCCCTTTCCAGCTAAAACATTAAAAGCATATTCTCCCATATTGGCTTCTTTATAAGTGGGGCACTTCCATGTTGAACCCTTGACCCACCAGAAACTGATTTTTGTAGATGACAAGGTAAATATCACAGCACATTTCTGAGGAAGTCTGATCTTTTTCGTCCATTTGCAATGACTGCCTGCTAAGTCATAAATCAGGAATCCATCCATCAAGCTACCCTCTTAGATTTCTGTTTTAGTTTTCTTCATTTCTGGACCAATGGCCTGTGGCTTGTTACAGTGTCCTGAGACCCATCTGCTGCTGTCTGGGAAGCTATGTTTGGTTTTTGACCCTTATAGCACAATGCTCTAACATCGTTCACATACATATTAAGGAAAGTGTTTACAGGCATGAGCAACCCCTTGGAATGTTCTCATCAAAGTGTGGTATTCCCAAGGGTTCAAACACATTGTACCAATTCATTTCTCTTGTGGATAATGTCCATGAAAGCACATTAGATATCAACCTTTATTCCACTTATATTGAAGTATTTTTTATTTGAGTTACCTTCTATTTTCTGTATTTTCCAAATCAAATAAAGGGTTTTCTCTATTGTTGTAAGTGAATGATGTCAGGAATGTATGATTGCGTGTATTTTCCATGAAAATAATCTGTTATCCATATGTTTTGACTGCTTTTCAGATCCTCACCATTTTATTATTTTGTCTCTTTCCCATCATTAAGAAATACTGAATCAACTCTGTTGAATCAGATTGTATGAAGCTAAACTTTCATTCAAAGAGGTAAGAAATGTATTTGGCGATAGGAATCAGCCATTCAGGTATTTTCATCCATTAGTTTTCAACAGATTCAACTTGAAGGATTGTTCGACCACAGATTTCAGGATCGACCACTCAATTTTTATTGAGCGGGTTTTGAAAGTGACTTAAGAATTTGCTTATCTATCCAGGGCCAGGTGATCCTTATGGTGATGAAACTGGAAACACACTTTGAGAACACGGGCCTAAGTAAATTTTTTATGGCTTAAAACAATAGAAATCTGTTCTTTCACAGAAGTCTGAAATCAGTAGTACTGTGCCAAAATCAAGGCATCAGAAGGGCTGTTCTCCCTGTAGAGGCTTTAGGGGATCATTCCTTACCTGCCTCTTACAGCTTCTGGTGGCTGCTGGAATTTCTTTTTATTTTTTTTTCAACTTTACTTTAAGGAAGTTTTAGCCTGCTGGTTACATCAAAAATCTAGGGGACTCCCATATACCCCAAACCCTCCCCCTCTCACCTTTGAATATAAATATTCAAGATGACTATGAATAACATCTTACATTAGTGTGGTGCATTTGTAACAATTTATAAATAAATATTGAAGCATTGCTACTAGCCATGGTCTGTAGATTTCATTATAGTTTATACTTGCACTGTACAATTTTATTCATCTCTAGTAGTCTGGAAGACTGATCACCTGCCTAATTATGAGCATTTCTGGGGGACCAGAGAGGAAACCTCTGAAGTACTAGTCCATACCTGAAAGGAAAAAAATGAAACAAATTATAAACCCCCAAATTGTGAAAGCATTCCATAAGTCTCACACATCCAGTAGAAAAGTGTAAGAGTCTAACTAACTAATGGGCCTTAAGCACAACTTCGAACAATCAGTGGTTTATGCAGATGTCAGTTTTACTAACTTACAGATTCAATGCAGTCTGAATAAAAGTCCCAACAACCTTTTTTTTTTCAGAAATGGAAAAGCCATTAATCAAATTTAATTGGAAGGGTAAGGACCCCAAATAGGCAAAAATGTCTTTAAAAAGAATGATGTTTGAGGACTCTCACTTTCTGACTTTAAAGCATATTACTTAGCTACATTGTTAAAAGAAAAAACCACAATATGGTACTGGCATAAAGACAGATAGATTGACCAATGGAACCAAATTGAGAACTCAGAAACAGATGCTCACACCTATACTGAAAAGATTTTGGCAAGGCTGTTAACCCCACCCAGCTGAGCCAGAACGGTCTATTCAACAAATGGTGCTGGGAGAACTGGCTAGCCGTATCCAAAAGAAAGAATCGCATACCTTATGCAAAAATTAACTTACAGTGGATCAAAGACCTAAATAGAAAAAGCAACAGCCATAAAACTGCTAGAGGAAAATGTAGGAAAACATCTTCAAGATCTTGCAGTAAAAGTTAGTTTCTTAAACATTTTGCCCAAAGCATGAACAACAAAAGAAAAAAATAGATAAATGGACCTCCTCAAAATTAAACCCTTTTGCACCTTAAAGAACTTTGTCAAAAGAGTGAAAGGGCAGCCAACTCAATGGGAGAAAATATTTCACAATCACATATCCTATAAGGGTTTAATATCCATGATATGTAAAGAGATTATACAACTCAACAATAAAAAGACCAAGTACCTGATTAAAAAATGGACAACAAAATAAAGAGAAAAAAAAAAAAAGGACAAAAGACTTGAAAAGGCTATTGTCCAAAGAAGAACTACAAATGGTGAAGAAACATATGAAGGAATATTCAACAACACAAGTGATCAGGGAAATGCAAATCAAAACTGCAATAAGCTATCATTTCATATTGGCCAATATTAAAAAGTCAGAAAACTGTTAATTCTTGGAGAGGATGTGGAAAGATTGGAATGCTTATTCACTGTTGGTGGGAATGTAGAATAGTACAGCCATTGTGTTGGACTATTTGGCGGTTCCTAAAGAAGTTGAACATAGACTTGCCATGTGACCTGGCAATACCAAGCTAGGTATATACCCAGAAGAACTGAGAGCAGCGACACGACCAGACAGCTGCACACAGATGTTCACAGTGACGTTAATCACAGTTGCCAAAAGTTGGAGACAACCCAGGTGTCCATCAACTGAAGAATGGACAAACTGTGGTGTCTGCACATGATGGAATATTATTCAGTAGTAAGAAATGAAGCCATGAATCATATGACAACATGGAAGAACCTGGAGTTCATTATATTGAGTGAAGCAAGCCAGACACAAAAAGACAAATACTGTTTGTTTGTGTTATTATGAATTTAATATATTGTGTAAGCACATGGAGTTAATAATTAGAACATTTATCACCAGAAAATAGAATGAGGATAGAGAATGGAAAGCTGAGGGCTGATACGTGCAGAACTGACTTAAAAACAAGTTGTTTGTAAAGCTTTGGAAATGAATAGGAATGGTGAAAGCACATCATAATGTTTATAACTAGCAGAGCTATTATATGGGTATGACAGTGCTTGAAAGTTTAAGGTCATGTATATTACCAAGAGGAAAACTGCAAATTGTAACATGGGACTGTATAACACAGTGAAACCTCATGTAAAATACGAATATGGTTAATATTGTATGTATAAAAATGGCTTTACAAAATATAAATAAAAATAAAGTACAGAGATGGAAACAGAAAAGCAGCTATTTATTCCAGGGGAAGCATAGAGAGATTGAGAGGTATTAAGTTACAGTTTGTTTGTTTGTTTTTATCATTGGAATAATGACAATGCTCTAATAATGATCGAATTGATGAATGCACAACTGTGTGATTATACCACATACCATTGATTATACACTTTGGATGGATTGTAAGCTTTATTAATTCGTATCCATAAAATTGATTTGTTTAAAGATAAAAATAAATAAAAATATATTAAAAATAGATATTTTTCCAAAGAGGAAATATGTTGGTGAAAAGCCACATAAAAATGTGTTCAATATCACTAGCTTTTAGGGAAATACAAGACAAAACTACTACGAGAGATCTTCTGACACCTTATAGATGGCCATTATCAAAAACAAACAAAAAACTACATGTACATGGTGACATAGGAATACGCCTTCATTCGTGCTGGGAATATCTAAAGATGCAGCCTCTGTGGAATACAGGTTCTTCAGGAAGCTAAATAGAGAACTGCTGTATGAGCAGGAATCCTGCTACTAGGAATGTATTCAGAAGAACTGAAAGAAAAGACATTGTAGCAGTTTGGTATTATTGATGAATTCCAGAAAGAAATATTGGATGATGTTTGTAAACTGGTCTTTTCCTCTGGGCTTATGAGATTATATTGGATTCAGAGGTTTACTTGATTAAGTAATCAAGTAAATCTCTTGTGTCAGCAGGGCATTGAGTACCTGCCCCTTGGTGGATGGGGACTCACAGATAAAAGGCATGGCAAAGGACAGAGTTGAGGGTTTTGATGTTGGAGTTTGATGCTAAAGCCGTAAACTGGAGCCCAGGAAGTAAGATCACAGAGGAAAGAGAAGCCAGCCCCAGGAAGTGTGGAACCCAGGAAGCCTGAACCCTCACAGACATTGGCAGCCATCTTGCTCCAACACGTGAAAATAGACTTTGGTGAGGGAAGTAACTTATGCTTTATGGCCTGGTATCTGTAAGCTCCTACCCCAAGTAAATACCTTTTATAAAAACCAGCCAATTTCTGGTATTTTGCATCAGCACCCCTTTGGCTGACTAATACAGAAGTGAACAGATATTTGCACAGGGATGTTAATAGCAGCATTATTCACAGTTGCTAAAATACAGAGACAGCCCAAGCGTTCACCAACTGATAAATGGATAAACAAAATGTGGTATATAACATGTGATACAAAACTAGGTAGCGATAAGAAGAAATGAAATTGGGACACATGCATACACAGCCTCTAGACCTGTACATGCATGGCAAGCCTTTAGCCATGTAACTGACCACTGACACCTTTCAGGGGAAAAAAAAACCCCTCTGAGACCTAAATAAAGGGTAATGACACAGCCACAGATTTTATGATACTCCATCTCAGAACTAATCTTCCTATATTTCTAGGATATTCTCCCAGGCATAGTTCTACCTTACAGCTCAAAATGTAGCCTCAATTTCCCCAATTTTCTTATTGTTGTTGCTCAAAAATCCTCATTTTCTGCTTGTTTTCTTTTTATGTTTTCTTAGGGAGATTTTTCTGATTATATCAATTTTACTGCATTATTATAACAAAATCAATTCTTTTTTTTTTTCCCATATACCACCCTTTAATAAACACCTTGCATTGGTGTAGGACATTGGTTACAAGTGATGAGAGCACATTTTTATAATTGTATTATTATTAACTAGAGTCTGTGGTTTAACTTATGGTTCACTGTACAGTGTGGCCCATGGATTTTTAAAATTTTATTCTGTTACCAATATACTTTCCAATATTTCCCCTTTTAATCACATTCAGATAACAAAATCAATTCTTTAGAAACTTTAAGAAAAATATTAATAATAAACACCACTAACACAATCGTCATATTTAAAAGTGCTTAATTTGAATTTTTTTCCATTAAAATATACTTCTCTTTGACTCATTGAAGAAAGGATATTTTATCTGAGAATGGTTCTAAACCTCCAGGAGCACTTTTTCTGAATCAGTCCTTTTCCTAAATTTTTAAATAGTTAATTACTGTCCTGAATCACATATATCATGTCTCCAGCTTTATTTTAATACTGACATACATTTTTTAATTATCTTTTTTTTAAGATTTATTTTATTTCTTTATTGTCCCCCCACCCCAGTTGTCTGTTCTCTGTGTCTGTTTGCTGCGTCTTCTTTGTCTGCTTCTGTTGTTGTCAGTGGCATGGAAATCTGTGTTTCTTTCTGTTGCGTCATCTTGCTGTGTCAGCTCTCTGTGTGGGCAGCGCCATTCCTGGGCAGGCTGCACTTTCTTTCACGCTGGGCGGCTCTCCTTACGGGGTGCACTCCTTGTGCTTGGGCTCCCCTACACGGAGGACACCCCTGTGTGGCTCGGCACTCCTTGTGCACATCAGCACTGCGCATGGGCCAGCTCCACACGGGTCAAGGTGGCCCGGGGTTTGAACCGCGGACTTCCCATGTGGTAGACAGACGCCCTAACCACTGGGCCAAGTCCACGTCCCCATATCTTTTTATTTTAAGATACATAGACCACACAAAATCCATCTTTCATTTAGTTTTTTCCCATAATATCATGGTGCAAATAGGAATGTAAATGTTTCTTCTTTTTCTTTCTCATTTTATTTTTCATTTTCTTTTGTAAAATGGAACCAGTTGAAAGAAGCTTTAGTTTACATAAACATTACATCTAAAATATAGAGGGAGTCCCATATACTCTACCTCCTTCTCCCCTATCCTCCCACTTTCTCATATTAACAACGTCCCTCATTAGTGCGGTGCATTTGCTACAATTGATGAACACATATTGGAGCACTGCTACTAACCATGGTCCATAGTTTTCATTATGGTTTACACTGTACTGTACAATTTTATAGGTTTTGACAAAATGTATAATGGCCTGTATCTGACATTGCAATGTCATGCAGGACAATTTCAATATCCCAAAAATGTCCTTATGTTGCAACTATTCTTTCTTCTCCCTCCCTCAGAACCTCTGGTGGCCACTGCCTTTGTATCAGTGTTACAATGCTTCTTCACAGGCTGCTCTCCTCTGCTACATGAAAGGTTAATAAAGAAGGAAAGATGGCCTGTGGGAAATCATTATGAAGGACACTGTGTGGTCCCACCCATGGGCTGACACTTGTCTGTAGAGAGGCTGAGCCTGCCTATCAGTCCAGTGATGGGCCCTGCACTGAGCTCTGGGGTCAAGGCTGGGGCATGTGCAGCTGCACTGACTCACTCCTGCAGGGCAAAGATGTAGGTAATCTCTATGGTGTCAAAGGTTCCATCAAAATATGTAAGAAAAGACAAAAACATTCAACCAAAAATGTTTCTTCAGCAACCTTGCTGTATTGTATGTATCTCCATGTATTGTACCTATATTTTAAAATAAAAAGCACACAATATCCTAAACTAAAGGAAATAATATACCTCCTGTTTCATGAGGTAGTATTCCTTTAATTTCTTGGGTGGCCCCATAAATATTTCTGGGATCTTGAATCAGAACTATAAAATTTCACAATCTTTTATTTAGATTTATGAATACCCATATTAATGGCTGTAATAATATTACATATTTGTTGTCCAATTACAATGTGACAAAACTGGTAAAATATGTTTATGCATTATTAAGAATCCTTTTAAGAATCCTACATATTAGGTTTGATTATGGCCAGTTTTTCATACAACAAAAGTCAGGAATAAGCAATGTGTATTAATCAGGGTTCTCTAGGGAAAAAAAATCAACATGAGATATTTGTAAGTAGTATGATGTTTTATAATATTCTCTCATGTGACTGTGGGAATGCACAAGTCCAGATTCTGCAGGCAGGCTGTAAACCAGGGCCTCCAATGAAAGTCCAGTGAAGGTCCTTGATGAGTTTCTGGGAGACGTTGCCTGCTGTCCAAAGACAAGCTGGGAAATTCTTTCTGAATGCTGAAATCACTTCCTCTTTTAAGACATTCAACTGGTTGGAAAAAACATCACTCATTGTTGATGACAATCTCCCTGGTTGATTGTAGATGTAATCAGGCATCTATGTAGTAGACTCTCTGATAACTACAGTCCATAAATGTCCTTGTGTTACAATTAGCCCAGGGCTTGCTTGACAAAACAAATGGGCACAATTACCTGGCTGAGTTGATACATTAGCCTAACCATCACAGAATGTAACCAAATTGTATAAAGCCTTCTAGTTTACAAAAAGTAGACCTGGAATTGAAGTCTAACTACCACTGTCTTCAAAACCCAAACATTGGTCTCCAGTGCTGTAATGCTATTCAATTTTAATTTTTTTTTCCTATCTGGTTGCATCATCATCTTTTTGGTGCAGCACTTTGCAGTGTGGGGGCCTGCACCTCTCCGCACCACAATTTTAAATTTTTTTTATTAAAAATACTATGGACAGTAGGTTATATTCTGGGCGAATAGTGCGTGTGTAGTGTAGCTGCTCCAGGTGGTGAGGGACCTAGTCCCGTCGGCGCTGCCGCCGGCCTTCAAAGCCCACGGGACCACCGAGGACCAGGAGCGGGACCCAAGCCCGGTTGCAGGACCTGCTCTGCCCCCTCTGCAGCAGTTTTGATTCGTCAGATAGTGATGAAGATAGTAGTTCTTCTATGAAGAAGGAAATCAAGAGTCTGAAGATGATGACACTGGTCCCAGTGCAAGAAAACAGAGGAGAAATCAGGATGATGAAGATGATGATGATTGGTTTTTCGGACCAGCTCTTCCTCCTGGATTAAAAAACAAGAGGAGTCTCCTCCAAGGTGATAATATGCAGTATTTCAGGCCAGCCCTTTCTAAATACTTTCTTCTTGTTAATTCATTAAAAAGTCATCTGAAATTGTTTTTAAAAGTATATTTGCTATATAACATTGGAAAAAGGTCATTTATAGGGAAACATATTGTTTCATAGAATAAAAAGTTACCTGTAAAAAAAAAAACTATGAAGCAAGGAATATTCTAATCTGGACAACATGAGTTCTCCAAGTCAAGCAACAACTTCAAAAGCAGTGAAGGAATTAAAAAGCAATTATCCTAGCAGATGTGATTAAATTGTAATGGGAGACATATGTATGTCAGCAAACATATATATATGTGTGTGTATATATATATATATATATATATATATATACACAAAATAAATATTCACTCCATAACACACATGTTCAGACGTATGTGGCCACCACTAGTATTCAGAGATGGTGCAGTTGTCTCTTCAGTATTTAGGATGTAGCCACCGTCCTGATGTTTGGAGAGGTTGGGACTGCCACGCCAAGAGGCCCCAGGGACAAAGCACGGAGCCCAGAATATTCTCAGGCCAGTGGAAGCTGATGGCTTTTAAACTTGCTTGGGACACATGATTGTTGTAGGAACATGGTTTTAAGTTAAAACATTTCTATGATGCAGACAAAAGTGCGGGCTTAGGAACACCAGGCCTTGACTAGATGGAACGCTGCCTGATCAGCACAAAAAAATGTTTGTGTGAGGAAGCGTTTGAACTTTGTATGACCTGTACCTTATTACAGTAAAATGTTGTACTTGTTTTATTGTAGATGTTGCCTCATTGTAGATGTTGCAGTTGTTTCCTTTTATTGTAGATGATGTCGCAGTTCTGATAGCAAACAGCTGCTTGTTAGTTTCTAAATAAATACGATGTGGAAACTAGGGTTGAGGTCTCAGTTCCAGAAGCTGTGAGTCCCCTGGTCCCATCTTTATCTCCTCTCTTGTGTGTCTCTCTCTGTCCTTTATTTCATAAAGTTCTGCATTACCTTCCCTTCGAGACAACTGATAGCTGACTTAGCACTGTACATGATCCCATTTTTCCCCAATTTTTTCCTTCTGGAATGGGAATATCTATCCTATGCCTGTCCATCCTTGTGATTTGGAAGCAGATTACTTGTTTTCCAGGTTTCAAAGCTCCACAGATGGAGAGGAATTATGTCTCATGATGGAATACTGATTCCTACCTATGCTGATTTAGATTATTTAGAAGATGAGATTCTGGACTTACAGGTGTTTCTAAGTGACTTAAGCATTTTAATATGACTTAGTCAACTGGACATATTTTGAATGTGGGAAGGACATGACTTTCTGGGGACCAGAAAACAGACTGTTTTGGGTCCTACAGTACCCCCTGAAAGTCATGTTCAAGTCTTAATACTTGGTCTTGTGAATGTGTTTTCATTTGTAAATAGGATCCTTGAAAATGCTATTAGGTAAAATGAGGCCAAATTAGAGTAGAGTGAACCCTAAACCAACATGACCAATTTTTTCTTATAAGGAGAAAAAGATGAGAGGCAGCCCACTATGCAGAGACTTGTCATGAGGTCATGTGATTGATGCAGAAATTAGTTATGGATTGCCAGAAACCACAGCCAGAAGCCTACTGAATTCAGAGGAATCATCAACCTGTTTATCACCTTGATTTGGGTTTTAGCCTCCACAACTGAGATAATAAGTTCCTATTGTTTAAGTCAACTAGTCTGTGGTAGATTTTCATAGTAGCCCTAGCAAACAGAGACAGTTTCCTATAGATATTCTAGGTGGAAATTTTCAGGTTGAAATCTACTCTGAAATAGGTGTGATTTGAGCACTATCAGTAAGAAGGAAGTAAACTATGGGGGTAGATTAGATAATTTAAAGAAAATGACTAGCAGGGCCATAAGGAACTGACATAGACATAGGAAAAAATCTTAAACTCTTGTCTAACACAAAAGACAAGAGAGAAAGTATACTTTGTTTAAGGAAAGTTGCCAGTATCAAATGGAGAAGGGAGAGAATTTACATCACTATAGACCTAATGGTTTAAGAATAAGGAGATAATATTCCTTATCACCAATACAAAGATTTCCAGGGATTTACATGAGAAAAGAAAATAAGCCAACATTTACTGTTTTGATACGCTGGATGCCCCAATTAAATCCAGTGTTCTCCTTGAACAGTCATGAGTAAAAGACTAAATGGATGTTTTAGATAATATATTGTAGAGAATCTGGACACTAATCATCTTCCCTCTTCTTATGATTATTGTTGTTTCCTTGTTTTGTCATTTATTAATATATTCTATATATTTAATGATTTTGCTGAATTAATTCTGTGACGCTCATTTCCTCTATACTGTGCATCCTCTGATGTCCCTGATTTCATTTTCTTTGCTTTTCTTTTTCAGCCTGGCTTCCTAGAAGCCACCCAGGAGTCTGCATAAACTACTGAATGATCAAAGTTGTGCTTAAGTCTCATTACCTGTTAGAGTTTTACCTTTTATTGTTGAATGTGTGAGAATGGAGAATGCTTTCACAATTCAGGGAGTTTATAATCTGCCCCATGTTCAGCCATGGGCTAAAAGCTCAGACATTCCCTCTAGGTCACTCAAAGAGGGCACAGCCTTGCACATGTGCTCAGTCTTCCAGACCTCTAGAGATGAAAGAGTTTTTTAAAACCTGGCTTCCAGGGACCACCCATTGTACAAAGTAACTTATTTTTCATCCAGTGTTCAGAAATTGAACTTAACCCCTTAGCCAATATGATTTAAGGTCCTTTAAAGATGGATCAGTGGGTGTCACAGGGAACAATTTTAAATCTGTCTGCATCCCACTGCTTTAGCGTGAGTGCAGCCTAGGACAGGTGCCCCTGTCAAGAACCCCAGGGACGATTGTGTTCTCAGGAGGGATCTTGGCTTCTCTCCAATAAACTTCTAATTGGTCTACCATTTCACTTGTTGTCTCTACTTTTTTTTTTTTTTTTTTTTGAGGAGAAAAGAATTTTATTAATGATCTTGCAAGAACGGGGGCATGACCTGGATAAAATAGCCGGTGCCTGTTGTCTCTAAATTCATGGTTCTACCAGGCCCCCATTAATCGCTTGCAACTAAGTTTTCCTTTAATTTTGACAATGCCTTTAGCAGGGCTCTTTTCCATAATCTACTTCAAATACAACAGTACTCTCCAGCATTGAACAAGCTTCTCATTTCCCTTGATAGAACTTCTGTACTACCACACTGGAGCTGGCAGTGGAAAAGTGGCTCAATTCTCTTGCAAAAACATCCAAGTTCAATAGGCCTGCCCTGGGAGAGGGTTATGGTATTCCCTGGTATTTTGGCTTGTTTGTTGAAACACAGATGCTACAACCAATGAGAAAATTGGGTGGGGTAATAATGGATCTGCTGTGCTGGTGTAGAGATTCTACCCTATATACTGAAGGATCTTGGTGGGAAAGAAAATTCCTATCCTCATACTTTCTCCAGCTGGAACAGCACTTCTGCAACTTGAGGTGGGGAGGGGGATGAGAGTGCACACATAAAAATTTTGGCTGGATATATTATTATTAATGTGAATGTTTTCTAAATAGATAACTTTTTATAAATACATTTACATCAATGTCTTTTTCCTATGGGACTAAATAAACCTCAGCACCTCCACTTACTAGTCTTCTAAATTGAGCTAATTTCTTCTGGCCTCATTATCCTTATCTGAAAAATTGGAAATAAGAGTAATTTCTTTCACCTATACTTCTGAGGATTCATCACTTCAATCATTATTAGAACATTTTCATTATTTCAATAATAATAAACAGAACCAGAAAAATCAAATTTTCATGACCTCAATTTCTCTCTGTTAAGAAATTGCTGTACATAGCTGATCTTTTTGGCTATTATTGCATGTGGGAGGAAGGGCGCCCGGCTTGCCACAGTAGCAAACGGTGCGGCAAGAAGTGATACCGCCTCTGCCCACTGGGCCTAGATAAGGTGACCACACCTGACTAGGCCTTTGCTGCTAGCGGCTGGCCGGCGCTGCCCTCCCCCTTTCTATCTCCCGCCTAGCCCAACATCCGGCCAGCTCTCACTCCCCCTTTCCCCTCCCCTATTCCAAACCTCTCAGCTAGCCCTCCCTATATCTTACTCCTCCCTCTACCCAACCCTATATAACCAAGTGTACTTCCGTAATAAAGCAGACCTGTTCTTGCGCTCAAGCGGTCTTCGTGGTTTTTCCCCAACCGCGCGTCCCCCACACCTGGAGAACCGGTGCTCCCTCTTGGGGCACCCCCCGCCGGTGGTTTGGCAGGAGCAAGCCCCCCCGACTCTTGGGCCCGAGCGAGGACGAGACCCTCACGCTCAGCCACAACTGGCGCCCAACGTGGAAGCTCCTCCCCCGGCCCCTCTCTGCTGCTGCTGCTGCTGTGAATCGGACGGCCCATCCTCGTTCTCCAGGTAGGGACCCCTCGCCGTCCTCCCACTCCTATCCCGACACGGGTGCCTCTTTATCAACGCGTCAGGCACCACAAGTCAGGGCCCTTGCTGCCCTGCTCGATACCAATGGAGTCCGCGTTTCCCTGCGGCAGCTCCAAAAATACTGGGACCTCTTGCTCCCTTTTAATCCATGGCTCGCCACATGTCAACTCTGGTAGACCGGACACCCATGAACCCCAGCCAGCTTTTCCCCTGTCTCCTTCTCTCACCTCTCTGCGTGTTGTTCCTAGCTCTCCTCTTCGGCAGTTCCCGCCCTCTAGTCACTTTCGTCCTTTTCCTCGCGTTCCTATTCGCTCTCCCCCTCCCCTTTCTACTCTTCTAAATGGGAGTTTCTTTCTCCAGCCAGCAGGCCCCGCAAGTTTGGGCGCTTGCTGGCCTACTAGCCTGCCACCAATGCAAAGTTTCGGGCAGCAGCTCCAGGCTTACTAGGATCTACTAGCCCCCTTCAACCCCTGGCTTTCACTGCCAATCTCTCGGACCCTGATACCTATCTGAAATTGGCCCCGCCTATCTACAAGGCCAGCCACAAGCCCGAAAATCCACACAAGCTTATAAGGCAATCAACTCTGTTCCAACAAACGCCCGCCCACCCTTTTCACAACTCCTCAAGCTCCCTACTATCTACATGACAATGTAGCTATGAGAGAAAAACGTGGCAACATTTGTGTTTGTTTTATTTCCATGCTAATTCTAATTAGACTTATTTAACCAAGATAATAAAATGAGTACAAAATTTTTATCAAGGTCTAAAAGGAATTTTCAGTTTTAAATCAATAATTATCTCCAGAACTTCAAGTCTCAGTATAGTCTTACAGTAATTATCCAAAAATGTGTGCTAATGGTCTGCCTAACTGCTGCTCGGGTTATTTTAGCTGATTGCTGATAACTGAGAGGAATGTTTCCGAGCACAAGCTTGCATGTTACAGGCAACATGGATTCCAGAGGAAATCTTAATAAGAACTTAAAAGCAGCTATACCAAGAAAGTAAGAATTATGAGTTAATTGTAAACTGTATGTTTCTGTTACTGTGTTGTGATTGTTCTGTGTTTGTCTGTTCGTTCAATGTCAGTGTATATTTTGATACCTCCGGATGGTGAATATAAATTAATAAAAATTTATAAAAGAGCTCTATCCAAATGGCCAAAAATTAAATAAGCGCTTATATTAATACTTAAGTTTATTATATCAATACATGAGCTTAAATGTTAATAAGATATCTACAATAATAGAAATTGTAAGTCTTGATTGACAAGATTAACTGTACGTGTTCATAAAAGGTTGTTCTTGCCCAGATTAAAATGAATAACTTATTTTTCTTCACAGGATAATATAAAGAATGTAAAGCTTAAATGAATATTAAAAAAGGTTAAAAGTTTGTGAAAATGCTAACTGAAATGCAATAAGTTTTGCAAAAAGGTGTATTTTGTCCTAAAGTAGGATGGCTAATTTTCATAAACTCTTGAAACTTAATTTGCAGATGGCAAGCTGTAAAAGGTATTGTGATAACTTTAAGTAAGGGAATGTGTTCTATAAACATAAAATTTGTCTTCAATAGTCTATATGGTTATAAATAAAAGGTTTAATAAAGCATTGTTTACATTAAAGTATTAAATGGCTAATTCCAAAAGGTCATTCTTAAATATATATAAAACTGAATTGATGATGATAATAATAAAAGGTAATTTTATAACAGGAAAGATTGGCAGCAACCAGCCTCCCCTGCCAACTTACTTCTAGGAAACTGTTTCTAATATTGCATGCTACTAAGTATTTAAAGAAAAGTTCATTATTTTAACAAGCTTGTTTAATGTTCACAGTATTGTTATAAGAGGTTTGCTTGATAACTTTGATGTAGGCTATATGGAATGTGTTTTTATTATTAAGGAAACAGAAAATAATTTTGTCCTGAAATAAAATAATTGACTATTGGAAAAAGTAGAGTATAAGACGGAACCTGAGTGAATGCTGAAACTGCAGAAAGTTGGTGGAAAAGGAATTTTTACAGTTAAAGTTAAATAAAATTTAATGAGTCTTCGAGTAGTATGCTGATGCAAAGTTAATTTTTTTGTTCTTTCTCAAGGCCTCTCACCATTAATCTGTTTTGATAAAAGTTCTTATCCTCAGTCAGTATACAAAGAGAGTCTGTCTTATGTTTCTTGTGCTTATCGTTTCCTAGGTGTTCCAAGAAGGAAAGCTTTATCTCTTAAAGGAACATAACATTCAAAACTGCTTTCTCAAGACCTAATCCTGAACAGTGGCCTTTTGTTCCAAACTAATTGTAGCAGATTTGTTCTTTTACCTTGAAAGAAAAATTAAAGTAATAATTAAGTTCATTTAATATGTTATAAGCCAAATAAAGGTGTTTTACAGTGTTATAAAATTAACAACTTTTTCTTCCCTTAAACCCTCTATTAATTAAAGTCGTATGGATAAAAGGTTTCTATAAATGCTTAAAAGTGTATAAAGTTACCAATATTTCAGCATAATATTAAAAAAAGAAGTACAATGTGGTTAATTATAGTTTTAATTATTATAAAAGAGTATGTGTCACAGAAACAACCTCTTATCATAGATTAAAGTAACAACTCTGTAGTATGCAGCAATCCCAAATACTGCTAGTTTGTTGCAAAAAGTTAAAGTCCAGCTGTATGGCTATCACTTTGTTTTAAAACTTCCTAAGACTTTCTTTAATGTCTTCTTGGACAAATCAAGCCAGCTGCATTCCTTTATCTGTAAAGAACCCAACAATAAACTTTTGCAGTGCTTTTCAAGGCTATGTGCATAGCCCAACCATCTTGTACAGTATTTACTGATAGTAATAGTAATGAAAAAGCAGCATAAAAAAAAAAAAACAGCATGTGTTACTTTCCAAAAAGAACAGGTTTGGCCAACTCCTTATTCATCTGCTCAATGCACAGAGCTTTGAGCCATCATTAAAGTTTTACAAATGTTTTAAGAGTCCTTGAATATTGTCTCTGATTCTGAATATGTATGCCTTACTGACAAGCACACCACTGCCCTTTTCTCCGAAAACCCCCGTGCTCAAATTCTTCTAGAAATCTTCCACGGGACCTTTGACTGCCATTACCCCCCCACACACAAGTTGCTCCAGGGCCTCACAAGGCTCCCCCTCTCCCCACTATACCACCCTTTCCCTGGCTCCAAGCCTCTCTCCAACTCCACTACTGTCTTCACAGATGCCTCTAAGACCAAGTTTGCTTATATTGCCTACTCTCCCAGCTGTGACTTGCCAACCGTTTACTGCCAAACCCATCCCGGATCGGTTCAGGTGGGAGAGCTACTAGCCATCCTCACTGCCTTCCAACACCACGGCAATGAGCCTGTCAACATCTTCACTGATAGTACGCCCTGCAAGTTTGTTCAGTTATTGCCCACGCTGTTTTCTTTCCACGTGACACGCCCATTGCTCAAGCACTCCACGCCTTGCAGCGAGAGCTCAAGCTCCGCACACAGCCATGGTACATTTCTCATATTCGCAGCCATTCAGGGCTGCCCGGGCCTCTAGCCACGGGTAATTCTGCTGCCAACCAAGCCGTCTCCACCCATACAATAGCCACTGTCGGAGACTTGGTCAATCAAGCCAAACTTCTCCATTCTAAGTTCCACTTTTCAGCGGCCTCACTTCAACGTCTTTTGCCGGGCCTCCCCAAAGAAACTTGCAAGCATTTGGTGCGCGCCTGTAAAACATGCGCCCTCTTCTTGCCGCTTGAACCGTTGCAGCCACAAGGGGTCAACCCCCGCGGCCTCAAGCCAAACTCCCGATGGCAAATAGACGTCACCCATGTGCAGTCATTTGGGCGCCTCAAGTATGTCCATGTCATAGTCAACACCTTTTCTCACCTTTGCTACGCTGTCCCCTTACCGGGGGAAACAGCCAAGCATTGCATTAAAGCATTGCGGCAAGCCATCTTATTCATGAGAGTCCCATGGGATTTAAAAACCAATAATAGGCCTGAGTATCGCAGCTCCTCATTCGCTGCATTTCTCCAGCTCTACAACATTACTCACCACTTCGGCATTCCATACAACCCCCAGGGGCAGGCTATAGTAGAACGCATCCACCGCCAGCTCAAAGTGCAAATTCAATAAGAGAAGGATCTACGCCCACATAGTCAACCAGGCGACATTATCACTGCCTGCCTCATTCACATAAACCTCCTCTCCTTTGATAAAAACGGTCTTTCCCCCCTCCATAAGCATTGGGGCCCCTCCTACGCACCAACAGTTGCCCCGATGGTGTTTTGGAAGGACCCAGAAACAAACAATTGGCAGGGACCCAGTCCCCTTCTCACCCAAGGCAGAGGGTTTGCTTGTGTCTTTCCAGAAAATGCCTCCCAGCCGCTCTGGATCCCCGGGAGAAACGTCAAACCCGCCACCGGCCAGCAGCAGGTTCCAACGACGGATGATGAGAGCACTCGCCCATCGGATGGAGAGGCTAAATATGGCCGCAGACCTAGCTCATGACACCCTCCTCCTTGGACAGCTAGTACAGCTTGCTGTCCGCGCCTTAGCTTCAAACAAAAAACCTAAAAATCTACACTCTCTCCTGCTTTTCATGTTAGCTCTGCTCCCCTCCACTACGGACCAGGCTAGTATAAGCCATCAGCCCTTTAACTGGACACTCTCTCTTTGGCAGCAGGAAAAGCTCCTCGCTAATAACATTACTGCGGGTGCTCCCTCCTTCACAGTGCACATATGTAATCTCGCCAACCTTCCTTTCACCAGTGGTGGTTCCCTTCAAGACATTACACACAATACTCACTGGTGTTGGTACAGCTCACTTACAGGCCTTGATGGCCCTTATAATCATGAAGTCTCAGGCTTCTATATTTGTCCTTCCACGGCCAGAGGCTGCCATGACCCAGCGCACTATTACTGCCCCTCCTGGGGGTGCAAAACCATGGCCCATGGATGGTCGGGAGCTCCCAATAGGGACCCCTATCTCTCCCTTTCTTTTAAAGATAAAGGTCACTGGGGCAGCATCACACTCACTGTCAAAAACCCTGAAAATGCAGGCTGGCTACAGGGCCGCACCTGGGGAGCCCGACTTTACATGAGCAACTATGATTATGGTGCCTTTTTCATTATAAAGAAAAATTCAATCCGCACACAATCCGCCGCCGTGGGCCCAAATCAAGTTCTCAATCCTCCCCACGCACGGCCTCCCCCTCCTCCCTCTGTTTCTCCTTCTCCTCCTGCTACCACCTTAAATCCTTCCATCACTAGGTATCCTCCCCACCGCCAAACCCTGCCACCCCCCAACCCTCTTGAAGCCCTCCTCAACGCATCATTTATCTCCTTAAACTTATCCCAGCCCAACCTTACACAACGTTGCTGGCTCTGCTTCTCCGCCGCGGCTCCCTTCTATGAAGCCTTAGCTACCAACAGCGCCTATCTCACCTCCCCAGACTCCACTGGTACCTCTTGCAATTGGAACCAAACAAAAAGAGGACTCACCCTCCGATCAGTTTCCCAGACTGGACTCTGTATAATAAAAATCAGCGGCAAAGTTCTCCCCTCCATGCAGTCCCTCTGCAGCCTAACTCACACCCCTAATGCAGCCGCTAAGTTCCTAATTCCCCTTAATAATACCAAATAGCTATGTTCTTCCTCTGGCCTCACTCCATGTCTCAATGTTCAAACCCTTAACTCCACCAGCGACACCTGTGTGCTCATACTCATTGCCCCCCGCGTTCTCTTTTATACTGATAACCAATTCTTTGACTCCTGGCAGCACTTCAGCTCCCCGCAGCACGAGCAGAAACAGGAAGTCTTCACCGCCATCACAATTGCCACCCTTCTAGGTCTTGCCGGCGCAGCCACTGGAGCTGCAGCTCTCAGCCTCCAAGATAACTCCTTTTCAACCCTTAGGCAAGCTGTCGATGCAGACATCGCCCGCCTTGAGACTTCCATGGCCCACCTTGAAACATCTCTCAACTCCCTGTCTAAAGTCATTCTCCAAAACCACAGGGGCCTAAACCTCCTCCTCCTAAAAGAAGGGGGGCTCTGCACAGCGTTAGAAGAAGAATGCTGCTTCTATGCTAACCACTCTGGCCTCATTCGAGATAACCTCGTACAAGTTAGGGAGGGCCTCCGCAAGAGAAAGCAGGAACGTGAAGCCGGATGGTCTTTCCCTTGGGGGCTGCCCAATGGAATCCTTTCTTACTTTCTCCCCTTTCTAGGCCCGCTCCTCACCCTTGTCCTCCTATTAGCCCTAGGACCCTGGATCATCAGGTGAACTGTCCAGCTTGTCAAAAATCAAGTTAACTCTGTCCTTAGTAAGCCCATCCAGGTCCGGTACCAGCGAATCCGCACCACCGACGAAGACGCACCAGGAGTCTCCATTAATTGCCGTCCTCCCCAAATGGCCAGCCGCCTCTCAATGCACCCAAGCCCCAGCTCCCCTGCCCCTACCCCTTCTCACCACCCATCCTAACCCCTTACCCTTACCCTTTCCCCTCCCCCGCCCTGTTTATCTAAGGCCGCCAACATTCCATCGAGGCGCTGGACTGGTTAGCCAATGACGGGCAACGGGATCGGCCCGCCAGTCAACCTAAGGCAGGGACACGGCCTTTTGCTGCCGCGCTTCCCCATGACGGGTAAGACTGGCCACCTGTGTGGCACGGGCATTGCCCGGCTGGGCGCAATCCCGACCTAAGACAGGCACAGTCCCCCTCCCTCCTCAAATCAAGCTTTTCGAAGGAGCTTAATAAAAACAAAGGGGGAAATGTGGGAGGAAGGGCGCCCGGCTTGCCACAGTAGCAAACGGTGCGGCAAGAAGTGATACCGCCTCTGCCCACTGGGCCTAGATAAGGTGACCACGCCTGACTAGGCCTTTGCTGCTAGCGGCTGGCCGGCGCTGCCCTCCCCATTTCTATCTCCCGCCTAGCCCAACATCCGGTCAGCTCTCACTCCCCCTTTCCCCTCCCCTATTCCAAACCTCTCAGCTAGCCCTCCCTATATCTTACTCCTCCCTCTACCCAACCCTATATAACCAAGTGTACTTCCGTAATAAAGCAGACCTGTTCTTGCGCTCAAGCGGTCTCCGTGGTTTTTCCCCAACCGCGCGTCCCCCACGCCTGGAGAACCGGTGCTCCCTCTTGGGGCACCCCCCGCCGATGGTTTGGCAGGAGCAAGCCCCCCCGACTCTTGGGCCCGAGCAAGGACGAGACCCTCACGCTCAGCCACAATTGCATATTTATTTTTAAGATGCTTACTTGATTTAGACACATAACATACAAACTATCATAAGTAGTCAGTAGGTCTTAGTGTAATCAAAATGGTGTGCCTTCATCACCACAACAATTACAATTCCATTACTCCATAAGAAAAACTCCACACCCCCTAGTCACCTTAAAATCTCTGTATCCTGTCACAACCCTATATAAGTAATCTAATTTCATTTTCATGAATCGATTTATGTTTGCGAATTAAAGAAATGAAATCATAAAAAAAGTCTGTCATTAGCTATCTTCAAGACTACAAGGCATACTTCCATTAGCCACTTTTTATTTAGATTTTTATGTCATATTTTGTTTTTATTTCTTTTTATCCTTTTAGTTAGCTACACTAATCATTTTCTTCCAACATTCTCCTCCAACCCTCTGTCTCCTGCTTCCTTTTTTCTTTCTTTCAACCTGCAGAACTCCTTTTAGTATTTCTTGAAGAATGGGTCTCACTGACAAACTCTCTCAATTTATGTTTATCTGTGACTATTTTGAAGTCTCCTTCATTTTTGAATGCCAGCTCTGCTGGATGCAGAATTGTTGGCATGCACTTTTTTTCTTTTAGCTTGATAACTATGGCATACACTGCTTTCTTGCCTCAATGATTTCAGATGAGAAATCAGCACTTAATCTTATCAAGCTCCCCTTATATATGCTGGATCTCTTTTCTCTTGCTGTGCTCAGAATCCTTTGTCTTGAGTGTTTGACAGTTTAACAAGTATATGTATTGGGGTAGGCCTGTTAGCATTTATACTGTTTGGGGTGTACTGTACTTCCTGAACATGTACATCCTTGTTCCTCAAAAGATTTGGGAAACTTTTAGCCATTATTTCCTCCAAACACTCCTTCTGCCTCCTTTCCATTCTCTTCTCCCTCTGGAATGCCTATAATGCATATGTTCATGTATTTCATGTTGTCATTCAATTCCCTGAGTCCCTGCTGAATATTTTCTAAATTTGTTATCTATCTGTTCTTCTATCTGCAATTTCAGATGTCCTATCTTTGATGTCATTAATTCTTTCTTCTGCCTATTCAAATCTGCTATTTGATTCCAGCATATTTTTAGTTTCTTGCACTATGCCTTTCATAACCATCAGATCTGTTATCTTTTTTGTGCATCTTTATGGCTTCTTCAGTATGTTCCCCAGTGTCCTCTTAATATCCTTTATCTCTTCCTTCACTTCATTAAATTGATTCATGATATTTGTTTGGGCATCCTTGATTAGTTGTTCAATGTTCTGCATCGCCTCTAGTTTTTTAGTTTCTATTTTTGGGCAAGTCTTCCTGTTTCTTAGTTTGGACTATAATTTTTTGCTGGTGTCCAGGCATCTGCTTATCTTGATGGGCTTATTCTACTCTAGAGTTTTATTTCATTTTGTTTTGTGTGAGTTACTCTTTGGCACTTGGTTCACTTACTCTATATTCTTGTAGTTATTCATTGTTCTCCCCCCCAAATATGAAGACCATAGAAAAGGAAGGAAAGAAAGAGAGGAGGAGGAAGAGGAAGAGGAGGAGGAGGAGGAGAAGGAGGAGGAAAAGTAACCATTTAAAAACCAAGAATGGGAAGCAGACTTGGCCCAATGAATAGGGTATCTGCCTACCATATGGGAGGTCTGCAGTTCAAACCCTGGACCTCCTTGACCCGTGTGGAGCTGGCCCATGTGCAGTGCTGATGCACGCAAGGAGTGCTGTGCCATGCAGGGGTGTCCACCATGTAGGGGAACCCCATGCGCAAGGAGTGTGCCCTGTAAGGAGCCGCCCAGCGCAAAAGAAAGTGCAGCCTGCCAAGAACGGCACCACAAACATGGAGAGCTGACACAATAAGATGACGATGCAACAAAAAGAAACACAGATTCCCAGTGCTGCTAAGGATAGAAGCAGTCACAGAAGAACACACAGCAGATAACTTGGGGGGGGGGGGACATAAATAAATAAATAAATCTTAAAAAAAAAAGCAAGGAAAAATTAATAATAAGTGTGAAAAATCATTTAAAAAGTAAAAAAGAATAAGAATAAAAAAGTGGATAAAAAGTGAACTAAGAACAAAAAAAGAATAAATTTAAAGATGAGAAAGATGAGAGAAAACAGAAAATGAAGACAAAACAAGATAAGGAAAAAAGAAAAAAGAGAAAAAAAGATAAGGTAGAATAAAAGAAAACAACAGAAGAAGGAAAAATGAAAAAAGAAAGAAAAGAAATAAAGTAACTACAGAGAAAAAAAGGGAAAAAAGATAGAAAATTTTTTAAAAAGGAAGCAAAGAATAAAGAAAAAAATAAAACAGGAAAAACAGGCTTCCCTTTTAGGGCACTAGCAACCATCTCAGGCTGCCAGTACTCAGTGTTCTCCAATCACCCTGTAGCATTCCCTTCCCAGGTAAAGTGCCCCCTTTAGAGAATAAAATAATGAATTAAAAAATTTAAAAAGCTAAAAAAGAAATCCCAGTCTATAAATTCCCTTTCCCTAGGTGCTGCCTGAGGGGGGAACCTGACAACCTGCTTGGTTGCTCTCTGGATCCCTCCTCTTCAGGGCTGGTTGGTCATCTTCCAGTATTTGGG
This sequence comes from Dasypus novemcinctus, assembly GCF_030445035.2. NCBI lineage: Eukaryota > Metazoa > Chordata > Mammalia > Cingulata > Dasypodidae > Dasypus > Dasypus novemcinctus. The sequence goes on from NC_080682.1 coordinate 123,899,396, forward strand.
CTGCCTCTCCCTGCCCTCAAGCCCTTAGACTGGTTAGGCTTTTTTCTTTGTTAGGAGGTACAGGGGACTGAACCAGGGATTTGTGAGGCAGATGGTGAACCACTGAGCTACACCCCCCAGCCAGGTGGGTAGACTTCTGGAAGGTTTGTCTGCCTCTCCCTGACCCTTCTTCCTCAGGCAGTTGATTTCTGAGTTTCCTGGTGTCTCTCCTGACTTCCTCTTCTCCCAGACTGTTAGGTGCTGTCAGCCCACCCCCTCCCTGACCCACTTCCTGTCTCTCCCTGGACAGGTGGGTGTGATGGCCTCCTTGACCATCTCCCTACTTCTTGACCATCTCCTGGACCCCATTCAGTCCTGGCTGGCATCTTTTTTTGGCATGTTCCCCCACTTCATACCCCTTCCCCCTACACCTCTCTCTCCCTGGGTTTGCTGTTGCTGGTCCCACACCTGGTTGCCCACAGTCCCCCACAGATGGTCACTTTCAACTTGCTGGGCTGGCTACAGCCAAGAGTCAAAGCAGGCTTAGCCTGCCAAACTCACTGGAGAGAAACCACTCTGCACCCTCCCCCCAGACCCTTCCTCCATCCAGGAAGACCCCCTTCCCCTCTCAGCTGGCTGCAGGAACCAGGGGGGGTATACGGGCAGTTAGGTTTTCTTTTGGCCTCTTCATCTCTCTGTCGCTCTCCCTCCTGGATCTTTTGCAGCACTCTCCTGGTTGCAGATCCCCAAAGCAGCTCCTTCAGACAGCTTTTTGCCCTTCCTCCACTCTAATATAGTATTTGTTTCCTTACTATTGTATATTTTCCAAGGCAAGTAATGAGTTTTATTGTCCATTCTGACATGTGTCTGTTTCATGACATCTGGACCCTAGTTATCTCCATTTAAATTACCAAAATCTGGGAGAGTTTAGTTGTTTTTTCTATCACTGTCCTCCTTTAAGTTCTATGTCTAGGAGTATGTTGTTTTTTGGTTGAATGAAATTTGTTGAGACTATGAATTTGAAAAGCAACCTAATTTTTATCCTTACTAAATAATATTCCTGAATATTCCTCTTGATTTTTAAAATATTGCCTTTTCAGTAGTGACAGAGCACGTTTTCCTCAAGTATCTTGTTCATCTGGTATTATATTTAATCAAATATTTATTAAATATCAATTATATCTGCATAGACCTCATTCTTCTCTTCATGTAATTTGCAAACAAAAAGCAAGGACCACTGTTTCAGTTTAAGAACTACCAACTCAGTATAGCAGAAATTGGTTGGCTTTTATACTGGGAATTTATTAGGTTAAAAGCTTACACTTCTGAGACTGAAATGTCAAAATCAGGGAATCATCAAGATTCACCAAGCTGCAGCTGTTGAGCGAGCAAGCACATGGCAGGACACATTGCTGATCCCACTGCCTCTTCCTGCTCCTCCAGGCCTCCTCTCTTCAGCTTCAAGCTGTCCCATGGGCCTAGTCTTTAGGGGGCCTCTTTCCATGCCTCTTTGCTTTGCTGATTCTAGCTTCCAGCCTCCAGGAACTCACCTTATGTCTGAGGCTTTTTATTCTTCTATTTATAAAGGACTCCAGTAAGAGGATTAAGTTCCACCCTGAATGACGGTGGTCACATCTTAAAGTAAGATACTACTTGCTAAAACCCTGCTTACTGTGGGTCTATGTTCACAGGAATGGATTCACTTACTTTTCTGGGGTCCATACAGCTTTAAACCATTACAACCGCTATGACATTTTGAAATCTACCAATGGAATCCAAAAGGTGTTCCAAGTACATGCAACATAATCTATCCCAGGGGTCAAAAGAAGAGATCCCTAAGTAAGAAATTTCTAAAGTGAGATCTCATGAAGAAGGAATTTCACAGATATGAAGGAAGGAGAAGCTCTTCAGTGAAAGAAACCTCTGTGCTCTTACCTTATCAACTCACAAAGTGGACCGACACACCCAGCTATACTTTTATCTCCAGCTCATGTAGAAAGGAAGGGAAAAGTCAAGACTTGGGTGAACCAAGCACATAATTCCAAGAGTTTCTTATATTTAAAGGAATTGAAGCAGATTCAAAGAGCAACATTATTACCACTTTTAACATTGAGAGTGTTTCACGAAGGTTGTTGGCATTAAAGACGATCGCTTCCTCCAGGATTGCTGTTTCCAATCCGCGTGGCCAGGTTACTGACCTGCCTCTGTCATGTACCTCCAGGGCAAAGGACAGGTCTGAGGGGTAAGAAAAGGAGCAGGAAAGGAAACTACAAATGAGGGAACTATTGTCCACATCAACAGAGCTAATTATACCACCATCATAATCCAGAAATACCCCAACATGGCCAAAGGCCTTTCTGTGAGCTGAGGTAAGAGTGGGGAGGAGGTAAAGAGGCTGCACTGCTCATTCTCTCTGATACAAAAAAGAAGAAAAAGTCCCTTGGAATTAGCCAGCGAATCATGGTTCACTGACCAAGAATCATTACAAAATTCGACAACCCAGTTCAAACAGCTCCCCACATATACTTCCCAATAATATCTGCCAGAAGTGAAGGATTCAGTTTCCCATGCAAGAAAATACTTCATGTTGGATTATTGGCCACAATGAGATGATCAGGACTAAAGAGAAAACATCTCAGATATTCAAACAGAGGTATGTGACCACTGTTTTTTTCATGATCTAAGGAAACATATGCTGCAGGAAGAAGAAAATAGTTTTAAAAATAGTGTTATGATGTCTGTATGGACAGGGGTTTTACATAGTGTCTAGGGACCCATCACTATAACTAGAAACATGGGCTCAAATAGTAGAATAGCTTTTAAAATCTAAAAGTCCAAGGTTAAATCTTTAAACATACAAATGGGAGAAATTTATGAATTTTCTTGGAATACATAAGGAAGAAGGATAATGCCAAGCTGTCTGTGATTTTGTCTGGTACATTTCAAATTGGGGAACATTAATAATGAAAGTCAGTAATAAAATTAGCCTGCCCCTCTCCTCAGTAAATGTTATCATAATAGTAATGTTAGTAATAGTCACAGAAATAGCAGTAATTCTTAGATCTAACTAGTGACCACTTTGCCTCAGATTTGAGCATTTGTCTCTAAAACATGCAAAGAAAAAAATTGAAATAACAAATCATATATTTATATGTATGTTTCTTTGTAAGAATATTCTCTCTGCTAGAATCTCTATTATAAAAGGCAAATGAAAGATTGACATCTTACTTTGCAGTTGTATTTATAAATAATTGTTTTATACTTTTAAGAAAATTGATCATTCAAAGTATTTTTATGTCATGTGAATAAGATCATCATCATAAATTCATTAGTTAAGAAATGACATTTGCACAGCTATGTTTATAGGGGAACTATTCAACATTGACAAAAGTTGGAAATAGCCCAGGTATCCATCTCTGATAAATGAATAAACAAACCACGGTGTATTCACATGATGGAATATTATGCAGGTGTAAGAAGGAATGAAGTCATAAAGCACATGACAACATGGATGAACCTGGAGGACAGTGTGTTGAGAGAAGCAAGCCAGACACAGAAGGACCACTACTCTACCATTGTGATACCATGAACGACATCTATTGTGTAATCTCATGGAGTTAATAACTTAAACACGGGTAACCAGATAATAGAATGAGGTTAGAGAAGGGAAAGCTGAGAGTTAGCTTGTGCAGAATTGGTAAAAAGCATGTGTTAATCTTTGGAAATGAATAGAAAAGGTGAAAGCCCAACATAATGCTTATGGCTAGAATTATGTGGGTATGAAAACTGTTTAAAGGGAGAGTCTAAAGTCATGTATATTACTAAAAGGAAAGCTGAAAAATGTAACATGGAACTGTATGGCATAGTAAAACCAAACACACGAAAAAGGTGAATATCAAAAATTCAAACATTGTAGGCATCAAAATATCCAATAATTACCACACTTAATAAAACCTGGAATGTACTGAATATAGATGCATTTTGAAATTTTTCATATGAAATGTTAAAATTATATCTCAGCGTGCTGAGATATAGTTAGCAGAGATAAAGTTTTTCTACAGTTTACTGTCTGGAGAACTTATTACAATGCATCATATTTGGCTTTTCTCCAGATTTCTATTAGTTTTTTCATAAACGTTGTTGTTTATAAGAGGGTCCCCGAAAAGAAACCCTAGATAGATCAATGGGTAAAGAAAATTACGCACAGATGATATGAGTGGAGGAGAAATTACAGCTGTCCTGCCAACGTAGTAGTGCCTGTCACCTTGGAAAAGGCACAGGCTGTCTGCCAGTCCAGTGCTGGTCCCTGCACTGAGCTCCGGGGTTATGGCTGGGCATGTGCAGCTGCACTGACTCCTGAAAAAAAAGGGAGACTTGGTTGCTCTTTCTGGGCCCAACGTTTTCATCACGATGATTCTATCTGTGTTCCACTGAAGATGCTTCTTGATTCAATATCAAGGATACCCTGAGAAAGGATCCATCCTGAAGTCAAAATACCTGCCAGGAGCAAACGTCAACTGTGCTCTAAAACAGGAATGTCTGGCTATACTCTGCAGTTCTCATTTGCACACTAAATCTAATATAACCCAATCATATCTAACCCTTCCTTACAGCCAAAGCATAATTCTTCTACGGCCCTATCTAGTTTCCAAACACTTTAAAATCCAAATCTCCAAACTAAGATTGAACTCTCAAAACTGAAGAGACGTCATTTAAGACAACCTCACAATGGGAGTTTCTTGAGAAATTGATCATGTTAAATAAACCAGCATAAACAAGTAAGAACATAATCCCATACAGACTAATAGTGTAATATGAATAGATCAATAAATATGGATGGATAGGTATATACGGGAAAATATTATGCTTAGAATATGTTCCTTTTACCATCTAAAAAGAATCACAAGCTCCCTGGTGGCAACTCTGTTCCGAGTCTCACGGTGGCGTGAAGAGGGATGGCAAATGATCAGAAGCCACGGGCTTGGGTTTGGGAGGGCGAGCTGGGGGATGATTTTCTCTGCGCGAAAGACAGAGATGAAACTGGGATCTCAAGGGAACCCACAAACAGGGTAAAGGGGATGCATGTGGAGAAGAGCTAAAAAAACTGGTCCACACGAGAGAGTACCCAATAGGTTTACTCTGGTGCTTGGTACCGACAGAAATTACATGACTTCCACGAGCTGAAAGGACAGTTTGGGTGAAGCCTTAAGAAGGATAGGGGGGTGTACAGTATATGGGAACCTCTTATATGTTTTAATGTAACATTTTTTGTCATCTACATATCTTCAAAAAAATACAATTAAAAATTTTTTTCTAAAAAGAGGATAGGAATGGGGAAGTTCTAACATGCATTGAAGCTTGAATAAACCGTCTATATAAAGAATTTGTTTTTTACTGAGGATATTCATTTATGTAGTGAGATTTTACTTCCTATTATTCCATTATATAGTGTAAGAGTAAATCTTATAAACGTTTTGGTATAAATGACTTTGTTCAGAAACAGTAAGAGAATGGAAAGAACACCACATTACCCCCTTTTCCCCCCAAAATACATCACAATGGCAAAGTCAGGGAGTAAAATGTGTGATTATTTTAAATTCTTGTCCCCATTCAAGGATCTGTGTGTATTTAGGTGTGTGTGTGTGTGTGTGTATGAGAGAGAGAGAGAGAGAGAGTGAGATTTGGAAGTGGGCTTATTCTGTGAGTGAAATCAAGTAGCAGCCAAGAACTTGGAAGAAAGATTATAACTATTCACACCATGCCAAATTTCCTGGAAAGAAAAACATTAAATGGAAGTCCCAGGAAAAGCAAGGGGGAAAAAAAAGAACCCTCAGAATTAACATCTGGATATTTTCAGGAGAGTATCATTCCGCTTCGGAGTTCTACTTTATTCTTAATGACTTGTCTAAATATGAGAAAATCAGGGAAAAAAGCAATGTTTATCTGGACTTCTGTTTCCATCCACTTCATCTCCAGACAGTCAGCTTCCATCTCTGGGGGCTTCCTAAGTCTTGAGACCTGGCCGTGCACTCAGGTCTGAGCTGTGCCCTCCAGAAGGCACCATCCACTCCCATTTAGCTGGATGATTTAGGACCACAGGTCAAAGGAACCGTCAGCCTCTATCCATCAACATCTTAAATCATCAGATTTTAGATTATATTTCTTCTAAATTCAGCTATCTGCTCTGTTTATTCTGTGTTTAACAACAGGCAGCACTGGAAAAAATATAATTATTCAAGATCATTTATTAAACCAATGAGAGCTCGGCATGCCTCAGGATGCTTCTACAGTGGTTCAATTTACACTGGTGGGAGAAGAGGGTAAATCACCTTCACTCTTCCAGCGGAGGTGGGGAGTGTTGTTATTAAGGAAATAACTTTTGATCTGAATTTCTGTAGCTGCATATGGACATAGATATCAATTTCTCTCTCAGTAGTGTAAGGTTGGTGGATAAAGCATGGGGTATGAGAAGTTCATGCTGGACAGACTTCCATGAGACTACGCAGATCCCCACAAAGAGAATGCAGCAAAGGAGAATGAGAAGTGCAACTCACAGAATCAGGATTTTGATAATTAAATGAAAGGGATAACTGATTAAAGGGAGTCATTCAATAAATATGTTAAATGCACGGACCTAACTCACACTGCCATCTCATTTCCCCTCTTCCTTTTGTCAGCTGCCTTAAGAACCAGCTCAAGCATCACTGGAAAAAGGGACACCTGCCCTTCCACTGGTTGTTCAGGCTACCTTGCTAGTACCAAGTCGATTGACTTTTGCATATTTCTTTTTTTTTTTTTTTTTTTTGGCATTGTGTAACCTACAACTTCTCCAGTTAAAAAAACAAAAAATTCATTGGCATCAAATATTACAGAATAAACACTTTCTACTCTGTCACAGCTTACACAAAAATCCAGATGAGAATGTCTTTATACAAATTAGGAAGAAACTGCCACTCAGCCAAGTGACAAGAGTTTCCAGAGTATCATTCACTTTTCCTGCTTGCTGACAAATCCAGGCTGAAGCCTGTGTCTCCTAGGACAAGGACGGAAAAAGGAAGTTACGATTCAGACCTGGAAGTTATTCTTTTTTCTGGGAGAGGATGGCACCACAAACAGTACAAACCCAAGTCCGAATGCTTCGTAAGTTCATGTCACTTGTTTGTAATATGAGATTTTATCCAATTTTCTGCAAAGTGAAATTGTGCACATTTTAATTCAGTCTAGTCTGTGTGTTCGGAACAGTTATTGGAAAGACTTTTCTCCCTGTTTCTACTCCACCCAATTGCATTTTCTTTCGGTTTCTTAGAAAAGAGAGTAAGGGAAGTCCTTTGACTTTAATTTAATATTTAGTACGTGTCCTGCTTTTTTCCACTGCTCTTATTACTCTGGAAAATCAGATTTAGATCATGAAAAATGTAAATGTAGATTGAGCAACTTTGATGAATATATTCAGAAGTATTCCAAAAATATGATTTTCCTGACATTGGACTGGCTGAGAATATTTGGCAAAACTCTAATGATACCATCAGTAAAACATAGCCAAACATGTTTATTTCTGGATTGTAAATAAGTTTTAATATTAGGAAATCTGTTAATAAAATTCCCCTTATACCAATGGAAAAATCACATAATGACAAAAGGGATACGAAGGTTAATATTCATTATGAATTGAAACCTCTTAAAATATAAGTAAATAGGCATTTTATTAGTATATTAAAATTATTTGAAGTATATAGGTCAGCATAATTTTAACAGTTACAAATTCTGTAAGCATTATCTTACAGAAGCAAAACAAGAACTTATCATCAAAATGACTGAAATTTGTCTGTATATACAGCCCAACACATTTAGAAAGACAAAGGAATTAGCAGAATAACAAGTGTAAATATTTAAATTATATCAAGATACTATAATATCTTACAAACATTTAAATATAATAAAATCACTCACTAAAATATCTAGTAAAAATTTCACTCAACCCAAGAGTTTTCATTTATAAAGAATATAACTACTTCATGAGAATAAAAATGAAAATAGACAAGATTGTTCAGAAAAAAATGTGTAATGGGATTGCCCAAGCCTTTAAAGGTTTTCAAACATATCAGTAAACCAAAGTAATTAAGGGAACATGGTAGTGATGAATGAATTCAGTCATTGGAACAGACTAGTGAGTAGATAGGTGTGTAACATGTACACGCATACGTGCATAAACACAAGGATAAAGTGAGATTCACTGTTCCCTGGAACAGCAGGAAGGAATTCAGGCTTTAGAAGAGAATAAATGCAGACACTGCTTGAAAACCCAGTGCTCCAAATCACAGGATACTGATTCTTTGGAGGAGCTCATACATTTAAACATGCAATTTTTATTTTCTAACTTTAAATTTTCATTTTTGAAATGAGTGACAAAGTTCTCACTGTCAGCTAAGAGATAAACATGCATATAGAAACACTGCTGCCCACCTTACTCTGTCAGCTCTCAGGTTTGGGAAAGGCCTGCTCCTTCATCATTAAGTAAGTTAGAGAGACACCCAGGAGTCTGACACCTTTTGTAAAGGCACCTATGCTATTTCCATAAACTCTTCCTCAGCCCTATGCCAGGTGAGGAATCCAGAGGAGCAGATCCACAAAGAAGGTGGAGGTCACAGATTCCAGAGTGTCCACGACCAACTCTGGCTCACAGAAGATGAAGAGAGCACATGTCTCAGCTCAGGACTCAGTTTAGTCCAGTGGGTGCTCCACCACCCAGTCACCTCAGTGATCCCAAGAGCTCTAAATGCTCGGAGTGCCTCCGAGGGGATGAAAGTGCAGTGTGGGGTGGGCCTGGGGTACTGTGCAGGGGCAGAAGGAGGCCCTCTCCTGGGTGAGGGCCCAGCTCAGCTGCAGTCTAGGTCAGAGGAGTCCCCTGAGGAAGAGGAGCTGGAGCCACTGCCCTCAGACTCACTCTTTTCATCTTCATCCCCACTGCTGGAGTTGTCATCGTCTTCCCCATCTTCCTTCTTAGTGTCCTCTGACCCCTGTGAGGAATGGTAATCAACCTGAATGGTCTCTGATGAATCTGTGCCTGTGGACAGAAGTCCCTGCCCCTCTCCATGTCCTTCAGGAGGGCCCCTCATTGGTGGGGACTGTAGAACAGTCCGTCTGACCTTGGGGCTCAGGCCTCCCATCATGGCCATGTTCTTACGCTTAGCAGAGGCGGACTCTCTGTATGCAGCATATTCCCTGGGAGACAGACTCTTGAGCCAGAGACCCAGCTCCACCTTGTACTGCTGCTGCAGGTTCTCAGAGAGTTTCTCGTATTGCTTCTTCATGCCCTGTGGGATGCGCTGCCAGCGTCTTCCAATCTCCACCATGCGCTCCCTCTCAGACAAGTGGTGCAGCTCCATGCTTGACCACAAATCATCATGGAACTTGTGGTATCCATTCATTGGAGGCTTACTGGGCTCGCCATAGAATTTCATCTTCTTGGAAAACCCATTAGTTTCTGGAGGGGACCTCATTTCTTTCCCTTTACTCTGAAAACTCTTTGGGGTTTGACGCGTCTTGGGGATACCAAGCTTTTTAGAGTTCCGGATTAGCTCAGGGTGTTCTTCCCTGAACCGAGCAAGCTTCTTGTTAAATTCTTGTTTCTCCTTCTGGAATTCTTCAGTATATTTCATCTTAATATGCACTGGAAGCTCCTTGTACTTCTTGGACAAAACCTTGGTCAGCTCCTGCTGTTTCAGCTCAGGGTGTATTTGGGAGTACTCAGAGAACTTCTCTTTGTAGAAGCGGATATAAGAAGTCAGGGGCTTCTTGGAACACTCTGGGTGTTTCTTGTGTTTTTTCCATTTATGGGGATATTTAGCAAGTTCTTGAGCTTCCAGGACTAATTCTGTTAGAGTGCGAAACTTCCTCAAATTATGTGAAAACTCTAACCATTTGAGTTTGCACATTTCTCCAGAAAAATCTTTGAAAGCTATTTTTTCCCAATCCAAATGAAATTGAGTTGTTTTGAAGTTACATTCATCATTGGCTGGGAGGTTATTCTCCATGCATTCCAATAACATCAGGGTGTCTTCTTTGGACCAGTTGACTTGGCTTTTACACAACGCCATTTCTAAGTCTTGGAGTCACCTAAATGGTCCTCAAAGTCCAGACACCTCAGCAGGAACTCAAAATTTCTTCACTCACTACTTGGCAGGTGATTTATTTCTGGAAGTACTGCAGTACATGTGATGCAATTTTCTGAGGAGAAAGACAAGGAAAGATACTTATCTTCTATGGAATGAATGAAAAAATCACACCCCACTTGGGATATGGCCCTTCTATAACTTAATTTACCTTTCACAATATAAAAGGAAAACCCCTAAGTTCCAAGTTTAAATTTATGTTTAACTTTTTTCTACTACATTTGGACCCCCAATTCCCCACTACTTCCCACCTCCCAGTCTGCATCTCCCTGCCCCCACAAACTAATCTCACCAGGCCTTTCTTACATAGAAGTATATGAGGCAAATCACTGGCTTCTCTTTCAAGGTGCTTAGGATAAGGTAAAATCCCCAGGAAAGAGGAATAAAAAATTCTAATGAGAAGAGAAATAGCCAAAATGGAAATGCATGGCCACCTGAGTGCATCCCAGATTGTCATCTTTGAAGGTTTATTTGAGAAGCTGAAAGTAAGAAAGAGACAAGTCAGGTCAGCCTCTTATTGCGCCCCCACCCCCCCGCCCCCCGCCATTGCATCTCACTGTGAACATTTATGAGTTTAATATAAAAATGTGACCTTGAAATAAATGAATGATTTATAGGTTCTTTGGAAACTGTGCATCTAATGAGCTGTACTCCCTCTCCCTTCTAATGGCAAAGATTTAATGACATTTACAGAACATTTACAGCATTTATTTGGTAAATTTCTTCTCTTCTTTAAGCCTCAGCAAAAGTTTTACCTCCCTCAGAAAGCACCACTAAATTCCTGGCACTTAAAGGAACTTAAACAAATGGCGGATCTGATTCTTACTATTACCTCATTTCCATTTACCTCCAGTTACTAATTTTGTCTTTTTTAATCTAAATTCTCTGGCACTATTTTCTCTAGTAATGCACAAATTTTCATGATAACTCCTTCAATTTTCTTTTTAGGATAATCTTGCATTCTAAGACTTAGATCCTCAATAATCAAAGTGCAAAAAAGTGAAAATATGTTAAATAAATCCAGATCTTGTCTGATTGGCATGTGAATAAAAGAAATGTAACATGGAGACCCTGTAAAAAATATATATATATGAAAGAAAGCTGAACATCAGAATTAAGCGTGAAAAGGAAGGTGAACTTCTGAGAATGAGTTCCTGATTATTTGGGAACACTATTTTTGAGAATTATTTTATATTTTCAATAAAGGATAAAAAGATATAGCCTTAAAGAATAAAGTTAAAAACATTCACTAAAAGAGTGAATTAATAATAATTATAATAATATAATATAAAACCATTAACAGCAGAATTAAAGTCCATATTTGAGATATAAGAATGAAGAAATATTGCCAGATATTAAACTCTATGATGTAGAAAATATATTTTGGAAATTTTTTCTAAAATAGAGAATAAAAAATGACAGAGGATTGAAAACTTTGAAATCCAATAAGTGTTGAGAAAAGAGATGAACCTATAATTATTGAGGATTTTACTTCAAAAATAAGAAAATAATACTGTTTAATCAATGTCCTTACAAAAATAAAATGGGGACAAACTTGATAGAATGGAAAACATAGTTGAAATACAAATAACATTCATAAGACAGAGTAGGAAAAAAGTTAGAAAATCAAATCCATCTGTTTATGGCCATACTTACTCTTATAATTTATCAAAAAATGTGCTTCTATTAAACTTTCAACTATTTTGTAAGTGATTATTGTTTGAAATAAAAAATATATATCTGACATATTCTAACTAAGAATACTCTAATATTATAAATAAGATGGGATATTTAGAATCTTACTATAAAAAGAATAAATTGCTCTCTTGATAAATTTTTTTTAAAAATGGTATCTACAGTGCAATGGAAATATTAGGGTTGTGTTGTGGTTATGTGGCACTTAAAAAATCAGGTATTTTTCCAAATTATAGCAGGTTGGATAGTGTTTCCCAGGAAGAAATGCCCAAGTCCTAGCCCCCAGTACCTGTGGATGTGACTTTATTTGGAAATAGGGTCTTTGCAGATATACCTAAGGATCTCAGGATGAGATGATCCTGGATTTTGGGTGGGCCTTGAACACAATGACTGGTGCCCATATAAGAGAGTGATTTGAGACCCAGAAAAAGGGAAGAAAGTCATGTGAGGGAAAGACACAGAAGCTAGGAGAGAGGCATAGAATGGAGGGACATGTCCTCGGAGCCTCAGAGGAAACCAACCCTCTCACCAGAATTTCAAAGACACAAATATCCAGAGAAAATTTCTAGTATGAGGAAGTGTGCAGGTAATGTGGGAAACGACAGGTAGAAATATCTCTCCATACTTAACCTCCTACATTCATGGAGAGAAATGCTTTCCTTGCTACCCCTTGATAGAACAACCTGAGAAAAATTACCACAGACCCTCAGAATATCTATGTAAACCCAAATCAGTCGGTGAAAGTGCTTTATTTTATTCTATGATAAAGGCCTACCCCCATCTATATCTGATACAGGATACTTTATTAGCATTATATTCATCTTTGTTTGCTACAAAAGATTTTTATCCAGACTTTTTTCAGTATAAAAGTTTTAACATTGAATTTTCTCTTGCCTTTGGTACCATCAATTTAAATAAAGGCTCCCCATCATTTATAATAGAAGAGCAGTGCATTCCTAATCATATCAGACTTACAATCATAAGATCATTTCCATTAGAAAATAAGCAAATCCCAAATTAAAATGAAAACCTGTATCATCTAATAAGTCTGCTTAAAATTAAATGACTGGAAATAATCAGAATTACACCTCTAAATCAGAGTAAGTACAGAGTGATCTCCCATTGCTAGCACTTCAGCTTCAGCTTGGTCACCAACCTCACATTTCTACTACCATCACCAATTTCTGGTTTGTTACTGGCTACTTGAAAGACCAAAGCAGCCATTTTAAGTTTCTAAAGAGGTATCATTTTGCCCATTCTGCAACAAGGTTTTCCATTAGGTTTAAGGATCATGCCAAATATAACACTACATGATATCTAGGACTGCCATCCAGAAATTCACAATTTGTATATGAAAGAAATCATGAAGGAACAGAAAAGATCATGTTAATTTAGAAAATTGAAATTAATAGTAGAGAATAACATTCTATATTACAAATACACTGAACATAATTACATAGTATTTACTAACTAGGAATATTAAATCTGCTTATGAAAGTTGCAATCTTGATGAGAGTTAAATTAAAATTACTTCTTAACTTTTAATAGGAAGTAGTAATCATTCACTCAGACCTCTGTACTCACCTGAAGTTTCAATGAATAGTCTCCTCAACATTGGAGGAAATGGCGTCCAGTGGGTCAGGGGCTCTGGGTTTGTCTGGGCCCTCTCAATAGCAGTTCAACTCTCTTTGGTCTCTGCAGTCCAAGTCAACTCCAAATGCCTGTGAAGCCTTGCCTTGGGATGCCTTTATATCAGGATGCCTGACGCTCCGCCCTGATTAGGTTTCTGAGGTAGAGGACCAATAGTGAGCACACCTTTCCATCACTGATTAGGTTAACGCCCTTCCTAATCTCCGTAAATAACCACCTACTCCCCCAGTGCTGGATCATGCAAATAACACCCACCTGCAGATTCATAGCTGAGTTCCAGGGGTCTCGTGTTCTTGTCCCATTTCTTCCACATTTAAATACACACCCTTTCCTTCTGTCATAATTTCTGTCCTGTCTTCACTGTGGTCTAAAATCTTATATAACCCCACCTTCACGATTGCCATTTAAATTTCCTTTGTTCTGATAAATTTTTATCCAGTCTTTACTGTTAAAGGTGGCATTTTAGAACAAAATGTGAATGAGTATTGTGGGAGGTTTTGGAGAACCAGCAGTAGTGGGTCAAATGTCTCATGTCTTGGTTGATTTAATTCTGAGTTTAGGAGATGTGGGATATAAGCACTAAAGAAAACAAATTTTCCAGATGATTTGGTTAAAAGCAATTTGATCCAACTCAAATTGATCATGTGATATCTTGATTGAATGATGGCATCTTTGAAAATATATTGTTTGACACTATCAGGATTCATCAGTTTGTTTGAAATTGGTGCCCCCTCTTACCCTAGTTTGCCTCTTGTGGACCTTACGTTCTTAAACTAACCCATTCCTTTTTCCAATAATCACAGTTTAGATGGGGCATTTGATTAGGTTCAGTTAAGGGAACTTGATTAGATCACTTGAATAGGTTTGTGTGTGTTTTTTGCCAAACTACATCAGTGAAGCGTGACTCAGATCATGTCTCTGCCCTCTTGCTGTGTCTTATATAAACTTAGAACATGCAGAAATGGGACATGGGCCATTTTGACCTGGCCATGTATGAAAGGACACGAGGATCCCTAGAAGGCAGAGCTGAAGCCCGAAGCTCCCAAGAGCCTGGGCTCACAGAGCGACTCAGGGCTGAAGGGGCAAGCCATATGCCTGATTTCTCACAGTTGAAGTTGGGGAGAAAGCAGGGCAACTGAGTCTAAGAAAGAGACCTCAAAAGAGAGAAGCCGTATGCCTGATAGCCCACAGCTGAGCTCCATAAGTCAGTAGATTCTGGAGTGGAAGGCAGGCACCTCAGCAGAGACTGTTGCCTTCTTGCCTCACCACATGGCATGATGCCAGCATCACCAGTAGCTGAATTTGATTAGACAACATTTGTGATGATCATTGCTATGGACATTTCAAGCTCAGCAATGTAAACTTTTGCCCCAAATATTCCCTTTATAAGAACCTACCCATTTCTGGTACTTTGTATCGGCAGCCCTGTGGCAAATGTAGACACCCCTCCATTTAAAAAATTTATTTTAAATAAATTTCCAACTTTTAATTATCTAAATATATCCAACTGTGATGGTTAACTTCATGTATCAGCATGATTAGGTTTTGTGTCCAGTTGTTTCATCAAGTAAGCCCTGCTCTGATAGTTACAACAGGGCTATTTCATTTAAATCATCAGTTAATTAATTGAATTAAACCTACAATCAATTGATGCGATTGTACAATTCATTTACTCAGAAATATGCATTTACCTAAAGATCAGTAAATAGTTTTCTCAACACTGAAGGAAATAACATCTCGTCAGGTCAGGGGCTCTGGGTTTATCTGGGCCCTCTGAATGGCAGCTCTAACTTTCTAAGTTCTCTTCAGTCCAGCCAACTCCAAATGCCTCTGTAGAGACCAAACCTTGCCTTTGGGATGCCTTTATATGAGGATACTTGAGCTCTGCCCTGGTTAGGTTTCTGTGGTAAAGGACCAATAAGGAACATACATTTCCATCAATGAGTAGGTTAACATCCTTTCTAATCTCCATAAATAACCATTACAAACACTCCCCAGTGGAGGCTCATTGGAATAACTCCCACATGGCAAATTCATGTCTGAGTTTCGGGGTTCTCAAATTCTAGCTCCCTTTCAAAAAATTTTTTTAATTTCAATTTTTTTGGGTTTTTTTTAATTTCAATTTTTTTGTGTTTTTTTTCTCCATATTTGAATTTAGATTTATTTAAAGTTTTGGATATAAAGTCAGAGTCGGAAACCACAGAAAAATATCTGAAGCTCTGCATAGCCACTTCTCTGCTAGCACTGCCTCTCTATCCCATTCCTGCAGTCACCAGAACTTGGCTGGCCTCCCCTTTTTCTACTTCTCCCAAGCTACCACCCCACATGGGAGCTCCCTGACTGCTTGAGGCAGACAGCAGAACTCCACATCTTGCATCACTAGTTCTAAGTTGCCAGCAAAGCAAGGAGTGTATCCTGATCTTCATCTACAGCTTGATCAAATTTGCCATCCTGTCCTCAAGTTCTTCTGTCTGACTGAGACACCAGCTGATTGCACCAACATTGTCAATGAGGAGGGGTTCCAAGAACTGGCCTTCTCAAAACACATGAGGCTGGCAGTTGCCACCTGGCTGGCCCTGAGTGCTGTGTCCAGGATAGGTGACTTCTCTACCTCCCAGCCCATCAGTGTTACCAAAAGCACCAATTCTGTGATTACCCCATTGATCTACCAGAACATCGTGTTTATGCTCTGCAACTACTAGAACAACTTCATTCTGGCACTTGAATGGGACCTGCCTTTTATGACCCACAACTTGTTTTTGGAGTTTACCATCTTGTATGACTGACAAGATAATGGCAGCCAACAACCTCTGCATCTGAAACAAGATTAGGGAAGCCCAAATGGCTCAGTGGCCCATCATCCATCCTCTGTCTAACCCACAGAACAGGTTCTGGAGCACCAGCCGAGACTGTGACAAGCCACCTGCTGATACCACACTCCTCATGGATGTCATATTCTACAACCGAGGGGAGTAGTGCACATGGCTGCCCACAATGAGTGTTACCATATCTACTTCTTCTCCTCCCTTTTATGAAGTCTACATATCCCTAGTGATGGACGTGAATACCCAGCAGCAGTTTCTTAGTAATTTGTGCTCATGAGTGCATCTAAAGGACTCTGGAAGATGGTGCAATTTGGAGGAGAGCCCCTGGGATTTGACAAGTATGGAATTGTGGCCCAGGTCTCTGAGCCCCTAGCCACTGCTGACCTTCCTGCCTATTCCATCAGTATCTTCACATCTGACTATGCTCTGGTACCAGAAAATAACCTCAGCAGAATCAACAACATGCTGAAAGTCAATCAAACCAAGAGCTGTTAGAAGGGCCTCTTCCACTCCCCCTGTCTGCAAGCCAGGCCAACCCACATCCCAAAGAGGGCTTTTGTAGTGTCTCTCAGCAGACTGGACAGTTGGCTCTGAAGACTACAGCAATGGGAGCTTTGGAACACTGCCCTAATTGCAGACTCCTCCAGGCCTGAGTCCCCATCAAGGCCTCCCCCAACACATCTGTGCCCACAGCCAGGGACAAGGCAGCACTGGTCACTGAGAAATGGGATGGAGCAGAGCTTAGGTGAGGATAAGGGAGTCTTCCAATTGGGAGGAGGTGGGAGCTTTGGCTTTTTCAGGTTTCCACTGCACAGATCCTGTGCAGTGAAAGGATGTGGGCCGGGAAAGGGCAGTAGCCTTCACTGTTCAGAGAAGTCAGCCTGAAAGAGAAACTGTGCAGATGGCTGCCTTGACTAAGCTGACCTGCTGTGGGAGAGGGAAGGCAGAAGATTGCACAGGAGTGTGATGAGGCATTTGAGCCCTGGAAGCACTAGATACCTTCCCTCCATCTGGAAGCTCACCAAGTTTTCTCTTCTTTTCTTTATTTCTCATGATTTTCTAGTATAGGCACAGAAGGACAAACTTCATTCTCTCTTTTACCTCTTTTAACTCTTCCTACTATGTAAGGAAGCCATAGGGTGGGCTATATCTTTCACCTTGGTACCACCACTCTCCTATAGAAGTTACTCTATATGGGAAGTTAAAGGATGAAGCTATTATCTGAGGCAGCCTGTTGTCCAGCACCAAGACGAAGCCTGGGGTGGAGGCAGAAGCCTGAAGTCTGAGCCAGGTGAGAGAGTTTGTGCATCTTGGTATAAGGGGATGTAAGACCATGGCAGTTCAAACCGAAGGGTGGTCCCTTCCCAGGGAGTTGGAACACTGGATTCTGTGCATGCCAACACCAAGTGTATCTTTATATATACACACATGTGTGTGTGACCAAAGATAGTGGGTGTGTGCATGCACGTGCAGAGCCTAGAACTGAGTTAGGGTTTTGGATAAATATGAATCTGAAATCCTTGGAAGAACTCTTGCCTATAGGCCATGTGTAGAGGGTTTTGGTTAGCTGGTGGCAGGTTTTGAGTGGGCCACTGACTCAAGGTGGAGAGTGTGGCCCCCAGGGAGGTTGCCCTGGCAGGGCTGTCCCACCCAACTTGACTTGTTGAAACTGCTCTCTGGAGGGAAAAGAGGTGCCCTCAGCAGGATTTGTCCTCCACAGAGGCCTGGCAGCCCCTGGACTGCAGTTGTTTCTGTACTGAGTGGACCTAACCCTACTGACTCTTCTGAGGCATCTGCTCATGAAGACAGTATTCAGAGGGGATTCGGGGGTGCCAGGGCATGCTCAGCTACTGAGGCAGTCCAGGAAGAGTTTCCAGCCGAGTTGGAGACCCCGTAAAGGGATGAGAAAGCTCAAATTCAGGGCCTAAGCCTGACCCCATTGTGGTTTCCTTTCCACTGCCCCAGTTCACCTGTACAGAAATGGGTCTAGGAAGAAGTGAGCAGGGCTGGCTCCAAACAGTGGAGGATGACGACAAAAATAACTCCCAACCTCCCTCTTCTCTATGCCAAAGTCACTTCTGTCATCCTGAGTTGGGGGTAGGAGGGCATTGGATGTACAGTGGAGATCTGAAGAGCCTCTTCCCTGCCCCTTTTATTAATATATTGTATCCTTCTTGGTCTCCTATTACAGATTTTTATGTAAAGTCTAACTTTTACAGTGTTAGTATAGCTACTTCAGGTCTTTTTACTTATAATTTACATGGAATATCTTTTTCTGTCTTTCACTTCCAACTTTTTTGTGTTTTAGGGTCTAAGGTCAGTCTCTTGTAAACAATCTATATTTGAATCATGCTTTTTTATCCATTCTGCTAGTCTGGGTCTTATGATTTGTGAGTTTATTCCACTAACCTTCACTTTTATTACTCTAAAGGCAGTCCAAATACCGACTTAGCTCCCATGTTTTCTGCTCCCATATCCCCATTCCCACCATTATTTTCTGTCTCATTTTACCACTTTATATTTTACATGTTCATTATCAGGACAATATGCCTTTTACTTGCTCAATTGTATTCTGACTCTTACAGGAATTAGAGAGTAGAGTATTTAGGATACAGTGCTATTAGGTTTTGCATTTACCCTTTCAGTCATCCTTATTCATGATCCTCATTTCTTCACACCACTCCAAGCCACTCTCTTCTTTCTTTTCCTTTCAACCTCAGAACTCTCCTTAGTAATTCTTACAGAAGATATTTTGTTTATGAACTCTCTCAATTTCTGTTTTTCTTTGAGTATTTTAAAGTCTCCCTCATTTCTGGAGGACAGTTTCACCAGACAAAGAATTTGTGGCTGGCAGTTTTTCTCTTTCAGTACCTTAAATATTTCACATCACTGCCTTCTTGCCTCTATGGTTTCTGATGAGAAATTGGCAATTAGTTTTATTGAGGATTCCTTGTATGTGATGAATCACTTTCCTCTTACTGTTTTCAGAATTTTCTCTTTATCTTTGGCATTTCACATTCTGATTAGTATGTATTTCAGAGTAGGATTATTAAATTTTTTCTGTATAGAGTCCATTAAGCTTCTTGGATATATGCATGTATATGTACATATGTCTTTATAAAAGTTGGGAAGTTTTGGGCTATTATTTCCTCAAATATTCTTTCTGCCTTTTGCTTTCCTTGTCTTCTGGGATACCCAGGATGCATATGTTTGTGCCCTTCATGCTGTCACTCATATCTTTGAGCTCCTGCACAATTTTTTCTCTACTTTTCCCATCTGTTCTTTTGAGTAAATGATTTTGATTGTCTTGTCTTCTATTTTTTTAATTCTTTCTTCTCCCTGCTCAAATCAGCTGTTACATGTCTCTATTGAATGTTTATTCTCTGTTGTTTTGCTTATCAATCCCATAATTCCTGTTATGTTTCTGTTTTACTTTCAAATTCTTCTTTAGGCTCACACATTGTCTCCTAATTGTCCCTTATCTCTTTATGCATACTTCCCCTCATCTCCTTGGATGGTTTAGACGATTTACTTGAACTTCTTTGATTACTTGTTCCAAATTCTTTGTCTCCTCTGAAGTTTTACTTTGTTCCTTTGACTGAGCTGTACTTCCTGTTTCTTAGTATGGCTTCTAATTTTTTGCTGATGTCTGGGCATCTGTTTATGTTGATGCGTTAACTCTGAAAGTCAGTTGGTCCCGCTTCTCTAGGATTTTTGATTGTTGAGTGGTTTTGTGTCAAAATTCTTCTTTGACAGTTGGTGCAACTTACTCAAGTCCTTCAGAAAAGCCTGTATGGAACCCTTCATATATTCTTGGCTCTACTTCATCTGACTCTTGTCCTGGATATGCCTACAATTATTACCCCTGTAGTTTTTGTGATATTGTTTCACCTTCTGGAGAAAGCTTCCTTTCCTCTGTTCCTTCTCTGGTAATTTTGATCTGTACTATTTCTCTTTGTTTGTTTGTTCATTCCTTTTGCTTTTTTTTTTTTTTTTTTTAGCTGAATATTCTCCCTAGCTCCTATGATTTGTTGTAATCTCCATCATTCAGTGCCCCCTTTTTCCTTACACCTTTCATTTCCAGGACCTGTCCTATCTTACATAAGAGTGGCTTAACATTGTATACTCCTTAGTTTCAGTAAACTTTTTAAAAAATCATTTCTTTCTACCACATTTTCGGGTCTCTATTAATTTCTATTATCATACTTATAACCTTAATTCCCTCACGATTTATTTAGGATTAGTGGCTTCATATAAATGTCATTGAATTCCTAATTGTCTTCAAGATACTGAGTTTTATTTTCTCATTCCCCTGTAGTTTACAATATATGTTCATCTATCCTTAAGATATTTTACCCATTCTGGGTTTATCTGCTATCGTAAGGTTACAGTTACTTCAAACCTCAAAAGAAAGGAATTTCCTTAAACTATGAATCTAGAAATCAATTTATTTTTGCTTCTTGTTTTTGAAAAACTGTTTGAGCTGAAGAGTGATGATTAACTAATATTTAAAGAAATGAAAGAGTATGTTAGATGCTTGGATCTACACAACTAGCTGAGGTTTGAAGAAAAAATGATATTACTTTCTCTTGGTTTTCTAAACTTAAAATACATCCTTTATTCTTCCATCCCAACTTGTTCCAAATAGACAAGTTAAACACTTTTGCTTACAACATGATTGAGTTTATTTATTTATGTATATATTTATTTAATACCCCCCTCCTTGAGGCTTGCTTGCTGTCTGATCTCTGTGTCCATTTGCTGTGTGTTCTTCTGTGTCTCCTTGTCTCCGTTTGCTGCATTATCTTGCTGCATCACCTTTCTGCAGGGGTGGGCTGTCAGTTCTCTGAGGGGCTCAGTCCATCAGCTCTCTGCTGGTGCTGGCCAGCTTGCCTTCACAAGGGGGCCCCGGGATGCGAACCCAGGGCCTCCCATATAGTAGATGGGAACCCAATCAATCGATTGAGCCACAGCCACTTCCCAACATGATTGAGTTTTGAAAACATTATGCAAATGAAAGAACCTGGCACAAAAGGCCAAAAACAGTATGATTCAAATTATATGAAATGTCCAGAAGAGGCATATTGGTCCAGCCTGAAACTGGATTAGTGGGTGCCAGGAAATGAGGTAGGTTGGGAAAAGGGAGTGACTACTAATAGATAAAAAGTTTTTTTATGAAGCGATGAAAATGTTCTGGAATTAAATAGTTATGGTGGTGGTACAATGATTTGGTTATATACTGAAAAACACTTTTTGTACACTTTAAAATGGTGACTTTTATGGTGTATGGATTTATTTCAATGAAGTTGCTATAATTAAAAAAATAAATAAAACTGCTAATAGTCTAGGAAATGCTTCAAAAAACATTTGGATTCAAAGATTATTTAATACACAAATATATGCATTCGAGATGATTGTCATATTTAATAATCATTCAATAATCGTGTTTCCTTAAGTTGTAGTGTGCAAGTACATTCAGCAGAGGCAAGTATATTCTATTGCATTAAGTGAGAAGGTCAGAAGAAATTAGAGTCTCTGATGTGGGAGTTCAACAAATAAATGGTCCTGAATCCTGACTTTTCATGAATAACTTTCACAGGGGAAGAGGGAAACTGTATATGAGGGATACTTATTCAACACCATAAAAGCTCAAGATTTCATTGTCAAGAGGAGATCCAAGACGGTGGAGTAGGGAATGGCAGGCTGCAAGCCTCCTCTAGAAACTATGGGAAAGAAAGCAGGTTTACCTGGAAAAGGGGAAGCCATGTGATTGTGATGGTGGGCAGCTACAGAGGGGGCACACAGTTGACCAGGAGAAGGGGAAGCTGTGGGAGATGAGGCACTCAAGCCAGTGCACAGGCACTCAGAGGGAGAGGGAAGCCAGGGAAATGACCTGCATACAAGAGAGGAAAGTCCCCTGGCAACCAGGGGTGCATCAGTCCTGGTACCCAGCAGGCTCTTGAGGTAGGGGAGATGTGGGGAAAAACTGTGGGACCACACCCAACCAACTCAGAAGGAGAAAGAAGTAGGGGGGAGGGGAGACAGTATGCATGGACCAGAAAAGAAAAAAGACGCCATTTGACCCTGAAGCAGCTCCAAGGAGAAGGGACTGGGGGGCAGATCAGGTAAGCTGTCACACCCACCTACCCTGAAAAGAGAGGAACTGGGTCAGTAAGGGGTGGGTCTACATGCACCAGGAGAGACCCCTGGGAAACAGACAGAAGTCCAGCTGCCTGAGGGAGAAGGGGGCAGGGAGAGGCAGACAAGCCCTTTAGAAGCCAGCCCAACTGGGGGAGCTCTGTGGTTGAATTCTGCCTCACCTATCCCTGGTTCAATCCCCAGTACCTCCGAAAAAAAAGCCTAACTGCCTGAGAGATATGGTTCAGGGAAAGGAAGCCCAGACACTGTCAGATGACCAACTAGCCCTGAAGAGAAGGGACCAAAGTGTGACACAGTGGGTTGTCAGGAATCCAGCCAGCACCCCCTCTGGTAGGGAACTCATAAACTGCCATTTTTTAGACTTTTTGGCTTGTTATTTTATGTCTTTATTTATTTTTTATTCTTCATTTTATTCTCTATTTTATACGTCTACCATGACTGTAATTCACATCCTTACTTAGACTGCGTAAAAATACTAACTTTATTTTCATAGCCTCCCAACAAACACATGTACTCTACTGAAGAAAATTAAAAATGAATTGCTTTAAATTGAACTTGTGTGAATTTTTTCTTATTTTTCATGCATTTTTAACTATTTTAAAAGAAGTTTTTGATTACAGAAAAGTTATATTGAAAATATAAGGTATTAATAATAATCCCTTATTAATAACATCTTACATTAGTATATATATTTATTACAATTGATGAAAAAGTATTGAAGCATTGCTACTGACCATGGTCTACTACACTTTGTGTTATGTGTTACATTTTGCACAGTTTTGACAAAATGCATAATGGCCTGTATCCATCTATGAAGATCATGCGAAACAATTGTGATGCCCTAAAAATGCCCTGTGTTCCACATATTCTTCCCTCCCTCTCCCCTCAGAACTTATGGTAACCTCTACCTTTTATCAATGTTACAAGTCCTTCCATTACTACAATAATTATAAGTCTACTTTGGTCCATGTTGGCATTCCCCCCTTACATTTCTTCATTCCTCAGTCTTGAAGATTTTAGGATGGTGATGCCTGCTTTGATTCAGACTGAGAGGGGGTTTAGATCTTCAGGGCAGATAGAAGGAACTGTTTTGCTTACAGTCGTTAGTTGTTGGGAAAGTCCAATCAGCTAAAGAGTAGGTGTTGGCTGCAACTCTGCAGAGATTCAGGGTTCAAATAACAGACTGCAAATTTAAGACTCAGGAACATATATTTAATGGGTATAACGCTTTTACTTTCAAATAAAAGGGGTAGAACAATCAGGTATAGGGAAAGTATAAATGAGTCTAACTATTAAAGTGGGAAAATAGGTTCTAATATATTCCGAGGTGAGGCCCGCTGGTGGTGTGCTGATTTCATGGGGCTGTGTGCCTTACCTATTGCGTCCAAATGTCCCTAGAACCTTCAGGAACACCCCTGCTTGAGACTATGCTTACTGTGGCGATCAGTGAGGCCGCCTGAGTCATGTAGCCTCTGGATGATCTCCCCACTCACTTTGAAATCTCTTAGGCGTAAAAACTCTTGTATTTAATGTTTCCCCCTTTTTTTCCAGGTATTTTTCCAAATGCATTGCTGGTTGGTACCAGGCAAGCACATCTCTAGGCGTCATTTTCCATGCTCGGGGAAAGGTAGTGAGTTTATTCACTGAGTTTGGCTTAGAGAGAGGCCACATTTGAGTAACAAGGAGGTTTTTAAGGAGGTAACTCTCAAGCAATAGATATTATTAGGTTAAGTTTCAATTTTACAAGAATAAAGTTCATAGGTACAAGCATTAACACAGAGGGCTAGGCATATTGGTCTGTTTTCTTTAACTAGACATTGCCCCTATACTCTGGATATTCTTGCCACTCTATTAGAGAAAGTAGCAAGACTCCCAGGTTGGGAATTTAATATTTTGTTTGTTGTTTTCTGGGTCTCCACCTACTGAGATAACACCCTCTGACCACATGAAAACATTCATATTCCATAGAGGATTGGCCCAGGTGCACGGTTCCCCAAAAATACACCCACCACCAACACCCCCACCAGTGACCCTCCCCTGCCATAGTTGTCAAAAGAACACTCCCACAAATGTATTCTCAATCGCAGTCCTCTGCCTCCCCAGAGTTCACCTGTTCCTTCCTGCAGCCCTCTCCTCAGCTCTATGAAGAGCCCAACCCACCCCCAACCCCACGCACACTCGACTCCAGCATCATCGCTGCATCACCGTCATTACCATCCACTGCCCAAACTCCCCATCTGCCTTACAATAGATTCAGCCCAGATTGAGCATAGACTCTCTACTCTTCAATCCCTCCCTATCTCCTGGCAACCTATCCTCCAGACTCTACCTCTGTGAGTCTGCTCAATAGCCTTAGTTTAAGGTTAGGCTGATTATCCTTAATTCATCCTTACATAAAGATAATGCAGCAAGATGACACAACAAAAAGAGACAGATTCCTGGTGCTGTTCATAAGAACACAAGCAGACACAGAAGAACACACAGTGAATGGACAGAGAGAGCAGACAACTGGGGGTGGGAGGTGGGGAAGGGGAGAGAAAAGAAACTTAAAAAATAATAAATAATAAAATAAAAATTTTTAAAAAGATAACATCCTTATTTAAACATTTTTGGACATCAACTTTCAAGTCCTGAAATTTCTGAACAGTTAAATTCAAGCTCCTAGCCTTTGGAGAAATGACGTATGAAAATAATCCCATTTCTCCCTCAGGAAATCAAAATTTACCATTTGGTTCTGACCATCAGAACACCTTCATATTTTGAAATGATGAAAACTCAAGCTACATTGATATTCAGCAACTATTTATTAATTTTCCTTAAAAAACACATGGCATAAACACTGAACTTTCTACTCTACACTAGAGAGAATGGACAAATGCAGCTGATGGGGTCAAAGCTGATTTGCCTCTATTTCTGACATCTCTCTCTAGTCTTCTAGGCCATTTCTTAGTAGGCTTTACTTGCTAGTTCCTTATATTGTGAACACTTTTCAATCTAATCTGCAAAGCTGAAGGTTTTATAGGGTTAAATAACAGAACTTTTACAGTCAGGATTTTACAAATGATTCAATTTTTTTTTTTTAAAGATTTATTTATTTATTTAATCCCCCCCCTCCCCTGGTTGTCTGTTCTCGGTGTCTATTTGCTGCGTCTTGTTTCTTTGTCCGCTTCTGTTGTCGTCAGCGGCAGGGGAAGTGTGGGTGGCGCCATTCCTGGGCAGGCTGCTCTTTCTTTTCACACTGGGCGGCTTTCCTCACGGGCGCACTCCTTGCGCGTGGGGCTCCCCCACGCGGGGGACACCCTTGCGTGGCATGGCACTCCTTGCGCGCATCAGCACTGCGCATGGCCAGCTCCACACGGGTCAAGGAGGCCCGGGGTTTGAACCGCGGACCTCCCATGTGGTAGACGGACGCCCTAACCACTGGGCCAAAGTCCGTTTCCCGATATTTTGATCTGTATAAAACTATTATGTGCATAGAAAATATTGCACACATTTTAGGTGTGTCATAGATTTAATCATTGCCTAACTGGAAAATCAAATATAAGACCTAACAATCTAGCAATACATAAGATTATGTAATAAATAGTCAC
The DNA here is from genome assembly GCF_030445035.2 of Dasypus novemcinctus. Lineage (NCBI taxonomy): Eukaryota > Metazoa > Chordata > Mammalia > Cingulata > Dasypodidae > Dasypus > Dasypus novemcinctus. The sequence goes on from NC_080682.1 coordinate 123,925,466, forward strand.
ATAACACTGTACAAACCAATATGTGAAAATACCCTAGTCACAGATAACTTAAATATTGATATGTAACAAAATTGGGGAAGCTACTTACTCTCCTGGACAAGACCCAGGATGGATGACAGGTAAATTTAAAGTTTTATAAGGGAAAGGTGACAGGAAATTCTTTACTCAAAATTCTATACATGCTAGTGTCTACTATGAATTGTCTCACCTGCGGTAGGTCTGGAAGATCTGTTGAAATCAGAGCATATAGTACCTCTTAAAGCAGGCAGAAATAATTCTCAGATATTCAAAGCCAAAAAAGCCGTCTCCCCTGGAGAAGTCTTCTCTTGGACATGTGTGCTATATATGTGATTAGACTGACTAGGACCATGCTCACTATGGAGATTGGCTACTCTCTTCCAAAAGATGTGGAAATGATTGATTTGATTACACAGGAAGGAGTGAAGATGGATGATTAGATTAACAAAATACAATAAACTACACCTGGGGATTAACAGTCCGACGGTTTTGAGGAATGGGGGTCCAAAAAATTTTCCCAATAGAACTGCTAAAAATAATTAATTCTAAAGTTTTATTTCATTACAATTTTTATCTACCTTCAATAATTTGAATATTCTTATAGCTTTTGTTCTTAATCTGACTTTTAAATTCATAATTATTAAGTCTTTAGCTAGTATTTACATGCCTTTAGATCAGTTGGCTAGTCTACATCCATCTAAAATCATCCTGTTCTTTCATCCCAATCTTGCAGCTTACTCATGTAGTTCATATATGATTGAGGCATCTTCACAGACCCCGTCACCTTGGACTGTGGCCACAGCTTTTCCAGACCCTGTCTCTGCCTCTGCTGGGAGGACACGGAAGCTCCAATCTGCTGTCCTGAGTGCAGGCAAACATCAGAGAAGACAGACTTCAAAACCAGCAGTGCGCTGTAGAAGCTGTTTTCCTCACCAGAAGGGCCACACCTTGCCGAGAGCAAAGCTCTGCGGTGCAGATCTGTGGGGCCCGCGAGGAGGCAGAGGAGCTCTTCTGGAGGTTGACAAGCACCTGCTCTGCACCCTGCTCTGAGTCCCCAGAGCACGCAGGTCACAGCCACAGACCAGTGGAACGGGCTGCTGGGGAATACAGGGTACATGATGCTTATGAAGCAAATGAAAATCCTTAAGATCCTGAAGAAAGAGGAGCATTATGATCACAGCATTCATGAGAATAAAGTTGATGGACATGACATATTTCAATGTAAATCCAGCACATAAGTGTACTGTTATTGATAAATTTTATTAACTCATTTTTTAAAAGATTTATTTATTTATTTCTCCCCACTCCCTCGTTGTTTACATTTGCTCTGTCTGTTTTGTTGTGTGCTGGTCTTTTTTTTCTTTAGGAGACACCAGAAGTGAACTTAGGTCTCCCATTTGGGAGGGAGGTGCCTAAATCACTTGAGCCATCTTTACTCCCTGCTTTGTTGGGTCTCTCCTTATGTTTTCCTCCTTGTGTCTCTTGTTGCATCACCTTGTTGCATCAGCTCATCTTGCCTGCCAGTCACATCAGCTCACTGTCTTGCTCTTCTTCTTTAGGAGGCACTGGGAACTGAACCTGGGACCTCCCATGAGGTAGGTGGGAGCTCAATCGCTTGAGCCACATCTGCTTCCCTATTGACCAGTTTTGACACTGTAATCATAGTGGGTTGAGCTTTCTCCAGGGAAGTTTACTTAGAAACATTGGACAAATGTGTGGAATTGCTTCATTGTTGAGCATATGGCACCAGGATCCCTGGCTTCTGAGGCAAGGTGGACACACTCATAACTAGGCTACACAAATGTCTGCGTGTTAATTTCTCAGGACATGGACCATATTATCTCCAGGTTCCCTTCAGGGTCTCTGTTATAAATTTCTGTCACTTCTCATATCCAAAATATAAGAATACATTTATGTTTAATGTGGCAATATGTGACCACTCCATTCCAACTCAAGGTTAAAATTGTTCTTTCAACTACTGCCTTTTCCTATAGGTAAGTGGATGAAATTTACATGAACATCTTCTCTGTCACTAAAACTCATAGTTCTCTTGCAAAAGCAACTTTTAAAGCAATGGCACTTTATGAAAAATGACTCAGGAGGTACAAAAGAAATTTAAATTAAAAAACTAGCAATTCCACGGATTTGAGGTGAAAATGGAATAGTTTTGTTTTTTTTGAATGGTGGCATAATGCTGAGTAGGTTTCGTGGCTAAATTCATGTCACCAGTTAAAGGATAATGATCTCTCCCCAGGAAACAGGAGCAGTTTAAATTGGTGTAACAGTAATTCCAAGCTTACAGTTTATCATAACCTAATGCAACAAAAGCTGTGCAAGGGGTCACCAGGATCTGGCAGGTACCCTAGACCAACTTTGAAGGTTTGGGAAAAACTTCTCATGCACTGAGTACAAAGTCACAGGGCACTGAGTTTGGCTGTGAAGGAGAGGGAGAAATCAAGTGGTAGCTTTTTTTATTAAATGTATTTTAATATTTATTTGAATGAGCTAGAACCTCATGAGAAATGGAAGAAGGCCTATCTGAGGGAGGAAATAATTGATGGAGGAAACACCCTGAAGAAGCCTGACAGGGAGGGATGCTGTGGCCACTTGGAGGGCTTGGTTTACAGGGGGGTAGACTTGAGCATAGAGAAAGGATGAACAGAAAGGACTAGCAACTATTCAAGACCCTCTGCAGCTGTGGGACAGAAAGTTTATACAGATCTTGTCTGATGACACCAAGGACTCAGATGTTTGAAGACTGTCAGGAATTAAATTACATATATATGAGGCCACAAATCATAAAACATAAAGGAAAGAAAATGTATACATATAAAAACAGAAATTCATGGAGACCAGCAAAGATGGTAGAGAAGTATAAATCCACAAACATTTTAAAAAAATAAAGAATAAAGTAGACAGCCTAATCAAGAAGAAAGGGGCCTGGCAGGGGTGGAGGCATGGGTAGCCTGCAGTGCAGATCAGAGCACTGCCTGGGTGCACGGGTGGGCCACGGAGCTGTGGTCCTTTCTTTGCCTCCCTCCAGACCCAGTGAAAATGGCCCACTTTGCTCTGAACATAATCCAATGTGGAGGAACAAGACTTAACAGGAAGAAAATATTTCAAGGACAAGGAGTAGACGAGCCTCTTTCAGAAAGAGGTTTAAACAAGCAGCTACTATTGACGTATTTCCTTAAATGTCAAGTTTACTCATATTTTCTCCAGTGATATCATAAAGAAGAAGCAGACCATGCTTGGGATTTTGGAGAAAAGCTAATTTTGCCATAATATGACAATAAAGTATGATTGGAGACTTGTAAAAAGGAATACAGGGTTGCAGAAGCAAGGTGCTGAGTGAGCTGAGGCCATTGGTAAAAATAGCCAGGGCAGAAAGCCGTCACCCCACCTGGAGGAGAGACGCTGGGCCAGGCAAAAACATCTGGGAAGGACCTTTTTTGACAACTGATCTGAAAGAAATAGGTAAAAACTCTCTGGAAACTCCTTTTTATTTATTTTTTAATTAATTAATTAATTTTTTAAAAACATGAGATTGCATAAAAGTTTCATAAAAAATACAGGGGATTCCATATGCCCCACTCCCTCCCCCTCCTGTACTTTCCCACATCAACAACAACCTTCATTAGTGTGGTGCATTTGTTACAATCGATGAACACATTTTGGAGCATTGCCACTAACTGTGGTTTATAGTTTACATTGTCATTTATACTCTGTCCCACGCAATTTTGTAAGTTCTGACAAGATATATAATGGCCTGTATCTGTCATTGAACATCATTTAGGACAATTCTGCTGTCCCCAAAATGCCCCCCATACTACACCTATTTTTTGCTCTCCCTCCCCTCAGAGTCTGTTGTGGCCACTGCCTTTATATCAATGATAAGAGTTCTTCCATTGTTAGAATAACAGTAAGTCTATAGTAGAATAATAGTAAATTTACTTTAGTCCATTTTTCATTCCCTAATCCTGAGGATTCTGCGAAGGCTGATGCTCACTGTGTGTCTACTTGAGAGGGGGCTTAGATTCCATGGGGCAGATGGATGGGACTATCTTGCTTGCAGTTGCAGACTCTCTCTGTTCCTTGGATGGTTATTGTCCATCATCATCTCCTTGTTAGTTGTTCTGGGTGAGTCCAACAAACTGGAGATTAGGTGTTACAACTCTGCTAAGGTTCAGGGCCCAACATGGACAGCCCAAAGATTTTAGTCTCCTGGACATACAGCTATCAACTCTAGTACTAACTATAGGATTTTAGTCTCCTGGACATACACCTCTCAACTCTAGTACTAACTATAGTTTCAAATAGAAAGGGCAGAAGAGCCATGTATAGGGAAACTGCAAATGAGCCCAAATCTGTCAAATCTGGGGAGCATAAAATTGAGGTAGTGCCACTGACAGGGTGCCAAATTCCTGAGCTGTCTGCCCTGCCTGTAGTGTCTGAATGTCTCTAGAGCCCTCAGGAGTCCCACTATTTGAGACAATATCTACTGTGCCAGTCAATAAGATCCTGCTGAGATGTGCATAAGTGTAACCTCTGGAATGACCTCCTGACTCACTTTGAAATCTCTTAGCCATAAAAATTCATTTGTATTTACCATTTCCCCCTTATGGTCAAAGTGTTTTTCCAGGTGCATTGCTTATTGACACTTGGTAATAATCCCTTGTTGCCAGGGAGGCTCATACCTGGGAGTCATGTCTGGAAATTTCTTTAGCAGAATATTTCCTTTAGTAAAAAAAACCTTGCATGTGAATTTAATTCAAATAGCAGTCCTCCAGGATTAGACAAAAATGTCTTTGTTGTGTCTAGAGCTTATATGAGAAACCTGTTTGATTATTTTCTGACCAACCTTAACTGTTCCCTAGCAGCAAATTTAAGCAAATTTGAGATTGATTCAGTTGGTCCCAAAATGGGGATTAGCCTCTTTATCATAAACTTGGGGGAAGGAAAAGAAGTTAAACCATCAATTCAGTGTGTTTGTATGAACCTACAGGAACATTTACACTGAGTGACCCATATCCACTAAGTTTAAATCTACAGCAAAATCTAACAATTTCCAATCTCCGAGGGAGTGCCTTGGCTTTATTTATTTCTGTCCTCTGCTGGGGCTGATTTGAAAATGGTTAAAAAATAAAACTTTTATTATAGCAGTTTATAATTTTGAATGGAATTGTAGCCACATAAAACACTAATGGAAAACCTTTTAGAAATGACTTGAATACAGTTGGCCTTTTCCAGAGTAGTTTTTCCACCCTGTTCAGTTTCATCTCCAGATTATAAATGGTGAAAGAAACACACTTATAAAATGGGGGATTAATAATCTTGTTACTGTTTCTTTCCTTTTTCCTATATTGGTATTTTTCTTTACTCTCTGAAAATCAATCCTACTGTATTGGCTCTTGGTAAGAAATTGTATGCTTTTCACAATCTCAACCAGTATTTAGGATAAGGAATGGTTTATTCTATAATTCCCACTGCATACTTATAGTGACAATATTTTATATAAAATGTTCTGTCCTTTAAATGGAAAATTATTACTGTCATATGCTTATATGCCTATACATATATATATGTATAGGAATCAACAGGTGGAAATATTTTGTAGAAATAAAAAGAGAAATAATACATAAAATACAACACATCCAACGTAACATAGTTTACTGAAAATAAAAATAAAACAAAACAATTCCAAATTTTCCATGACATGTGCTAAAATCATTTATGATGAATCATCTTTTAAACATTTTTTAAGTTAAAAATAAATGTCCTCATTCAAAAACAATTAGATATAAATTCAGGATTTAGGCCTTGCATTGGTTAAAAATCAGTGGCTCTTGATGAGATGATGGTGATGCAGGTTTGTTGATGGAGATTAGCAAAGGTGTTCACTCAATCTTATCCACTGTTTTGAAGAAACCTAATCATCTCTACGAACAATTCCTTAAACTCATAAAACCTAACCACTTGAAAGAAATGGGTGTGGTCTTGAGAATCAATTAAAGGGCACCCAAGCAGCCAGGCTCATTCTTCTCCAGAACACACAGAGTGCACGTGGACTCCACAGGCTAGGAGCCCTCTGAAAGCTCCTCCCACCACTTGTGAGGACCCGCCCCCATCGACCCCATAGAATAACTTCTACAGCAACCACTGGTGAATCCATTCCCATAGTCCTTAGGTGAGTACATTCACAATGTGCAGGGGACGAACTCCTGTTGCTTCCCCAAATGCAAACAAGTAAAAATGGCATGACTTTAATTTACCCATCAGCAAACTGAGGTTGTGACTACGAAGTGATATCACTTGCCTAGTTAGTAAAAATGACTCCATTCCTTCTTATTCATGATTTAAACTCTTTTGTAATCTTTTCTTGCTATATATATTTGGAATTCACATGGTGACTAATTTTTGTACTAAAATTTTATGTATTCCTTGGTTGTTCATGTGGATTGGAAAATACAGAATGTAGTTGCCAAGTAGCTTGTAATTTGTACCTGGTATAGATCCTAAAATGGGTTAACAGTATTTTATTCTCCATTTTTAAATGTTGTCTATTCGGTTCTACAAGCAGCACACACATGTATATGTAGGACAGAGAATATTCTGCACCATACAAGGAGATAGTGCATTGACTTGAAAAATATTTTTAGAGTGCTTAGTTACATCCTTGGAAATATTAGTTTTTCAGCTTAAATCTTAAAATAGCCAAGAAATGATTTGGCCTGCAGAAAGTGTTACTGGTGATCATGCAGAAATATGATCTTTACCATGTACTGTGTAAATCAGGACACGAAAATTAATCTTGAAAAACGTGACTTGTTTTCTGATGCTGATTATTATTGCATGGCAATTACATCTTTATACAATGTAAAGAGATGTTTGATAATATTTTCACAGGACTTGGAAGATATAGGTATTCTGTCGAGGGAAAGCACAAAGTGTATTTTAATCCTTGCTAATTTTTTTTTTTTAGTTGCCAGGGTGGGAGATTGAACCCAGGGACCTCATATGAGGAAAGCTGGTATGCAAACACTGAGCTACATCTGCTCCCATTGTTAATTATTATGTATTCAGAAATTGCTTTTGGGTAAGGGGTTCTGTTTGAGACAACAAAGGGCAGCAAAGAGATCATAAAAAAAAATAATTATCGATGAGAAAATAACTTTCTCCAATGCTCTTTTATAAACCAATCACTGGCAAGTAGCGTAACGATTGATTTTCAGACTGAACAAGACCAAGCCTTTGAACCATGTATGGGATCAAATTCCTCAATTCCAAAACATTTTTGAAAGTAAATACCACCTCAACCAAGCTAGAGTGCTTTTAAGGAGGACAAACGAGAATTGAATAGAAACGTGTTGGACATATAACCAACAAAGTTTCCTATACAGCTTGTAAGCTCTCTGTGTCTCATTCTTCCCATTTGCATCATATGCAAGATAAATGCTCTCTTGCTCTAGACACAAGTGCATTATTGAGTCTCAATCTAAATAAAATTTTGCTTCAACTTTTGCCTCACCAAAGCAGAATAATAAACTTCTGATTTTCTTACCCCAGAAAAATGGACCCAGTCCTGTCCCAAGCCTTCCAGCAGGAGCTCACCTGCTCCATCTGCCTGAGCTTGCTGGCAGATCCTGTCACAACAGGCTGTGGGCACAGCTTTTGCAGACCCTGTCTCCACCTTTCCTGGGAGGAAGCTGAAACTCCCACCAAATGCCCCACCTGTAGGGAAATCTCTCAGCAGACAGACTTCAAAACCAATATTGTGTTGAAGAATCTGGTGTCCCATGTTAGACACTCAAGTCTCTGCCAGTCTCTGAGCTCTAAAGAACACATGTGTGGGACACACAGGAAGACTAAGAAGATCTGCTGTGACGAGAACAAGCACCTGCTGTGTCTGCTCTGCTCCAAGGCTCAGGAGCACGAGACTCACAGACACTCTTCCATAGAGTCGGCCGCAGAGGATTTCAGGGTAAGTGATGCCTTAAAGAGCGTTTTGAGAGGTGGGGACACTAGTGCCAAGAGTTTAAGGAAATGGGGATCATGACGGGTGATTAATCTGGTCTTTACAGCGGCCCTGGTATGTGCCAGGCACACTTCTAGGAACCAAAGATAAACCTATGAATAAAATGCGCATCTTGGGGCTCCATTCCAATGGGATGGTGATTAAATTGGTGTTATTATTATGACAATTATGTAATTATGTAATATAATTCTTATATATATAATTCTTAGGTGCTGTAAACCCATCCATTGCAGGAAGAGTTCCTGGTGACCAAACTACAAGTGCAAAGGAGGCTTTTAAATTGGGAATATATTTAGCAAAATTGGATAAAGAAGTCAAATAATAGCATATTAGAGGGGATGAGACTAGCATTTATAGATCGAAAATCTGAAAAGAGATGCTTATCTAAAGAGTAGCCATGTTACATTATATCCTCATAGAACAATCACTTAGACATAGAAATACATTAAATTTTGTAATGCTATGGTATGAAATTTCCCAGAATTGGAAGTTATGGAGGGTAAGCAGGGAAATATTGTCATCCTTACATTACTTATGGTTCATTTATTTCATTCTTTGTCCCTCTCTATCAGGGACTGAAACCTGTAAAATTTGCTTCTCTGGTCCTCAAATTGATAGTTCTTTTACAGGAGAAGCTCTCAAAGCAGATGAGAAATTTGTGAGAAGAGATGCATGAAATTCAAAGAAATGTAAATGAAGAAGACAGAGTAACTGATGTGTGGATGGTAAGTATGAGACTGTGTATCTGTAAAACCACTTTGCGACTGGAAACGTATACCAAGAGTACTTGTGCTGAATCACCATGTTCCATGACATTCTGTTAATGATTGACCAATAGGGAAAGTACCCATGTTTTCAATAAAGGGTAGCATGCCTCCTGGATAGTATTTCTAGATCCTAATATGTAAGCCACTAGAAAAAGGGCCATCAGTACAATATGCCACAGGTGCTAACATGTATAATAGACACATACAAGGATTTGGAAAAGTTCAGTCATCATTGCTCAGGAGGTCAGGCAGTTTCCCAGGGCCAAAATCAATTTGAGTTCTGAATGACACGTATGAATAATACCTGGGTAATTCAGGAAGAGATTTCTGTGTCATCTGAATTCCAGAAATTGTAGCGCTTATGACTGGGATCTGTAGCTAATTCAAAGTTCCCATGGAAAGAAAATGAGGCGTGAAGGGCAATGAAAGTATAGTGGTGAAACATGAAAGTATGGTATCTAGAAAATAATATTGGCTCAAGTCAGTCAAAAAGAGAATATGTTGCAAAGTTGAGTTAAGGGGGCAAAGTGGAAATTGAGAAGAGAGGAACATATCAATATTGAGCGGGGATAGGCAAGGGAATTCATAGACACAAGAAGGGGAGAAAAATGACTCTGAGGATAGAAATTAGTTTGAGGGCCTGAGCTTAGGAACTTGCCTGACAGTTTCTAATGCTGAGAGTAATATGCAACATTTCTGCTGAGTGTATATGGTCAGGCTGTAGGGTAAGGAAGTTTAAAACAAGAGGCAAATATTGAAAAAGAGGTCAGAAGATTGCATAGAATGATTTAATATCACCCATAAATTTCAATTGACTTTTTCAGTCTTTGGGATACAGAAGAACACAAAACAAAGCATTAACTTTCAAAGACATTTTCTCATACATTTTAGGAGTTAAAAAAATGCATGAAGCCACTGCTAAGAAGATGGGTTCAGTTGTTCGTGTAGCAGAAAATAAATGAAGGAAGGTTTTCTAGTTTGCTAAGGAGCAGACTTGCAGATAGAGTGAAATAGATCCATTTTTAATAATGGAAATTTATTAAGTTAAAACTCTACAGTTTCCAGGCTGAGAGAAACGTCCAAATAAAGGCATCATCAGGTGATTGCTTTCTCCAAAAACACCAGCTGCTTGAAAAGCTAGAGTCCTCTGTCACGTGGCAAGGGTCATGGCAACATCTGCTGGGCTCTTCCTTCTTTTCTTGGGTTTGACATTTTCGGATTCTTGCTTCCAAAGCTTTCTCTCTCCCTACTTCTGAATTTCATTCTCTTCTAAAGGACTCCCTGAAGCAGATTAAGATCTCCCCTGGGCCACTCCTTAACTGAAGAACCTAATCAAAGTTCCTCCTTATATAAGTTTACACCCCCAGAAAATGATAAGCTTTAAGTACATGATTTTCCGGAGAACATACAACTTTAAACCATCACAGGAGAAAATGGAGGAATACGTGGTTTCTGAGAAGTGGAAGGATGTGGATTTGGGGTGTCTGTAGCTGCTTGGTAGAAGTCATGATTCAAAGAGAAATAGATGAGCTTTAAGTGGCGGATATGAAAGTCACCTTGGGTATGTGACCTAGGAAAGCCACGTCCTTGTAGGATTATGTGTGTCTGCGGAGACTGATTATCAAAGCTGTGTATCAGAAGTTGCATCCAGATCTCCATGAGGAAGAGAAACAGCATTTAGAGAAACTGACACAGGAAGGCAAAAACATTTCTCAGCAACCCAAGGAAAGTAAAGTCACATAGTTGAAAAGGGGAAAGAACTAAGAGAAATGTATGAAGAACTGATAACAATGTCCCAAAAACCAGATGTGGAGATGCTCCAGGTAAAAACAAAGGACATGTCTGAAATATATATTAGTTAAAATCCCATGTGTGATCACCAATAGTTATTTGCTACCATATACCTATTTATTCATGTGGAGGTTAATGCCCAACTGGAAAAGACAGATATGAATGGCAGCTCCTCTCCTAGCCATGAGCAACAGAGCTTTATGGAATTTGAGAGTGGCTTCCCTAGGGAACATTCTCATCTAAAAGGCTTATCTACCTGCTTCTCTGAAAATCAGAAGGAACAACTCATACATGAGATTCCATTTTTGTCTCCAGTTGGATAACAAGGAGGAATCTGAGAAAAGGTAACCTTTTAGTTCTTCCTTTTAAAAGACCTAGATTTGAACCACCGTCAGGGATCAGCTGGAGTAAACATTTTGCAGACAGCACTGCATGGTCACCATGGTTAACCCCCAGTGCCATCTCTCTTTTCTGTCACCTTTGGGGTTCAGAATTTATCAAGAATTTTGATTCTATCAATTTGTTGGTGCAGACATAATCTTTCCTCATGAGATTTACGATAAGGGTGGAAGGTGGTGGTTGGAACTTTTCAAACATTCTTAAAGTCAAAGAATGGATGGCAGAATGGCACTCTCATCTGAAGATCTCACTTTCTTTTTCTCTTTACAGGATTTTGGAGATATACTGTCAAGGTTAGTTTGCCCTTCAGTGAAACCTGGGGTACAATGTGGACTTTGAAGATATCAAGCTGTTTCTACCAAATCAAAGACATAATTCATTAGATTATATTAAATTGTTTATATATTCATGGGTTCGTGGTTTAGTGAATATGACTTTCAGTCCTCCTTTATCAGAAGTTATCATTGTTTTAATTTTTTCTTCTGTGTCTAAAGAAGGTATCTAGTCACAACTTGCTATAAGACAGCTACCTATCGTCTTAGATGTGAAGATCAAAAGCATATTGAGATACACGGATGAGTTTCACTCAGGCAATAAGTGAAAAAGTCGTGTACCTCTGAGAAGCAAGGGGTACAAGTCGGCAGAACAAATAAGGAATATTACTTGAGAATAGTGCAACACCATCCCATGATTGTTGAGGCAAAATACAGTATCAGATAAGGGGCCAAGAATAATTTTCAGTTGAAGGCTTATCTCTTTTCTTGCATATTTTGATGGAAGCTTTGTCACCATAGAGATTACCTGCATCTTCCCCCTGCAGGAGTGAGTCAGTGCAGCTGCACATGCCCCAGCGTGTGCCCCCAGAGCTCAGTGCAGGGCCCATCACTGGACTGATGGACATGCTCAGATTGGACCGAAGTGAGTGTCAGCCCATAGCTGGGACGACGGTGTCCTTCATAATGATTTCTCATGGCAGCATCTCACTTCTGATTAACCTTTAAAATAGCAGAGGAGAGAAATCCTATTTGCACTGTGATAATATGGGGAAAAAAACCTAAATAGAAGATGGGGTCAGAGAAAAGTGATCAATAATTTTGTCAATGAGAAAAAAGAATGACTCCGAAAAAAGGCTCCTTGAGTTCTAGAACCACTCTCAGATACAATATTGTTTTTCCAGTAAGTCATACTGAACTCTATTTTAATTAATTTCAAATTAAATGGACTTAATATGGTGATAGGGTTAGTGCCCTTTTTTAATGAATATTTTCCTTTAAGTTTCTTAATTATTGAGTTTGTCACAATATACATTTATTTTATAAAATCAGAAAATATGCCATGAGAAAGGGTAAAAGAACTAAATGCAGAACAACCACAGTAAGACAGTTGGTGGTTGATGCGACCATATACAGAGCTCCAGGGTAGACCTAACCCTGGAGATGGGACAAGCAGGCAGAGGACGATTAGTCCTTAGATGGAACCAGCCATACAAAGCAGGAAATTCTGAGTAGGTAACGTCATCTAAGAAGACATATTTAGAATATCCTAGTAGAAATTTTCTGGATTTACTGGACTATCACAAAATTTCTGGCCACATCATCACCCTTTGTTTAGGTCTAAGGTGTTTTTTCCCTGAAATGGGGCAGTAGTTACATTGCTAAGGACTTGCCAGGCAAGCACAGGTCTCCAGGCTTTTCTGTACCATGAAATGTAATCAGTAAGAACTTGGCAATATATTCCTCCTCTTTATAATCCTGAGATTTTAGGAATGTTTTTTATTGTGGTTGGGTATTTGTTTCTTCTCTATTTAAACAGGTAGCCCTTGAATCTCGTGTTGTCAGGCCAAAACTGCTGTTGACCTCTTGGCCTATTTTTTTTTTTTTTTGGTTTTTTTTTTTCCTAGTGAAACTCCTTGCAGACCCTCTCACCTCATAGACATGTTTAAATTGATTGATTATAACTAAAATGTTCTTTTTTCTTTCTTCAGTGAACATTACCTTCAATAATGAAACAACCTATCGCAATATCACGCTGTTTGACAATGCGAGAAGTTGGAGATTTGGGCATGACCATCGGTATGCAGCTCTTAAATCTAAGAGATCTAAATATTTGGCTGCATGGGGAACCCAGGCCCTCATCTTGGGCAAACATTACTGGGAGCTGGATGTGGACGACTCTGGGGACTGGGCTCTAGGAGTCTGTAGGGATTTCTGGATAGGGAGGCCTGACACACTGGTTGAATCTGAAGATATGTTTCTTCTTTTATGTATGAAGGAGCATAATCATTACAGTCTTTATACCATGGCCCCATTGATCTGTCAGTATATACAGAAACCTCAGGGCCGGGTTGGTGTGTTTCTTGATTGTGAGAGTGGAAGTATAAGCTTTTTGAATGTTGCCAATAGTTCCCTCATCTGGCGCTACCCTGATTACTCCTTCAATTTCCCTATCAGGCCTTTCATTTACACTGGCTGTGTATGATCATAGATAAGTCAAGAACCTGAATTTATGCCTAAGAAATCCATACCTGAGGAGTCCTTTTTGAACTGAAGCAAATCAGTACTGACTTTATTTTCCTTTATGCTAAGTTCGTTCTACTTTATTGTAATATCTCATTATTGTTATTACAAGTGAATATTGTTCAAAATGCAATTGTTTTGGTTTCATTTTCTTTAATTTAAAAGTTTTTCTTGTGGTCTGTTAACAAGAATATTTGCTATAGTTCACCTGCTTTGGAGCTTGCTGAAATTACAAGAACATAGGGTTTGTGATTCTGTTTTAGGAGCTTAATTCAGGAACAAAGTATTCACATGGCAAACAGACCCAGTTATCTACAATGTAATGTCAGAATAAATTATAATTTTCTCTCCTCTTGACCTAGTAAAATCATCCTGATAAATTCTCCATAGCATTAAAACAACTCTTTTTCGGGGAAATGTCTTTTGACACTTAAAACAAGTATATGCCTTTATAATCCTATATTCGTCCTTACCTTTTGTAACAGTTTAATATATAAGATGTAAGTCAAGGGTCTTTTGTTTTCAGTACTGTATTCTTAGCAGATAACACAATGTCTATGACACATTTGTCACTTAACAAATATTTGATGTATGAAAAAGTTAATAAAAAATGAGATTGTGAAATTTTTTTCAATAGATGGATATAGGACATGTTAAATTTCACCAAAAATGTAGAAAAGTCTATAAGCTAAAATGTAAACCATAATGTAAACCATAATGTAACTAAAAATTTAGATTGTACAGTCTAAAATATAAACCAAAATGGAACCTTGTTTGATAGCTATGTTTCAATATCTGTACATTAGCTGCAACAAACATGTAAAAAGATCATTGCTGGGGAAGCGGGAAAAGGGTTTGATGTTGGATATATGGGAGTCTCCTATATTGTAACTGTGACTTTACTGTGATCTAAAAGTTTTTTGAAGACAAAATTAAAATTAGAAAAAAAAAAGGGATGTAGACACTGAGGAAGAAATGAAAGAAATTGCCTTGCCACTGTATATACAGGGCAACACCTATTAAAGTGATGAAAGGCAAAATGTCAAAAACAAAGTTTTATGGTATTTTTCATTTCTTAATAACCCAATTTATTTTTGTTTTACTTTATTTTTTCTAAATTAGCATGTATTCTATTTCTATTCTTTAAACCTATCCTTACTATTTCATTTTCCTATTAATTGAATTTTGCAATGTATTAGGCTTCATTTTTGAAGAAATTTTGGACCACAGAGGGGTTCAACTATGGCAGGGGAGGAATGCTGCTGTGGGGTGTTATTGATGGGGGACACGTGGTTGGGAGGAAGTGCTCTAGAACATGTATATAGGGTATATAAAAATGTTTGGATACTGGTTGGGTATTTTCATGGTAGTTACAGTTATAAATGACAACTGAGGGAGTGCCGAGATCCTAGCCAGGGGAGCTCATTCAGATTCCCCAATGGAACAGCAACAATCCGCCAAGTGCTAGGGCAAAGACCAGTGAAGAAGGATGGTCCAACGATAGGCCCTTGATGCTGATGGCTATGTTTATGAGCCTATGTGCCTGAAATTTCAATTAGGCCTAGAGCTGCAGGGTAACTAAGAGTTACCTCCTGAGAGCCTCCATGTTGCTCAAATGTGGCCACTCCCTTAAAACAACTCATCATGTAAATGCATTACCTTCCTCCCAGTGTGGGATGTGACTCCCAGGGATGAGCCTCTCTGGCACTGAGGGATTACTACAATCACTAACCAGTGATGCAAATAGAAAAAAAACTTGAATAAAAGGGGAAGTGGTAAAGACAAATGACATTATATGGCTAAGAGTCTTCAAAAAAGAGTTGGGAGGTCATCAGAGGGATCAGACTTATGCACACCTCAGCAGGATCCCAGAGACAGCCAAAGTAGATACAACCCCAGGTATTGGAGCTCCTGAGGGCTATGGAGACACATAGATTCTACAGACATGTCAGATGGCTCTGAGTTCAGGGCCTTGTCAGTGGGCCCTACTTTGGAAGTTGTGTTCCTGAGTGTGATGGAGCTGGTGTGACCTTTCTACACATGCCTCTTCTGTCACTTTTTCTGAAACTGTGGTTGGTGCTGGGGTTAGTATATACCCAGGAGACTTCAATCTCTGGACTGGCCATGTACCAATTGGGCTCTGATCCTCAGCAGAGCTGCAACTCCTACTCTCTGGTTCATTGAACTTACCCAGTTCAGCTAACAGGGATGTGAAGACGGTGAACCACCACACCAGGGAAACAAGAGTGCCCACAACTCAAAACAGGAGAATCACATCCATCAATCATGTGGTATCTAAGCCCCCTCTTGATATAGAGGTGGAGTGGACATCACCATCCCAGGTCCATAGGATGGAGGAATAAAATATGGATTAGAGTGGACTTATAGTATCCTACTAAAGAACTATCATGACTAGTAATGGAAGAAACTGTAGCATTGATCGGGAGAAAGTGGCCATGGTAGTTGCTGAGGGAAGGGAAAGTGAAGAAAAGATGTAAATGTGGGGGCATTTTCAGGACTTGGAGTTGACCTCAATGATATTGCAGGGACAGATGCTGGACATTATATATCCTGCCATAACCCACTGAATGTACTGGGGGAGAGTGTAAACTACAATGTAAACTATAATCCGTGAAGTGCAACAGTGCTCCAAAATGTATTCACCAAATGAAAAGAATGTGCAACAATGATGAAAAAGGTTGTTGATGTGGGAGGAGTGGAGGTGGGGTGGGGTGTGGGGTATGTGGGGGTCTCTTGTATTTTTTAATGTCACATTTTTTGTGATCTATATACCTTCAAAAATACAATAAAAAATGCTTGCTCTTCATATTCCCTACTATTGTGCTCAACAATATACAAAATCATTAACCAAATTGTATTTTTGAAAGTGAAAGAGAGAGGATATTAGTTCTGAAAAACAGGTGGGTTCAAATATTTCTGGTTAATCATTGGTATTCATGAATTGTAAATACTATAAACCATTGAAAAAGCCATAAATTATTAGATGAACCAACGGGATATGATATGCTGAGGATAACATGGGATTTTAAAGTGGTGCAGTGATGTGAATGGGGTGGATATTGCTGGAGTGTGAGTGGATTTAGGGGAATGGGTTGGGCTATTCATGGAGCTGATGGAGGGCTGGAGGAAGGAACAGGTGAACTCTGGGGAGGTAGAGGACTATGGTTGAGAATACAATTGTGGGAGTGTTCTTTTTGGAACTATGGCAGGGGAGGTTCACCCCTGCAGGATATCAGTAGTGGGGAGATGTATGAGGAAGGGCAGGCCTGGGGCATGTCTCTATGAAATATGAGTGTGTTCATGTGGTCATGGGTTGTTATCTCAGAGGGTGGAGACCTACATTATAACCAACAAAATATTAAATTCCCTTTCTGGGGAGTCCTATGTTCTCTAATAGTGACAAGAGTATATAGAGTACATAGGCAATGCCTAACAAAAGAAGACAGACCAATACACCAAGTCCTTGATTTTAATGCTTGTGCTTATGAACTTTATTCCTGTGAAACTGAAACTTACCCTAAAAACCTCCTTGTTAATCAAAGGTGGACTTTCTCTCAGGCAAATTCAGCAAATAAACTCATTACCTTCCCTCCCCTCCCCCTATGTGGAACATGACTCCCAGGGATAAGCCTCCCTGGCACTGAGAGATTAACATCAAGTGCCAACTAGCAAAACATTTGGAAAAAGACCTTGAACAAAACTGGGATTAAATATAAAAGTGTTTTTATAGCTAAAGATTTCAAAGTGAGTCTGGAAATCATTCCAGAGGTTATGATTTTGCACATCTCAGCAGATCTCACGAACTGCCACAGTAAACAAAGCCTCAAAAAGGGGTGTACCTGAAGCCTCTAGAGACATTTGTATACTGTAAGCAAGACACACAACCATATGAAATCAACACCCTGTCAGTGGACCTTACCTTGGAATGTATGTTAACCTATTTCCCCAGAGTAATAGACTCTTTATAATTTTCCTACCCATGATTTTTCTAACCCTTCTATTTGAACCTATAATTAGCACTATACCCGTTAAATGTCGGTCCCAGAGACTTACATTTCTGGTCTGTTCATATGCCAGTTAAGCCCTGAATCTCAGTAGAGTTGCTGCCAACACCTACACTCCAGTTCCTCAGAATCACATGGTGCTTACCAGAGGTTCTGAGAGGAGGGGGAGCAAAAAAATAAAAAATAGGTTGAACATAGGGCTTTTTTTAGGGCATTCAGTTTGTTCTGTATGATATTGCAATGATTGGTATAGGTCATTATACATTTTGTCAAATCCTATAAAATTGTACAGTGCAAAGTGTAAACCATAATATAACCTGTGGACCATGGTTAATAGCAATGTTTCAATATTTATTTATAAATTGTTTCAAAGGTACCACACTAATGTAAGATGTTATTAATATGTGAAAAGTTGAAAGGGGAGGGGCTGGGGTATATGGGAGTCCCCTATATTTTCAATGTAACTTTTCTGTAGACTAAAGCTTCTTTGAAATAAGGCTATAGCACTGGAGGGTGCATAAGAGTTACCTCCTGAGAGCCTCAGTGTTGCTCAAATGTGGCCAGTCTTAAAGCCAAACTCAGAATGTAAATGTATTGCCTTCCCCCCAGCAAGGGACATGACTCCCAGAGATGAGCCTCCCTGGTGCTGAGGGATTACTACCAAGTACCAGCTGTTGATGTAACTAGAAAATAAAGAAAAGGGTCAACTCAGACCAGCAGAATATCTCAGCCTACATATAATATCAGGAGTTAAAAATGCTTTTTGACCTGAATAAAAAGGGGACATGGAAAGGACAAATGAGTTTATATGGCTATGAGTCTCCAAAAAAGAGCCAGGAGGTTATCAGAGGGGTTGCCCTTATGCACACCTCAGCAGAGTCCCAGAGACAGATAAAGTAGGTACAACCCCAGGTATTGGTTCTTCTGAGGGTTACAGAGACCCACTGTTTCTATGGTCATGGCAGATGGAGTTCAGTGCCATGTCAGTTGGCCCTACTTTGGAATTTGTGCTTCTGTGTGATGGAGTTGGACTTAGATGTGATCTTTGTTCACAACCCTCTCCTGTTACTTTTATCGGACCTGTGGTTGGTGCTAGGGTTTAGTGTATACTCAGGGAACCTGAATCTCTGGACTGTCCATGTGATAGCCAGGCCCTGAGCCTCAACAAACTTGCAACTCCTACACTCTGCTTTATTTGACTTACCCCACTCAGCTAACATGGAGGTGAAGAAGGTCAACCACCACACCAGTTAGCCAAGAGTGCCTACAACTGAAAGAAGGAGGATTGCATCCATCATCCATGTGGAATATAAGCTCCCTCTTGATATAGATGTGGAGTGGACACAACCATTCCAGGGTCCACAGGAGGAGGAATGGATTACAGTGGACTTACTGATATTCTATTCTGGAACTATTGTGATTAGTAATCAAAGAAAATGTAGCATTGATGTGGAGAAGGTGGCCAGGGTAGCTGCTGAGGGTTGGGAATGGGAAGAAGAGATGTGATGTGGGGGCCTTTTCAGGACTTGGAGTTGTCCAGGCTGGTACTGCAGGGACAGTTCCCAGACATTGTATGTCCTCCCATGGCCCACTAGGTGGACTGGGGGAGAGTGTAAAGTATAATGTGGACCATTGAACATGAGGTGCAGTGGTGCTCAGAGATGTATTCACCAAGTGCAATGAATGTACCATGATGATGGAAGAGGTTGTTGATATGGGAGGAGAGGGTTGAGGGAGGTGGGGGGTATATGGGAACCAATATTTTTTAATGTAACTTTAAAAAATAAATAAAGACAAAAAAAGTAAGAAAAAAAAGAAGTGATAGTTGAAAAATAAAATAATAAAATAAAGCTAAAAAAATAAAAAGAAATTCCAGCAGCCACCAGAAGCTGTAAGAGGGAGGAAAGGAATGATCCTCTGAAGCCTATCGAAGGAGAACAGCCCTACTGATGCCTTGATTTTAGCATAGTTCTACTGATTTCAGACTTCTGGCCTCCAGACTGTGAAAGAATACATTTCTATTGTTTTAAGCCACAAGAAAATTGCTTAGTCCCATAGTTCTCAAAGTATGTTTGTAGTGTCATCACCATAAGGATCACCTGGCCCTGCTTAGTTATGCAAATTCTTCGGTCACACTCAACCCGCACAATCAAAATTGAGTGGTGGAGTCTGAAATCTGTGTTTGAGCAATCCTTCAGGTTGAATCTGATGAACACTAATGGATGAAAAAACTGAAGGGGCTAATTCCTTGCCAAATAAATTTCTTACATGTGAGAATGAAAGTTTAGCTCAATACAATTTGATTCAACAGAGTTGATTCATTATTTCTTAATGATGGGAAAGAAATAAGATAATAAAATGGTGGGGATCTGAAAAGAATTCAAAACATATGGATAACAAATTATTTTCATGGAAGATACATGCAGTCATATATTCCTGACATCATTCACTTACGACAATAGAGAAAACTGATTTGGAAAATATAGGAAATAGAAAATAACCCAAATAGAACATGCTTCAATATAAGTGGAGTAAAAGTTAATATCTAATGTGCTTTCATGGACATTATCCACATGAGACATGAATTGGATTTGCAGGTATGTTACGATGTGTTTGAACCCTTGGGAATACCACACTTTGATGAGAACATTCCAAGGGGTTGCTCATGCCTGTAAACACTTTCCTTAATATGGAAGTGAACAATGTTAGAGCATTGTGCTGTAAGGGTCAAAATACCAAATATAGCTTCCCAGACAGCAGCAGATGGGTCTCAGGACACTGTAACAAGCCACAGGCCATTGGTCCAGAAATGAAGAAAACTAAAACAGAAATCTAAGAGGGTAGCCTGATGGATGGATTCCTGATTTATGACTTAGCAGGAAGTCATTGCAAATGGACAAAAAAGATCAGACTTCCTCAGAAATGTGCTGTGATATTTACCTTGTCATCTACAAAAATCAGTTTCTGGTGGGTCAAGGGTTCAACATGGAAGTGCCCCACTTATAAAAAAGCCAATATGGGAGAATATGCTTTTAATGTTTTTGCTGGAAAAGGATTTCTTAACAATAAAACATAACGCACAAATTGAATAAGGGAAATAATGAGCAATTTTCCTATGAAAAGATTGTGATACTCTTAACAAAAGATTTCATAATGGTAGTAAAATCCTGGAAGAAAAATAGTGTGATGGTGAAAATTTACCAGAAAAATATATGTAGTCTCCCTGTATCCCCCCAAAAATGACTACAGAACAATTACTTCACAAGAAAGAAATGCAGACACAGAGGTGAAAATATGCTCGACCTCATCCATAATTAGAGAAAAAAAAATTGAGGCACAGTCACTACTTACCATCAGTTGAACATTTCAAATATATTAATATAAAGCTTTGGTGATTATGGAATAACCCAAAATGTCGTCCACACTGTAAGAGCGCAAACTGGTAACTCTCCTGGAAACTAAACTCTATATAGCTGAAGCTGTGCACAATTACACTCATGAATGAATCATCTAGACTAGAGAAAGTCCTCCATGTGTCAGGTATAAAAGCCTTCATAGAAACATTATTTGCAATCATTTCAATTCTATCAGTGATGGACTGGCTAAATAAAATTGAATGATATTCCTCTGAAAGAATATAGTCTATAGTGAAAATGCATAAACTATAACTGCATAGTAACAATTTGGGTAAATCTCAGAAAGAGAAGGCTATAATTGAAAATTCATAGAATAAGTTTAATACAATATTTCTATAAATATCAAAACCTGCAACACTGCACAATATATTACTGAGGGTTCCAGTCATAGAATGTTAACTAGAAAGGGAAGCAAGAGGATGAAACAGAAACTAGAGGACAGCTGATCCTCTGAGCTGGAAAGAATGGGAGACAGGAGGGGCTCCAGGGCTGTAGAGCTCAAGGAATATCTTATTTTAAAAATGAAAAAGGGACACAGGTGTTTGTTAACTTTTTTCTTTCCAATTTATGGGTACCCTCTAAGTTAGTTGTACCTATTAACTAAATAATAAAAATCAGCAACACTCTTTTATAACTATCAAAATTCTAAGTGTGCTATCTCAGCATCTGTCTTACTTTGGCTGAGCCCCTTGTTTAACTTCTGACCTTTGTTCTAGTTACTGGGCAGCTTTCCAGCCCTGAGGCAAACTTCCCCAGAGCCCAAGCCTGCACCTGCGCCCACTCCCCAGACCACCCTCACCCTCATCCAGTACCAGTGCTTGTCCCAAATGATCAGCTAGCCCCCCACTGCTTTCAGACTTCTAGTCCCTTTGCTTTTTTTTTTTTAACTTTGTGATTTTTTTGTAATATACTTTTTTTCTATTTTTTAAAAAGATACTTAGATTACATAAATGTTATATTAAAAATATATGGGCTTCCCACATGCCGCCTGCCTAGCCCTCCCACCTTTTCCCACATTAACATCCTTCATCAGTGTGGTACATTGGTTACAGCTGAGGAACACATTTTGGAGCATTGCCACTAAGCGTGGACTATAGTTTACATAAGAGTTTGTACTCTCTCCCGTACATTTTTTTAAGTTATTACAAGACATATAATGGCCCGTAACATCATTCAGGATAACTCCCAAGTACCAAAAGTACCCCCAAACACAGCTATTTCCCTTTACTGTTTTGCACATGTTTGTTTTAACTAACCAATATTTGATTTTTCCACCCCACCCTTGGTAAATCTACTAACCTCCACCCTGACCACAATAAAAGCAGAAGCCCTCCTTTTTTCCTCATTTCTTAACAAATCAATTTTATTTATATGTATTTATGCATATTAATAAATCCATCCAAAGTATACAATCAATGGTACACCAACTATAATCACATATTTGTGCATTCACCACTTCAATCATTTTTAGAGCACTTTCATTATTCCAATAATAATAGTAATAAACAAAAAAAAAAAACAGACAAACAAAACTCATCACCTCTCATTCTCTCTCTGTTTCCCTGCTGTACATAGCTGCTGTTCTTTTTTCCTTCTCTGTAGTATATTTGTAAAAACAGCCTTCTATATGTAATATCACCCATATTTGTGTTTTACATGAGGTTTCACTATGTTATACAGTCCCATGTTAAGTTTTTTAGCTTTCCTTCTGGTAATATACATGACCTTAGACTTTCCCTTTCAACCACTGTCATACCCATGCAATAGCTCTGCTAGTCACAAGTACCACGATAGCCTCTCACCATCTCTATTCATTTCCAAAGATTTACAAACAAGCTTTTTAACAATTCTGCACAGATTAACCCTCAGCTTTCCATTCTCTACCTTCCTTCCATTTTCTGGTGACCTAAATTCTAATTGTTAACTCATGAGTTTACGCAATATTTAGTTCATAATAACACAATCACACAGTGTTTGTCTTTTGTGTCTGGCTTCCTTCACTCAGTGTAAGGTCCTCTAGGTTCACCCATGTTGTCATATGAGAAGCCCTCTTATTTGGCCTGTGTGCTCCCCGCCCCCCCCCCCCCCGCTGGTTGAGGACCTGAGCTGACTGAGCTCCCCATCGCCTCCTCAAGGCCCTACTCACTCTCTGTCTTCTCTCAGGCATTATGATTCCATTTTCCTATTGTTTCACCCCTGACTTCCATCTGAACCCAAATTCAAAGTCTAAGCTAAAGAATTCGGAACAAATGGCAGCACTTGTTCACTGACGGTAGTGTTGGTCCCAACCATAAAAACGAGGCATAATGCCTTGGGGCTACTCTTCTCTTACTTTCTCTCCCAGATAGCTAAAACTTCTAGGGCAATGGTCAATGGCTTGCCGATATTCTGTGTGCTTTGCCCTATGTTGCTACCCCTGGGTGTCACCAAAGCTTCACACCCCAATTTGGTGGTCCTGCAGCTCTGAGCCCAGGACCCCATATTGCCAGCCTTACTGAGATGTCTTACATTTGCCACAGGGTGGCTAATACCAGCGTATCAAAAATGCATTGCTTTTACAATAGGAATTTATTAGAAGAAATGCTTACAGTTCTGAGCCCGTGAAATGCCCAAATCAAGGCACCATCAGAGATGCTTTCTCACCAAGTTCACCTGCTGGCAAATCCCTTAGTCCTACCATGTGGCAAGGCAAGATAGCACTGATTTATTACTGGTCATTGCCTTCCCCTGAAGGCTCACCATCCACCATCTCGAGGACCTTAGCTGTGGACCTTTCAGCATGTGGCTCATCTCTTTCCAGGCCCCCCTGGTGTGAGGTCTATAAAGAACTATTGGGAATAAAAGAAGATCTTAAGAAGATGGTGTCTGAGTGAGTGCACCTTATAATCTCTCCTGCAAAGAAGCAGCCAAGTAGGGTTGGAGTCCTTCTGGACCGGGCTGTTTCAGGTGTTTGCAGGGCAGGAGGTATCTGGACGTCAATTTGGTGGGACGGTGACAGAGGAGATTATTGTAAGAGGTAAAATTTTGGGTCTCTTTCACGGAGGTGGGGCTGCG
Source organism: Dasypus novemcinctus (assembly GCF_030445035.2). NCBI lineage: Eukaryota > Metazoa > Chordata > Mammalia > Cingulata > Dasypodidae > Dasypus > Dasypus novemcinctus. The sequence continues at coordinate 123,949,487 of NC_080682.1, forward strand.
CGTGGGACCCTTCCCCCTGGGGCTGGTGGCCCGGCGGTGGTGATTCCTGGAGGCTTTGCTGTGCTGAAGAGTTCCCAAGCCCTGAGCAGGCTGCTTCGGGGGCTTGCAGGGTAGGAGGTGTCTGGAAGTCAATTTGGTGAGACAGCAACAGAAAAGATTCTTGTGAGAGGTGGAATTTTGGGGTTCTGACACGGAGGTCAGAGTTTGGGGGTGTGATCCCTCCCCCTAGGGCTGGCACCCAGCTGCAGGGTCCCTGAAGGCTGTGTTGCGCTGCAGTGCTCCCAGGCTCCCTGTTAACTAGATGTGTGTTTCCCAGGTCTGTGTCCCCTAAACCCTAACCCCTAAACCCTGGTGGCCCACACTCCAGAGGCTCACAACTCTTGAGTCTGCAATATCACAGACTTCCCAACCGTGAATCCATGGTGCCCTGAGGTCCATCTGAGGTCCTTGATTATCTTAGCCCTCGGCATTTGTGTTTCTTTTTTTCCTCTTTTTTTTTTTTATTGCCTTGGTTGGTAATATTGCATTATCTCCTGGTCTTTTCTCCCATTTTATCCCCCAAGGTCCTTTTTCGTTTATTTAGTTTATTTTCTCCTTTACTTTTTCTTGCTTGTTTCCCTCCCTTTTCTTTGCCCACCCCCTTTTTTTCTTCTCTTTTTTTTCTTTTCTCTCTTCTTCTTCTTATTTTATTTTATTTTATTTATAAAATAGGTGCTGCAGGGAGCGCTTCACATTTGCTGAGTTTCCTTATTCTCCATTTCCTCGTTTCTGTGTGAATTGATTTTGGCCACCTACACTATCCCCTTTCCCGCACATCTTGCAATCCTCCATCATTTACTGTCTCTCTTACATTCCACCTCCCTTCTTTTGGTCCCCAAATTGTCTAACTTTTAATTTCTAATACCTTTGTTCTGTTTTCTCTCTTTTATCCACTCTTGATATTATTGTCTTTTTTATCTCCTTGCCTCTCTCAGGAAAACACTGGCTTTTTAATTCATACTATATTCCTCCCCATATTCAGTTGACTTTCTCATTATAGGTACTCTACTTACTGCTATAACTCTATGCAACTTACATGAGTCTAATATCCATTCTCCTAGATCTTACACTGATGCTCTGTTAACATTTTTTACCAATACTACTTTATACATTTTCTTTTCTTACTCATTGTGCTTTCCCTGACCGTAATATTTTCCTTCAAAGTGAACTTAGCCAGCAACAAGAAATTAGAGTAAGAAGAACAAAGTGACAAAAAGAAGACATAACACTTACACAAGAACGACAACTAATTAATCCCCAAGACTAGACAAAGAAGCTAAGGAACTGATTAAACCTGTCAAGATAAAACGATGACCAGATTGCAACAAAAAAACACAAACCAAACCAATAATCAGGAAAATATGGCTGAATCCAATGAACAAACTAAAAACCAGGAAGGGGAACAGAACACTGGACAAGTAATTAAAGCTCTCAAAACATATATTAGAGATCAACTTAATGAAGTAAAGGAAGAGATTAACAATATGAAGAAAACACTTGGAGAGGAAATTGAAGACATACGCAAAAAGATAACAGATATGATGGGAATGAACACCACAGTTTAAGAAATCAAAAATACACTCTCGGCAAATAGCAGCAGATTAGAAGAGGCAAAGGAGAGAATTAGCGACATGGAAGACAGTATATCTGAAATCAAACAGATAGTAGAATTGATCGATAAAAAGATAGAAAAAGTCCAGCTGGACCTAGGGACCTGAATGACAATGCAAAATGCACAAACATACATATTATAGGCATCCCAGAAGGAGAAGAGAAGGGAAAGGGGACAGGAGGGGTGTTGCAGGAAATAATGGCTGAAAACTTCCAAAATCTACTGAGAGATGGATGTACATATCCAGGAAGTGCAATGCACCCCAAACATCATAAATCCCAACAGGCCCACCCCAAGACATATACTTGTCAAATTATCCAATGCTCAAGACAAAGAGAAAATTCTAAAAGCAGCAAGAGAAAAGAAAACCATCACATACAAGGGAGGCTCCATAAGATTAAGTGCTGATTTCTCATCTGAAACCATGGAGGCAAGAAGGCAGTGGTGTGATATAGTCAAGGTACTAAAAGTGAAAAATTTCCAACCAAGAATACTCTACCCAGCTAAACTAGCATTCAAAAATGATGGAGAGTTCAAAATATTCACAGATAAACAGAAATTAAAAGAGTATGCCAACAAGAACCCTCCTCTTCAAGAAATACTAAAGGGAGTTCTGCAGGAAGAAAGGAAAAAACAGGAGAGGAAGAGTTGGAGAAGAGTGTAAGAGCAACAAAAAGACAAAAAGAGAATAAAACAAAACAAACAAACAAATTATGACAAACACAAGTCCAATCAAAATATGGCTAACATAAATAATTCCTTGAAAGTAATAACACTGAATGTCAATGGATTAAACTCACCTGTCAAAAGATTCAGACTGGGACATTGGATAAGGAAATATGACCCATCTATATGCTATCTACAAGAAACACATCTTAGACCCAGGGATTCATGGAGGTTGAAAGTGAATGGTTGGAAAACAATCTTACAAGCAAATAATAACCAAAAAAGGCAGGAGTAGCTATATTAGACATATTATATCAGACAAAATAGACTTTAAATGTGAAACAATTGTGAGAGACAAAGTAGAATATGACATATTAGTGAAAGGGACAATCTGTCAAGAAGAATGAACAATCATAAATATTTATGCTCCTAATGAGAGTGCCTCCAAATACAAGAGGCAAACACTGGAAAAACTAAGTGAAAGAATAGATGCCTCTACAATTATAGTGGGAGATTTTAATACACCACTACAGAACATCTCAAAAGAGAATCACTAAAGAAACAAAATATTTGAACAGTATATTAGAGGAGCTGGATCTAATAGACATATACAGATCATTACAACCGAATACAGCAGGATATACATTTTTCTCAAGTGCACATGGATCATTCACCAAGATAGACCATATTCTAGACCACAAAGAAAGGTTTAATGAATTCAGAAAGATCAAAATCATACAAAATAATATCTCTGACCACAGTGGCGTAAAGCTGGAAATCTGCAAGGGCCAGAGGCCCAGATTTCACACGAAGATATGGAAATTAAACAGCACACTCTTAGAAAAACAGTGGGTCAAAGAGGAAATCTCAAAAGAAATTAATAAATACCTTGAAACTAATGATAATGATAACACAACATACCAAAACTTATGGGATGCAGCAAAAGAAGTACCGAGAGGGAAATTTATAGCCATAAATTCATACATCAAAAAAGAAGAAAGAGCTAAAGTTGAAGAACTAACTGCACATTTGGAGGAATTAGTAAAAAAAAACAAAGCAACCCCAAAGCAAGAAGAAAGAGGGAAATAACAAAGATAAGAGCAGAACTAAATGAAATAGAAAATAAGAAAGCACTTGAAAAGATAAACAAGACCAAGAGCTGGTTCTTTGAGAAGATCGATAAAATTGACAAATCCTTCACGAGACTAACAAAGAAAAAAAGAGAGAAGATGCAAATACACAAAATAAGAAATGAGAAAGGAGATATCACCACTGACCCCATAGAAATAAAGACTATCATAAAAGTATACTTTGAAAAACTATATTCCAACAAAAATGACAATTCAGAGGAAATGGACAAATTCCTAGAAACACAGAAGCAGCCTATATTGACAAAAGAAGAAATTGATGATCTCAAAAAGCAATCACAAGTAAAGAGATAGAATCAGTCATTAAAAACCTTCAACTAAGAAGAGTCCAGGGCCAGACGGTTTCACAGGTGAATTCTACAAAACATTCCGGAAAGAACTAACACCAGTCCTGCTGAAACTCTTCCAAAAAATCAAAACAGAAGGAACATTACCTAACTCATTCTATGATGCCAACATTACCCTAGTACCAAAGCCAAACAAAGACACCACAAGAAAGGAAAATTACAGACCAATTTCTCTAATGAACCTAGACGCAAAAATCCTCAACAAAATACTTGCTAACCATATTCAACAACACATTAAACGAATTATAAACCATGACCAAGTGGGATTCATTCTGGGTATGCAAGGATGGTTCGACATAAGAAAATCAATCAGTGTAATACACCATATAAACAGATTGAAGGAAAAAAATCACATGATTATATCTATAGATGCAGAAAAAGCATTTGACAAAATACAGCACAATTTCTTGATAAAAACACTGCAAGAGATTGGAATACAAGGAAATTTTCTGAACATGATAAAGAGTATATATGAAAAACACACAGCCAATATCATTTACAATGGTGAAATCCTAAAATCCTTCCCTCTAAGATCAGGAACAAGACAAAGATGCCCACTCTCTCCCTTCTATTTAACATTGTCTTAGAAGTACTTGTTCGAGCACTGAGGCAAGAACCAGATATAAAAGGCATTCAAATAGGAAAGGAAGAAGCCAAATTTCATTATTTGCAGGTGACATGATCCTATACAGAGAAAACCCTGAGAGGACTACAACAAATCTTCTAGAACTCATAAATGAGTTTAGTTAAGTTGCAGGTTATAAGATCAATGAGCAAAAATCAGTAGCATTTCTGTACACCAATAATGAGCAAGCTCAGGAGGAAATCAAGAAACAAATACCATTTACAATAGTAAATTAAAAAATCAAATAACTGGGAATAAATTTAACTAAAGATGTAAAAACTTATACACAGAGAATTACACAAGACTGTTCAAGGAAATCAAAGAAGACCTAAATAAATGGAAGAATATTCCCTGTTCATGGATAGGAAGACTAAATATTATTAAGATGTCTATCCTACCAAAACTGATCCATACATTCAATGTAATTCCAATAAAAATCAACACTGCATTCCTTAATGAACTGGAAAACTATGAAATTTATTTGGAAAGGAAACAGGCCCCAAATAGCCAAAGACATATAGAAAAAAAAAAAATGAAATTGGAGGAATCACACTACCTGACTTCAAAACATGCTACAAAACTACAGTAGTGAAAACAGCATGGTATTGGCACAAGAAGAGACACACAGACCAATGGAACCGAATTGAAAGTTCTGATATAGATCCCCATATATATAGCCATATAATATTCGATAAAGCCACCAAACCCTCTCAACTGGAAGAGAATGCCTATTCAACAAATGGTGCCTGGAGAACTGGATATCCATATGTAAAAGAATGAAAGAGGATTATCATCTCACACCTTATTCAAAAATCAACTCAAGATGGATCAAAGACCTAATTATAAGAGCCAAGACCATAAAGACTTTGGAAAGCAGTGTAGGGAAGCATATACAAGACCTTGTAATAGGAAATGGCTTCATGAACCTTCATGAACTTCACACCAAAAGCACGAGCAGCAAAAGAACAAATAGATAAATGGGACCTCCTCAAAATTAAAGCCCTCTGCACCAGAAAAGGAGTTTGTCAAGAAAGTGAAAAGAGAGCCTACACAATGGGAGAAAATATTTGGTAACCATATATCAGATAGGAGACTTATAACTTGCATATATAAAGAACTCCTCTATCTTGAAAATAAAAAGATAAACAACCCATTTAAAAAATGGGAAAAAGATTTAAACAGACACTTCTCCAAAGAAGAAATACAAATGGCTAAAAAGCACATGAAAAAATGCTCCAAATCTCTAGCTATTAGGGAAATGCAAATCAAAAACTACAATGAGATACCATCTTACTCCCATAAGATTGGCAGGTATGAAAAAAACAGAAGACTACAAATGCTGGAGAGGATGTGGAGGAATGGGAACACTCATCCACTGCTGATGGGAATGCTGAAGGATCCAACCATTCTGGAGGACAGTTTGGCGGTTTCTCAAAAAACTAACCATAGATTTGCCATATGAGCCAGCAATTCCACTGCTGGGTATATACCCAGTAGAACTGAAAACAAGGACACAAACCAATATATGCACACCAATGTTCATAGCAGCATTGTTCACTATCACCAAAAGTTGGAATCAACCCAAATGCCCATCAACAGATGAGTGGATCAATAAAATGTGGTATATATATACAATGGAACACTACTCGGCTTTAAGAACAAATACACTACAAACACATGTGATAACATGGATGAATCTTGAGAACCTTATTTTGAGTGAAGCAACCCAGGCATTGAAGGACAAATACTACATGACCTCAATGATATGAAATAAGTAAACCAAGCTGCCTCAGAGAGCTAGAGACTGGATGATAGGCTTACAGAAAATTGGGGGGTAGAGGAAGGATGTAAGCTGACACCTACATTGGTGAAATCTATGATAAGCTGGAGGTAAGTATTTGTACAAGGAAGGGATAAAATGGGGCATAGGGTTACCATTGGGTGGGGCTTTGCGGGCTTGAGGGGGGCTAGGGATGGGAGGATGGGTAATATTGCCCAAGAAATTGGGGGGAGGGTGGGGCAACATATGAACATAGGAGATTGTCAGGTATTTGGTTGAGAGTATAATGCTGAGAAAACCTTTTCAAAAATATAATAAGGAAAGTTACCTGTTTAAGATGCTTAAAGGGGATAATCTGATGCAGGAGAGGCTCCTAGGGAATATGTGAATGCCCATTTTGCCATAGTGGGTTATATCACTGGATAGAGACCCATATAATGAGAGTGAAGGTATACCCACATCCTGGGGAGGACTGATGCCATCAAATAGAGGGAACTGCATCTCTCAAGAGAAATGGTGGCTCCCAGGGCATTAGGGCATTAGGGCAGTTGAGCATGTCAAACCATCAACATTGTTGCAAGTATCTCTGAACATGGCCCTTCAAGCAATGAAGATTGACTGTCACTGTGGGCCCTAAGGGGAAGAGGAAAGAGGTATTGAATAGATGGAACCAATGTAACTGTGTGGGCAATAGAAGTGTTTCACAAGAGTACATGAGGACGGATATAAGACATGTAAAATTACACCAAAACTATATAGGGGCTGATAGGCTAAAATGTAAGTCATAATGTAAAACATAAGATAACTAAAACTTTAGAAAATTATATAGTCTAAAATATAAACCACAATGTAAACACAAATGTTACCTTGTTTGAAAGCTGTTGTCTCAGTATCTGTACATCAGTTTCAGTAAATATACGTAAAAAGATTATTGCTGTGGAAGGGAAAAGGTTTTATGTTGGATATGTGGGAGTACTGTATATTGTTATATGAATTACTGTGATCGAAAACTCTTGTGAAGATAGCTTAATAATTAGAAAAAGAAAAGAAAAAGACATAACGTAGACATTGAGGAAAAGACGGAAGTAGTTGCCTTGCCAATTTGTATACAGGGCAACACTTATTGCAGTGATGGAAGGCAAAACATCAAAAACAAAGCTTTTGCATTTTTTAATTTGTTGATACCCCAGTTTATCTTTACCTTAATTTTTCCAAGTTAATATGTATTCTATATCTCACCTCTAAACTCATCGCTATATTCCATTTTACTAATAAGGGAACCTGGCAATATATTGGGCTTCACTTTTCAGGACGTTTTGGATCACAGAGAGGTTCACCAATGGCAGCAGAGGAATACTGGTGTAGGATGTGATTGACAGGGGACACATGGTTGGCAGGGAGTTCTATGGAGCATATATCCAGGGTACATAAAAATGTTTGGATATTTTCATAGTGGATACAATTAAAAACAACAACTGAGGGAGTGCTGAGTTCCTAGCCAGGGGAGCTCTATCACAGTCCCTAAAGGAACAGCAACAATCCCCCAAGTGCAATGGCAAAGACCAAAAAATAATGAAGGTCCAACAATGAGCCCTTGATACTAATGACTATACTTGTGAGCCTGTGCACCTGAAATAAGAACAAGACCTAGAGCTGCAGGGTACCTAAGAGTTACCTCCTGAGAGCCTCCGTGTTGCTCAAATGTGGCCAGTCTCGAAGCCAAACTCAGCATGTAAATGTGTTACCTTCCCCCCAGCGTGGGACATGACTCCTGGCGATGAGCCTCCCTGGTACCGAGGGATTACAACCAAGTACCAGCTGATGATGTAACTAGAAAATGACCTTGAATAAAAGGGTCAACTCGGACCAGCAGAATGTCTCATTCTACATATAATACCAGGAGTTAAAAATGCTTTTTGACCTGAATCAAGGGGGAAATGGAAAGAACAAATGAGTTTATCTGGCTATGAGGTCCAAAAAAGAGCCGGGAGATTATCAGAGGGTTTGCCCTTATGCACACCTCAGCAGAGTCCCAGAGACAGATAAAGTAGATACAACCCCAGGTATTGGTTTTTCTGAGGGCTACAGAGACCCACAGGTTCTATGGTTATGGCAGATAGAGCTCAATGCCATATCAGTTGGCCCTTCTTTGGAGTTGTGTTTCTGTGTGATGGAGCTGGACTCAGATGTGATCTTTTTTCACAAGCCTATCCTGTTACGTTTACCAGAACTGTAGTTGGTGCTGGGGTTTAATACATACCCAGGGGATCTGAATCTCTGGACTGACCATATAATAGCCAGGCCCTGAGCCTCAACAGACTTCAGCTCCTACACTCTGGTTTATTGGACTTACCTCACTCAGTCAACATGGAGTTGAAGAAGGTCAACCACCACACCATGGAGCCGAGAGTGCCTACAACTGAAAGAAGGAGGATTGCATCCAGCATCCATGTGGAATCTATGCCCCTCTCAATATAGATGTGGAGTTGACATAACCATTCCAGGGTCCACAGGATGGAGGAATAGAGTATGGATTACAGTGGACTTACTGATATTCTATTCATGAGCTATTGTGATTAGTAATCGAAGAAAATGTGGCATTGGTGTGGAGAAAGTGGCCATGATGGCTGCTGGGTGTGGGGAATGGGAGGAAGAGATGAGATGTGGGGGTGTTTTCAGGACTTGGAGTTGTCCTGGGTGGTGCTGCAGGGACAATTACCGGACATTGTATGTCCTCCCATGGCCCACTGGATGGAACATGGGAGAGTGTGGGCTATGGTGTGGACCATGAGGTTCAGCAGAGCTCAGAGATGTATTCCCCAAATGCAATGAATGTCTCATGATGATGGAGGAGGTTGTTGCTATTGGGGGAGGAGTGGGGTGAGGGAGGTGGGGATATATGGGGACCTCATATTTTCTGAATGTAATAAAAAAATTAATTAATTTTAAAAAAACTAAGTCAATAAAATAACCAAATACAATAATGAAAAAAAAAAAAGAGAATCTTAGTATATTATGCCACTGTTCCCTAAAATACCAAAGGAAGCTTCTAAACCCCATGCTCCCTGCATGGCCCCCCTTGGTGCTGCTGTCAGCCGCCCAGGTGCTGGGGGGTGCTCCTGTGTTCTGGGGTCTGGGCATGATGATCTCATCACTATCACAATGGTGAAAACAACGCCTTCCTCTGAGGGTGATAGGGACACCCCAGAGCAGGGACAGCTGCCCCTGGGTCCAGTCAGGGGAACCACAGATTTTCCTGTCACCACAAGTAAGGTCAAGCAGACCGCAAAAGGGGCCTCAAACTGAAAACTAAGACTCAAAATTTTACTTGATTGGAGATTCCAACTATACCTAAAGTTTTTGTCCAAAGAAGCAAGGAGAACAGGCAGATTGGTTGCTGAGCATCTTTAATAAGGGGTCTGTGTTGCCAAGCTCACCGCCCAAATGTGAGGCAGTTGGCTGGTATCAGACTCAGAGCCCCTCCCCTATTAACAAAAACAGTCAGCCAGTCCATGTTGGGCATCACCAACAAGGCAGATGCCCAGTGGTACACAATGAACGAGGCCAGAGGGCATTCTGTGCATTCTGCGCATTCAAACAAAAGTAAACTGCAGTTCGTCTCTGGCCCTCAGGAGGCTCCCTGTGACACCCAGTCATAGAAAAGTTTCCTACAGGGACCTCTCCATCCCCATTACCAGGCAGCCTTTATCAACATTGCCGGCATGGCTCCACCACCCACAAAGCTCAGGACGCGGTGGAGCTGTGGGAGCACATGGGGGACTCACATCAGGGTCACAGAACCTGGCCCTCTCTGGTCCAGGAGCCCACCTCACTGGGACCACAGGACCCTGCCCTGGAGGCTCCCAGCCTCACCCTCCTGCACTCAAAGGCCTGGTCACAAGGCCCTAAAGAGTCCAATTCAAGGTACCATAAGAGATACTTACTCACTCAAAGTCATTGGCCATGTGTTGAAGGAAGATGGTGGGTGATATCTGTGAGGGTTCAGCCTTCATTCTTTCTCTTAAGGCTCCATGGTCTCAGCTTCTCCAGTCTCAGCTGTAGGCTGGCATAAGTCTTGTCTCTCTCCCTGAGGCTTGTTTCTTTCCAGGCTCAGCTACTTTGTTCTCTTCACAAGATCAGTAGTAGGCTGTCAGGCTCATCTCTCTCCCTGGGGCCTCTGCCATGTCTAATGAGCTGTCTCTCTTCCTCTGTTCTTTTCCTCTGTGTATTTACCTCCCTGCCTTTGATTGAGCGTCCATTTATATAGCCCACAAAGGGTGGGGCAGTGACTCAAACTGAGTTGCCCTAATGACAGGGTCAAATAAAAAATATAAATTTTACTTTATAAAGTAAAATTGAAACCTCTTAATCTAATATAATCTAATATGCCCAGAGGAAAAGACCAGTTTACAAACACAATCCAGTATCTATTTTTGGAATTCATAAACAATACCAAACTGTCACACCCACTGTCCTTTTAATGCCCTATATCTGTTTAGCCATATTGTCATTCAACGTATTGATTTAAGAGATTTGTATGATCCTCACTGATTAATTATCTCAAATCCTGGGTCTCATCTGAGGCATTGAAATATTCCTTTACTTTGGTCCTATATTCCATTTTCTTAGTATGACTTATAAATTTTTACTGATGTCTGGGCATCTGATGATGATTATGAGTTTACACTGATGCTCAATTTCTCTATTCTGCATAAGGATTTACTGGTAAGAAGCTGTGTGTTACTGTATTTCTTTGATTCTTTTTTTTTTAAGATTTATTTTTTATTTATTTCTCCCCCCCCTCACCCCCCCAGTTGTCTGCTCTCTGTGTCCATTCGCTGTGTGTTATTCTGTGACCACTTCTATCCTTATCAGCGGCACTGGGGCACTGGGAATCTGTGTTTCTTTTTGTTGCGTCATCTTGCTGTGTCAGCTGTCCATGTGTGTGGCACCATTCCTGGGCAGGCTGCACTTTCTTTTGTGCTGGGCAGCTCTCCTTATGGGGCGCACTCCTTGCACGTGGGGCTCCCCTACACAGGGGACACCCTTGCATGGCACGGCACTCCTTGTGCATGTCAGCACTGCGTATGGGCCCGCTCCATACCGGTCAAGGAGGCCCAGGGTTTGAACCGTGGACCTCCCGTGTGGTAGGCAAGTCCGCTTCCTTCTTTGATTCTTAGTCCAACCTGTTCTAGGTCTTTAGGATTGTCCTGGTGTAGTTGCTTCAATCCGGACCGTGGACCCAGTTATGGGTTGCAGATCCATTTCCAACTTCCTTGTGGCGAGAGGCTGTAAATGCCCTTCAATACCCCTTTTATTTACTTACTTTTAATTCCCTTGCTTGCACTTCCTTAGTCTGCCAGCAGACAAAGGTTCCCTCACATGGTGGAGCCATTTAAGGAGGGTCAGTGCAGCTTTGGCTGGGAGGAGGCAGGCACAACCATGCATGGCGAGAAGACAGCTGTCCGGGACGTGTAAGTAATTGAGAAAGATGGTGGGGATATTCTCTACATTCCTGAAGTCGATATCTCTCCTGGTTTTATGAGAGGGACGAGTTTGTAGGTAGGAATATAAAGGAGGATGGAGTCTTATTAGATATGGAAATGAGGACATGCTCCAGTTTTTTACATGAAAATGTGAAGGTAAGATGGAAATAAGTAGATGCAATTGCACAGTAAAATAAATGAAGGAAGAGGAAGGGAAGAAGGAAGGAAGAAAGTTAGCAACATTTTTGGTGCCTAAGAATTGGAAAGCATAAAACTCTAATGTAGCGCTCTACATCAGTAAGAGATAAGACACAAAACACAGGAGATGATAAGGGAATTAAACTAGCGTGAATACATGATCTAATTAACCCCCACGTCCCTGCAGGGCTATGTGACTCGATGGGTGGGGATAATCAGGGAAAATATCCAAGGAAAGAAGGGCAAAAATATCGAGGGCCTGGAGAAGTAAACAAGGTGATTCTCAACAACTCATGGAATGGGAAGCCAGAGTGGCTCAGGTGGGGAAACTTCTGGGGAGCTAAAGGAAATGTATCAAAAACTAAATGGGAGCTACTCCAGGGAATGCCTGAGGAAGGATGGCAGGGCTCACCAGCAGGCTGCTTGGAGATCACTTTTACCAGCAGAAGCCCAGATCCTCTTTTCCTCCATTATTTTTTGCTCCCAGACTCCTGGTTCTGCATTTCCTGACCTTGCGGCGGTAGGCTTTGACCCTCGAGTGAGTACATCTTGTAGGTTCAGGGTCACTCCTGCCTTATCCAGTACAGGAAAACTAGATGGAAAACTCGAGCAACACTTCCAGGAAAAATTCCCCTCTAATAACTCCTGGGATACCTACACTTTCTGACCTATTGTACCAGAATAGCTTGTAAATAGATAATTAAATTTTGCGTTTTCACTTGACACTCTATGAAAATGTGGGATTGATGAAATTTATCAGTTTTTTCTGTTTTGAAGTCCTAGATTTGGGACCCACACCCCGTGTGGTGGGGATACCAGTGTGAAACTTGCTATAGATTACAACAAATTCCAGAACTTCTTGTTCCCTTTCCACCTTCTTTACCCTAAAAATATCTAATCAGCTTAAATTTTATGAGGACTATGATTTCATATACATATGAACATATGAAACTGAATTTCATCCCTTCAAGTCTGTAGGAATTCAAATGAGCCTGGCTGCGTGTCCCACCTAGGGAAGCTAGAAGTAAGAAAACAGAATTACGACTTAGATGGCGTATTCTTCCAGAACGTGATACTAAGGCCTGGAATCTAGATTATTAAGAGTGGCAATGGCAGATTCCCTCAGTTCCTGGAGTTAAAGTCACCCTCTAGACCTAACTGTGAATGTTCTGATGAATCATCTCAGTTGACTGCTGATTCCCGTGGGCCCATAAGAGAAGGATGACCTCTTTCTTTGCAGGAATCAACCCAAGCAGCTGTACTCGTGCCAGCCTGTGACCACGGCTCAGGGCACGGGCGTCGCTGGGAGCCAGAAAGGTTCAGCTGGGTCAACTGGATCTGTAAGAGGCAGGCGCTGGCTTGGCTGAGCCCAGTCACAGACTCGAGTGGGTCCCTAAGAGGCAGCGTGCTGGAGCTACCACGGTAGTTTTCCTACGTGAGGGACCCATGTGAGTGTTCCCTCTTCTTCCCCTATTGATCTTTAGAGAACTGGGAAGAAAGTAAGAATGAAAACATTTATAGTAAGTTTATGAACAATATTTAACTGTCAGAAAAAAAAAACATCTGAACCTGGGAGAAATAAACAAGTCAATAAAATCACAGATGGTTGTTATCAGTTGGTTTGAAGATGATTTTTTAAAAAGATAGTTGGTAAAACTCTAGAGACATGCTTTACAAATATTTAATTTTCATGTAGCATATAAAACACCATATTCCTTGAGCACATTTCAACTTTCAGCTGTTTGCTGTGGCTATCTATCTGTGGTCAGATTCTTAGAAACATCTTACTGTTGTTATTAAACTTTTTTACAGATTGAATTTTCAAAGAATGTATGGAGTATCAACACAATTGTGAAAGGCATAAAAATATGTGTCTAAAATCAGGTACTGTCACAAATTAAATGGTCAAACTGTTCGCGGTGTACTGGGATACATAAGAAAAGGGCTGGACGCTGGGGCTGGCAGGTAGGGGAGGGGTCAGCCTGACATTGACTGAGTGTGATTAAGATTCAATGGTGCCAAAGTCAGACAATCTGAGTAAGAAAACACTACAAACAGAAAGGACACACATGGATTTTTTTAGTAAAAGAAATATACACACTAACTTTACAGACTGCAAAAAAATCACTCAACATGGTTCATCGTCTTAAATGTAAATTGCAAAACTATAAAAAAAATAGTTGGCCTTTAATTCGATCGTGTCCTCTGATGTACAACAAACACCAAAGTTCCTCCTGATTCCAGGATCCCTTCGGACCCCTGAGAACGCGGCCCCAGATGCCTGAACCCTGAAGCACCGCTGGGCCCAGAACCCCTCCTCAGCCGCTGGGGTGATAGGGCCGTCCTCTCCCCCGCACCCCGACACCCCGGGTGGGAGGGAAGGAGGCGCAGGGGACCTGAAGGAGGAAGGGCGCAGAAGGCGGGCCTGGAGGGCAGCCAAAGGTGGAGCCAAACGCGCGTGGCCCTTCTTCTTGCCGGGGCCGGGGTGGGGGACTGTCTTCAGGGGCTGCTTCTCCAGCGTGCGCCCCCGAGGCAGGTGCTGTCCCCCAGGACGCTGACGAGGAGGTTGGCTCTGGGCAGGTCCCGCTGGTACCCCAAGAGGAGACGCGTCCTCCATCCTCGTGCCGGCCTCCAACGCCGGGTCTCCTCGAGCTGGTGACTGACTGGGCGGGAGCAGGTGCGGAGCAGGGGCGGGGGCAGGTGCGGGGCAGGTGCGGGAGCAGGTGCGGAGCAGGGGCGGGAGCAGGGGCGGGAGCAGGGGCGGGAGCAGGTGCGGAGCAGGGGCGGGAGCAGGGGAGGGAGCAGGGGCGGGAGCAGGTGCGGAGCAGGGGCGGGAGCAGGGGCGGGAGCAGGGGAGGGAGCAGGTGCGGGAGCAGGTGCGGGGCAGGGGCGGGAGCAGGTGCGGAGCAGGGGCGGGAGCAGGGGCGGGAGCAGGGGGGGAGCAGGTGCGGAGCAGGGGCGGGAGCAGGGGCGGGAGCAGGGGCGGAGCAGGGGCGGGAGCAGGTGCGGAGCAGGGGCGGGAGCAGGGGAGGGAGCAGGGGCGGGAGCAGGTGCGGAGCAGGGGCGGGAGCAGGGGCGGGAGCAGGTGCGGGAGCAGGGGCGGAGCAGGGGCGGAGCAGGGGCGGAGCAGGTGCGGGGCAGGGGCGGGAGCAGGTGTGGAGCAGGGGCGGGAGCAGGGGCGGGAGCAGGGGGGGAGCAGGGGGGGAGCAGGGGCGGGAGCAGGTGCGGAGCAGGGGGGGAGCAGGTGCGGGAGCAGGGGCGGAGCAGGTGCGGGGCAGGGGCGGGAGCAGGTGCGGAGCAGGGGCGGGAGCAGGGGCGGGAGCAGGGGGGGAGCAGGTGCGGAGCAGGGGCGGGAGCAGGGGCGGGAGCAGGGGCGGAGCAGGGGCGGGAGCAGGTGCGGAGCAGGGGCGGGAGCAGGGGAGGGAGCAGGGGCGGGAGCAGGTGCGGAGCAGGGGCGGGAGCAGGGGCGGAGCAGGGGCGGGAGCAGGTGCGGAGCAGGGGCGGGAGCAGGGGAGGGAGCAGGGGCGGGAGCAGGGGCGGAGCAGGGGCGGGAGCAGGTGCGGAGCAGGGGGGGAGCAGGGGCGGGAGCAGGGGCGGGAGCAGGGGCGGGAGCAGGGGCGGGAGCAGGTGCGGAGCAGGGGCGGGAGCAGGGGCGGGAGCAGGGGGGGAGCAGGTGCGGAGCAGGGGCGGGAGCAGGGGCGGGAGCAGGGGCGGAGCAGGGGCGGGAGCAGGTGCGGAGCAGGGGCGGGAGCAGGTGCGGAGCAGGGGCGGGAGCAGGGGAGGGAGCAGGGGCGGGAGCAGGTGCGGAGCAGGGGCGGGAGCAGGGGCGGGAGCAGGGGCGGGAGCAGGGGCGGGAGCAGGGGGGGAGCAGGGGGGGAGCAGGGGGGGAGCAGGGGCGGGAGCAGGTGCGGAGCAGGGGGGGAGCAGGTGCGGGAGCAGGGGCGGAGCAGGTGCGGGGCAGGGGCGGGAGCAGGTGCGGAGCAGGGGCGGGAGCAGGGGCGGGAGCAGGGGGGGAGCAGGTGCGGAGCAGGGGCGGGAGCAGGGGCGGGAGCAGGGGCGGAGCAGGGGCGGGAGCAGGTGCGGAGCAGGGGCGGGAGCAGGGGAGGGAGCAGGGGCGGGAGCAGGTGAGGAGCAGGGGCGGAGCAGGGGAGGGAGCAGGGGCGGGAGCAGGGGCGGAGCAGGGGCGGGAGCAGGTGCGGAGCAGGGGCGGGAGCAGGGGAGGGAGCAGGGGCGGGAGCAGGGGCGGAGCAGGGGCGGGAGCAGGTGCGGAGCAGGGGCGGGAGCAGGGGAGGGAGCAGGGGCGGGAGCAGGGGCGGGAGCAGGGGCGGGAGCAGGTGCGGAGCAGGGGCGGGAGCAGGGGCGGGAGCAGGGGCGGGAGCAGGTGCGGAGCAGGGGCGGGAGCAGGGGCGGGAGCAGGGGCGGAGCGGGGGGGAGCAGGGGCGGAGCAGGTGCGGGAGCAGGGGCGGGAGCAGGGGGGGAGCAGGTGCGGAGCAGGGGCGGGAGCAGGGGCGGGAGCAGGGGCGGGAGCAGGGGCGGGAGCAGGGGGGGAGCAGGGGGGGAGCAGGGGCGGGAGCAGGTGCGGAGCAGGGGCGGGAGCAGGGGAGGGAGCAGGGGCGGGAGCAGGTGCGGAGCAGGGGCGGGAGCAGGGGCGGGAGCAAGGGCGGGAGCAGGGGCGGGAGCAGGGGCGGGAGCAGGTGCGGAGCAGGGGCGGGAGCAGGGGAGGGAGCAGGGGCGGGAGCAGGTGCGGAGCAGGGGCGGGAGCAGGGGCGGGAGCAGGGGCGGGAGCAGGGGCGGGAGCAGGTGCGGAGCAGGGGGGGAGCAGGTGCGGAGCAGGGGCGGGAGCAGGGGCGGGAGCAGGGGCGGAGCAGGGGCGGGAGCAGGGGCGGGAGCAGGGGGGGAGCAGGTGCGGAGCAGGGGCGGGAGCAGGGGCGGGAGCAGGGGCGGAGCAGGGGCGGGAGCAGGTGCGGAGCAGGGGCGGGAGCAGGGGAGGGAGCAGGGGCGGGAGCAGGTGCGGAGCAGGGGCGGGAGCAGGGGCGGGAGCAGGGGCGGGAGCAGGGGCGGGAGCAGGTGCGGAGCAGGGGCGGGAGCAGGGGAGGGAGCAGGGGCGGGAGCAGGTGCGGAGCAGGGGCGGGAGCAGGGGCGGGAGCAGGGGCGGGAGCAGGGGCGGGAGCAGGGGCGGGAGCAGGTGCGGAGCAGGGGAGGGAGCAGGGGCGGGAGCAGGTGCGGAGCAGGGGCGGGAGCAGGGGCGGGAGCAGGGGCGGGAGCAGGGGCGGGAGCAGGGGGGGAGCAGGTGCGGAGCAGGGGGGGAGCAGGGGGGGAGCAGGGGCGGGAGCAGGGGCGGAGCAGGGGGGGAGCAGGTGCGGAGCAGGGGCGGGAGCAGGGGCGGGAGCAGGGGGGGAGCAGGTGCGGAGCAGGGGGGGAGCAGGGGCGGGAGCAGGGGGGGAGCAGGGGCGGGAGCAGGTGCGGAGCAGGTGCGGGAGCAGGTGCGGAGCAGGGGCGGGAGCAGGGGGGGAGCAGGTGCGGAGCAGGTGCGGGAGCAGGTGCGGAGCAGGGGCGGGAGCAGGGGGGGAGCAGGTGCGGAGCAGGGGCGGGAGCAGGTGCGGAGCAGGGTCGGGAGCAGGTGCGGAGCAGGGGCGGGAGCAGGGGCGGGAGCAGGTGCGGAGCAGGGGCGGGAGCAGGGGCGGGAGCAGGGGCGGGAGCAGGTGCGGAGCAGGGGCGGGAGCAGGGGCGGGAGCAGGGGCGGGAGCAGGGGCGGAGCAGGGGGGGAGCAGGGGCGGGAGCAGGGGGCGAGCAGGTGCGGAGCAGGGGGGGAGCAGGTGCGGAGCAGGGGCGGGAGCAGGGGCGGGAGCAGGGGGGGAGCAGGGGGGGAGCAGGGGCGGGAGCAGGGGCGGGAGCAGGGGGGGAGCAGGGGCGGAGCAGGGGCGGGAGCAGGGGCGGGAGCAGGGGCGGGAGCAGGGGGGGAGCAGGGGGGGAGCAGGGGGGGAGCAGGGGCGGGAGCAGGTGCGGAGCAGGGGGGGAGCAGGTGCGGGAGCAGGGGCGGAGCAGGTGCGGGGCAGGGGCGGGAGCAGGTGCGGAGCAGGGGCGGGAGCAGGGGCGGGAGCAGGGGGGGAGCAGGTGCGGAGCAGGGGCGGGAGCAGGAGCGGGAGCAGGGGCGGAGCAGGGGCGGGAGCAGGTGCGGAGCAGGGGCGGGAGCAGGGGAGGGAGCAGGGGCGGGAGCAGGTGCGGAGCAGGGGCGGAGCAGGGGAGGGAGCAGGGGCGGGAGCAGGGGCGGAGCAGGGGCGGGAGCAGGTGCGGAGCAGGGGCGGGAGCAGGGGAGGGAGCAGGGGCGGGAGCAGGGGCGGAGCAGGGGCGGGAGCAGGTGCGGAGCAGGGGCGGGAGCAGGGGAGGGAGCAGGGGCGGGAGCAGGGGCGGGAGCAGGGGCGGGAGCAGGTGCGGAGCAGGGGCGGGAGCAGGGGCGGGAGCAGGGGCGGGAGCAGGTGCGGAGCAGGGGCGGGAGCAGGGGCGGGAGCAGGGGCGGAGCGGGGGGGAGCAGGGGCGGAGCAGGTGCGGGAGCAGGGGCGGGAGCAGGGGGGGAGCAGGTGCGGAGCAGGGGCGGGAGCAGGGGCGGGAGCAGGGGCGGGAGCAGGGGCGGGAGCAGGGGGGGAGCAGGGGGGGAGCAGGGGCGGGAGCAGGTGCGGAGCAGGGGCGGGAGCAGGGGAGGGAGCAGGGGCGGGAGCAGGTGCGGAGCAGGGGCGGGAGCAGGGGCGGGAGCAGGGGCGGGAGCAGGGGCGGGAGCAGGGGCGGGAGCAGGTGCGGAGCAGGGGCGGGAGCAGGGGAGGGAGCAGGGGCGGGAGCAGGTGCGGAGCAGGGGCGGGAGCAGGGGCGGGAGCAGGGGCGGGAGCAGGGGCGGGAGCAGGTGCGGAGCAGGGGGGGAGCAGGTGCGGAGCAGGGGCGGGAGCAGGGGCGGGAGCAGGGGCGGAGCAGGGGCGGGAGCAGGGGCGGGAGCAGGGGGGGAGCAGGTGCGGAGCAGGGGCGGGAGCAGGGGCGGGAGCAGGGGCGGAGCAGGGGCGGGAGCAGGTGCGGAGCAGGGGCGGGAGCAGGGGAGGGAGCAGGGGCGGGAGCAGGTGCGGAGCAGGGGCGGGAGCAGGGGCGGGAGCAGGGGCGGGAGCAGGGGCGGGAGCAGGTGCGGAGCAGGGGCGGGAGCAGGGGAGGGAGCAGGGGCGGGAGCAGGTGCGGAGCAGGGGCGGGAGCAGGGGCGGGAGCAGGGGCGGGAGCAGGGGCGGGAGCAGGGGCGGGAGCAGGTGCGGAGCAGGGGAGGGAGCAGGGGCGGGAGCAGGTGCGGAGCAGGGGCGGGAGCAGGGGCGGGAGCAGGGGCGGGAGCAGGGGCGGGAGCAGGGGGGGAGCAGGTGCGGAGCAGGGGGGGAGCAGGGGGGGAGCAGGGGCGGGAGCAGGGGCGGAGCAGGGGGGGAGCAGGTGCGGAGCAGGGGCGGGAGCAGGGGCGGGAGCAGGGGGGGAGCAGGTGCGGAGCAGGGGGGGAGCAGGGGCGGGAGCAGGGGGGGAGCAGGGGCGGGAGCAGGTGCGGAGCAGGTGCGGGAGCAGGTGCGGAGCAGGGGCGGGAGCAGGGGGGGAGCAGGTGCGGAGCAGGTGCGGGAGCAGGTGCGGAGCAGGGGCGGGAGCAGGGGGGGAGCAGGTGCGGAGCAGGGGCGGGAGCAGGTGCGGAGCAGGGTCGGGAGCAGGTGCGGAGCAGGGGCGGGAGCAGGGGCGGGAGCAGGTGCGGAGCAGGGGCGGGAGCAGGGGCGGGAGCAGGGGCGGGAGCAGGTGCGGAGCAGGGGCGGGAGCAGGGGCGGGAGCAGGGGCGGGAGCAGGGGCGGAGCAGGGGGGGAGCAGGGGCGGGAGCAGGGGGCGAGCAGGTGCGGAGCAGGGGGGGAGCAGGTGCGGAGCAGGGGCGGGAGCAGGGGCGGGAGCAGGGGGGGAGCAGGGGGGGAGCAGGGGCGGGAGCAGGGGCGGGAGCAGGGGGGGAGCAGGGGCGGAGCAGGGGCGGGAGCAGGTGCGGAGCAGGGTCGGGAGCAGGGGCGGGAGCAGGGGCGGGAGCAGGGGCGGAGCAGGGGGGGAGCAGGGGCGGGAGCAGGGGGCGAGCAGGGGCGGGAGCAGGGGGCGAGCAGGTGCGGAGCAGGGGGGGAGCAGGTGCGGAGCAGGGGCGGGAGCAGGGGCGGGAGCAGGGGGGGAGCAGGGGGGGAGCAGGGGCGGGAGCAGGGGCGGGAGCAGGGGGGGAGCAGGGGCGGAGCAGGGGCGGGAGCAGGTGCGGAGCAGGGTCGGGAGCAGGGGCGGGAGCAGGTGCGGAGCAGGGTCGGGAGCAGGGGCGGGAGCAGGGGCGGGAGCAGGGGCGGGAGCAGGGGCGGGAGCAGGGGCGGAGCAGGGGCGGAGCAGGTGCGGAGCAGGGGCGGGAGCAGGGGCGGGAGCAGGGGCGGGAGCAGGGGCGGAGCAGGGGGGGAGCAGGGGCGGGAGCAGGGGCGGAGCGGGGGGGAGCAGGTGCGGAGCAGGGGCGGAGCAGGGGGGGAGCAGGGGCGGGAGCAGGGGCGGGAGCAGGGGCGGGAGCAGGGGCGTGGGCGCGGGGCGCACCCCGAGCTACCCCTGCCTGCGGTGGTTCACCGTGTCCTTCCAGCTGGGGCCAAGGCAGCTAACCTTTGTTTGTTTCTTTTTCCTTTCCTCCTTTTTCTCCTGCTTTCTTTGTATAGTTTTTGAGCTTTTTGTTTTGTCCATGTATATATAATTTTTAACAAATCCATTTTATTGATACATATTAAAGCATAAATCCATCCAAACTGTACAATCACGGGTATTCGGTAATTGCAAGCTGTGCATTCATCATGTCGATCATTTTGAGAGCATTTTCATGATTACAATAATAATAATAAAGCAACAAACAAAATAGTCATCACCTCCCGCTCTATGATTCCCTCGCCATACATAGTTGCTATTCTGTTTCCATCTCTGTAGTTTATTTCTATTTCTATTTTGTAAAAACATTATTGATATATACAATATAACCCATATTTGTATTTTACATGAGGTTTTACTGTCTTATACAGTCCCTTGTTACATTTTTTTAGCTTTTCTTCTGGTGATACACATGGCCTTAGACTTACCCTTTCAATCACTGTCAGACCCATATTATAGTTCCATGGAATTGATTTTTGTTGAAGGTGAGATAAATAACACAACATTTTATCATGAAGTCTATCCTTTTTACACCCATTTGCAGTACCTGCCTGCTCACTCACAAATCAGCTATCTGTACTTCAAACATGTCTTAGGCTTTCTCTTTGCTTTCTGTAATCATTTTCTCCATCCCAGCACTACAGGACCATGGCTCAGTTGTTATATTGCCATGAGATCAGAACTCCTGTCACTTATGTCTGGGAATATATATTTGATATTTTGGCCCATAAAATCTCAATCCTGCAATGTCTGCATCCATATCTTGTAGAAAAAAATTTTATGTAGCAACATCTTGGAATTTTCTCATTTTATGATGATATCCATAGAGATTGAAATACACCCAAAAATGATATATCTGCAAATCTAATTCACTGTCTCTTCTGAAATCTTCAAGAACTCAAATAAACTCACTAGTTTTCGCCTACTTACATCGGGGTATTATTTTCTTGGTCATAGCATGTCCCCTGTATTTTCCAGACTGAAGAAAGGAGGTTTATATGAGTTACAGTAAGCAAATACTTTGGGTAATGTATAATTATGTATATCTGCCAGGAAAATTATGAATTATCCAAAATGTTTGACTCATTTTTTGAGTACCCACATTCTTAAAATATCCTAATCTCCCATTATTTATTTTTTCATTATTAAGAAATACTCAATCCTGTTGACTCTATTTGTCTCTGGCCGTAGTTGGTTTCTTAGGTTTTAAAGATTTCCTATGCCATTGTATCTGTTAGTCAGCCTAGTTTAGTGTTTCTCAAATATTAAACCACAGATTGAGGGGCCCACCTATGCATTTTTCTATTCAGTAGGTCTTAGTGTAACCCCAAAATTTGTATAAGCAACAGAGCTCTGGTCACGCTGCTGCTGCTGCAGCTGAACCCATACACTGAGAACCCCTGGCCTAAATCACTCGCTATTCTAGAGTGTCCTTGGTGGCCCCTTGTCTCTGCGGTTGAGCCTATATTTAGTAGTCTATTCAATGGGGTAGCATCTGAATTTATGACTATTCTCAACTACTAATTGGAAACCTTGAGAACCATCTGTGTTTCAGAACTTTTTTCTATTAAACACTTAACTTAGTTATGATACAATACATTATATATAGCACCACAGCAAGATTATGGAGCAGCACAATATAAACAAACTCAATTGCAAATAAGATAATTATGACATCCATTGATTAATTTATTCATTCACCAAGCAATTGTTAAGGGCCCACTTTGTCCTGGATATTGTGTTAGCTGCTGGAAATACAGGAGTAAATACAAGAGACACTTCTTTTAAGTCATATAATTTATTCTGTTATAAAAGGAAAGAACCTTATTAAGAAATGATTACTCTGGTCTTCCCTCCAAAAGACATGCCTGCTGTTTTCCCCTGAGAGTCAATGAGTAGGATTTTATTAGATCAAGGTGAAAAAGACAGGTAATTCTGACAGATGTATATTGTAGCACAGATAACTGAACGTATTTATGATGTGAAAACTCTTTATTCCTGCATTAGACTATTAACGTGGACTCTTAAAGCTTCGCAAGCTCACAAAAAGATGAACAACCACAGCATACATTCTAGGTAATAAGCCATAGAGAGGATTGTAATTAAGGTCAATTGAATCAGCAAAATTATGCATTTCACATTATGCTTATGTTTAATCATAAAAGTGATATTGCAGTGATGTAGAACAAGATGAAAAGAAAATAATGTGTTGGTTGATTTGTTTCAATTAAGGGCTCCCCAGAAATGGCATTCCCAGGCACACATTTAGATTCTTGGGTCATCTCTGAGAGGATAAAGATAGTCCTGACAGGGAAGTTGAAGGAGCTACATGTGAGGCAATTTTGGTGACATTCAAAAACTCACATTTCCACTCACAATCAAAAAACACACCAACCTGATCATGAGGTTTCTGTAAATAAGGAGAAAGCATTGGAGCATTGGGAAAGATACAGTAATGATTATGCTCCTTCAAACATAAAAGAAGAAATACCTTTTCAGATTCAACTGTGTCATTCTTTCTCATCCAGGGATCTCTACAGAGATTTTATTTTTAAACAGTTACCAGCTTTTTAGGGTCTGAGATATTTGTTGGAAAATCTTAGTTACATTGTGAAATACCTTGATCTTTTCAGCTACCTTTATAAGTTGATTTATATCTGTCCCAAATGATTACTATACATGCAGCATGAGGAGTTTCTTACAGACATCCCATTTTTTAGCCAAGAGATAGCCTAAAACTAAACAGTTATCCAAGTCTACCCAGGCTAGAGAATCTATTTGTGGTTGTTAACATATAGAGGGACTGGAGCTTACACAAAGAACTGAGGGCCAAGATGTGGACCTAGAAGTTGGAAGGTTGCCCCTGCTGTGGGATTTAAAGATACAACTTCCAGATACCTCAGGGGGCAGCAGAGTGTAAGGTGACTTTACAGTCATGGGGGCGAGGCGTGAAAGCATAGTATATGGAAAGGGGTCCATGCGCAGACAGTTTGTAATTTTAGCCATTTTGATGGTTTCTTTCATTTCTTAAGGCAGCATCTGGTTTTCTCATCTGGCTCAAAGGCAGGACTGGCTCTGGTTGGAGGTGACAGAATAATGATAGGTGACACTTGATGGTGTCCAGGGTACTGTACTTTCCATCAGTGAACTCGTTGGCCTACGGTGATATCGTCTGACATGAGTCTTCTCCAGTGGTGAACTCTTTGGCTAAAGCAAACTCATCTGAGTTGTTGATCGTTGGGAGCCAGCATGGGGTGGTATCAAGCCAAGCAGAAATCCAAAAAGGATGGGAAACTTTAATACCATCTTTTATTTTACTTTGTTTTTGAGTGTGTCACTTGTTTTATTGTGATATTCACTTTATTGCAATGGTCTGGAACTGAGCCCACAATATCTCCTCGGTATCCCTGTGTAATAGTGTTGAGGATAATGATCAGACTACTCCAAGGACAGACAGGAAAGTTAGGTGGTATAAACGTGGGTAAAGTGGCTTTAAATGGATTTTATGGAGAAGAGGAGCTTCCTTTATTTATTTTTTTTGGTTTGTCCTCATGATTTAATTTTTAATTTTTTTAAAGATACTTAAATTACATAAATGTTACATAAAAAAATGTAGGATATTCCCATATGCCCCCACTCCTTCTCCCTTCCACACTTTCCCACATTAACAACATCCCTCATGAGTGTGGTACATTTGTTACAATTGATGATAATATATTGGAGCAATGCCAGTAAGTGTGGACTATAATTCACGTTATAGTTTAGACTCTTTCCCACACAATTTTGTAAGTTATGACAAGATATATAATGACCTGTATCTGTCATTGCAACATCATTATTCAGGACAATTCCAATGTCTCGAAAATGCCCCCATATTACACCTAATTTTTCCCTCTCCCTCCCCTCAGAACCTTCAGTGGCCACGGCCTCCACATCAATGACAAAAGTTCTTTCATTGCTAGAATCACAATAAGTCTATAGTAGAATAACAGTAAATCTACTGTAGTCCATAGTTCATTCCCCAATCCAGAGGATTCTGGAATTGAGTGCTTACTCTGCCTCTAATTGATAGTAGACTTAGATCTCATTGGGTAGATGGATGGTACTGTCTTGCTCACAGTTGTAGACTCTCTTTATTCCTTGGGAAGGTTGTTGTCCATCATCATCTCCTTTTTATTTGTCCTGGGTGAGTCCAGTGAACTGAAGAGCAGGTGTTGCAACTTTATTGAGATTCAGAGCCCAACTGGCACATGGACAGTCCAAAGATTTAAGTCCCTTGGAAACAAAGCTATCAACTCTAGTACAAACTATAAGTTCAAATATAAGGGGTAAAAGATCCATGTGTAAGGAAACAACTGAGTCCATCTCAGTCACACTGGGGAGCATAAATTCCAAAATAGGGCCCGCTGGCAGGGCACCAAACTCCTGAGCAGTCAACCCTGACTATAGTATCTGGAAATCTCCAGAATCCTCAGGAGGCCTGCTATTTGAGACTGTATTTACTGCGGCAGTCAATGAGATCTTTCTGAGATGTTCATAATCGTAACCTCTGGAATGAACCCTTGACTCACTTTGAAGTTTCTTAGCCATATAAACTCATTTATCTTTACCCTTTACCCCTTGTGGTGAGGTGTTATTCCAGTTGCATTGCTAGTTGGTGCTTGGTAGTAATCTCTTGGTGCCAGGGAGGCTTATAACCCAGGAGTCATGTCCCACACCAGGGAGAAAGCAATGCATCTGAATACTGTGTTTGCCTTAAAGAGAGGCCACATTTCAGCAACAAGGAGGCTCTCAGGAGGTAACTCTTAGGCAACCTATCATACTAGTCTATGTTTCAATTTCTAAAGAAAACTTTCATAAGTACTGTCATCAATATCAAGGGCCGATCAAAGGCCCATCCTCCTTCATTAGTCACTGCCCCTGCTTTCAGGGGATTATTGCTGTCCCATTAGAGAATGTAATACTACCTTTTAAGTACCACTGGGCAGCTCTACTCTATGTCACCTGGGATGCACCTAGCAAAAGATTTGGCTATATGTTCCCATGTAGCTCCCTGCACTTCCCTCACAGAAAGAATATGCTTCATCCACGCACATGTCAATTTGGTCTTAATTCTTTGTAGGCCCTCTTTGCAATCTAAGCTCTTGTTTTAGAACAGTATATTTTTCAGGGTGGGGTTGAGGACCATTAGTCAGGTAGGTTTAATATGATTAAACTAATGAAACCATTGGTGTTGTATGAGAATCTTATTTAGGTTAGACCTGGGCCAAGAATCATTTATACATTAGTGCTGGTGGACCCATTTGATATATATAATGGATAGCTTTGGGTCATCAGCCATGCTCAGTGGCAGGCTGGACAGAGGTGGCTGAGGCCACAGCCAGCATTCTCCTCTGTCCCATCCCTGGGAACAATTTTAGGATTAACCAAATATTGTTTGCAATATTCCTGGGTTGCCATGACCTATTTTGTATGTTAGTAAGTAAACCTATGATCCATGCATTCAGCCAAAATATTTAACCCAGAGCCAGGGTGAATATTGACATTGTGCCATTTGGCAAGGACCAGCTTCTGTGGCTTCTACTTGCACACTGACAGCCAGACCTGGTGTTGTTTCCTCCTTGCTGAGAGAGTGCATAATGCTTTTCTCACGGGGCTTTGTCTATATTGTTTGTGTGCCCAGGTGTTGTGCTTTATGTAGGTAATGGACACTCATGGCAGGGTGAAAGGAGCTCATTTTTTATGTAACTAGCATCCACCACCGATAACTTTCCTTCACCTCAAATCGTTTCACTGCTTGGTTTGGGTGTGATAATTTCTGTTTCCCAGAGGCTCTGGCAGTGATGGGAAGTTGTCCTATGTAATTAATATGACCACAGGAGAAGGGTTTAACCCTACCCTGTGGCACATGATGCCATCCATGGGGTGCCATTGTTTGGTTTTGGAACACAAGTCACAGCCATTGGTAACTTTGGGACCATAATAGGCCTAGAGGCAATCCCTTTTTATGTGCCCATTCCACCAGGGAAGGAGAACCTCTCAGCCTGAGGTTTCATGTTCTCAAAGCAGCTGGTAGGGGAAGCTTGAGGGCTTGAGTGGGCCATCTCTGAGGGACCCACTGGACATGATGTGTAGGAATGAGTTTTAGGTAGTTTATTGACAGCAATCTCCAGTGTGATGAGTTAAATGTGTGGAAATTGGTGATGCTGCGAGCAGCTGTCAAATGTGGAGCACCCCCCACAAGGGCTTTTCTTGTATGGAAAATTATTTTATTTACATTGGCCAGAACCCCCTGTCAGTGCTTTGACCACAACCCAAGAATCAGTGAGGACTTGAATATTGGGCAAATGGCAGCTCAGAACTTCCTGGAGAGCTAACTGGACCACTTCCAACTCTGCCAACTGTATAGACCCCAAAAGCCATCATGGATCAGCAGATACCTGAGGCCCGGTGATGTGCCCTGTCCTTCCAGCAAGCTACAAAATGTACAAAGATGGTGTTGACGTCACTGAGATATGCTGACTCCCTTTTCATGTTAAACAGTTGGTCCCAAAGGACTCTTCACTGGGCTAGCAGAGGAAACAATGAACATTGCCAGTGTCTCAAGATTCATAGGCAAGGCCTGAACACGGGAAGCCACATCCTCCTCCAATTGGGAAAGACCCTGTGTGTCAAGTTTAGCCCTCTCCTGTAGGTTCTCTTTTAATCTTACCATGAGGCTTCAGTGGTCCTGCTGTAGCTCTTGGTGGGAGTCTATAAGCCCAGGTCGACAGGTATATATTGCTGTAAGTGCCTCCATTTTAAGAAGAGCCCTGAAAGCAGTCAGGATTTTCCTTACTTCATCCAAGAACTTTATGAGGCATATTTGGGCATAATTAAAACCTCTAATTAAAATCTGTTCCTGGTGGGACAAGAGGCATGGCTTGGAAAATAGCTTGTAGTGCCAATTGTAAGGCACATTCTTGTCACTCTCTCCAGTGAAAAGCAGCAGATATACATGTGATTTTTTACCTGGGCTGTAATCAGAGTGAGAAATGTTACTTCCAGAGCATGCATTATCCTAATAACTAGTATGTATATCTTGGTGTCTGAGGTGGGCTTGTATTTGATATTGGTAGGTATCTACCTACATTTTGAGGACCAAATGATGCCCAAGAATTTGATTGCCCTTGAATTTTATGGGGGACTATTGCCCAGATTCATTTCTGTAAATGAGTGGGTAGGTCCTCTCAGAGGCCCTCGTAGAGTCACCCCTTAATTGCATGTCAGTACTATAGAGCCCAGCGTAAGTGGTTGCTTTGTTTTTGTTTTTTTTAAGAGGCAGTGGCAACAATTGGAAGTGCAAAGCAGCACCGAAGAACATCAACAAGCAATAACCATTCCCAAATAATATGAGCTATTTAGGAGAGACATTTAGTAATACAAGACCAGCCAAATAACAATATTTCTATGATCATGACCATCACTGCCACTGGTGACCAACAAGTGCTGCTCCGGGGGTCACTTGTTCCAAAATGCTTAAGCTGGATATGAAATTTGAGTCCACATGGAAGTCAGGTGTGCCACAATGGGAAACCAAAGATTTAATGCCTGAGAAAAGACAGAGATCAAAGCAAAATCCCATGAGGAGTTCCATGGGAAGCTTAATTGGCTGTGGTGACTCAACCAGCAGGTGGACAGCACATGGGCCAAGTATAGGGACCCATGGACTCATGCCTTTATTGTGGTCAGGGTGGTGGTTAGTAGATTTCCTGGGGGGAGGTCTAGGATTGGTTAGTTAAAATCAAATGCATGCAAAAAGGAAAAGGGACCAGGAGTCTGAGGGCGTAGGGATGGATAGTTTATCATTTGGGACCAGCAATGGGTATTGGGTAAGTGGTATGGATGGTCTGGGTGGTGGGCACAGATACCAGTTTTGTTTTGGGCTTTGGGGAAGTTTATGCCCCAGGTCTGGGAAGATACTTATTGAGGCAAGTGGCTTAGCCAAAGTAAGATGGATACTGACATAAAAGGAGATGCTACAACTCAATAAAAAGACAAATGGACCCATTGAAAAATGCACAAAAGATGTGAATAGACATTCTTCTAAAGAAGAAATACTAATGGTGAAAAAACACATGAAAATTGCTCAACATCGCTGGCTATTAGGGAAATGGAAATGCAAGCAATAATGAGATATAATTTCACATCTGTTAGAATGGCTACTATTAACAAAACAGAAAAGTTCAAGTGTTGGAAAGGATATGGAGAGAAAGGAATGTTTATTCATTCTCTGGTGGGAATGTAGAGTGGTACAGCACCTATGGAAGTCTGTTTGGCAGTTCCTAAGGAAGTTGAACATAGAGCTACCATGTGACCTGGCAATACCTTTGCTAGGTACATAACCAGGAGAATTGAGAACAGTGACATGAACAGACATCTGCACACCAATGTTCATAGCAATGTTATTCACAATAGTCAAAGATGGAAACAATTCAGGTGGTCCATCAACTGACAAATAATATATACCCAATATATACCCAAATAATATATACGCACAATGGAATATTATTCATCTGTGAGAAGAAATGAAGTCGTGAAGCACATAACAATGTGGCTGCACCTAGAGGATGTTATGTTTAAGTGAAGCAAGCCAGGCACAAAAGGAAAAATATTGTATATCGCTATTACGAGCTAAATATAATGAGCTACCTCTGAGCTATTAGCTAGAATATGAATCATCAGAGAATAGAATGTGGTTAAAGAACAGAAAGTTGAGGTTTAATCTGTGCAGAATTGGTAAATTTGTAAATGTTTGTAAATGAATATAAATGGTGAAAGCACATCATAGGATTTGTAATTAGTGGGTATGATACTGCTTTTTTGTTGCTTTTCCTTTTTTCGGTGTAGTGAAAATGCTCTAATATTGATCAAAGTGATCAGTGTGCAAATTGGTGGTTAGACTAACTACCATTGATTGTACAATTAGGTAAATTTTATGATTTATGAACAAGAAAAATAATAGGGTGGGTGGGGGGAAACCTATACCCAATGTAAAATACGGACTATATTTAGTAGTAATTCTTTGACAATGCTCCTTCATAATTTGTTACAAATATTTCACAAGGCAAGATATTTGTGGAGGGGTGATGTATGGGAGCATGTTATGCATGTTTGTTTTGTAAGTCCACAACTTTTACTATACATATATTGTTTATGTATGTTCGTGTATGAATGACATGTCAATAAATTGTTTTTTAAATAAAAAAGAAAGAATAAATCAACACTATTGAATCAAATTGTAGTGTTACATTTTCATTCTCAGGTGTAAGAAATTCACTGAGCTTTTGGCTAAACGAAAAAGCCCAATTCAGGTTTTTTCAACACTTTTAGTGTTCATCAGATTCACCTGGAAGGATTATTAAACCATACATTTCAGACCAAATAGCACACATAATATATCTAACAAGAGATTATGCTGCTGAAACTAGAACCATACTTTGAAAATCACTGACCTAAGTAATTTTAACCAATAATTTGTATTTTTTCAATGGTTTATAGTATTTTCAATTAATGATTATTGCCAGTGTTTAGTCAGAAATTTTTGAATCCAAATCTGTTTCAGAACTAATTTTCTAATCTTTCTTACTTGAGAAATGCAATTTTGAGATGATTGTATATTATTATTTTTTAAAGATTTATTTATTTTTATTTCATTTATTTATTCTCCCCCTCACCTTGTTTGTCCTTGCCATCTGCCATCAGCTCACCAAGGGGGTGTGGGCAGTCAGCTCACCGAGGTGGCACTGGCCAGCTTGTCACCAGGAGGGACCAGGAAGCAAACCTGGGGCTTCCCATATGGTAGACAGAAGGCCTATCACCTGAGCCACATCTGCCTCCCTATTCTTTATATTATTAAGCATGATAGCAGGGATTATTTAGCAACAGGCAGTAATGAAACCCTATTGAAATAAGGTGACTTTCTTGTCGATTTATTAACTTATTCATACAAATATCTGTTAAGTGACCACTGTGTCATAGACATTGCATTACCTGCTGAGTACACAGCAGTAAAAACAAGAGATCCTTATTTTATGTCTTTTGCTTTATACTGTTACAAAAGGAAAGGACAAATATAGGGCTTATGTAAAGGCATATTCTGGTTCTAAGCGTCAAAAGATATTTCCCTGTAAAAGACATGCATTTTACATTGAGGAGAATTGATGAGATTCTACTAGGTCAAGATGAGGAAAAAGTATAAGTCGTCTTGATATGTGCATTATAGGTAACTGGGTCTCTTTAGAATATGTAAGCTTTATTTCTGACTTAGTAAGATGGAATCAAACACCAATATATTCTTGCAGTTTCAACAAGTTTCAGAGCTGGTGAATGACCACAGCATATATTCTTGTTAATGAGCCACAAGAGAAATTATTAAAGTAAAGAAAATGAAACACCCCAAAAATTGCTTTCAAACCATCTTCATATTTAATAACAAAAGAGTGATGTTACCTTAAAGTAAAACAAGCTTAAAGAATAATAAAGGCTGCACTTATTTGCTTCAGTTCAAAAGGACTCCTCCGGTATGGATTTCTTAGGCATAAATTCAGGTTCTTGACTTATCTATGATCATACACAGCCAGTGTAAATGAAAGGCCTGACAGGGAAACTGATGGAGTAATTGGGGTAGCTCCAGATGAGGGAACTATTGGCAACATTCAAAAAGCTTATACTTCCACTCTCACAATCAAGAAACACACCAACCCGGCCCTGAGGTTTCTGTATATACTGACAGATCAATGGGGCCGTGGTGTAAAGACTGTAATCATTATGCTCCTTCATACATAAAAGAAGAAACATATCTTCAGATTCAACCAGTGTGTCATGCCTCCCTATCCAGAAATCCCTACAGACTCCTACAGCCCAGTCCCCAGAGTCGTCCACATCCAGCTCCCAGTAATGTTTGCCCAAGATGAGGGCCTGGGTTCCCCATGCAGCCAAATATTTAGATCTCTTAGATTTAAGAGCTGCATACCGATGGTCATGCCCAAATCTCCAACTTCTCACATCGTCAAACAACGTGATATTGTGACTGGATGTTTCATTATTGAAGGCAATGTTCACTGTAGAGAGAAAAGAATATTCTAGTCATAATCAATTTTAAAAAGCCTATGACACACATATAAGGCATATAAACGTGTTCTAAAGATCACGGGGCATTGTCATGGTGCATAGAGATTCACACAATAGTCAAAAGAACATTGAATTTCCATCCTGGGGAGTTCTGCCACATTCTCTAATGAATCAGCAAGAATCCCCTAAGTACAGAGGCAATGGCTAGTGAAGGAGGAGGTCCATTGATGGGCTCTTGATATTGATGACTGTGCTTATGAACTTTACTCTTGAAATTGAAACTTAGTCTAGTATTATAGGTTGCCTAAGAGTTACCTCCTGGGAGCCTCCTTGTTGCTCAAATGTGGCCTCTCTCTAAGCCAAACTCAGCATATAAATGCTATAACTTCCCCCCAGCATGACACATGACTCCCAGGGATAAGCCTCTGTGGCACTGAGGGATTACTACCAAGCATCAGTTAGCAACGCAACTGGAAAAAAATCTTGACCAAAGGGGGGAAAAGGTAAAGACAAATGAGTTTATATTGCTAAGAGATTTCAAAGTGAGTTGGGAGGTCATTCCAGAGGATACACATATGCTCATCTCAGTAGCATCTCGTTGACTGCCAAATTAGACACTACCCCAAACAGTGGGGTTCCTGAGGGCTCTGGAGACACTCAGGCACTAAGGTCAGGGCAGATAGCTCAAGAGTTTGGTGCCTTGCCAGTGGGCACTACTTTGGAGATTGTGCTCCCCAGTATAATAGAGTTGGACTCAGTTTTGTTTTCCCTCCACATCGTTCTTCTATCCCTTCTATTTGGATCTATAGTTAGTGCTGGAGTTGGTACGTGTACATCCAAGAGACTTGAATCTTTGGGCTGTCCATGTGCCAGGTAGGCCCTGAGCCTCAATAGAGTTGCAACACCTACTCTCTCATTCATTGGACTCACCCTGGACAACTAAGAAGGAGGTGACAATAGACAACCACCATACCAAGGAACTGAGAGAGTCTACAACTGCAAAAGAGTCCCATCCATCAGCTGTATGGGACTGAAAACCCTCTCAAGTAGAGGTGGTGTGGGCATCATCCCAGAATCCTCAGGATTTGGGAATGAACTATGGACTAGGTAAGACTTATTGGTATTCTAGCATAGACTTGTTGTGATTCTAGAAATGGAAGAAACTATATCACTGATGTGGAGGCAGTGGCCACTGGAGATTCTGAGGTCAGGGAAAGGGAAAACAGGTGTAATACAGTGGCAATTTCGGGACTTGGGAATTGTCCTGAATGACATTGCAATGACAGATACAGGCCATTATATATCTTGCCATAACCTAAGGAATTGTGTGGGAGAGAGTATAAACTACAATGTAAACTTTAATCCACGCTTAGTGGCAGTGCTCCAAATGTGTTCATCAATTGCAATGAATGTCCCACACTAATGAAGGATGTTGTTAATGTGGATAAATGTGGGAGGTGTGGAGAGTGAGGCATATGGGAATCCCCTATATCTTTTAAAAATAAATATATATATATATACATTTTTTAAAAAAACAGTGCCTGGCAGACAATAGACTGTTTTTCTCCTATCTGATTGCATCATCCTCGTTTGGTGTGTTGCTTTGCCTCACAAGGGCCTGCACCCCACTGTGCAGATCTGGAATCTTTCTTTTTTTCCAGGAAATCCCAGGGATGGAAACCAGGTCATCCATATCATAAAAGGGAACTCAATTGCTTGAGCCTTAGCCGCTTGCTGACAACAGACTTTTAATGTAAATTTGTTCGATGAGTTAATATTAAATTTTTTTAAATTTTTAATTAAAAAGATAAAAATGCCTATGAAGTGAGAGGGTCTGCCAGGACTCTCAGTTGAAAAAACACAGGTCAAGACTTCAACAGCAACTCTGGCTGAACAATATGAGATTCAAGGGCTACCCATTTAAATAGAGAAGAAACAAATACCCAACCACAATGAAAAACATTCCTTAAAACTCTGTATTATGAAGTGACCAAATTCTAGCTGATTACATTTCATGGTACAGAAAGGTGTGGAGACCTGTGTTTGCATGGCAAGTCCTTAGCAACATAAATGACCACTGCCCGATTTTAGGGAAAAATGATCTTATACCTAAATGAAGAATGATGACATTCTCAGAGATTTTATCATATCGCAGTTAATCCAGCAAATTTCTACTAAGAAAATCTAAATGTGTCTTCTTAGCAGAGGTTTCCAATGCAGAATTTTCTGTCTTTGATGCTTGGTTTTGGTTTCATCTTAGGCTTAATATGTGCTTGTCTTTACCAGAACTGTAGTTG
Organism: Dasypus novemcinctus; assembly: GCF_030445035.2. Taxonomy (NCBI): domain Eukaryota; kingdom Metazoa; phylum Chordata; class Mammalia; order Cingulata; family Dasypodidae; genus Dasypus; species Dasypus novemcinctus. The sequence continues at coordinate 123,983,494 of NC_080682.1, forward strand.
GTGCTGGGGTTTAATATATACCCAGGGGACCTGAATCTCTGGACTGACCATGTGACAGCCAGGCCCTGAGCCTCAACAGACTTCAGCTCCTACACTCTGGTTTTTGGACTTACCCTACTCAGCTAACATGAAGTTGAAGAAGGTCAACCACCACAACATGGAGCCAAGAGTGCCTACAACTGAAAGCAGGAGGATTGCACCCAGCCTCCATGTGGAATCTAAGCCCCCTCTTCATATAGATGTGGAATGGACACAACCATTCCAAGGTCCACAGGATGGAGGAATAGAGTATGCATTACAGTGGACTTACTGATATTCTATTCATCAACTATTGTGATTAGTAATCGAAGAAAATGTGGCATTGATGTGGAGAAAGTGCTGGGAGTAGGGAGTGGGAGGAAGAGATGAGATGTGGAGGCATTTTCAGGACTTGGAGTTGTCCTGGGTGGTGCTGGAGGGACAATTACCGGACATTGTATGTTCTCCCATGGCCCACTGGGTGGACTGTGGGAGAGTGTGGGCAATGATATGAACCATTGACCATGAGGTGCAGAGGTGCTCAGAGATGTATTCACCAAGTGCAATGAATGTCCCGTGATGATGGAGGAGGTTGTTGTTATGGGGGGAGGAGTGAGGGAAGGGGGGTGGGGGTTATATGGGGACCTCATATTTTTTTAATGTAATATTAAAAAAATAAATAAAGACAAAAAAAATATTGCTTGTCTGTTTGTCTAACCCTCCGGGTTTAGGTCTACCCTGTACAGCCTCATCTACCACCAAAATGCCTTATTTTGGTTATTCAAAAGTTTTTCTTTTCTGCATATTATCCTTTTATGTTTTCTCAGGGAACTTTTCTGATTATATCAATTAAATTGCACATTATAACAAATTCAGTTATTAAGAAACTTAAAGGAAGATATTGATAAAAATAGCACTAGCCCTATTACCATACTTAACTGCAATTAATCTGTATGACTCGCTGCAAAATTGATATTGTATCTGAGAATGGTTCTAGATCTCAATGAGCCCTTTGTCCAAGTCATTCCTTTTTCTCATTGTCAAAATACTTGATCACTCTTATCTGTCTCCATCTTTAATTCCGTTTTTTCCACAGTATCACAAAGGAATAAGGCCTTAAAATGCCTCTTTGTAGGCTGCTTTCCTCTACTACTTTAGAAGTTAATAAAGAGGGAGGGATTGGCAACGGGAAATTATTTTAAGGGAAACTATATGGTCCCAACTATGGGCTGACATTCACCTCGGTCGCATCTGAGCATGTCCATCAGTCCAGTGATGGGCCCTGCACTGAGCTCTGGGCGCACCGGCCGGGGCACGAGCAGCTGCAGTGACTCACTCCTGCAGGGGGAAGATGCAAGTAATCTCTATGATGCCAAAGGCTCCATCAAAATATGCAAGAAGAGAGAAGCATTCAACTGAAAATATTATTTCAGGTAAGTCTGATATCGTAAATTGCCTCCACAATAATGGGGTGGCATTGCACCATTCTTAGGTAATCTTCATAATTTTATCCCTGGTTTCTAAAGTTACATGACTTTCTTTCTTACTGCCTGGGTAAAACTCATCCGGGTACCTCAATATGCTTTTGATTTTCAAATCTAAAATTACAGGTAGCTATCTTCTGGTATCAATTAATCCAACACATAATTCCTTGTCACATAGGGGAAATGAAACAAAAGAGTTCTAATGCCTGATAAAGAGGGACAGGAAATCATATTTAGTATTAGTATATGTATACGCAAACCATTTAATATAATCTAATTAATTATGTCTTTGGTTTGTTAGAAACAGCTTGATACCTTCAAAATTCACATTGTACCCAGGTTGCATTGAAGGGCAAACTTACCTTGACAGTATATCTCCCAAATCCTGTAAAGAGAAAAAGAAAGTGAGATCTTCAGATGAGAGTGCCATTCTGCCATCCAGTCTTTGGCTTCGAGTGAAGAAGAGATATGGTGTGGGGACATTTTCAGGATTTGGAATTGTCCTGGGTGGTGCTGCAGGGACAGATGCTGGACGTTGTGTGTCCTGTCGTGGCCCACTGGGTGGATGGGGGGAGAGCGTGGACTACAATGTGGACCACTGTCCATGTGGTGCAGCGGTGCTCCAGAATGTATTCGCCAGGTGCAGTGGATGTGCCGCGATGATGGAAGAGTTTCTTGATGTGGGAGGGGTGGTGTGGGTGTTGTGGGGGGTATATGGGGACCTCATATTTTTTTAATGTAACATTTAAAAGAAAATAAAGAAGAAGAAAAAATTTTAATTAAAAGAAAAGTACTAACTTCCACACTCCTACCATTATTGTAAATTCATTATCCTTCTCCTCAAGAAAAGATTATGCCTGTACTAACACATTAGTAGCACCAGAATCCTTGATAAATTCTGAACCCAAAGGTGACTGGAGAGAGAGACGGTGCTGGTCAGTAACCACGGTAACCATGCAGCGCTGTCTGGGAAGTGGTTTTCCCACAGCTGGTCCCTGAGGGGTGGTGTGTCCAAAAGTGAGGATCATTCAAATCCAGGACTTTTAAGAGGACTAAAAGGTTAGCTTTTCCCAGATTCCTCCTTATTATCAAACTGGAGACTAAAATGTCATGCCCTTGTATAAAGTGTTCCTTCAGATTTTTAGAGAAGATAGACAAGGAGAATTTTAGAAGAGAATGTTCCCTAGGGAGTCCACTCTCAAATGCCATAAAGCTCTGTTGCTCATGGTCAGGAGAGGAGTTGCAATTCATACCTGTCTTTCCCAGTTAGGCATTAACCGCCACATGAATCAATTGGGACATGAATAAATGTGTATTTGGTAGTAAATAACTAATGGGGGTCACACATCTAATATGTATTGCAGGCATGTCCTTGGTTTTTACCTGGAGCATCTCCACATCTGGTTTTTGGGACATTGTCATCAGCTCTGCATACATTTCTCTTAGTTCTTTCCTCTTTTGAACCATTGTGACTTTACTTTTCTTGAGTTGCTGAGAAATGTTTTTGCCTTCCTGTGTCAGTTTCTCTAAATTTTGTTTCTCTTCCTCATGGAGATCTGGATGCAACTTCTGATACACAGCTTTGATAATCAGTCTCCGCAGACACACATAATCCTGCAAGGACGTGGGTTTCCTAGGTCACATACTCAAGGGGACTTTCATATCCGCCACTTAAAGCTCATCTATTTCTCTTTGAATCATGACTTCTACCAAGCAGCTACAGACATCCCAAATCCACATCCTCCCACTTCTCAGAAACCACATATTCCTCCATTTTCTCCTGTGATGGTTAAACCTTCAAGTACCCCCAAATAACCATGTTCTTAAAACTAACATTTCCTGTGGCTTTAATATTATTTTAAGTAGGAACTTTTGATTTGGTTACTTCTGTAAGATGTGGCCCAGGGTCAGTCTTAATTCTCTTAATGGAGTTCTTTATAAGAGAATGAAATTCAGATGAAAAGAGAGAGGAAGCCAGGAAGGCAAGAAGCTGAAAGTATCAAAACCCAGAAGAGAAGGGAGAGCCCAGTCACTGCCTCCCTGTGCCTTGTCATCAGACAGGTGTCCAGGACCACACAGCCTGACCACACATCCTCCTCAGAAATGTTGTGTATTCCTCTCAGGGTTAGGAACCATCAGGTAAGTTCTTCCTAACATTCCAAAGCACAGAGTTTCAAACTAATTTCTATCCTCAGTCATTTTTCTGCCCTCCGTGTGTCTATGAATGGGCCTCCATCCTCCTAGCTAAGCCCATAGGCTCATATTTTCCTGCATTTTAAGGGCGTTTGTTCCCATTCCCGTGACTATTCCCTGTCGATGTGGATGTATTCCTCCCTTAACAAGCCCCACTTTACCCCTTAACTTACTTTTTAAAAAACGTTCTCTTTTTTACCTACTTGATCCAGTATTCTCTAGATACTGTACTTTCCCTTTTCACCACTACAGGTACACTTCTCACTGCCCTTCACACTTCCCATTTCTCTCCATGGGACCTTTGAGCTAGTGTAAGGGTAAGGCCACATTGGGACAATAGGAATAGAACTATGTTGGGAGGTGGGAATTGCAGGCGCCTTCAGATAGATAAATGACTTAAGGCAGCCTCCAAGGAGAGTGCCAGTAAATAACTCAGGACCGCCCACAAGAAAAGTGCCAATAAATAACATAGGGCTTTTAGAAAAAAATAGATACGCTATCTTCAGCTAACGGCAGGGTTCCGCTTCTGTGCCTGCTTGCTTGCTCGTAAACCCCCTCCCCCTCCTAAAAAGCTATAAAAACACCCCTTCCCTGAGACTGGGGGCTGCTCTCTCCTCTGCATAGGATGGGACAGTTGCCGCGCGGCTAATAAAGCTCTCAATCGGAACTATATTCAAAGTCTGAGTCTGGTCAATATTGATAATCTATAACACTAGCTGTTATGAATTAGCCATAGTTCCCAGTCATAAGCACTCCAAGTTCTAGAATTCATTGACACAGAAATCTCTGCCTGAATTACCCATGGATTTTTAAGGCCTACTTGTCTTTCAGAACTCAGATTCATTTTTATACTCAGGAACTGCCTGACCTCTTGAGCAATGATCACTGAACTTCTCCAGATCCCTGTATGTGCCTACCTGCTAGCACCAGAAGCATATTGTCCCGATGGCCCTTTTTCTAGTGGCTGATATATTAGGATATAGAAATCCTAAGCAGGGGTCAAGCCACCTACATTGAAAACGTGGGTACTTTTACTGTTATTCACCCATTCACAGAACCTCATGGAACGTGGTGGTTCAGCTCACGTCCCCTCGGCAACGTTTCCAGCAGACCAGCCTCAGACTGGTTCTGCAGGAGATGCAATCTCACACTCACCATCCACACATCCGTTACTCGGTTTTCTTCATTTAGATACCTCTGATTTTCTTGGATCTCTTCCCATAGAGATCTCATCTGCTTTAAGAGCTTCTCCTGTAAAAGGAACTATGCATTTGAGCACCAGAGAACAAATTATCACTGATTTCAGTCACTGGTGGAGAGAGGTAAGGGATGTTAGGTCAACGTCCTATTAGGAGAGTATAAGAATGATAACATCTCCCTGCTCCCCTCTGTAACTTCCAATTCTGGGAAATTTGATACTGGAGAACCACCAAATTTAATGTAATTCTTTGTCTAAGTGACTGTTCTATGAGGAGTTCATATAATACGGGTAGTCTTCAGATAAGCCTCTTGCCTTAGATTTTTGGTCTGTAGCTGCTTGTCCCTTACACTCCAATAGCCTATTACTTTACGTCTTTGTTCCAAGTTTGCTAAACATATTTGCAACATAAAAGCCTCCTTGCATTTGTAGTTTTGGTCACCAGCAACTCTTTCTGAAAATAAGGGGTTTACAGTTGCCTGAGCATTATACTGCTTAACCACAAAACAATACCTTTCATTTAATCACCATGCCATTAGCATGCAAGCTCCAAGAAGACAGGTCTGTGTGTATTTTATTCATAGCTTTATCTTCGGTGCCTAGGCATATACCAGGCCCTCTGTAAATACCAGATTAATCACCCGTGATGATCCCCGTTTTCCTTAAACTCTTGGCACTAGTGTCCCCACCTCTCAAAATGTATCACTTACCCTGAAATCCTCTGCGGCCGACTCTATGGAAGAGTGTCTGTGAGTCTCGTGCTCTTGAGACTTGGAGCAGAGCAGACACAGCAGGTGCTTGTTCTCTTCACAGAAGATCTTCTTAGTTTCATTGTGTGTCCCACACATGTGTTCTTCAGAGCTCAGAGATTGGCAGAGACTTGCGTGTCTAACACAGGACACCAGATTCTTCAACACAATATTGGTTTTGAAGTCTGTCTGCTGAGAGGTTTCCCTACAGGTGGGGCATTTGGTAGGAGTTTCAGCTTCTTCCCAGGAAAGGTGGAGACAGGGTCTGCAAAAGCTGTGCCCACAGCCTATGGTGACAGGATCTGTCAGCAAGCTCAGGCAGATGGAGCAGGTGAGCTCTTTCTGGAAGGCTTGGGACAGAACTGGGTCCATTTTTCTGGTATAAGAAAATCAGAAGTTTATTATTTTGCTTTGGCGAGGCAAAGGCTGAAGCAAAATTTTGTTCAGGTTGTGACTCAATAATACACTCGTTTCTAGAGCAGGATAGGATTTATCGTGTTTATAACTCAAATGGGAAATATGAGGCACAAGAAGATCTCTCAAGCTATATGGAAAACTTTGTTGGCTATATATGTCCAACAAGCTTCTACTCACCTAATCCCTTTTCTCCTCCTTAAAAGTACTCTAGGGTGGAGTGGGTGGAGCTTATAGGTTAAATTACTGCTTCACATATACTAGGTCCCAGGTTCAATCCCAGTACCTCCTTTAAAAAATAAAAAAAAAATAAAAAAAGAACGGGACTCCAGCTTTTGGAGAGGCATTACTTACTTTCTAATAACTAGGGATGAGGAGTTTGATTGAATACTCCAGAGATGGTGTTATTAGTCTGAAAACCAATCATGACACTGCTTGCCAGTGATTGGCTTATCAAGGAACATTGGACTAAGTTCTTTTCTTTCCATAATTAATTTAATTTTCTTGGTAGTCTCTTCTGTATTTTGTTATCTCACATAGTATCCACCACCCAAAACCAATTTCTGAATACATAATTAATAAGGATTGAAGTATACTTTGTACATTGGGAACACTTTCAATGGGAATCTCTTATATGAATATATTAAGCTTCTGAATTTTCCCTACAGCTTTTGAATGAATACCTCTGCATTAAATAAACTAAAAATTGATAAGGGAATATCTGTACCTTCCAAGTCCTATCAGACTATTATCAAGTGTCTCTTCTCATTGTGAAAAGATGCAATTATCATGCAATAACGACAATCAGCACCAGAGAGCAAATCATGTTTTTGAAAATTAATTTTCTTTAAAAAATTTGGTTTCTCATTTCCACAGTACATGGATAAAGATGACACTCTTATTTCTGATGTTTTCGCATGATCACCAGTAACACTATATGTAGGCTAAATCATGTCTTGGTTTCTTTAAAATTTAAGCCAGAAAAGTGCTATTTCTGAAGAGAACATACCACCATAAAAATATTTTTCCAGTCCTTGATTGTATGGTTGTATCTATTTATATATTGTAGAGTATTCTCTCTCCTACCTATGCATGTTCGCATTACTTGTAAAGCAGAATGTAAAACGTTTTTACCTAGAGAATAAAATATTGCTAAAAACTTTTAAGAATCTATACCAGGGAAAATTATAACCTATCTGGCAACTACTTTCTGTTTCTTACAATTCACTTGAACAAACTAGGAATAAATAAACTAATAGAACAAAATTATTCATCATGTGAATTCCAAATATACATAGCAAGAAATGATTATAAAATAATTTGATCCACAAATAAGACATTTTTACTAACTAGGCAAATAGTATCACTTCATTGACAAAAGCTCAGATTCGCTGGTGGGTAAATTAAAGTTATGCCATTTTTACCTGTTTGCATTTGGGGAAGCAGCAGGAGCTCCTGCCCTGCACATTTTTTTTTAAATTTTTTTAATTCATTTTTTAAAAAATATTACATTCAAAAAATATAAAGTCCCATTCAACCCCACCGCCCCCACCCCCCACTTCCCACACAGCAACACTCTCTCCCATCATCATGACACATCCATTGCATTTGGTAAGTACATCTCTGGACATCGTTGCACCTCATGGTCAGTGGTCCACATCATAGCCCACACTCTCCCACGTTCCATCCAGTGGGCCCTGGGAGGATCTACAATGTCCCATAATTGTTGGTGAAGCACCACCCAGGACAACTCCAAATCCCGAAAACGCCTCCACATCTCATCTCTTCCTCCCATTCCCCGCTTTTATACTCACCTAAGGACTACGCGAATGGTTTCACCAGTGGTTGCTGTAGAAGTTATTCTATGGGGTCGATGGGGGCAGGTCCTCACAAGTGGCAGGAGTTGCTTTCAGAGGGCTCCTAGCCTGTGGAGTCCACGAGCACTCTGTGTGTTCTGGAGAAGAATGAGCCTGGCTGCTTGGGTGCCCTTTGGTTGATTCTCAAGACCACACCCGTTTCTTTCAAGTGATTAGGTTTTATGAGTTTAAGGAATTGTTCCTATAGATGATTAGGTTTCTTCAAAACAGTGGATAAGATTGAGTGAACACCTTTGCTAATCTCCATCAACAAACCTGCATCACCATCATCTCATTAAGAGCCACTCATTTTTAACCAATGCAAAGCCCGAATTCTGAATTTATATCTGTTTCTGGATGTACACATTTATTTTTAGCCTACAAAATGGTATAAAAGATGTTGTCATCAGTTAATGATTTTAACACATCATGGAAAATTAGGAAACGTTTTATCTTATTTTCACTTTAATTATACTCTGTTGTGTTGCATGTGTTGTATTTTATATATTGATTTTCTTTGTACTTTAATATAGGAATTATAGGGAAAATGTGGCCACAATTTCTCCTGTACCTCACATTCCACATAAGCCTCTTGTAATATCCATTTTCTCTAGTTGTGTAGGATGAGAACTTAGAGAATAGTCACTGCTCAGCATGGCAGAGCACAGCCTCGATGCACTGCTACTGCTATCGACCCTAAGAGAGGGCATCCAATATCTCTCCCTTTACCATGATTCTTTAAGCATAAAACGCATATTTTATAATGCAGTGGCCCTCAATTCCTTCGTTATCAAGGATTTTTATCAAATTAATTTTACTCTCTGCGGAGATAATCGTATCTTTTTTTTCTCGCTCTGGACCCCCTGTAAGTCTGTTTATTTTCTTTTCAGCACAAGTACTTCAAAAGAATCACAGGAAACCCCAAATTTTACTGTCATGGAGACTTCCTCAACGCAATATTTACAAGTAAAGATCAAAGGATTCTTGATAAAGTGTCACTTTCTAAAAAGTTAATCGGGCTTCTCTAGGGCATTCTGGAGAAAAGGAAACGAAAAGCAGGTTATATAAAGTATTTTAATTATTTCTAGTTAAGCTCGACATTCAACTACCCTCTCTGCCGTTCTCGGTAAACCAGAACGTGGTACCCCGGCCGCCGGGACCGCCGCAGCAACGCGGTGGCGCGGCTCCTCTGGCGGCGCAGCGCGCTCTGCACGGCCCGGGGCGTCCTGCTCGCGGCCCCGGGCTGCGGCGGCTCGGGGCTTCCCCGCGGCAGGCGGGACGAGGGGCGGGCGGCTGGGGGGGCGGCCTGTGCGGGGGGGGCGGCCTGTGCGGGGGCGGCTGCGGGGGCGGCGGCCTGTGCGGGGGGGGGCGGCCTGTGCGGGGGCGGCCTGTGCGGGGGCGACTGCGGGGGCGGCCTGTGCGGGGGGGGGGGGGCGGCCTGTGCGGGGGGCGGCCTGTGCGGGGGCGGCCTGTGCGGGGGCGGCCTGTGCGGGGGGCGGCCTGTGCGGGGGGGGGGGGGGCGGCCTGTGCGGGGGGCGGCCTGTGCGGGGGCGGCTGCGGGGGCGGCCTGTGCGGGTGCCCGGGGCCCCCGGCGCCGCCCCAGCTGCGCCCGCCAGGTAGCTCGGCTCAGGCGCGCTCGCGGAGTCGGCGGCCCGGCCCGCTGGGAACCGCGGATCTGCGGAGAAGAGCGGCGTCCCCGGCCCTGCCGGCCTCGGCCCCACAGCAGAGGAGTAGGCGGCAGCCTGCGCCCCAGCATCACCTGGATCTTTTCTTATTTTTCTTTTCCTGTTTTTTTGTTTTTTTCTTTAATTTATTTTTTGAGTATACTTTTTGAAGATACATAGATGACAAAAAGTGTTACATTAAAAGCTGTAAGAGGTTCCCATATACCCCACCCCCCACCCCACCCCCGTTCCTCCCCCATCAATACCCTCTTTCGTCATGTGGCACATCCATTGCATTTGGTGCACCACTGCACAGCACAGATTGTAGTTCACACTGTAGTTTACACTCTCCCCAGTACATTCAGTGGGTTATGGCAGGATATATAAAGTCCAGCATCTGTCCCTGCAATATCACCCAGGACAACTCCAAGTCCGGAAAATGCCCCCACGCCACATCTCTTCTTCCCTCTCCCTGCCCTCAGCAACTACCGTGGCTACTTTCTCCACATCAATGCTACAGTTTCTTCCATTACTAGTCACAATAGTTCCATAGTAGAATATCAGTAAGTCCACTCCAATCCATATTATATTCCTCCATCCTGTGGACCCTGGGATGGTGATGTCCACTCCACCTCTACATGGAGAGGGGCTTAGATCCCACATGGCTGATGGATGCGATTCTCCTGCAGGCGCTCTTGGTTCCCTGGTGTGGCATTGACCATCTTCAAGAGTCTTCCCTTGTATCTATCTTTTAAGGCGGTCAATTATGTTGATGCATTTCCCACTGTTCCACCTACCTTAGAAACATCTTCACTGATCATGATTTATAATTTGCCTATTCCATGGTTAACATGGCTTGACAATTTTTTTTAATTGTTTTTATGTAAAAACATAAACTAAACCTTTCAGTAACTTTTGTATTCATGCTGTCTTCACTTTTTTAAAAAACAGTGTTATGTTCACTTAACAAAATCATTTTTGAGGGCTTCTTTTTCTTTTCCATCCCAAACAAATATATATAATTGAAATGATCTGTTCCTTAAGGACCCCTCAGGGAGCTCTTTGAGATCTTCGTTAGGAAGGGATTATTACATTAAGATTTTCTGTATCAGCTAGAGTAAATTTGGTAGATTTCATATACCTATAGATTTAATCTACTGCAAGTTTATTTTTATAATGTTAAAAAAGTTTTTATTTGTGTAATTGTAAGAAATGATATTTGTTGGGTAGTTTTAAATATTTTGTACCCCACTAATTTTTCGTTTTTCCTTTCTTTTTATTAAATAAAATTTTATTGAAGTATATCATTCATACTGTTTCATAGAAGTATAATGCCTTCTATACTGTTCTATAGATGACTGTTTTAAGAAGTCTATTTGATTAATAGGGTTAGTCAAGTTTTCGATCTGGCTGTTCTACCCACTATTGAAAATGACATACCATGTCTGTAAGTATTGCTGAATTATTTTTTCCTTTCAATTTTGTCAGGTTTTTCTTTATATATTTAAAGCTTCTGTTGTTTAAATTTAATTTTTCATTTTATTACTTAACTGAATACTTTTTAGTGCAACATTTTAATTTCCCTAGTGTAGCAGTTTGATATGGTTATGAGTTTCAAAAATAGATATTGGATTATGTTTGTAATCTGATCTGTACCTTGGCCTGATTGAGTTATGACTGGGGCTTTAATTGGGCCACGTCATTCGGGCATTGAATCCCTGCCCCTTGGTTGGTGGGGACTCATGTATAAAAGGCATGGCAAAGGACAGAGTTAGGGTTTCTTGATGTTGGCGTTTGATGCTGAAGTCATAAGCTGGAGCCCTGGAAAAAGAGACAGAGCCGTTCACCTGATAGTCTACAGCTGACCTTGTGGAGAAACCAGGAGCTGAGCCCAGAGGAACCCAGGAAGCCTGAACCCTGGCAGACGTCAGCAGCCATCTTGCTCCAACACGTGAAAATAGACTTTGGTGAGGGAAATAACTTATGTTTTATGGCCCGGTATCTGTAAGCTCCTACCCCAAATATATACCCTTTATAAAAACCAACCCACTTCTACTATTTTGCTTCAGCACCCCTTTGGCTGACTAATACATCGTTATATTTTTTATTTTTAATAGCGTTTTCATAGTGATTACTGTCTAGAATATATAATATACCTCTTCAATATCAACATCTACATTGTCTTTTTACTAAATTAATTCCAGTAAGATATGAATTTTATTCCCATTAGGTATAATCTCCTCATTTTTGTGATTTTATTTTTATAAATGTTGTTTCTATGAGTTACAAACACTAAAATTCAGTTTTATGATTATTGTTATATATTATGTTTTTAAAGACACTAATATAGAAAGGAGAGATGCATATATGCATAGAGTTTTCTTTTTATATAAATATTTCAATTTATTTATTTTTTATTCTTTTCTTTTCTTCCTTTGAATTTGAATTGTCATCTGGGTTCATATCATTCTCCAATGTGCATTTCTTCCCATTTCCATTTCCTTTATATCGTTATTGTTAAATATGGTATAGGCCCAACAAAATAACTTTACCAACATTGATTCATGCCATTTTTAATATGTTAAGAGAAGAAGAATAAATATTTAATTATACTGTCTTTCTTTCTTTCTTTTTTTTTTTTAGGAGATACAGGAGATGGAACCCAGGACCTTGTACATGGGAAGCAGGCACTCAACCACTGAGCTACATCTGCTCCCCAATGAGTGTTGATTTTTTCATGTGTTAGTTTGTTGTTCTTTTTTGTTTAGTTTTGGTGGGGTTTTCTATTTTTAGGAAATTCATTGACCCAACCCTGGACCTCATATATGGGAAGCAGGAGCTCAATGGCTTGAGCTGTATCTGCTTCCTTATACTGTCTTTTTTCATTATCTTCATAATTACACTTAACAAAAATTTTCGTTTTTCTGTGTGAATTCAAATTATTGTCTGTTACCACTTGCTTTCAGTCTGAAGAACTTCCTTTAGTGCTTCTTACGAGGTGGATCTGCTAGCAACAAATGCTTTCAGTTTTTGTTTACTTTTTAGGGTTTTGTATTGCCTTCATTTTGTTTTATTTTAAAAACAATTTGTTGACATATATCCTTCATATATGAACATACACAAACAAAAATGCATAGTAAAAGTTATGAACTTACAAAACAAATATGCATAACATCACGGAGGGCTCCCATACATCGCCTTACAACAAATAACTTACATTGTTGTAAAACATTTGTAACAAATTATGAAAGCATCATCAAAGAATTACTACAAACTATATTCCTGTTATATTTGGCGTATTTTTCCCCAACCCCCCCCCCCCATTATTTTTGTTCACAAACGATATAATTTTCTACAGTGTACCATCAGTGGCATTTGGAAAACTCAACAAGTTGTCCTTCCATTAGTTTGGGTCTTCTTTGATTTCCTTTAGCAGTATTTTTTAGTCTTCTGAATACATATCCTTTAAATTCCTATTTAAATTAATTCCTAGATATTTGAGTCTTTTTTTTGCTTTTGTAAATAGAATTTTTTTCTTGATTTCCTCCTCAGCTTGCTCATTATTAGTGTATAGAAATGCTACTGATTTTTGTGTGTTGATCTTGTGTTCTGTCACATTACTGAACTCATTTATTAACTCTAATACCTTTGTTGTAGATATTTTGGGAATTTCTAAATATACAACCATGTCATCTGTGAATAGTGAGAGTTTTACTTCTTTGCCAATTTGGATGCCTTCCTTTTTTTTTTCTTTTCTAACTGCTCTAGCTAGAACTTGCAGCACAACATTGAGTAACAGTGGTGACGGTGGGCATCCTTGTCTTGTTCCTGACCTTAGAGGGAAAGCTTCCAACCTCTCTCCACTGAGCACAATGTCAGCTGTGGCAATTTCATTTGTGCCCTTTGGTTTATTGAGGAACTTTCCTTCTATTCCTATCTTTTGAAGTGTTTTTATTAAGAAAGGATGCTGGATTTTGTCAAATGCCTTTTCTGCATCAATTGTGATGATCACATGGGATATTTTCCCTCCAATTTGTTAATGTGGTGTATTATGTTAACTGATTTCCTTATGTTGACCCACCCCTATACACCAGGAATAAAAACCACTTGATCATGATTACAATTCTTTTTATATGCTGTTGAATGTGATTTCCAAGTATTATACTGAGAATTTTTGCATCTATATTAATTAGACTGATCTGTAATTTTCTCTTCTTGAAGTATCTTTATCTGGTTTTGGTATTAGGATGATGGCTTAATAATTTAAAATAAAATTTTAACAAATCAGTTTTATTGATACATAATAATAAAGCATAAATCTATACAAAGTATACAGTCAAGAGAATGCAGTATGATCACATAGTTGTGCATTCACTACTTTAATCATTAGAGCATTTTCATTATTGCAATAATAATAAACAAAAAAACAGCCAAAGAAACAAAACTTATCACCTCTCAATCCCTCTATGCTTCCCCTGTCGTGCATAGCTGCTATTCTGTTTCCATCTCCCTAGTTTACTTGTGTTTATATTTTCTTTGAAAAGTCTTATATATGCAATGTTACCCATATTTATATTTCACATGAGGTTTCACTTTGTTATGCTTAACCTGAAAATACTAATTGTTGATGAGGACAGTTTTGTTTTCTAACATGCTGGTCCATTGCAGGAACAGCTTTGAAATGCAGTTTGGTAGTAATACAGTCACTGAACTGCTTCACAACTTTTTGTTTGTTTTAAGGTTTGTGGTTTTCCTTTTTTTTCAACAAATCACTTTATTGAGACATATTGGTAAAGCATAAAATTCATCCAAAGTGTACAAATAATGATATTTTGTATAATACATAGTTGTGCATTCATCACTTCAATCATTATTAGAGTATTTTCATTATTTCAATAATAATAAACAAAACAAACAAATGAAATTTTTCACCTCTCAATTTCTCCTTGCTTCTCTTGCTGTACATAGCTACTAACTTTGGCTATTCTTGCATATTTATTTATTTATTTTTAAACTGTTTTATTGAGATATATTCACATACCATATGATCTATCTAAAGTGTATATTCAATGGCTTTTATAATCACAATGTTGTGTATTCATCAACACAAAAAATTTTAGAACAATTTTATTATTCCAAAAAGAAAACCTCCACACCCCTTAGAAGTCACCTCTCAATCCCTTTATCATTCTCCAACCCTACATAACCACTAATCTAATTTCATCTTTATAAAATGATATATATTTACAATTTATAAAAATGGAATCATACAATAGGCAGTGCTTTATGTCAGGTTCTCTCCATAATTTTTTGTCTAATATAAACATTCTGTATTATTAACATATATTAGTTCAGCTTCAAAGAAAAATGGTCTATGCAAATTTACCTATATTCATTTCACATGTGGTTTTACTATGTATATAGTCTCATGTTACATTTTTCAGCTTTCCTTTCAGTAATATGCATGACCTTAGATTTCCCTTTCAACCAGTCATCCCCATATAATAGCTCTGCTAGTTACAAATGCTGTGATGTGCTTTCACCTTTACTATCATTTCCAAAGGTTTACAAACAACCATTTTTTTAGCCAGTTCTGCACAAGTTAACCCTCAGATTTCCACTTTCTAACCCCATTCTATTTGCTTCTGGCCCATATTCAATTTATTAACTCCACAAGTTTATAATATATTTAGTTCATATTAGTGGAATCATACATTATTTGTCCTTTTGGGTCTGGCTTGCTTCACTCAACATAGTGTCCTCCAAGTTCATCCATGTTGTCATACACACTATGATTTCATTTCTTCTTATAGCTGCATAATATCCCATCACATGTATACACCACAATTTGTTTATCATTCGTTAACTGATAGACACCTGGGTTGTTTCCATCTTTTTGGCAATTGTGAGTAATGCTAGTATGTACATCAGTGTGCAGATATCTGTACATGTCACTGCTCTCAGTTCTTCTGGGTATGTACCTAGTAGTGGTATTGCCAGGTCATGTGACAAATCTATATTCAATTTCTTTATGAACTACCAAACAGTCCTCCACACTGGCTGTACCATTCTGCATTCCCACCAACAGTGAATAAATGTTCCTATCTCTCCACATCCACCCCAACACTAGTAGTTCTCTGTCTTTTTAATAGTGGCTATTCTGATAGGTGTGAAATGATATGTCATTTTAATTTTGATTTGCATTTCTCTAATCACTAATGATGTTGAATTTTTTGTGTTTTTCTGCCATTTTTATTTTCTTCTTTGGACAAATGTCTATTGAAGTCTTTTGCTCATTTTTTAATCTGGTTGTTTGTCTTTTTATTGTTGACTTGCAGCATCTCTTTAAATATCATGGATATTAAACCCTTATCAGATGTGTGATTTCCAAGTATTTTCTCCCACTGAGTCAGCTCCCTGGCTTTACTGTTCTGTCCTTGATTCACTCTGAGTTTATTCTTATATAGGGAGTGAGACAGGGTTCCTCTTTCGTTCTTTTGGTCATGGATAACCAGCTCATTCAGGACAATTTGTTCAAGAGATTGTTTTGTTCTGTTAACATGGCTTTGATAGGTTTGTCAAAAACCAGTTGGCCATAGAGGTGAGGGTTTATTTCTGGACTCTCAATTCCATTCCACTGATTGATGTGTCTACCTTTATGCTAATACTATGCTGTGTTGACCACTGCTGTTTTATAATATGTTTCAAGGTCAGGCAGTGAAATTCCTCTCAACTTATTCTGCTTTTTTAGAATTTTTTAGGCTATTTCAGTGTACTTTCCCTTCCAAATTAATTTGGTAATTGCCTTTTCTATTTCTGTAAGTAGTCTGTTGGAATTTTGATTGGTATTGCATTGAATGTATAAATCAGTTTTGATAGGATTGACATCTTCATGATATTTAGTCTTCTAATCAATGAACATGAAATGTCTTTCTATTTGTTAATTTTAAAAAAAATTTTTTTTTAAAGATTTATTTATTTATTTAATTCCCCTCCCTCCCTCGGTTGTCTGTTCTCTGTGTCTATTTGCTGCGTCTTGTTTCTTTGCTTCTGTTGTCATCAGCGGCACGGGAAGTGTGTGTGGTGCCATTCCTGGGCAGGCTGCACTTTCTTTTGTGCTGGGCGGCTCTCCTTACGGGTGCACTCCTTGCGCATGGGGCTCCCCTACGCGGGGGACACCCCTGTGTGGCACGGCACTCCTTGCGCGCATCAGCACTGCACATGGCCAGCTCCACACGGGTCAGGAAGGCCCGGGGTTTGAACCGTGGACCTCCCATGTGGTAGATGGACGCCCTAACCACTGGGCCAAGTCCGTTGCCCTCCATTTGTTTAGGTCTTCAAACAATTGTTTGGGATTTCTTTTAACATTGTTTGCAGTTTTCTGAATATAGGTCCTGTTCTTCTTTGGTTAAATTGATTCCTAGGTATTTGAGTCTTTTTGCTGCTATTGTAAATAGAATTTTTTCCATGATTTGGTACTCAGATTGTTCAATACTAGTGTAGAAAAACATTACTAATTTTTGCATGTTGATCTTATATCCTGCCAGTTTGCTGAACTTGTTTATTAGCTCAAGTAGCTTTGTCATAGACATTTCAAACTTTTCTACATACAGGTTCATGTCATCTGCAAATAGTGAGAATTTTACTTCCTCTTTTCCTATTTGGATGCATTTTATAATTTTTTTCTTGTGTAATTGCTCTAGCTAGAACTTCTAGCTAACAATGGTAACAATGGGCACCCTTGTCTTGTTTGTGATCTTAGAGTGAAGGTTTTCAACCTTTCCCAATTGAGTATGATGGTAGCTGTGGGTTTTTCATACATGTCTTTTATTGTATTGAAGAATTTTCCTTCTATTCCTATCTTTTTACATGTTTTTTTAATCAAGAAAGGATGCTGGATTTTGTTGAATGCCTTTTCTGCATTAATCAATATGATTATGTGATTTTTTCCCTTCAATTTGTTATTGTGATGTATTATGCTAATTGATTTTCTTATGTTGAAACACCCTTGCATAAGAACAATAAATCTCATTTGGTTATGACGTCTAAATATTTCGATATGCTGTTGGATTCTATTTGCACATATTTTGTTGAGAAATTTTGCATCTATGTTTATTAGAGAGATTTGCCTGTAATTTTCTTTTTTTGCAGTGTCTTTATCTGGCTTCAGCCATAGTGTGAAGTTGGCTTCATAAAATGTATTAGGTAATTTTCCCTCTTCTCCAATTTTTTGGAAGAGTTTAAACAGGATCAGGGTTAATTCTCAAAATGCTTGGTAGAATTCACCTGTGAAGCCATCTGGTCCTGGACTTCTCTTTTTTGGGAGATTTTTTATGACTGAATCAATCTCGTTAAATGTGATTGGTTTGTTAAGCTCTTGTGTTTCTTGTAGTGTTACTGTAGGTTGTTTTTGCATTTCTAGGAATTCGTCCTTTTCATCTAGGTTGTGTAGTTTTTTGGCATCAGTTTCTCATAATATCCTCCTATAATCCTTTTTATTTCTGTGGGATCAGTCATAACTTGCCCTCTTTCATATCTGATGTTTATCTGCCTCTTTTCTCTTTTTTGCTTTGTTAGTCTACTTTAGGGTTTGTCAATTTTATTGATCTTCTCAAAGAACCAGCTTTTGTTTTTGTTGATTTTCTCTATTTTTTTTCAATTTCATTTATTTATGCTCTAATCTTTATTATTTCTTTCCTTCTATTGCTTTGGGGATGGTTTGCCATTCTTTTTATAGTTTCTCCAGAGGTTCACTTAGATCTTTGAGTTTAGCTCTTTTTTTTTTTTTTTAATGTAGGCATTGAAAGTTATAAATTTCCCTCTCAGTACTGCCTTCCCTGTATCCCATAAATTTTGATAAGTTGTATTCTCATTTTCACTCATCTCAATATATTTTATTAATTTCACTTACAGTTTTTTCTTTGACCCACTAGTTATTTAGGAGTGTGTTGTTCAACCTCTGCATATATGCGAATTTACTTATTACCTGTCTATTAATATTATTGATTTCCAGTTCATCCCATTATGATCTGAGAAGGTGCTTTGTATTATTTCAGTCTTTTTATAGTTATTGAGACATGCATTGTGACTTAACATGTGGTCTATCTTGGAGAAAGATCCATGAACACTTGAGAAGACTGTTGAGTTTGGGTTTATTATTCTGTATATGTCTATTAGGCCTAGCTCATTTATCACACTGTTCAAGTTCTCTATTTTCTTTTTGATCTTTTCTCTAGTGGTTCTATTAAATGTGTGAGTGATGTGTTGAAGTCGCCAATGATTATTGTAGAGTTGTCTATTTCTACCGTCAATTTTACCAGAGTTTGCCTCATGTTTTTTATTTTATTTTTGCCTCATGTATTTTAGATATCTATATCTAAATGTAGATATTTCTGACTGTTATTTCTTCCTAGTGTATTGACCTTTTTATTAATAATATAATGTCCTTCTGTATCTCTTATAAATTTTTTGCATTTAAAGACTGCTTTGTCCAATATTAGTGTACCTATCCTTGCTCTTTTTGGTAACTGTTTGCATGGAGTATCTTTTTCCAACCTTTCACTTTGACCCAATTTGTACCCCTTGGTATAAGGTGAGTCTCTTGTGGGCAACATATGGATGGCTCATGTTTTCTATCCATTCTGTCAATTTATATCTTTTGATTGGGAAGTTTAATCCATTCACATTCAATGATATTACTGTGAATGCATTATTTACTTTGACTATTTTATTCTTTGTTTTTCATGTGTGATATCTTATTTCAGTCTGTCTTTTTTTACTCTTTTGATTGTCTTTTCTGTTATCCTTACTTTCTATATATACCCTCCTCTAAGCCACTTCTCTCGGGTTGTAAGGCTTTAATATTTCCTACAAATGTGGATTCTGTTTATCAACTGTTAGTATAGTTTTTTTGGTGAATATTTTAAACTCATCTTCATATTTGAAAGACAATTTTGCTGGATAAAGAATTCTTAGCTCTCCCAATCATGGGACATGACTCCCAGGGATGAGCCTCCCTGGCACCAAGGGATTACTACCAAGCACCAGCTGGTGATGCAACTAGAAAAAGACCTTGAATAAAATGAGGAAATGGTAAAGACAAATTAGTTTATATGACTAAAAGACTTCAAAATGAGTCAGGAGGTCATTAGAGGGGTCATGCTTACACACATCTCAGCAGGATCCCAGAGACAGCCAAAGAAGATACAAACCCAAGGAAGTGGTGCTCCTGAGGGCTAGGGAGACACACAGGTCCTATGGCCATGGCAGATGGCTCTGGAGTTCAGTGTCTTGCCAGTGGGCCCTACTTTGGAATTTGTGCTCCTGAGCCCTCAGATGAGACCTCTCTATGCATGACTATTCTGTCATTTTTACTGAACCTGTGGTTGGCACTGGGGTTGGTATATGCTCAGGAGACTTGAATGTCTGAACTGTCCATGTGCCAGCTGGGCCCTGAGCCTTGGCAGAGCTATATCACCTACTCTCCAGTTTGTTGGACTTGCCCAGGTCAGTTAACAGGGAAGTGAGGATGGTCAACCACCACTAGGGAAACAAGAGAGTCTACAACTGCAAGTAGGAGAATCCCATCCATCAGCCATGTGGGATATAAGCCCCCTCTCCATTTAGAGGTAGAATGGACATCCCATTCCAGGGTCCTCAAGATAGAGTAATAAAATATGGATTAGAGTGGACTTACTGGTATTCTACTATAGAATTACTGTGACTCTAGTAATGGAAGAAACTGTATAATTGATGTGGAGACAGTGGCCACAGGAATTGCTGAGGGCAGGGAGAGGGAAGAAGAGATGAACTATGGGGCATTTTCAGGACTTGGGGTTGCTCTGAATGATATTATTGCAGGGACAGATGCAGGACATTAAATATCCCACCATAATCCACTGAATGCACTGGGGGAGAGTGTAAACTACAATGTAAACTATAATCCATGTGGTGTAGCAGTGCTGCAAAATGTATTCATCAAATGCAATGAATGTGCCACACTGATGAAAGAGGTTGTTGATGTGGGAGGAGTGGGGAGGTGGGGAGTGGGGTATATGGGAACCTCCTATATTTTTAATGTGACATTTTGTGTGATACATATGTCTTTTTTTTTAAAAAGACAATAAAAAAGAATTCTTAGCTGACAGTTTTTCTCTTTCAGTATCCTAGTTTTATCATACTACTGTCATCTTACTTCCATGGTTTCTGATGAGAAATCTGCCCTATGTCTTACTGGGAGTCCCTTTTATGTGACAGTTTGCTTTCTCCCTTTCTGTTCTCAGAATTTTCTCTTTGACATTTGGCATTCTGAGTAGTATGTGTCTTGGAGTAGTTTTATTCACATTTATTCTGATTAGGATATAGTGCACTTCTTGGACATGTAAATTCATTTCTTTCATGAGAGTTGGGAAATTTTCAGCCATTATTTCCTCAAATAATCTTTCTGTCCCCTTTCCCTTCTCTTCTCTTTCTGAAACATCCATGTCACATATGTTGTTGCATTTCATGTTATCATTCAGCTCACTGAGTCCCTGCTCAATATTTTCCATTTTTTTCTCTGTTCTTTTCTCTTTTCAAGTTCACCTGTTCTGTCTTCTGCATCACGTATGCTTTCTTCTATCATTTTGAATCTGTTGTTTTATGCCTCTCATGTGTGTTTGCTCTGGGAACGAAGCCCAGGACCTCCCATGTAGGAGACAGGAACCCAAATGCTTGAGGCACATCCTCCCCCTGCTCATTTTTGTTTCTACTTGCTGTCTGCTCATTGTTTGCTTGTTGTTCTTGCTTGATGTCTGTTTGTTTGTCTTCTTTAGGAGGCACCAGGAACCAAATCTGGGACCTCCCATTTGAGAGGTGGGCACCCAAGTGTCTGAGTCACATCTGCTCCCCTAATGTGTTTTTTTTTTTATCTCACTTATCCTGCCTTTCATTCCCATGAGTTTTGTTACTTTTCCGTTCATATTTTCAAAGTCTTCTTCATGTTTACTTAGTGTCTCCTTGATGTCCTTTATCTCTTTAGCTGTATTATATTTCAACCCATTAATTTGATTTTGGGAATTTGTGTGAATCTAGTTGATTATTTGTCTCAAATTCTGTGTCTCTTCTAGGGCTTTGATATAGTCCTTTTCTAGGGTCATTTCTTCCATTTTCTTAGTATGGCTTGTAATTTTTTGCTGATATCTAGGCATCTAATTATGTTGGTGCATTTACTCAAATGCTCAATTCTCTCTTTTTCATAGGGAGTTAAACGTGATCAGAGACTGTGTGTTACTGCTATTCTTTAAGTTCATCCCATTCATGTCTTTATGATTGCCCCTGTTAGTTCCTCAAATCCTAACACTGGACCCAATAATGGATTGCAGACACTCTTCCAAGGACCTTGGGGATGGAGGCTGGAAAGGCTGGAAAAGCCTCCCTTACTTCTTTATTTCTAAATTCCTCACATATACTTTCTCAGTCCACCAGCTGGTCAGGGGTGTGTTCACTCCAAAATGGACTGGAACAATATGATAGAGGATCCTGTCTTGTAATTCAAAGTTTCTCAGAAGCAGTTCCCCAGCCTTTGCTGGCAGTCCCCTCCCTTTTCCCAGGTAAGAAATAATTCCATTCTCCTCTGTTCCTTAACAACCAGCCCTAGTCAGTGGAGAGGGAGACTGAGAAGGTTGGATCTCTTTGTCTCATACTGTCTCCCAAGGCAAACATTGGCCCATCCCTACCTGCCTGGAAGAGCTCATGGGACACAGCAGACCAAATTTTTGGGTCTATAGCTGAGTCAATCTTAAGTGTTTCCCTCTCCCTCCCTTTTTCTGGGGAAGTGGATCCCTGAGGCCTCCTTTGTCTGTAGGTGCTGGCCCCAAGACCTGAGAGTTCACTAGTGTCTGTAGGGTAGGGGAGGATGCTGGCAGTTGCAGCTGCAGCTTTTAACCCATAGTTTTGCCATCAGATTCTTTTCCTTTGCCCCCCTTTTTTCTGCAGTGTCCAGTCTTCCCCTGGTGTCCTGAACCCTAGGAGATTTTTTCCTAAGCCATTTCTGCCTGTCCTCAAGCAATTATTCTAGGAAAGAGTCCCATTTCTTTCTGTTCTGTCATCTTCCCAGAAGTCCCAAACTGCTGCACAGCTTATGACCTGGCAAGGTATAAAACTAATAGAAAGATCAACATCTGTGTATGAAAAGACATGTACAAGAACATTCATAGCAGCATTTTGTGTAATTGCCAAAAACCAGAGATGACAAAAACGGAAGTCACACACACAAAAGATGGCATAACTAGGCATTCCATTTATATAAATTTCAAAAGCATACATATTAAAAGAAATGAGAATAGAGGTTACATTTGAAGAGGAATTTCTGCCAGGGACAAAAGAGGCTTCCCTGAGGGCAGGAATGTTCTATTCTTTTATCTTAGTGATCTTCCACAGGTGTTTTCACTTTGATAATTCATTGAGCTGTACTATGATTTGTACTTTTATTTGTGCATGTTACAAAAAAGGAAATGTGCCCATAAAACAGAGTTTGTTTTGTATAGAGCAGAAAAAGTGAAGGGAGGCATCTGAAGTCTGAAGTCTGGCCCAGAGGTGAGAACTGTCTGGTGGGGAGACAGGAAGGTTGAGTCTCAGACTCATTCTTGTGGCAGGTTCAGACCCTGGCTCGAAGGGTGAGACAGTTCTGCTCTACACAAGCAGGAGGAAGTCCAAGTCCTTGTAGACCCAGGCCATTGGGCTGGTGTTGCCAGGCAGGGGAACCATGAGATTAGGTCAAGCCTCATCAAGTGACAGTCTCTTCTGAACCAGGAAGAAATGCTTTCCTTTGCAGCAATGCTCTGGGAACCTGTTTTCACTTTTATAACTCATAACCCTCTTTCTGGTTATGGGACTTTGGAGTGCAGGGCATGATCCTTCCCAATATAACCACATCTCAGAAGAGAGGGTGGGGAAATTTTCCAGGCTCTGGCTCTGTGTGTTGACTAGGAGTCCTCAGGACTGGAAGCCTGGGCACCAGGACCAAGACAATCCCTTCTTGGTAGGAGGCACTGGACGGATATGGGACAATCAGGCTGTAATGAGTTCCATCGGATGGTGAGCAGGAAGACGCAGCAGGGGGAATGCACCAGGCAGAAGCCTGGTTGAGTTGCATGGACCTGGGCCCACAGAGGCCTGAGCATGGTGGCCACCAGCTCTGCAGGAGCAGGACCCCGGTGCGGTTGACCCCAGAGCTCTCCAGCTGGCTCTGCCACTGCTGCCAGAACCCTAGGTTCTTGCTGCTACCTGAGCCTGGGGCAGAGTCTTTCTCTGAGGCCCTGGCTGGAGACCTGGCTCTAGGTCCAGGTGGATGTGTGTGGTTCCCCATGACGGTGCTGCCTGCACAGGGTCTTTTCTGCTGAGGAGAGCCTGGAACCTGCACAGGCAAGTAGAGGAGGACCTGGTGGTTTCATGCACAAAAACTTGAGTGGTTGTGAGTTGGGGTGAGAACCCAGGTCTGCCCCCACTCTACTTCCCTGCCCTTCCTTCCTTCTTCCCTCACTTTTCACCCCTAAATATTTTCTTGTTACATTGTTTCAAGATTTTAGGACTATTTTAAAAAGTTATAATTATTTGAATAATTGTCAAATCCTGTGTTGTCCAGTATGAAAGATGCTATCTTCAAGTGAGTGTTGAACATTGGGTATGTGGCTAGTTCGAACTGAGATATGCTGTGAGGGCAAAATACATTCAGGTTCCTAAAACAGGAGGAAAAAAGAAAGTGAAATATCTCATTACTTATTTTTTATAATTACACATTGAATTATAACATTTTGGATACACTGAGTAAAATAATATATATTAAAATGAATTTCACCTTTTTCTTTTTACAATTTTTAATGTGGCCCCTAGAAAATTTAAAATGACATGTGAATCTCCCATTAGGTTTCTACTGTACAGCTCTGATTAATGCATTCTCAATGTTTACTTTCTCTTCTTGGCTTCTATATCCCCCAAACTTGAGTTATCCTTTTGCTTTTCTCTTCTTACACTTTTGTTTATTTATTAGTGGCTTAGGAATCCAAAAAGTAGCATGGGTTGCTGCACATTTCTACCAGTGTGGCTGCTAACCCTTGCCCAAGCCTCCTCCAGGAGCTGTGGTGCTGGGCGTTGAGGGAACCCCACGGGGACTAACGTGAATGGGGAGCCTTGAGCAGCATCACGGCACACTTCCCTAACTGCAGCAAAGAAGGGTTAGTTAACCAAAGGCAGGTGTTTCTGCTTTCTTTTCAGCTGAGAATTCCAATGGAAGTCCAGAGCCCAGTGACAACTTCTTAAGTGAAGTTCCTGCAATATTAGGTTCTCATGACGGTGGGGATAAGGAGGACTTGAAAGACCTGAGGAAAGAAAGGGGAAGTAGCTTCCAGTCACATCTCAGCCACTTTCCTCACCCTATCGTTCCTTCACCTCTTCAGTCTGCAGTCTGCGTAAGCCAGACAGCAGCTGGGACTTTGGAAGTTAGTTCCTGCTTCTGTCATCCCCTTGCTCTCTAATGAAACATCCACTCTCTGACTTGAGTCCTCAATCATAAAGCAAGTGGGAGGCTTTGAGTCCCATTAGAGTTGGCATGGTTTATGGCCAAAGTCTTAATAGAACCCTCAAGGAAGGAAAGTTGGCTAAGGAGAAACACATTTTTGGAGGTAAAGAATCCCCTCTAGTGAATTGGAATGTTGGACCTAATCTCAGCCATCACTGTTTTCCTTTTCAACTTGAAGAGCGATTTTCTGTACTTGAGGTCTCGTTTCCATTCTGGTGTCTCTCAATCCTACCTCTAAAGGTTTCTTATCAAACTATAAACCTGTATCTCATAACCTGATCCCTGATTCCCATCCTCATCTGGATTCTCCTGCTTGTTTACAAATCTTGACCCTTGCATAGTATCTACTATTGTAAGTGTTCACAAAATGTTGGATTCATCAATTGATGGAATGAATAAAAAGTAATGTTTCTTGAATATGGGTCATATTGCATATTTAAGACTGTTTTTACAAAATATAAATACAAATATACTAGAAAGAAGGAAAAATAACAGCAGCTATGTAAGTCAGGTGAGGCAGAAAAAGATTGAGAGGTGACGAGTTTTGTTTGTTTATTATTATTATTATTGGATTAATGAAATTCATCTGGGAATGATTGGGTAGAAGAATGCACATACGTGATTACACCGAATACTATTGATTGTACTTTTTGGATGGATTTATGCTTTATTAATATGTACCAATAAAATAGAAAAAATGGTTAAGGAAAGAAAATATGAACATACAAAATAAATTAGAGAGATGGAAATGAAATAGCAGCTATGTATGGCAGGGAAAGCTTAGACTGAGAGGTGAATATTAAGGGGTACAGTTATTTTTTATTTTTTATGTTTATCATTACTATTAATATCAGAATAATGAAAGGACTCTAATAATGATTGAATTAATGAAAGCACAACCCTGCGATTATACCAAATACCATTGATTGTACACTTTGGATAGATCATATGCTTTATTAATATGAATCAATAAAATATACTAAAAATGTAGTGTTTCTGTTTTAGAGATCTCTACTTCATTATCATTAGAAAGCTGTCTTTACTCAATTCTTGAAATATTGAAATACATTGCGACAAAACAGATCTCTGATGAAAGCCAACATTTATCACTTTCTTGAAATTTTATTGCTTCTCTGTTTTATTCATTCACATGTAGGGACAACTGCAAAATTTCCTTTCTTGACTAGTAAAAGTTCATCCATTTTATAATAAATTCAATTTTTCCTCCTGGGCACTGAATGCACTGTGCCTTCTTTTCATCCATAACATACACTTTTCTTCCCTTTCATTTGGCCATTTTTATTGTCAACTCTTCCACAAACCGCAGCCATTTCCTCCTCAAACTTCTTTCCCTAGGAATTTTGTGTGGAATGAAAACTGCTTTGAGAAAGGAACCGAAGAGCATGTAACAGGTGATATGATGTGTCAAGCATTGTGCCATGTCCCTGCAAACATTGCCCCAAATCCACACAAACCTGTAAGACATGTACTACCAGCCCAGATATATATGAGCTTAAAAGTGTTAAATAATTCCTCTACAATGCCATTTCAAGTAGGAGTCAATAATCAACACTATGTTCTTGGCTCTATAAATACCCACTTTCCTGCATTTATACCACTGATAAAAATTTATGTCCCAGTGATGTTCTGTACCCATTCTGTGGTTGATTTCTCTCATTCATGAACTAAACATGTGGTTCTTCTGGAGAACATTATGTTGAATGAAGCAAGCCAGACACAAAAGGACAAATACTTTATGAACCAAATATATTGTGTAACGTATTGTATGGTTTTTGGAAACTTTTATATGTATCCAGTGCATTTAATTGAAAAATGTATGTTTTATTCAAATGTATTTTCTTTTTATTTTTAATTATTGTTTATAATTTCAATTATAAATGTAAAAAATAAAGTTTAAAAAAGATGAAAATAATAATACACATTAAAGTAATGCATATATAATGAAAAATTGTTTTAAAAACTGTGGTTCTTGAAGACCTCCAATATATCGGGCAGACATAAAAAGAAGAATCAGATAGGATGCCTCCCCTTAAAGAAATAAGTAAGCAAATAATTTCAAAACAGTAGTAGGGGTGCTAAGTTTCAAAGCATTATCTTAGCAAAGAGATAGTCTGGCAGCAAGTATTTACATTCCACTTCATTCTCTAAATTCCGAAGCCGGAAGGCCCCTCCCTACTCCGTCTCATATTTGTGTCAGTTTCTCCATCACGCACACAGGACTGCCAAATTTGTAACTTTTCTTCAGCTTGAGTGGTTTTCCATAACAGAGCATAATGAAATGATGAGAATGGAAACAAGTTCTTACCTTTGTTCTTCATATCTGAGAATCAAAACCTGGGTGCTTATCGTCCCAGCCTCTTTCCTCCACTGTAATCCATATTCTATACCAGGGGCGAGTAGTGGATATATAAACTCCAAGGAATAGTGCAGGAAGCAGGGTTATCACCTGCATAGCTGTCACCTCCGCTAGGTCCAATAGAGCAAATTGAGGGAGAGGTTAGTGAAACTTACAAGGACAAATGAGTCGTACAGATGAGTCATGCTCATCTTTTAAGGGAAACGTCCAGACCCAAGGTACCTTGAAAGGAGTGACATAGGAAAACAAATACAGTGACTTTACACTTCTTTCTTCCACCATTCTCTCTCCAGGGCTCTCCAATCATCTAAAACAGCTGTAAGCCAAAGAGGAATGAACATCTGATGATACAGTCTGTACAGGTTAGCCACCGTGGTGGAGAAGAGTGGAGAATGGATCTGAAGGGATGACTACAAGCTATCTTATGGTGTTTGGCTGCTGGCTCCTACTGTCTGGCAATCAGGTAACACACCATGTGTCCAAATTCTCTTTGAACCAAAGTGAGGAGTGAGGTGAACCACTTCCTCAGTGCTTCTTTTAGAAGACAATAACCAAAATGTTAACCACACTTTCTACTGAAACTTTCTTCCTAATTCTCTGGTAAGGAAAGTGGTACTTACGCATTCCAGAATTACTTCAAGTACAAAAAGAAAATTCAGATTTTAAATAATCACTACTGTTGCCATCATCAAAAATCTACAATTCTAATGGGGTGTCAGTGACTAAGTTAAAAATACCTCTTGACCTAATCCCAGCGTTTTAAATTACTATAAAGCTTCATTGCGCTCCCCAAATGAAGCAAATCACTAGCTTCTGGAAGCTAGTCCTACTAGACCTCTTGCTTTCCAGCTGCTTTAATTCAAAGAAACCTACTTTATCCTCTTCCTCACCCTTAAGGCATACACATGTGTTCCTTTTATTGCCAAAGAAATTCCCATGTAAAAATTTGTGCTCAATGTTATTTCAAAAGACACTCGTGGGGAGCAGATGAGGCTCAGGTGGTTGAGCGCCTGCTTCCAATAGGGAGGTCCCTGTTGGTTCCCAGTGCCTCCTAATAACACACAAACAAAACAACAAGCAAACAAATGAGAAAACCAACTCAAGGGAGCCAGTGTGGCTCAGTGGTTGAGTGCCATGTTCAATCCCTGGTACCTTAAAACAAAAAACAACAAAAACAAAAAATACACAATTGTACCCTCTATTGTTATATCTAATCCCAAATTACAATCTTACTATTTCTTAATATGTGTTATGCTATTTCTTGTTATGTTCTTGGTGTCCTTCAGACTACCTGTCTGATACACTAAGGGCATGGCTTGATTTTTTCAGTTATATAATATTTAAGACAAGAGGTTTTATTAAATAATATTAACTAAAAAGTGCAAAATGCAAAGATTTCTTCTTCCCCATTGGAGTATCAAAACTGTCAGAATCTAACGATTGGCATAATAACGGCATTTAAAAAAACAAGCTAAGGGGAAGCAGATATGGCTCAATGGATAGAGCTTCTGCCTACCATATAGAAGGTGGACAGCAGCCAAGTGCAAGGAGTGTCACCCCACACAGGGGTGCCCCCATGCATGGAGCACAGCCCTGCACAGGAGGGCAGATCACCGGGAGAGAAGCCGCCCACATGGAGAGCTGATGCAGCAAGATGACGCAACCAAAGAGACACAGAAGAGACAACATGAGATGCAGTGAACTAGAGAGGTGCGATGGAGCAAGAGAATGGTAGGCTCTCTGTTCCCAGAGTTGCCTGATAAGAATACAAGCAGGCACAGAAAGAACACACAGCAAAATGGACACAGAGAGCAGACATGGGGGTGGGGAATAAGGGAAAAAAAAAGAATATCATCCCTATAAAATATATATATTTTTAAAAAGCCAAGTTCTTATAATAAATAGGTGTCATCTACCAGGATATATCAGATCTTAGTATAAAGATAAAATTTGAATTAAAAGTACTCAATGGTTTGTAAAGATTTGTGAAAACTCATTTGTAGTAAAAATTCAACTTTAAAAACAAGTATATAGGGTTTCATATAAAAACTAGACACATTATGCTAAAAAATAGTTTCCTAGTAGTTCGGCTTTGTCTTAGCCACTGTAAAATGCCAGCAGGATAATATAGCGTTATTCCATGTGAATCTTTATAAGGTATTAATATTTTAGGCACATATTAAAGAAAATAAGTAGATACTTTTCCTTTTCTAAATCATATAACGTTTTACTTTTTAGTTTTTATTTTTATTTTTTTTTGTCTTTTAGAATTCATTATTTCTGATAACTCAGGGTTAGAGGTTTATTACCGCAACTATATGGTGTCGCTCGCTCCAGTTCAAACGGTTCCTTCTCAGTTCTGAAATTCAGAGGTCTTTATGCGAAGGGAATTCTCCTGGAAGGAGATATAAATGACTAAACCCACGTCCAAGGGCTGAGATGTTTCTAGAGCGTCCCTAGCCTAGCTCTTCTTGTCGGAGCGTGTAAGAAGAGCTCTGCTAGACCAAAGGAAGGCCTTGGTCCGCCTTGGGCTTTTTCCCAGTTTCCGTAAACTTGGCTCACCGCAGCTCCGCGCCTCCGGCCAGGGGCTCTGCGGAGAGGGGCAGTCAGCGGGCCCCTCGCGGGAGGAAGCCGGAGACCCCCGGAACCCGCCTCAGGGACGTCTGGACAGGGCAGCGGCGGGCCCGACCCTCCAGGACAGACGGACTGCGGGCGACCCCCTCCTCGCCCTCCCCGCCGGGCGGGCGTTGGGAGCTCGGGGCGCCCGAGCCCAGGCACAGCCCTCCCGTCCTGCCTCTGCGGATTCAGCAGCACCTCCACGCAGGCCTTTTTAAAGGAAGAATTCACACCGCTACTAATAAATACAAAGCAGAAGCCCTCGAGTCTTTCAAAGGCAACACTCATCCTGTGAAAACTGTTTCAAAACTAAATACACAGACATTAAACTGCAGACCTACTCAGTTTACCAAAAAGGCCTGCAGCGCCGTGAGTACGCGCAAGAGGCCACCGGAGTGGTTCAGCCGGTTATAAAACGAATCACCTTCGCTTGACCTCTTGCTACACAGTCGTAAGAGAATATTTACCCCTTTATTAAAAAAGACAGCCAATGTAGAAACATGTTTAAATTCTAAAACAGAATGATGGAAAGCAGGATGCTGTCACAGCCGCACCCCTGGGCTCTCCGCTTGCACAGCTTTTTGCTCAGCGCGTGCTCCTCTTTCTTTCCTCTTCGTGCACTTTTTCAGGAGGTACTTTGTAGCAATATGCTCTCTGGTTATAGCTCTTGCTTTATATAAAAGAAGTCTTCGGGCCATAAATTCTTTCCAAATAATTGTTTTCTAATAAATAAAATTTTCTGATCTCTAGTCATCTAATTCAAAATTTTCTGCGGTGTACATTTCCCATGTGAAACCTAGATTAGACCTTTGTCAACTGTTTCATTACCTAAGAACTTAGACATTTCTGGTTTCCTCAGTCTCCAGAGTGAGGATTTTTGTCTGGATTCTTTACTCAGTGTAATTATTTTATTTTGAAACTCATTCATGTTGTTGTATATACCAATAGATGGATCCTTTTTATGTCAAGTAGTATGATATACAATTGCTTATCCAGTCACCTGGTAATAGCTACTTTGGTTGTTTCTGGTTTTTGGTCATCACAAGTAAAGCTGCTATGACTAGTAGGGTACAATCCTTTTAATGAACATAAGCTTCCACTTCTCTTGGGGAATAACTAGGTATGGAATGGCTAGATTATATGGTAAGTATATGTTTATCATTTTTAAAAACTGCTAAATTCGTTCCCAAATTTCTTGTCCATATTACATTTCCACCAGCCACCTGTGAGATTTCCATTCCCCCCATCCTCATCGATGTTGTAGGTCTTTTTAATTATAAGCGTGCTAATCGACATACAGAGATGTGGAACTTTTGTCTTTATTTTCATTTCCCTCATGATGTTGAGCACCTTCTCATGTGCTTATTTGACACCCACGTAATTATTTTATTTCTCTCCCCAACCCACCATCGTTTGCACTTCTGTCTGCTTTCTGTGCCTCTTGGTTTTGTGCTGGTCTTTTTAGGAGGCACCGGGAACCACGCCCAGGGCCTCCCATGTGGGAGGGAGCCCAATGCTTAAGCCCCCTGTGCTCCCCCATACGTCTTCTGTAGTGAAGTATCTTCACTAAATGGTTCCCCAATTTTATGTCAGGTTGTAACATTTTCACAGAGCAGAAGTTCTTAATTTTCATGAAATCCAACTTCATTTTTTTCCTTTCATGGATTGCTATTTTGATGTCATAGCTAGCGCTAATCTTTGCCTAACTCAAGCCTGCAAAAATTTTCTCTTACATTTTCTTCTAGATGTTATAAAGTTTTAGATTTTTTTAAACAAATCAATTTTATTGATACATATTAACAAAGCATACAATTCATCCAAAGTTTACAATCTGTGGTATTTGGTATAATCACATAGTTGTGCATTCATCAATTCCATCATTACTAAAGCATTTTCATTATTTCAGTAATAATAATAAACAAAAAACAGACAATTGAGAAAGTTTTTCAGCTCTCAATCTTCCTGCTTCCCTGCCATACAGAAATGCTATTTCTGATATTTTTAAAAATAGGAAACACGTTTATTTCTAAAAGTCTGGAAGGCATCCTAAAGCCTTAAACGAGATAGTGGACATGTAAGCCTACAGAATACACAAAAATAAAAATGGCAATCTGCCCCACCCTGGGGGTGGAATCTGATGTTGCACTGGAGAGTGTCCCTTATCCCGTGCGGGCGCCTGAAGTCCTGTCCACGGGCCGCCTGCTGCGTCAGCGTGGGACTCGTCCCTGAGATTGCTGAGCCTGACTGGTGGCCAGCACCTGTCCAGGGGTGGCGACAGCAGCGGGGCAGCGGGAGGGGAGGCAGGGGCTGGGGGCCCGGGGGGGGGGGGCGCCTGTCCCTGAGGCTTCTCCATCCTTGGCCTTTCAGACCCAAAGCTGGGGCCTGGCCGTGGGCACGGGTGGGTCTGGAGGGGGCAGACGAGCGGGGCGCGCACCCCCCCCCCCCCCCCCCCCCCCGGCGGCCACACGCAAGCAGCTTCAGCGGGCGGTGGGACGAGACGCTGTGGGCCCGGGGAGGGGTGAGCGCAGGGGTGCGCAGCAACCGGGACCCTGCCCCACGCAGCGCCAGCCCAGGAGAAGCTCGCTGCAGGCCCCGAGCCCCCAGCCGCCCCCTCCGCAGGTGAGGGGGTGCCGGGGAGCCCCGTGCGGGGCCGAGACCCCAGCTGGGGAGAACACACTGGGCCAGGAGGGAGCAAGCGGGGCCCTGGGAGCCCCCACCAGCCTGGGCAGAGGGCCCCAGGCAGCGAGGACCACCGCGACCTGGCTGTGCTCCCAGCAACGGCGCAGAGCCTTGGGCACCCCAAAACCCACCCACAGGGCTGCCGCCGTGGCTGAGAAGTTTCCACACTGCCCCCCGGATAGGCCCCCCGGACAGGGAGCCCCAAACCTGGTGAAAGCCTTCTGCACACCACACCCAGCGCTCTCTCGCCAGCACCTGTACACAGTAGGTGCTCAGTAATGACCGGAGTGCAGGGTAACCGCAAGTGGGGCGCGGAGCTCGCGGTGAGCCGCCGCTGGTGCCCCGGCCAGGGCTCCTGAGCAGGGCGGTGGACCCTGCCCCAAGGACAACCACAGCCGGCGGGGCAAGGGATTCGGGCGCAGCTGCTTTAGCAATAGCACACCACTAGTTTTTTTTTCCTAGCTAGAAGGTAAGACAATAAATGTTTGCTTTCATTTATCTAATAAGGAAAATACAGCCCAGAAATCATTTATTCAAAGTGTGTAATCAAAGTTTACAATCTATAACATTTTGGAACAATTTCATTACTCCAAAAAGAAAAACTCCGCACCCCTTAGCAGTCACTTCTCAGTCCCTCTATCCTTCCCCAGCCTTCATAGCCACCGCTCCAATTTCACCTTTATGAATTGGTTTATATTTACATTTTATATAAATGGAATCATGCATTATGTGGTACTTTGTGTCTGGTTTCTTCCACTTAGCATGATGTGGGTTTTTTTTTTTTTTTTGTCTGATGGCAAATCTGGTAGTAATAACGTACATTAGTTCAGTTTCAAAGAAAAACGGCCTAAGGCCATGTATATTACTAAAAGGAAAGCTAAAAAAAAGTAACATGGGATTGGATAGCATAGTAAAACCACATTTGAAATATGAATATGAGTAGACTACATATAAGACAGTTTTAGATTTTATTTTTAGTTCTACTATCAATTTAATGTTTACTTTTCAAATGCTGCACAATTCATTCTTTTTTATTATTATTATTTTTAAAAAGCTTTAGAGTGCATAAATATTACATTGAAAATATAGGGGATTCCCATATTCGTTCCCTCAATTTTCTCCATTAACAACATCTTTCATTAGTGTGGTACATTTGCTACAGTTGATGAACGCACACTGATGCATTGCCAGTTATCATGAACTACAGTTTACATTAATGTTTACACTTTGCCCCACACAATACTATAGATTTTAACAAAATGTATAATGGCCCATATCTGTCTTTGCAATGTTATGCAGGACAATTCCAATGTCCCAAAACTGCCCCATGTTACACCTATTCTTCCCTTTCCCTCAAAGATTCCCTCAGAACCTCTGATGGCCACTGTCTTTACATCAAGTTAAAAGTTCTTCCAATACTAGAATAATGTCTACTTTGTCCATAGTTGCATTCCCCCCTTATGTTTGTTCATTCCTCAGTCTTGAGGATTTTGAAGTGGTGATGCCCACTGTGCTTCTGACTGAGAGGGGGCTTAGATCCCATGGGGCAGATAGCAGAACTGTCTTGCTTGCAGTTGTAGATACTCTCTGTTTTTTGGGATGGGTATTGTCCATCATCATCCTTTTCTTAGTTGTCCTCAGTGAGTCCAATGAAGTGGAGGATAGGTGTTGGTTGAAACTCTGCTCTGAGATTCAGGGCTCTACTGGCATATGAACAGAGGGAAGATTTAAGTCTCTGGACACATTTTCAATAGGTATAGCGCTGACTGTAGGTTCAAATGAAAGAGATATAAGAACCATGTGTTGGAAAATTATAAATTAGTCCAACTCTGATACATTAGGGAGTTAAGTTATATATTCCAAGGTAAGTCTTGCTGACAGGGTACCAAATTCCTAGAGATGTGGGCCCTGCCTGTAGTGTCCAGATACCTCTAGAGTTCTCAGGAGCATTCCTACTTGAGACACTGTTTACTTCAGCAGTCATTGAGATTCTGCTAAGGTGTGCATAAGCATAACCTCTGGAATGAACTCCCAACTCACTTTGAAATCTGTTAGCCATAAAAACTTATTTATCCTTAATATTTACCCATTTTGGTCAGGGTCTTTTTCCAAGTTGCTATTGGGTAACCCCATGGTGCCAGGGATGCTTATCCCTGGGAGTCATGTCCCACACTGGGTGGAAGGTAGTACATTGATGTACTGAGTTTGGCTTAGAGAGAGATCACATTAGAGCAACAAGGAGGCTTTCAGGAGTAATTCTTAGGCAATATATATTATTAGACTAAGTTTCAATTTTACAATAACGAAATTCATAAGTATAAGCATAAATATCACAGGCCTGTCATATTGTTCTGTCCTCCTTCCATAGACACTGCCCATGTACTCTAGGGATTCTTGCCATTCTATTAGAGAATGTAACAGGACTCCCAGGATGGGAATTCAACATTTTTTTGGTTATTGTGTGAGTTTCCACACAATAACCATGACCACTTGAACACATTCATATTCCATAGAGGCATGTCCCCAGTGCACACCTCCCCACACATGCCCTCACCCCCAACACACTGCACCAGTGATCCTCCCCTGCCACAGTTGCAACCCTTCTCAATCCAAAACCTCCACCAAAACAAATAAATAAAAATAATTAAAAGTACAAAATAAAAAAATATATAATTTTTAAAAAATTTTCATTCCCTTTCATTCCCCTAAGATCTGTTATCTTTTTATGTACAGTGGCAATTTCTTCTGTATGTTCCCCAAGCGTCTTATTTTTTTCACTTTATAGTCAAAGAAGCTTTAAGTAATGGAAAAGTCACAGAGAAAATATAGGGCATTCCCATATGCCCTGCCCCTCCTTTTCATATTTTTCCCTATTAATAACATCTTACATTATTATGGTACTTTTGTAACAATTGATGAACAAATATTGAGGCATTGCCACTAACCATGGTCAATGGTTTACTTTATGGTTCACATTCTGTACTGTACACTTTTTAAAGTTCTAACTAAGTGCATAATGGCCTGTATCCATCATTGAAGATCATGCAGAAAAATTCCAATGCCCTAAAAATGCCTCATGCTCCATCCATTCTTCCTTTCTCTTCTACTTGGAACCCATGGTAACTACTAGGCTGCAATTTTTGAAGAATAA
The DNA here is from genome assembly GCF_030445035.2 of Dasypus novemcinctus. NCBI lineage: Eukaryota > Metazoa > Chordata > Mammalia > Cingulata > Dasypodidae > Dasypus > Dasypus novemcinctus. Next base: position 124,019,449 of record NC_080682.1, read on the forward strand.
GCTTCATAATTACATGCATTACTATTGAGGGTCTGACACATTGGTCCATCATATTTAATTAGGCACTGCCAACGGTCTTGAGAGACTATTGCTCATCTATTTAAGAACCTAGCAGGACTTCCCAGGATTGGAGTTTTATATTTTCTTGTTTATTGTGTGTGGGTCTCCACCCATTGAGATAACAACATATAACAGGATGAACATTTTCATATTCCACAGAAGCATGCCCCAGGTGCACCCTTTTCCACATATCCCCTCATCCCTGTTGCCCGGCACCAATAACCCTCCCCTGCCATATTTGCTAAAAGAACATTCCCACCACTGTAGTTTTATCCACAGACCCACAAGTCCCCAGAATTCACCTATTCCTTCTTCCAGATCTCCCCCCGGTTCCATGGATAGTCCAACCCAACCCCTCTCCACTTTACTCACCTTCACATCCTAGCATCATCAACCCCCTTATATCCCTGCAACGTTATCACCCCCATTCACTGCCAAACCACCCCTTTCCACCTTGTCAAATTTTTGACCAGATTAAACATCAGCTTACTACACTCGACTCCCTTTCTGTCTCCTGATAACCTATTGCAGCAGTTTGATATGGTTATGAATTCCAAAAATAGATACTGGATCATGTTTGTAAACTGGTCTAAAGTTTCACATTTACTTAATTAAACTATGATTAGGGCTTTGATTGGGCCATGTCAGTAAGGCACAGATAAAAGACATGGCAAAAAAAGAGTTGGAGTTTTGATGCTGGAGTTTTGAGATGAAGCCCCAGGAAGTAAGCACACAGAGGAGTTTGTTTGTGAGGAAAGAGAAGCAAGCCCCAGGAAGAGAGGAACCCTGAGCCTAGAGAGAAGTAAGCCTTGGAAAGAGAGGAATCCAGGAAGCCTGAACACTTGCAGCCATCGGCAGCCATCTTGCTCCAACACATGAAAATAGACTTTGGTGATGGAAGTAATTTATGCCTTATGGCCTGGTAACTGTAAGCTTCTACCCCAAATAAATACCCTTTATAAAAACCAACTGAGTTCTGGTATTTTGCATCAGCAACCTTTGACTGACTAATACACATATCATCCAGACTCTAGCTCTATGAGTCTGCTCAATTTGCTTAAGTAATATCAGTGAGGTCATGTAATATTTGTCCTTCAGTAACTGGCTTACTTCACTCAGCACAAGGCTTCAAGACTTACCCATGTTATTGTGTGTGTCAATACTTCATTCCTTCTTACAGCCGAGTAATATTCCATTGTATGTGTATATCACAATTTGCTTATCCATTCATCTGTGGATAGACACTTGGTTTCTTCCAACTTTTGACAATAGTGAATAATGCTGCTATGAGCATTGGTGTGCATACATATGTTTGTGTCCCTGCTTTCAATTCTTCTGGGTATATACTCAGCAGTGGGATGGCTGGATCTTACGGCAGTTCCATTATTAGCTTCCTGAGGAACCACCAAATCATCCTCCACGATGACTGCATATCACCAGCCCTGAATGCGAGGGTTGCCTTTCCTCCACATCCTCTCTAACACTTGTAATTGTTTTCTTAATAGGTGTGAGCTGATATCTCATTATAGTCTTGATTTGCATTTCCCTAATAGCTAGTGATATTGAGCATCTTTCCCTGTGTTTTCTAGCTATTTGTATTTCCTTTTTGGAAAAATGTCTATTCAAATCTCTTGCACATTTTTAAGTGGGTTTTTGCTTGTCTTTTTATTTTTGAGATGTAGGATTTCTTTATAAGTGCTGGATATTGGGCCCTTATCATATAAATGGTTATTAAATATTTTCTCCCACAGAGTAGGCTGCTTTTTCACTTTCTTGACAAACTCCTTTGAAGTGAAAAAGTTTTTAATTTTGAGGAGGTCCCATTTATCTATTTTATCTTTAATTGCTCAAGGTTTGAGTGTAGAGTTTATGAAACCATGCCCTATTACAAGATCTCATAGATGCTTCTGTACATTATCTTCGAGGAGTTTTATGGTTTTGGCTCTTATATTTTGATCTATGATCCATCTTTTTTTTTTTTAAAGATTTATTTTTTATTTATTTCTCTCCTCTTCCTCCCCCTCCCCTGTTGCCCCAGTTGTCTGTTCTCCCTGTCCATTTGCTGTGTGTCTGCTTCTGTTGTTGTCAGCGGCACAGGAATCTGTGTTTCTTTTTGTTGAGTCATCTTGCTGCATCAGCTCTCCGTGTGTGCAGCGCCATTCCTGGGCAGTCTGAACTTTCTTATGAGTCTGGCATTTTATAAGCACTAATTGTAATTTATATTTATATCATATAGGATTAAAACTTTATTCCCATTTCCTAAATGTATAGAAGACAAAATGGTTAGACAAAGATAATTATTTAAACAATACCATCATTTTATGCTAGCAAAATTCAAAATTTTAGTTTATATTTTCCAATTCCAGAACTGATGCTTTTTTGCCTCTTACAGATTACATTTACTGAACAGTCTTTTCTGCTAGGCTGTAAGTGTCATGAAGACAGGAAATGTAACTTGATCACTTTTTCACACACAATTAGGGCAAGGCTTTGAAAATAGTAGGTACTAAATGAATTTTAAAAGATATGATTTAAAACTAGAAGCAGGGCCCAATTGAATCTGTACACCACATCTTCTAGAATGAGTTATAGGCCTTACGGGGATGTAGCCAAAGTCTCTCATCATATCTGCTGATTTTGAAAAAAATGTTGAGGATGGAAGTGAGTAGCAAAATCTGCATCTGGGTTTTCCAAATATATTTGACACTTCAGCCATCAAGAATGAATATAAAAGCAGATAAGCTAGAGAAAGAGAGAAGATGGTATCAGTCTAAGTGGGCGCTCACCAGCTCTCTCACAAAGAATGGCTGAGAAGGGGTAAGATCCTGCCTGGGTGAGCTGTTTTGGGAACCCACAGAACAGGAGGCTTCAGGGCACTGATCTGGAGGGAACTGGGCAAAGAGATAAAAAGCTCAAGGAAAACTACTGCTGTATTGTTTCTTGTTTGCTGTGTTTCCCCTTTCCTCTGTTTCCCCCTTTTTTTGTATACCAATTTTGCCTACCTACACTATTTCTTTTCCTTCCTTCATCTTCCTATGTTCTGCTTTCTGTTTTTGTTCTTACATTCCTCCTCTCTTTGTTTAGTTTTCAATTTTTCTTGTTTTTATTTCTATCTCCTCTATTGTCTGTTTTCTTTCTTTTTTTAACTTTTTTTCTTATTGTCTTTTTTTTCTCTTCCCTTGCTCCTCATCATTCTGGCCTTTTAATTCATTCTAGTTATTTTTATTTGGTTTTTCATTTCATTTTTTGTACCCCACTTTTGATTCTCATTCCTCTGCACTGCTTACATGACTTAATTACTCATTTTCCTATGTCTTTCCTTTTCCACTTTTTACTATTATTATTACTATAATCCTTTTTCTCTTCTTACTTCTTTCCCTTTCTCTAGCCCTAATATTTTTATTTCAAGAGAACATAGACAACAAGTAAATGGAATAAGAGGAACAAAATGTCAAAGAGAAAACTTACCACACACACAAAAACAGCAACTAAATAAAACTTTAGAGTAGGGAGAGAAACTAATAAACTGAATAAACACACTAAGATAAAGAGATGCCTAAAGACAAACAAAAAATTATAGACCATACTAAGAAACAGGAAAACATGGCCCAGTCCAATGAATAGAAACTAGGAGGAGATGCAGAACATGGAACAATTAATCAGAGCTATCCAAACTAATATCATGAAGCAACTTAATGAAGTGAAGGAAGAGATTAAGGATATTAAGAAGACACTTGGAGAACATTCTGAAGAAATTGTAAATATATGTAAAAAAAATAATGGATATGATGGTGATGAAAGGCACAATCTAAGAAATCAAAATACCCTGGAAGCCAGTACAGCAGATTTGAACAGACAGAGGAAAGAATTAGCAATGTGGAAGACAGTACATCTGAAATCAAACATATATAGAACAGATAGATAAAAAGATAGAAAAAATTCAGGAGGAACTTAGGGATATGAATGACAACACAAAATGCACAAACTTACTCATTATAGGCATTCCAGAGGGAGAAGAGAAGGGAAAGGGCATAGAAGGAATGCTGAAAAAAATAATAGCTGAAAACGTCCCAAACCTATTGAGGGAGATGCTCATATATGTCCATGAAGAATGCACATTTCCAAACAGTATATATCCCAACAGGCCTATTCCAAGACATATACTTGTCAAATTATCCAATGCTCAAGACAAAGAGAGAATGTTGAAAGCAGCAAGAGAAAATAGTACCATCACATACAAGGAAAGCTCAATGAGATTAAGTGTTGATCTCTCATCTGAAAACATAGAGGTAAGAAGGAGTGGTATGATGTAGTTAAGGTGCTAAAAGAAAAATCCTTCCAGCCAAGAATTCTCTATCTAGGAATGCTTGCATTAAAAAATGATGGAGAATTCAAAATATTCACAGATAAATAGAAACTAAGAGACTATGCCAATAATAAACCTGCTCATCAAGAAATACTAAAGGGAGTATGGCAGGCTGAAAGGAAAAACCAGGAGAGAGAGTGAGTTGGTGGAGAACGTAAGAAAAAAAATTTTTTTAAAGAAATAAAAAATTATGGCATACATAAACCCAAAGAAAATATGGCTAATGTAAGTAATTCCTTGATGGTAATAACACTGAATAGTAATGGATTAAACTTACCAATCAAGAGACATAGATTGGAAGAATGGATAAGGAAATATTACCCATCTATATGCTGTCTACAAGAAACCTGCCTTAGACCCAGGGATTCAAGGAGACTGAAAGTGAATGGCTGGAAAACAATTTTACAAGAAAACAACAACCAAAAAAAGGTGGTAGTAGATATACTAATATCGGATAAAATAGACAATAAAAGCAAAACTATTGTAAGAGACAAAGATGGACACTATATATTAGTAAAAGGGGTAATCTTTCAAAAAAGAAAGAAAATCATAAACATTCATGCACCTAACTAGGGCACCTTAAAATACATGAGGAAAACACTGGACAAATTAAGTGGAGAAATAGATACCTCTACAATTACAGTGGTGAAATTTAATACACCATTATCACCATTAGACAGAACAGCTTAACAGAAAATCACCAAAGAATCAACGACTTTCGGTGGTGGACTTGGCCCAGTGGTTAGGGCATCCATCTACCACATGGAAGGTCTGCGGTTCAAACCCCAGGCCTCCTTGACCCATGTGGAGCTGTCCCACGTGCAGTGCTGATGTGCACAAGGAATGCCGTGCCACGCAGGGGTGTAACCCACGGAGGAGAGCCACATGCACAAGGAGTGCACCCCATAGGGAGAGCCGCCCAGTGCGAAAGAAAGTGCAGCCTGCCCAGGAATGGCACCGCACCCAAGGAGAGCTGACACAACAAGATGACACAACAAAAAGAAACAGATTCCTGTGCCACTTACAACAACAGAAGCGGGCAAAAAAGATGCAGCAAATAGACACAGAGAACAGACAACTGGGGTGGGGGGGGAGGGGAGAGAAATAAATAAATAAATAAATAAATAAATAAATAAATAAATCTTTAAAAAAAATCAACAACTTTGAATGATACACTAGAGGACCTGGACCTAATAGACTTAGACCAAGCAATACACCCAAATACAGTGGGATATACTTTTTTCATGAGTGCATATGTATCATTCTCCAAGATAGACAACATGCTAGGCCACAGAATGACTCTCAATTAATTCAAATTATTGAAATTACATAATGTAATTTCCCTGACCACAGTGGAATGAAGCTGGAAATCAGTAAAGGCCAGAGAACCAGATTAGGCAGAAACATATGGAAGGTAAACAACACACTCATAGACAAACAGTGGGTCAAGGAGGAAATTACCAAAAAAAAAAAAAAAAAAAAATCAGGAGGAGGAGTGGGGTGAGGGGGATGGGGGGTATATGGGGACCTCATTTTTTTAAATGTAACATTAAAAAAATAAAGACAAAAAATCAGTAACTACCTTGAAATGAGTGAAAATGACAACACTACATATCAAACCCATAGGATGCAACAAAAGCTGTACTGATGGGAAAATTCATAGCCATAAACGCATATATCAAAAAAAGAAGAGAGAGGTAAATTTAAGACTCAACTGCACACTGAAAGGAATTAGAAAAAGAATAACTAGCCCCAAAGGAAGTAGAAAGAAGGAAATAAAAAAGATTAGAGCAGAACTAAATGAAATAGAAAATAAAAAGCACTATAAAAATGAAAGCAAAAATTGGTTCTTCAAGAAGATCAATAAAATTGACAAACCCTTAGCTAGACTAACAAATAAAAAAAGAAAAGATGCAAATACACAAAATAAGAAATGAGGAAGGGGATATCATCACTGGCCTCACAGAAATAAAGAGTATCATAAAGGATATTTCAAAAAATTATATGCCAACAAGAAGGATAATTTAGGGCAAATGGACAAATTACACACAAGCAGCCTACATTGATGAAAGAAGAAATTGATGAACTCAACATACCAATCACAAGTAATAAGATTAAATTAATCATGAAAACCCTCCCAACTAAGAAAAGCCCAGGACCAGATGCCTTCACAGGAAAATTCTACCAAACATTCTGGAAAGAACTAACACCAATCCTGCTTAAACTCTTCCAAAAAATAGAACTGGAAGGAACATTGCCTAACTTGTTCTATGATGCCAACTTTACCCTAATATCAAGAACACCAAAAGAAAGGAAAATTATAGACTAATCTCTAAAGAACCCAGATGCTAAAATCCTCAACAAAATACTTCCTAATCATATTCAACAACATATCAAATGAATTATACACCATGATCAAGTGAGTTTTATCCCTGGTATACAAGGATGTTTTGATATAAGGAAATCAATGCAATACAGCACATAAAGAGATTGAAAGAAAAAAAATCACATGATCATCTCTATAGACACAGAAAAAGCACTCGACAAAATAAAGCACACTTTCCTGATAAAAACATTCCAAAAGATAGGAATAGAAGGAAATTTCCTCAACATGATAAAGGGTATCATGTTGAGCTAGCATCATATAAAATGGTGAAATCTTTAAAGCTTTCCTTCTAAGATTGGGCACAAAAAATGATGCTCACTAACACTGCTCCTATTTAACATTCTGTTAGAAGTACTTGCTCAAGCACTTAGGCAAGAAAAAGATACAAAAGGCAAGCAAATTGGAAAGGAAGAAATCAAAATTTCACAATTTGCAGAAGATATAATCCTATACATAGTACATACAAAGCTCTGAGAAATCTACAAGATTCTAGAGCATATAGAGTTCGAAAAGACACAGGTTTAAGATCAATAGACAAAAATCAGTAGCATTTCTGTACACAAATAATGAGCAATCTGAGGATGATACCAGAAAAAAAATCCATTTAGAATAGCAGCTAAAAGAATCAAATACCTATGCAAAAATTTAACTAAAGATGTAAATGACTTATACACAGAAAACTATACAGCACTGTTAAAGGAAATTTAAGAAGACTTAAATAAATGGAAGAATATTCCCTGTTCATAGATAGGAAGACAAAACATCATTAAGATGTATATCCTACCCAAAATGATCTACAGATTTAATGCAATTCCAATAAAAATATACATGGCATTTTTTACCAAATTGGAAAAACTAACTAGGAAATTTATTTGGAAGGGCACGAGACTGTGGATAGCCAAAGACATATTGAAAAAGAAAAATGAAATTGGAGAACTCACACTCCCTGACTTTAAAACATACTACAAAGCTCAAATGGTGAAAATGGCATGGTATTGACACAAAGATAGAAATACCAACCAATGGAACCCAACTGAGAGTTCTGATATAGATCCTCACATATACAGTCATCTAATATTCAACAAGGCCACCAAGTCCACTCAACTGGGGCAGAATGGTCTCTTCAACAAATGGTGCTTGGAGAACTGGATATTCATATTCAAATGAATGAGAGAGAAACACCATCTCACTCTTTATACAAAAATCAACCTAAGATGGATCAAAGTTCTAGATATAAGATCCCAGACCACAAAGACCTTGGAAGATAATGTAGGGAAGCATCTACAGAACCTTGTAATAGAAAATGGTTTCATGAACTTCACACCTGAAGCATGAGCAGCAAAAGAAAAAATAGGTAAATGGGACCTCCTCAAAATTAAAAACTTTTCACCTCCTCAAAATTAAAACCTTTTGCACCTCAAAGAAGTTTGTCAAGAAAGTGAAAAGACAGCCTATCCAATGGGAAAAAATATTTGGTAACTATATATGATAGGAGCCTAATATCCCACAAATATAAAGAAATCCTGTATCTTGAAAATAAAAAGACAAACAACTCACTTAAAACAATGGGAAAGTGATTTGAACAGACAATTCTCCAAAGAAGACTACAAATGGCTAAAAAGTACATGAAAAGATGCTCAATATCATAAGCTATTAAGGAAATGCAAAATCAAAACTACAATGAGATATCATCTTACAGCCATTATACAGGCAACTGTTAAGAAAGCAGAGGACTACACGTGTTGGAAAGGATGTGGAGGAATGGAAACCCTCATCCACTGCTGATGGGAACATAGAATGGTCCAGCCATTGTGGAGGACACTTTGACAGTTCCTCAAAAAACTAACTATATATCTGCCATATGATTCAGAACTTTCATTGCCATTGCTGGGTATGTACCCAGAAGATTTGAAAGCAAGGACACAAACAGATATGTACACACCAATGTTCATAGTGGCATTATTCACTATTGCCAAAAGTTGGAATCAACCCAAATGCCCATCAACAGATGAATGGATAACCAAAATGTGGTATATACATACAATGGAAGATTACTCAGCTATAAGAAGGAATACAGTACTAACACACATGATAACATGGATGAACCTTGAGGACCTTATGTTGAGTGAAGCAAGCCAGGCATTGAAGGACACATATTATATGACCTCTCTGATATAGATTAAGCAATTCGAGCAGACCCAGAGAGCTAGAGTCTGGAAGATAAGTTTATAGGAAATAGAAAGGGAGAAGAAGGTTGTGAGTCAATGCCCATATTGGTAATATCTATGATAACATGGGAGTAGTTATGCAGAGAAAGGATATGACAGGGGTTTAGTGATATTATTGGGATGGGTGGTGCAAGTTTGACAGTGGGATAGGGTGGGGAGGGTGGGTTGGATGGTCAATGGAACTGGGGGAGGGCTGGGGGATGGAGCAGTTGAACACTGGAGATTGGTGGGTATGTGGTTGAAACTAAATGTTGGGAAAGCTCTTTTGGTAATATGACAAGGAGGAGTTTAGGGAGTTGGATGGGGGGGCATTCAGGACAGGGCGCATCTGGGGCAGTCTTCTAGGGAATGTGCTAGTGATCATTTTATCACAGAGTGTTATATCAGTGGGTGGAGACCCACATAATGAGCAGGAAGGAGTTGGACTCCCATCCTGGGGAGGCCTGATATGTTCTCAGAGGTGTGGGTGTCTCTTGAGAGCATGAGCAGTTCCCAGTAGGGGAGGACAGACCAGTGTGTCAAGCCCTTGGTGTTGTTGCAAGTAACTATGAATCTTGTCCTTCAAGATGAGAGGTGGAGGCGTCTTTGGGACATGGAGCTGCCCTGGATGGTACTTCAGAGGGAATCACCGGACATTGTAAATCCTCACAGGGCCCACTGGATGGAATGGAGGAGAGTATGGGCTATGATGTGAACCAATGTATATGAGGTGCAGAGGTGCCCAAAGATGTACTTACCAAATCCAATGGATGTGTCATGATGATGGGAACGAGTGTTGTTGGGGGGGGGAGAGGGGGGGTGGGGGGATGGGGTTGAATGGGACCTCACATATATATTTTTAATGTAATATTATTACAAAGTCAATAAAAAATTAAAAAATTAAAAAAATAAAATAAAATAAAATAAAATAAAATAAAATAAAATAAAATAAAATAAAATAAAAAGAAGTGATGCCTGGTGGTCACCATGGACCATGAGGGGAGGGGGAGGGAGAATAGATGGAAGAGGGGGTATTTGGGGGGCAATGGAGGTGTTCTGCATAATCTTCCAATGACGGATACAGGACATGTTAAATTTCATCAAAAAATTTATAAAATGTATGGTCTAAAAGGTAAACCATAATGTAAACCATTGACTATGTTAGTAGCTATGTTTCAATATTTATAATACAATAGTTGTAACAAATGTATCATCCACATATAAAAAGTTTATTAATATGGGAAGAGGAAAAGGGGGAGGATGTTGGGAATACAGGAGTCCCGTATATTCTGTATGTGACTTTACTGTGACCTAAAACTTCTTTGAAGACAAAATGAAAAAGAATAAGACATGGGAGAAGAAATGGAAGAAAATGTCACTGCACATACAGGACAACAGATATAACAGTGATGAAAGGCAAAACGTCAAATTTTTAAATATTTTTCATTAATTTTTAATATCCCATTTTTTAAATTTTAGTTTTAGTTTTTCTGTATTATTGTGTGTTTTATTTCTTATGTTTAAACCTTTCATTATTATTTCATTTTCTTATTATTTGTATTTGGCAATGTTCTTGGCTTCATATTTGAAGAAGTTTTATATCACAGAAAGGTTACAAATGTGGCAGGGAAGAAGCATTTGTGTGGGGTGTCAGTAATGGGGGGTAAATGGGAGGAGGTTCACCTACACATACATCTAAGGCATTTCAATGTGTTCAAATGTTCATGGGCCATTGTCACAGTGGGTGGATGCCCGAACCGGCAGGGGCGGATGCAAGGGACCTGTGGGAAGAAGTGAGGGCAGGGGTACGAGAAGAATGGAGGCAAGACAGGATTCTGATCAAGCCTCGTTTATTGGGGGTAGAACAAGGGGATTTATACTGAGGGGAGGGAACGTGTCCACAGGTGGTAGGCTGGTCTTGTGGGTGGCAGACATCCAAGGAGGGGATTGGCTGAAAGTTCATGCTGGGTGTGCAGAGTTTCGCGCCTTGCACTTGCGTGCTTGCTGTGGTTACCAGAGTTGTGGCGGGAAGGGGAGAACAAAGAAACAAGGAGGAAGAAGAAGGAAATGGAGGGGCAGGGCTGAAGTAGTTGTGAAATCCGCCCTTGTTGTTGGAGGCTGTAAATAGATTTCACAGCAGGTGGCTCCCCACAGGTCCCCCTTCTCTGTTTAATATGTTAGGAACTGAAGTGAGGAACAGCTGGCGATGGCTCACTTTGGGCAGGGCTTATACTCAGTGGTGACGTGCGGCTGCAAGGTGCTCCCGTACTGAGGGGGCTGTGCCTGTCTTAGGTCAGGGCTGCACCCGCTAAGTTATCAGTCTTATCCGTCATTGGGAATAGTGGCTGCGAAAGGCCATGTCCCTGTCTTAGGTTGACTGATGGGTCAGCCCAGTTGCCCGTCATTGGCTAACCAGTCCAGCACCTCAGTGACAAGTAAGCTATAGCGGGGAGTTCTACACCGCGCATGACATGCATGATGTACTGAGATTAGTGGGTGAGGCCACACCCACCCTGGTCTTGTTTGGCTAGGGCACCTGCTGCTCTTTGAGCCACTAAACTCCTCACTGAAGCTGTTTTCCTTACCAAAGCTGTTCAGCGATATTAATTAAACAGAAAAGGGTTAGCTGCGATAGGGGCAGTTGTGACCATGGGCAGGAAGAACAGGCAAGGAAACACCATTAGGGTACAAGTTGGCAAAGGCAACATAAGAGATTTGCATTTTCAAAGGTTGGTTGTTTGTTCTTCAGTCCGGATAGGCTGGTATTGACAAACAGCGGCAAGAAACATCACATGGGCAGAGATTTGCTTCATCCTTTCTTGGAGGAATTTAAGAAGGCAAGGTGCAAATGGACAGATTAAAAGGAGAGTGATTAGGGGGCTGAGGAGGGGACCTAGCCAGGTCACGAGGGGAGAGGTGAGCCAGGCAGACAAGGAGGAGGTTGATTGGGAGGGCAGTATTCCTTCCCGCAATTCTCACAATTTCTTAACATTTTGCTCAACAATACCAGATTCATTTATATAGTAGCAGCATTCCTCCTGGAGAAAGAGGCATGTTCCTCCTTTTTCAGCTGTGAGTAAGTTTAAGGCCCTACGGTTTTGTAAGGCTACTTGGGCGAGGGATGTTAGTTGCCGCTGCAGAGAGCCAAGAGACTGCGCACTGGATTCTACGCTAATTTGTCGTTGTTGTTTAAAGTATTGCAAGCTGATGAGGCCATGACTAAGAGCACCACCTGCTGTGGCGGCTGCAGCAACTGAACCTGTGAGGCTAATTTTTTACCAATATAGGGAGGAAGGCGGCTCTCTTTGACACAGATGGGGATAGTAAAATTTTTTAGTTTGCCTTCTCCATAGTATGTTAGTTGCAGGGTAATGACTACTAGGATGCAAGGCCTCATTTTTATAGAATAGAGCATTTTTGGGTTATAGTTAATTTTCCAACCACAAACACATAAGGATCTCTTACACATGCCTGAAGATGATGAATTTGATTTAAGTGCAGATATTGACCATTCTTACTATTATTTCCAATCCATTCTATAGTAGGAGCTATTCCTAGAAAAACTTTCCACAGATTCTTCTGCTTGTGTATAGATGTAATATTACACCATGGAGAAGGGATCCATTTCCCTTTCTGTTTCCAAATATAATTTTTAGTAAAAATTATTTTTTGTTGTCCTTTACTATTTAGACCATGCCAAATAAATCTGTCATTATATTCAATGGGACTCCCCATAGGGGCACTTTCCCACACTATTCCATAGGAATCATTAAAAAATGATGGATCCTCTTCCTATATGGCACTCTTGCCATCCATTTTTATCCCTACTGTCTTTTTGCGGACAATCATAAGTAGGATTTTTGGTCATGATTAAATTGGAAGAGGGAAATAAAGTCACAATAAACTGAGTATTATTATTTTTAAAGATAATTATGGCCCGATTTTTAACCTACATACAGGAAGGATGGTTACTAATGCATAAGGGTTGATAATCAAATGGTAATATGAGATTATAGATTCTTTGTCCTTCCTCATAGGGTTTAATTGACAATCGATCATCAATTGGTACAGGGAATATATGGGTCTTATTCAGATATATATGAAAGATCGGATCTTTCCAGGTTAACACTCTAAGTAATGGTGGTTAGGTATATAGGCCCAATAAGTGTAATTACTGGCAGCTTCCTCATTACTTACGATCACCATCATCAGAAGTTTCAGGAGACCCCATCTCTTCATTCCGGGGTTTAATCCTCTTCACAGGTAGCCAAATTTGTTCTCCATTTTCTGAAATGATAAGAGCATAGCCTCGCCCCCTTACTTTAATCCTGCCTTTTTTCCATTCATTGCTTAAAATATCTTTCCAGAATATTGGTTGATCTTCATTTCCTGTGTCCACTGTAGATATTTGACATTTTCCAAAGTGACATTCCGCAGGTGTCAATGAATTATAAACATTAAGAAAATTTAAAGTAAATAATTTTTGCCAATTGATCTTTTGGTGTTATAATACCATCATCTCCCCCTTTTTGTTTTAAAAGCATAGTTTTTAGGGTATGATGGCTGCGTTCAACTATGGCTTGACCTGTAGTATTATAAGGAATGCTGGCAACATGTTCAATACCATATTTTAAATAGAAAGATTCAAAGGATTTACTAATGTAAGAAGGTTTATTATCAGTTTTAATTTTCAGAGGGCATCTCCTTACAGCAAAAGCAGACCAGAGGTGTGAGCGAACATGATGAAACCATTCCCCACTTTGAGCAGTAGCCCACAAAAAATGAGAATAAGTGTCAATACAAACATGAACATATTGTAATTTACCAAAGGATGGTATGTGAGTAACATCCATCTGTCCAAGTAGGACAAATGCAAATAATTTCTTGTGCCTGTAGTCTTGTTAACTTTTGATATTTATTTCGCAGGCCTTTAGCATTAATGTGAGTTAAAGCATGGTAATCATGAGCACTTTGTAAACACCCTACCAATAAATCAGCTTGAGCCTTATTTGCTGTCATAGGACTAGGCAAAGAGGTATGAGAGCGTATATGAGTAATGTAAATAGGATGCTGCCTTAACTTAATGAGATGTTGCAAGTCAGCGAAAAGTCGAGATAACTTATTAGTAGCAAAGATATGAGCTGTTTCAATATGCTTAACAGTAAGGCATACATATTCAGAATCAGAGACAATATTCAAAGGTTCCTTAAATATTGTTAACACCTTAATGATGGCAGCAAGTTCAGTATGCTGAGCAGATGTGAATGGAGTCTGCCAAGTCTGTTCTTTTCAAGAAGAAACGTATGCTGCTTTTTTATTACTATTACTATCAGTAAATACTGTACAAGATGGTTGGGCTATGCACATAGTCCTGAAAAGCACTGCAAAAGTTTATTGTTGGGTTTTTTATAGATGGAGGAATGCAGCTGGCTTGATTTGTGTAAGAAGACACTAAAGAAAGTCCTAGCAAGTTTTAAAACAAAGTGGTAGCAATACAGCTGGACATTAACTTTTTGCAACAAACTAGCAGTGTTTGGGATTGCTGCATACTAGTGTTGTTACTTTAATCTATGATAAGAGGTTGTTTCTGTGACACATACTCTTCTATAATAATTAAAACTATGAATAACCACACTGTACTTCTCTTTAATATTATGCTGAAATATTGGTAACTTTATACACCTTTAAGCATTTATAGAAACCTTTTATTTATACAACTTTAATTAATAGAGGGTTAAAGGAAAGAAAAACTTGTTAATTTTGTGGCACTGTAAAACACCTTTCATTTAACTCACAACATATTACATGAACTCAACCATCACTTTAATTTTTCTTTCAAGGCAAAAGAACAAATCTACAATTAGTCTGGAACAAAAGGCTACTGTTCAGGATCTGGTTTTGAGAAAGCAGTCCTGAACATTACGTTCCTTCAAAAGAGACAAAACCCTCCCCTCTTGGAACACCGAGAAATGATAAGCACAAGAAGCACGAGAAGCTATCTTGACAAGACAGACCCTCCATGTATACTGATTATTGAGGATAAGAACTTTTACCAAAACAGATTAATGATGAGAGGCCTTGAGAAAGAATAAAAATTTTTAACTTTGCATCAGCATACTACTTGATTCTAAAGCCTTTAAAATTTTATAGATAGACCCATTAAATTTTATTTAACTATAACCGTAAAAATTCCTTTTCCACCAACCTTCTGCACTTTCAGTATTCACTCAGGTTTTGTCCCACACTCTACTCTTTCCAATAATCAATCATTTTATCTCAGGACAAAATCATCTTCTGTTTCCTTAATAATAAAAACACATTCCATATAGCCTACATACAAAGTTATCAAGCAAACTTATTATAACATAATACCATTAACACTAAACAAGCTTGTTAAAATAATGAACTTTTCTTTAAATACTTAGTAGCATGCAATATCAGAAACACTTTCCTAGAAGCAAGTTGGCAGGGAAGGCTGGTTGCTGCCAATCTTTCCTGTTATAAAATTTTCTTTTATTATTGTTATTATTATTAATTCAGGTTTGTTTAATAATGACCTTTTGGAATTAGCCACTTAAACACTTTAATGTAAACAATGCTTCATAAGACCTTTTATAATTATTTATAACCATATAGACTATAATTATATCATTTTAAGACAAATTTTATCTTTACAGAACACATTCCCTTACTTAAAGTTATCACAATACCTTCTACAACTTGCCACATGCAAATTAAGTTTCAAGAGCTTATGAAAAATTAGCCATCCTACTTTAGGACAAAATACGCCTTTTTGCAAAACTTATTAAATTTCAGTTAGCATTTTCACAAATTTTTAACCTTTTTAATATTCATTTAAGTTTTACATTCTTCATATTATCCTGTGAAGAAAAATAAGTTATTCATTTCAATCTAGGCAAGAACAACCTTTTATGAAGATGCATAGGTAATTTTGTTAATCAAGACTTACAATTTTTACTATTGTAGATATCTTATTAACATTTAAACTTATGTATTAATATAATAAACTTAAGTATTAATATAAGCACTTATTTAATTTTTGGCCATTTGAATAGAGCTCTTTTTTTAAAATATTTTTTTATTAATTTATATTACCATCCGGAGGTATCACAATATACACTGACATTGAATGAACAGACAGACAAACACAAAATAATTACAACACATTAACAGAAACATACAATTTATTTACAATCGACTCATAATTCTTACTTTTTTGGTATAGCTGCTTTTAAATCCTCTGTTATATAGCACATCTTAGATTGTACCTCTTAAGATTTCTTCTGGAATTCATGTCGCCTGTAATATGCAAGCTTGTGCTTGGAAACATTTTTATTAGTTATCAGGAATCAGTTAAAATAACTTGAGCAGCATAAATGTAGTTAAGTTTTCATTTTGCAGTTTAGACAGACCATTAACACACATTTTTGGATTATTACTGTAAGATTAAACTGAGACTTGAAGTTCTGGAGAAAACTATTGATTTAAAACTGAAAATTCCCCTTAGACCTCGATAGAAACCTGGCACTAACTTTATTATCTTGGCTAAGTAAGCCCAATCAGAATTAGCATGGAAACAAAACAAAACACAAATGTTGCCACATTTTTCTCTCATTCCAGTGGCTTAACTATATTAGCCTTCACTAGCCCAGAGCTACATTGTCATGTAGACAGCAGGGAGTTTGAAAAGTTGTGAAAGGGGCTGGCATTCGTTCACCGGGACAAAGTTGATTGCCTCATAAGCTTGTTTGGATTTTGGGGCTTGTGGCTGGCTTTGTCTCCCATTTCCCTGATGGGAAGCAGGGACAGCGCCTGGCTCTTCATGGTGGCGTGGATCCTGGCAGACCTCAACCATCAGGCGCCCGTGCCTACGCCCACCGAGCGCAGGGAGGGTGCCGCGGCCCAGAAGGCCCGGGCCCCGTGCCACCTGCCACCCGCTGCGCCCCCCGCGCCCATGCCTGAGGCGGGGCCGGGGCCTCTTTTTTGCTGCGGCTGTAAAACCTCTTTTAAAGTGTCCGCCGTATCAAGGTATCAAGGCCTTGTGGGTAGGTGGGGCTAATTTCAGGACCTGATGTAACCAGAGAAGTCCTCCTTCTTTCTATAAGGTCTAACTGTGGCCTGACAAGCCACATTTGCATTTTCAAAGGCAATTTGCTTTACATAGTCTGTTTCTGTGTTGGTATCGCCAAACAGTCTTTCTGCAGCTGTACACAATCTGCCTATAAAATTTGAAAAGGGTTATTCTGGCCCCTGCTTAATATTAGTGAGGGAGGAGGCAGGGCATTCTTTTGTGGGCAACCTTTTGCAGGCCCTAAGGGCTGCAGTTTGAATTTGGGCGAATAGGCCAGGGTTATAATTCATATGCTGTACAGTGCCTTTATAATCTCCCAAGCCTGTTACGGAGCAGTGGGCCCATAGGTGGAGGTGGCGGTTTTAAGCTCTTTTAAAGATTTAAAGGGGAAAGTGGAATGCACACGAAGTACCTTCACCTCACCATCTCCCTCATTGTTTTGCCCCTCGATTTGCCTCTTGGTGACCGGTTATGCAAAAAAGGGGGGGGGGTTTCGTCACCACAGGGGATGCACGCCTGGGTGGCCTTTCTAAGCAGGCGCAGGTGGGTGGGAAGGTGATAAAAGGATTGTGGTTAACTGCCTTTCTGCATTTATGGTGTTGTAATTCTTTTAGCTGCTGTAACTCCTTTATGAGTTGTAAATGCTCCCTTCCTGTGGAAACCAGGGACAAACTTCTTTTAGGAAGGCAAAGAATTTAGAGAGTTCTTTAGTATTAACCTTTACTCCTCTCATCCTAAAGGGGGCCTGCAGGCTGGATAGGAAAAGGGAAGAGGATGCCTGCCCCATTGTTGCCGATCACTCACCAAGGCGCTCTGCAGAAGATAGGCAGTCTTCTGAAGGTCTCCACTGCCCGAGCTGATGGCTCGGGTCACCACAGCCCAAGCTGATAGCCTGGGTCTGCCCAGCCCAAGCTGATGGCTTGGGTTTCTTCGGCCCCAACTGATGGCTTGGGGTACCTGCGCAGGCTTTACAGCATCAGCCAGAACTTTTTCCCCAGGTCCTGTCTACGTTGGACACCACTTGCCCGAACCGGCAGGGGTGGATTCAAGGGACCTGTGGGAAGAAGTGAGGGCAGGGGTACGAGAAGAATGGAGGCAAGACAGGATTCTGATCAAGCCTCGTTTTATTGGGGGTAGAACAAGGGGATTTATACTGAGGGGAGGGAACGTGTCCACAGGTGGTAGGCTGGTCTTGCGGGTGGCAGACATCCAAGGAGGGGATTGGCTGAAAGTTCGTGCCAGGTCTGCAGAGTTTGGCGCCTTGCACATGCATATTGCTGTGGTCACCTGAGTTGTGGCAGGAAGGGGAGAACAAAGAAACAAGGAGGAAGAAGAAGGAAATGGAGGGGCAGGGCTGAGGTAGTTGTGAAATCCGCCCATGTTGTTGGAAGCTGTAAATAGATTTCACAGCGGGTGTCTCCCCACAGGTGGAGAGTCACACAATAACTGAAAGAATATTGAATACCCATCCTGGGGAGCTCTGCCACATTCTCTAATGGAACAGCAAGAATCCCCAAGTACAGAGGCAATGGCTAATGAAAGAGGATGATCCCTTGATAAGCCCTTGATATTGATGACTGTTCATGAATGTTTACTCTTGAAATTGAAACTTAGCCCAGAGTTGTAGGGTATCTAAGTGTTACCTCCTGAGAACCTCTTTGTTACTCAAATGTGGCCTCTCTCTAAGTCAAACTCAGCATATAAATGAAATAACTTCTCCCCAGCATGGGACATGACTCCCAGGGAGAGCCTCCCTGGAACCAAGGGCTTACTACCAAGCACTAACTAGCAATGTAACTGGAAAAAGACCTTGACCACAAAGGGGAGTGTAAAGACAAATGAATTTATATGGCTAAGAGACTTCAAAGTGAGTCAGGAGGTCATTCCAGATGTTATGTTTATGCACATCTCAGCAGGATCTCATTAACAGCCAATTAAAGTAGCTGCTGCCTTTAACTCACAGTTTTACCATTGTGATTTTTTTCCTTTATCCCTCTCTCTTCTGATTGGTGTCCAGACTTCCCCTGGTGTCCTAAATAGCAGAAGATTTTTGTTAGGCCATTTCTGCCTGTCCTGTAGCTATTTTTTTCTGCAAGAGCAGAGAGTCTCATTTCTTTCTAGTCTGCCATCTTCCAGGAAGTCTCAATACTACTTTTTTTATATATATATTTATTTTTTATTTATTTCTCTCCCCCCCCCAATTGTCTGCTCTCTGTGTCCATTCACTCTGTGTTCTTCTGTGACTTCTATCCTTATCAGCAGCACCAGGAATCTGTATTTTTTTATTACGTCATCTTGTTGTGTCAGCTCTCTGTGTGTGCGGTGCCATTCTTGGGCAGGCTGAACTTTCTTTCACACTGGGCAGCAATCCTTATGGGGCACACTTCTTGTGCATGGGGCTCCTCTACACGGGGGACACCTCTGCATGACATGGCACTCCTTGCATGCATCAGCACTGTGCATGGCCCAGCTCCACATGGGTCAAGGAGGCCCAAGGTTTGAACTATGGACCTCCCATGTGGTAGGCAGATGCCCTATCCATTGGGCCAAGTCCACTTCCCAAACACTACTGATTTTTGAATATTAATCTTTGTTGAACTCATTTATTAGCTAAGGTCACTTTGTTAGAGACGTTTCAGATTTTCTAGGTTTAGGTCCATATCAGAGAATAGGGAAAGTTTTACTCCTTCCTTTCCTATTTGGTTACCTTTTATTTCTTTTTCTTGCCTAATTGCTCTAGCCAGTACTTCTAAGAAGATACTGAATAACAGTGGTATCCTTGTTTAGTTCCTGATTTCAGTGGGACAACTTTCAGTTTTTTACCATTGAGTACAATGTGAGCTGTGGGATTTTCATTATGAACTTTATCATGTTGAGAAAATTTTCTTCTATTCCTATCTTTCACAGTGTTTTTATCAAAAAAGGATGTCAGATTTTTTTCAAGTACCTTTTCTTTTTCATTTTAGATGATTATGTGATTTTTTTGCCTTGATTTAGTGGCATGATGTATTACATTGATTGACTTTCTTGTGTTGAATACCTGGAATAAAACCCACTTGATCATTATGTATAATTATTTTAATGTGCTGTTGGATTCAATTAGCATTTTGATGAGGACTTTTAATCTATATTCATGGGAGAAATTGTTCTATAATTTTCTTTTTTGTTATATCTGTGTCTGGTTTTAATATTAGGATGATACTGGCTTCATATAATGAGTTTGTTAGTGTTCTGCCTCATTTTTTTAAGAAGGCTTTCAGAAAAATTTGTATTAATTCTTCTTGGAATGGTTGGTAGAATTCACCTGTGAAATCATGTGGTCCTGGGCTTTTCAATTTGGGGAGGTTTTTGATGCCTGTTTCAGTCTCTTCACTTGTGATGGTTATTGGGATCTTCTATTTTCTCCTAGGGTCAGAGTAGTTTGTTTGTGTGCTTGTAGAAATTTGTCCATTTCATTAACATTGTGTTGTTTGTTGGTGTACAGTTGTTCATAGTATCTTCTTATGATCCTTTTTATTTCTGTTGGGTCAGCAGTAATGTCCCCTACTCTCATCTCTGATTTTATTTGTGTCTTCTCTCTTATTTTTCTTTGTCAGTCTAGCAAAGGGTTTGTTGATTTTGTTTATATTCTAAAGACCCAAGTTTGTGGTTTTGTTGATTCTCTCTATTGGTTTTTAGTGTTTTTATGTTTGTTTGTTTGTTTTACTTAATTTCATTTATTTTTGCTCTAACTTTATTATTTCTTTCCTTCTGCTTGCTTTGGGATAAGTTTGCTGTTCTTTTTCTAGTTACTCTAGGTGTTCATTTAGGTCTTTAACTTTGGCTCTTTTTTCTTTTTTTAATGTAAGCATTTAGAGTTATCTATTTCGCTCTCAGCACTGCCTTCAGTGTATCCCATAGATTTTGACATTTTGTGTTCTTATTTTCATTTTCTCAAGACATTTTCTGATTTCTCTTGCAATTTCTTATTTGACTGACTGTTTTAAAGTGTTTTGTTGAACTGCCATACATTTGTCAGTTTCTCCTTTATCCATCATCTATTGATTTACAGATTTGTTCAGTCATGATCAGAGATAATGCCTTGCATGATTTCATTCTTTTTAAACTTATTGAGACTTCTTTTGTGAACCTCCATATGATCTACCCTGGGAAAAGTTCCATGAGCACTGAAAAAGAATATATTTCCTGATGTTTTGGGGTGCAATATTCTATATGTCTGTTCAGTCTAGTACATTTATCATATTATTCAAGTTCTCTGTTTCCTTATTGCTCTTTTGTCCAAATTTTCTATCCAAAGATGATAATGGTGTATTGAAACAATGAGTGCTCACAGAGGAAATCACTTCCCCCATTGCTTTTTTCGTTCTCATTCATCTCCTATTCCCTACTTCCTCCATATTTTGGCATCAGACATTTACAATATTTGCTCCTCTAATAGCACATTCATAGTTCTTTGCAGGAGAAGCTCTTGATGCAAATAAGATCTATTTTGGAAAAGAAACAGAAAATTCAGATTAATCTAAATGAAGAGATCAGCTTAAGCAGGGCATGGGAGGTAAGCCAAAGGCACCAGTACACTAGCACCAGCATTGGCAGATATAATTTATAATGGAAGAACTTAAGTTAAATCATGTCTCTGAGTAAAGGGATGAGAAAAAATAATTCACATCTTTCTTCATTAGTTTTTATGGCCCCTGGTAAAGGAGTTTTTGCTAAATTTAAGACAACTCAAAGGTCTTAGTATACTTTCTTTCCTAATTTTAAGTTTTTGAAATTAGTAACAAAGATTTCCCCGATGGACCTCATTTATTTTTCATTTCCCTGAAAACTCTTTTGGGTTTGGTATCTCTTGAGGACGTACCATCCAGGGGGTGTTAGTGTGTCCACAGAACTGCACAGCCATCATCACTAATTCCAGAGCATCTTCCCACCCCAAGAAGAAGCCCCACACCTCTTAGCAGTCACTCCCTTCTCCCCCACCTTCCAGCCTCTGCCAACTATTCTGTTAACCATATGAATTTGCCTATTCTGGATATTTCTTATGAATAACCATACAATATATGGTATTTTGTGTTATTTCACTTAGCACAATATTATCAAGGCCTTGTTGAATATGTCAATACCTCATTCCTTTTTGCCACTGGATAATATTCTCTTGTGTGGATATACCACATTATGTTTATCCATCCAACAGTTCATAAACAAATGAGTTGTTTTCACTCTTGTTATTTTTATAAATTATTTTTCACCATCTTTATAACTTTGACAAGTTATATAATATAAACTCTTTAATTTTCACATTCTACCACAAGTATAACACTACATGATATCTAGGACTTCCCATCCAGAAAAGAACATACTAATTTATAAAATTCAAATTAATAGTAGAGATTAACATTCTGTGGTACAAGAAAACTGAAATTGCATACATAATTTTTATTAATTAAGCCAGTTACCATCTGCTTAAGAAAGTTGTAAGGCCAATGGCAGTTAATTAAAATTTGTTCTTATTTTTAATAGAAAAAAAGTGCCAATTCATTTACTCAGAACTCTATACTCACCTGAAGATTTAATAAATAGTCTCATCAGCACTGGAGGAAGTGATAGTCTGTCACCATCTTCCCAAAATATCCCATTATACATCTTGTCATAACCTATAAAACTGTGTGAGGCAGAGTGTAAACTAATGTAAACTGTAGTCCATGGTTACTAGGACTGCTTCAATATGTGTTAATCATTTGTAGCAAATGTACCACAATAATGAAAGATGTTGTTATTGTGGGGAAAAGTGGGGAGGGAAGGGGATAAAGCATATGGGAATCCCCTATATTTTGGGTTTTTTGTTTTGTTTTGTTTTGTTTTTGTTATATTATTTTCCCCTATATCTTTGATGTAACATATGTAATCTAAAGCATCTTTAAAAATTAAAAAAATATATATTTGATAAGGACTATGAAATTCTGAGTGTTTTAGCCCCTTCTGGCCTCATTCCACTTTTGTTTGATGCTCCCTCCAGATTCGATGTCCATTTATAATAACTAGTATTATAACTAAGGATCACTCCCAACCACACTCGTCAAATCTAACTTCAAATGCCATGTCCTACTATCCTGGGTTCATAGTTCACTATATATTACTATAGTATCCTGTATTTTTCCCTTTTTAGCTCTCACCCACATGGTAACGAAATGATGGTTGAGTGTTTTGCTCCTTGGCTAGAATTTAGAGGGTAGGAACCTTGCCTGTCTTGTTCCTTCTTCCTCAATACCTAGCACATGTTGTGAATAAACAGCAATGAAGCAATTGAAGAAAGCATTCAGATTAATTTTCACAGTATTTAAAATTTATTTACAGACTAAAAGGCAAAAAGTTTCAAATTACAGTGACAAATGAATTTAATCATCTAGAGTTATTTCAGGGAGTTTTATGTGAATCTTAGCCTTAAAGCATTTTTTTCTCATTCTGAGTTTGCGATTTATGCATAACTTCTATTTTTCTCAGTTACAGGCTGATTAAATGCATTGTTATTAATCTGAAGATTCTCTAGTTGTTTTTCTCAACAATAAAACTATTTACTATTTGGAGCTGGGTAACTCTTGTTTATGGGGTGGAGTGGGTTGTCCTGTGTATTGTGTAATTTTTGCAGCATCCCCTGGCATCTACCCATTGGATGCCAATAGCAGCACTGAGCTGTGACAGCCCAAATTATCTCCAGATATGAATAAATGACCCCAGAAGGAAATGCCACTCCCATTGAGAACACTCACTAGGAGAAAAAAAAAGAGACATTTATATGACTTTTAAAATAGTTTTGATATACTACCTGGTTCTTAAAATCTGTATGAACATATAAGACAACATAAAATAGCCAGTAGAAGGACTTGATTACAAGGTAAGCCAGAGGACAGTCAAAGTATGAAAGAAAAGTACAAACAAATTAGTGTTTTTAATATCTACAGAATTACAAATAAGTGTTTAAGAATAGTATATTAGTCAGATTCTCTGGGAGACAGAAGCAACAAGAGATAGTCAATAGTATGAGATTTTATCAGAGTCTCTCCTGCGACTGTGGGTATGCACAAGTCCAGGCTCCACAGGCAGGCTGTAAACCGGGGGCTCCGATGAAAGTCCAGTGAAGGTCCTTGACGAGTTTCCAGGAGACGTTGGCTGTCCCAAGCCCAGCTGGGAAATTCTCTCTGAATGCTGAAATCATTTCCCTTTTTAAGGCATTCAACTGATTGGATAAAATGTCACTCATTGCTGATGGCAATCTCCCTGACTGATGTAGCTGTAATCATCCATCTATGCAATAAACTCACTGGTGAATAAAGCCCATAAATGTCCTTGTATTACAGTTAGCCCAGGGCTTGCTTGACGAAAACTGGGCACAATTACCTGGCCGAGTTGACACATTAGCCTGACCATCACAGATAGGATAGGACACTAGGAGAAAACAGCCTCCGCAATGTGTTCCTACCAGTGTTTAAAGAAAGATGTTACTACGTTTTTATTGAGAAATGGTGTTAAGTTAATCTCAACATTTCCTGGGGCACAGAGCTTCACTTGACAACAGAAAGTTCTCTCCAGCACCCTATAAACTGTCAGTTTTCCAAGGACAAGCCTAGATAACCACACAAATCTTCTGACTGATGATCCTTTTATGATGCTCTCTCTGGTAATGGGATATTTGTTTTGGTGAGGATTATGGTAATTTAGTAAGTGGGAGTTGTGGTATTCCCCAAATCTTTTGAAAATGAAGTATTCCTGAGAGGGGAGGCATGAGTGAATTAATAATCTTTGCCCATACTGAATTAAAAGAAATGATTGCCACTGATGTCCTTTCCAAGTCCTAATTACTTTCCCCTCCTCTCTGTTTCCTTTAGATTTCTGCCTCGCTTTTCACAAAGATATTTGCTTTCTGATTTTCTCAAGTGAGAAAACTGAGTTTAAGCTCGCCCTTTACAACAAGGACACATTTGTAGACGTCAGAGCCCCCAGGAGTTTGAAATGTGCAGGGATCTAAAAGACCAGTATGCTTTATGTCGGGTCACCACTTTTGTCACAGAAACCTCAGAGGATTATCAAGAATGGGAAGTTAATTCTCATAAAATTATAGAAATTAGAAGCATAAAATGCTAAAGAAAATTACATCCAAACATAACAGTCAAGGATATTTGAGAAACTCTGACCAAAATCATATAACATATTAGGAGTTGACCTGGGAATAGAAATAAAATTTTCTGATTCAAAAAGAGTGCTGTTTCCCGTATCTAGTAGTAGTATGCTGTTTCATACACTGCCGAATCCTTGCTCATTGGAGTTAATCAAAGGAAAGAGGAGAGGAGGCCCTGGGCAATCCCCCCCTGCCCCCCGCCCCAGGCTTCAGCATTCTCAGCTGTAGTTAGTTATAAAGATAACTTACTAATAACATAAACTGAGTGCTTGTCATGTGCCCTCAATTTTACCAGCATTATGTTATCATTTCTTTGATTTTTTTTGCCATATATTATTTTCTTGACAATATTTCTTGACTCCTCTTGCTTTCCTACATGAGCTCATTTTCCTCATTTTGTCCTTTTCCCGGGATTCTATCTTTGAGCACTTGCTCTTCTTACTTTATACAATCTCCCAGTTCACAATTTCCTTATCAGGGTTTTAAATACATAATGTTGATGAATCATCGTCTGGTTTCCCTTTCTTCCAATTGACTTTTAGCAATTTCAGCTTAGGTGTTACATACTCACTTCAAGTTCAAAGTGTCTCATGTGATTTCATTTACTCTGCACCTCAAAATCTGGAAAACATCATCTACCCCATGACTCAATACATTATATGAGGTCACCCTAAGCCAGTTCTTCTTTTTTTCTACATGGAAGCAATTCCTAAATTATATTGTCAGGTCTGAGCTCCTCAGCCAGAGTGGGGGAATCAAGACCCTTGGTGAAGAAAAACATATGCAGAGCCATGGGGAGTTTATGCATATTGAGTTCAATCCATGCTATTTTCCACCCTCCTTTGTTCTCTCCACTCTTCTGTTTACATGGGAGTTGCTTTTATGTCACTACTATCAGAAACATGATTGGCTCTTACAGTGGCATACCTGTCATGTTACGTATACTGATTGACTGGCATGTGTGCTGTCGGGACCAAGCCCACCCCCCTGGAAGATGAGGGCAGTTATGCTGTGTCATTGTTTCCAGATAGAAGCAAGAAGTAGCCAGGACGCTCAGGCCTTTTACTGTTGGGCTCTAGCTCCCCTACAATATTCTACCTGCCTCACAAAGGTGTTGTGCTCTGTGATTTTTTTCCACCTTTTACTTTAATTTTCTAACTTCATATTTGCATTTATACTGCAGAAACCTAAATGATCTCTGCCTCCAGAATAAGTTCTTTCTAGTATGCTCTCTAGATTGATATATCTGGAATACAACTCTGAGCCTATTCACTTGGTTGCTGTGATTTTCCTCTATTACTTTAGGAATAAACCCCAAACCACTTGGTGTGTCATAGAAGGCCATTTATGAGCCAGCTGATTCTCCTTCTAAATGTTCTTCAGCCCCGCATCGCCTTGCACACTCACATGCCTGCGATGCTATTTTACCATTAGATTAAACCCTGTAAGTTCTCCATCTCACTCCATGTTCTTTCCGGCTCATCCGTTGCACCTGCGAGCTTTGCCCTTGAAGGCCCTTCTCTTCAGGAGGAAATGTAGTTGTCCTTCAAAGATCAGCTCGAGCACTGATCTTCCCAGGAGCCCAAGACTGGGGTAGCAGCCCTTCCAGTGGGGTTCCTTAGTCCCTGCAAGTTAACTACTGATTGCCATGTACGTTGTAACTGTGTACTAGATGCCCCCTTCAATAACGATTATTAATATCATGGCTGTCATTTCATAACTGTATGTTGTAGCACAGAACCTATTTTTACCTGTTGTCACTAGACATACCTACCCAGTCGAGGAAATGACAGGTCCAAAACTCCAGATGTCAGTGGTTCCCAAACCTGTCTGCCCATTGAAATTGCTTGGTTGCTTAAAAAATTACTAATGCTTGTGTTCTATCCCCTGAGATTGTACATTAATTGGTTTGGGCTGTGGCCAGGCTTTGAAATGCTTAAAATTTCCTCAGGTAATAGTTACGTACAGACAGGTTCGGGAAATCCTGCTGTATGAGGTTCCTTGAAGCCTGAGGCATTTGGCATGGTTTTTGCACTAGTTCTGAAAAAGTTCACGTGACACCTGTTCATGATACTTATATTTGGGCCTCATTGTATTTTATGAGGGAAAAACTGGGGTCTAAGCGTTGCAAAAAAGAAAGATCACTTATGAGAGACCATTCAGCATGGCAGTAGAGGCGGCTGGGGAAGGAGGAGCCAGGGGTATCCTGAAGCCCTTCGGTTCTGTTTGCATGTGATAGCGTGACGGCAGGGCGGCTCGTCTAGAAGCCATCATGACTGCCCTCCTTCAGGTAAGAGAGCCTTCCTCAGAATCATCTGCCCTGACACTATGACTTGTCCACCCATAGTAACGGGCTCCTACCACCCAGTTCCAAGAGACCCCCATATTCTCCTCTCAGGAATGCCAGACACTTGAAAGCCGGAGTTCCCCAAACAATATAATCCTTGAATCCCTGAGATTTTAAGGCACAAGTTCCTTTTAAAATTTTTTTCCCGTTTTTATTGTCTTTTTTTAAGATACATAGATCACAAAAAAATGTTACATTAAAAAATATAAGAAAAAATAACCAAAAAAAGAAAAAAATAATACAAGAGGTTCCTATATACTCCACTCCCCATAACCCCCCACTCCTCCCACATCAACAACCTCTTTCATTAGTGTGGCAATTCCTTGCATTTGATGAGTACATTTTGGAGCACTGCTGCACCACATGGATCATAGCATGGATCATACAACATAACATTGTAGTGTATATTCTGTCCCAGTTCAGTGGATTATGGCAGGATATATAATGTCCTGCATCTGTCCCTGCAATATCATTTAGGACAACTCCAAGTCCCGAAAATGCCCCGATGTCACACCTCTTCTTCCCTCTCCCAGCCCTCAGCAACTCCCATGGCCACTGTCTCCACATCAAGGATATAATTTCTTCCATTGCTAGAGTCACAATAATTCTATAGTAGAATACCAGTAAGTACACTTGAATCCATATTTTATAGAATAATCATGTACAAAATACAATATTCTCATATACTGCACTAATATTAACACTTTGCATTTGTATGAAACATTTGTTACGTTTAAAAAAATATAAGAGGTTCTCATATACCACCTACCCCCCCTCACCCGACTCCTCCCAATTCAACACCTCTTTCATCATTGTGGCACATTCCTTGCATTTGGTGAATACATTTTGGGGCACTGCTGCACTATGGATAATAGTTTTCATTGTAGTTTACACTCTCCCCCAGTCCATTCAGTGGGTTATAGCAGGATATATAATGTCCAGCATCTGTCCCTGCATTATCATATTATTTAGGACAACTCCAAAAATGCCCCCACATCTCATCTCTTCTTCCCTCTCCCCACCCTCAGCAACTACTATGGCCACTTTCTCCATGTCAATGCTACAGTTTCTTCCATTACTAGTCACAATAGTTCCATAGTAGAATACCAGTAAGTTCACTCTAATCCATACTCTATTCCTAAAGCCAAAATACTGTAAAAAAAGAAAAAATCAATAAAAGGAATGAAATTCTCACCCAAACACAAAAGAACAAATATTGTATGATTCCACATATGGAATGTTGAGAATAAGCAAATTCATAGAGATGGAAAGAACAGTACAGGTTACCAGAGGCCTGAGGGAAGGAGAAGTGGGTAGTCATTGCTTAATGGAGATAGATTTTCTGTTGGGGGGTAGTGATGGAAGTACAATATTGTGAATGTACCTAATGCCACTGAATTGTACGTTTAAAAATGGTTAAAATGGAAATTTTATATCTATCATAATAAAATTACTAAAAAAACAATGAAGGAATCATTTTATGCTTTTCCATTTTTCTTAAATATGATGCTACTTTATAAAGGCATTTTTCCTTTCTCAAAAACAGCAATATATTTTTGTCATAAGGAATGGCAGTTGTAGCAATTTATTTTAATAGATGCTTTAATTTTTAACTTAATTTGTCCCATATAGTAATAATTCTTATTAAAATTAAAACTATACTTATTTCCTTAATAAACTACTGGTCTAACTAAAACAATATAACAATATAACAATAAAACAATATAAAAATGCATAGTATTAAAAATATTCAGTCTAATCTTGGAGAACAAATGTGAAGAGCTTGGGTCCCCATTGTAATTTGTTTTTTAAACCAGTGCATCTTCAACTTAACATACATTTAGATCAGCTGAGTCAAACTGTAGATTCTTAACCAGTAATTCTGACGTGGGGCCTGAAAGTGGTTGCTACCCAGTGGTGCTGATGATGCTAACCTCTGCTCACTCTTTGAATAACAAGGTTTAGGCAAATGGTTTGCAGACCTAGCTTCACGTTCACCTAGGGATCTCTTAATAACACCAATACTCCAGTCCAGACCAATTAAAGCAGGTCCTGAGCGTCAGCATTTTTACAGCTCCCAGGTGATTCCAATGCCCCATCATTATATTCTAAACCTAAGAAATTTCAATAGGAAGTTAAAAACTGCAAGGAATAATATTGTCTCTACCCCTCTCTTGGAAACGTCAGATGTAAGTCAAGGTTAGGACAGAGGTCAAAACCATACCAAAAAAAAGCCTGAAAATAGCCAAAGCTAGAGGACATCGAGAGGCATCTGTACAGAGTCTGTCCCTTCGGATGTTTAAGGCCAACCTTCTCAGACCATGCGATGGTTAAGTTCATGATCAAATTGGCTAGACTGTCGTGTCCAGTTGTTGGGTCAAGCAAGCACTGCCCTGATGGTTACTGTGAAGGTTTCATGGATTTAAATCATTGGTCAGTTGACGGCATTTAAGGCTGATGGCATTACAATCAACAAGGAGATTGCCTTCGGCAGTGAAAGAAATCTCATCCAATCAGCGGAAGACCTTAAAGGAAGACCCGATGATTGCAGCTGTCAGAACAAAGAATTTCTACCTCCCTTCCAGCCAGCCAGCTCCTGGGGATTCGTGGAAACCATCGGAGCTCGTGGCCTGCCTTACAGAGTTCACAAGTGCTGGTCCCTAGAGGCATACAAGCAAATTCCTATAATCAATTTCTTAATATTTATGTACATACACGTATATGTCTTGTCAGTTCTGCTTCTCTGGAGGACTCTAATACAGACCATTACTAATTATAAAGTCCATGTTCTGGGAAAAGTATTTAGGCTTATCCGGGATGGGGCCTGCAAACATGAGGCACAAAGACAATGCGATGGATAAACGTAAACATTTTTATTTAAGCCTCAGCTTCCACTTAGCCTTTCCGGTTACTCACCCCTACATACATACCATTACAATATATGTGTATGCTAACCGAGATACGACCGCTAGTGTCCAGGGAGAGAGAAGAAGGATTTCGGTTGAGTCCATTGTTCCAGTGTAAGAGCTGGGCCTGAAGCTTAGAGATAGCAACTACCTTCTTTAAAAATAAGTAAATAAAAAAAAATAGAAAGCTTTATTGAACTATAATTGACATACAGTAAATAGCTTTGCATAAATGAAGTGAATCTTTAAATGGTAAATGTAATAAGTTTTGACATGTGTATACCCTATAAAATCACCAGCACAATCAAGATGGTGAACATCCACCACCCACCAAAGGATTCCTTGGGCCGCTTTGCGATTTCACCCTCCTGACCCTCCCTACGCGACACTGAGCTGCTATCTGTCCCTACAGATTAGCTTGAGTTTCCTAGAATTTTATGTATAAGGAATCATATGGCATATATTCGTTTTTACATGGCTTAATTCACCAAACATAATTATTTTGAGAGTCATCCATGGTCTTGTGTGAATGAATTTTTATTGCAGGATAATATTCCATTGTGTGGATACACCACAGTTTGTTTACCCATCTGTTGATGAAAATTTGGGTTGTTTCCAGTTTCCGTTGGGTATAAAGCTGCTGTGAACACTCATGCACAAATTTTTATATGGACTGTATTCTTATCTCTCTTGGGTAAATATCTAAGAGTGAAATGGTTTGTCCATACACCCCTACTTCAATCTAGAGCAAATCCCACTTCCTTAGACTCTCATTCGGATCACCTAATCAAAGACTAAGGTCTGTAATAGGTTATTTCTTATATCCTATTGCCAACACGTCCTGTGGCTCCCTTGTTATGTGTACTCTTTCTGAAAAGAGTAATAAACCCAACTTGTTTAACTACAGGTATGTTCCTGATGGTTTTTGGTGAAATTACTTTCTAGGGCTTTTTCTATTCCATCTAAATTGGCAAAAAGTTGTCATAGTATTTTCTTTCCATTCTTTTAATAACTATAGATTCTATAATTATGTCACCTTTCTTAGTCCTGTATGGGTAATTTATGTCTTCTGGCTTTTATTTTGCAGATCAGTCTGGCTATAGGTTTATCCACTTTATTTTCCTCAAAGATCAATAGGTTTTGGTTTTATTCATTTTCTCAATGGTTTTTGTTTTCTATATCATTCATTTCCATTCACATTATGATTTCTGTTCTTTTTCTTCTTTCTTAGGGTGGAATCTGAAGTCACTGATTTGAGACCTTTCTTCTTTTATAATTTTTGCCTTTAGTGTTATAATTTCCCCTAAATACTGCTTTATTGTCATTCCACACATTTCAAAATGTTGTACCCTTATTTTAATAAAGTCCAAATACTTTCTAATTACCATATTTACTTCTTGTCTGAATCACAGTTTATTTAGTTTTCAAATAATGGGGGATTTTCCAGGAATCATTAATTCCACTGTGCTCCGAAGCATTTTGTGTGATTTTAATAATTGCAAAGTTGTTTATCATATCATGCACAAAAATTTGCTGAATATGAATCAAGAACCCAAATGTAAGAGGCAAAACTATAAAACACTTATAGGATAGCACATATGCAAATCCTCATGACCTGGAACTTGGTAATGGGTTGTTAGATGTAGCAGTAAAATAAACAAAAAAATTCAAGTTCATCAAAATAAAAAAATTTTTGCATCAAAAGACATGATCAAGAAAGTGAAAAGACAAACTAAACAATGTAAGGAAATAATTGTATACCATATATGTTATTGATCTTAATATCGTGAATATATAAAGAACTTTTACAATGCAACAATAAAAAGACAAACATCTCAGTTAAAGAATGGGCAAAGGACTTGAATAGAAATTTTTCCAAAGAAAATGTATAAATGGAATGAAAAAAAAATGTTCAATCATTAGCCATTAGGGAAATGCAAATCAAAACTGTAAGGTACTACTCTGAGGTACTAATGTGTTAGGAGACAGAGAAATTGAAGCTCTAGTGCATTGTTGGTGGAAATGTAAAATGGTGCAGCTACTGTGGAAAGCAATATAATTCTTCCTCAAAAATTAAATATAGAATTTTCCATATGACCCAGCAATTCCACTTTTAGGCATATACTGAAAGTGATAACAGGGTCTCAATTAGAAACTTGTACCCAAATGTTTATTCTGTCCGATATTGGTATAGCTACCCTATATCTTCTTTGTTACTGTTTGCATGGAATATCTTTTTCCATCTTTTAGTTTCAACCTATTTGTGTCTTTGGATCTAAGGTAAGCCTCTTGTAAACAACAGATAGTTGGATCATGCTGAGTTATCCATTCTACACAATTGTATCTTTTGGAGAGTTTAATCCATTAATATTCAGTAGTATTACTGTAAAAGCGGTACTTACTTCAGCCATTTTTTCCTCCAGTTTTTATATGTCATTTCTTTTTTTATTTCTCTGTTTTCCTTTATTGCAACCATCTCTTCTGTATAGTTGATCTTTTGTGATATATTTGGTCCCTTTCTCATTTCTGTTTCTGTATTTTTTAAATACTTTCTTAGGGTTTACCCTGGGTTTTATATTACATAA
Source organism: Dasypus novemcinctus (assembly GCF_030445035.2). Classification (NCBI taxonomy): domain Eukaryota; kingdom Metazoa; phylum Chordata; class Mammalia; order Cingulata; family Dasypodidae; genus Dasypus; species Dasypus novemcinctus. The sequence continues at coordinate 124,052,571 of NC_080682.1, forward strand.
CCTACATCTATAACCTGTTGATTTGAAAAGATACCAACAGCTTCAATAGTATCCACAGACCCTGCTTCATTATCCCCATTTCCCCTCTTTGTGTTGTTTCTGTCCCACTTTACCACATTATATATATTTTTTTTAATTTTTCTTTTTCTCCCCCTCCCCCTCCCCTTCCCCTGTCCCACTGTTTTTGCTGTTTGTGTCCTTTCGATGTGTGGTCTTCTATATCTATTTCTCTTTTTGTCTTCTCTTCTAGTCTTTCTCCTCTAGGATTCACCGGGATTCAATCCTGGGGACCTCTGATGTGGAGAGAGGTTCCCTGTCAATTGCATCACCTCAGTTCCTGGTCTCTGCTCTGCTTCACCTCGACTCTTCCCTTTGTCTCTCCTTTGTCACATCATCATCTTGCTGCGCGACTCACTTGTGTGGGCACTGGCTCACCATGGGGGTGCTCACATGGGCATGCAGCCCACCATGTGGGCACTCGGCTCACTGTGCAGGCACTGTCTTGCCATGCAGGCACTGGGCTCCCCACATTTGCACTCGGCTCACCACGTGGGCACTGGTCTGCTGCACAGGCACACTTTCTTCTTTTTCACCAGGAGGCCCCAGGGAATGAACCTGGGTCCTCGCATATGATAGGTGGAGGCCTTATCACTTCAGCCACATCTGCTTCCTTACTTTGCCACATTATATTTGGCATGTCCGTTATCAGGAAATATGCCTTTTTCTTGTTCAGTTGTATTCTGATTCTTATATTAATTAAAGGGGAGAGTTGTATATTGATAGAGTACTATTGGGTTTTGCATTTACCCTTTTAGTTGCCCTTACTGATGAATTTTGTTTTTTCACACTATTCCAAGATACTCTCTCCTGTCTTTACCTTTCAACCATCAGAACTCCTTTTAGTAATTCCTGTATGGCAGACCTCTTGTTGACAAACTCTCTGTTTCTGTTTACCTGTGAATATATTAGACTCTCCCTCACATTTTGAAGGATGGACATTTTGCTGGATAAAGAATTTTTGGTTGGCAGTTTTCTCTTTCAGTGCCTTACATATACCAAATCTCTGCTTTCTCACGACAAATCTGTACTTGGTCTTATTGAGGATCTCTTGTATGTGATGGATTGCTTTTCTCTTGCTGCTTTCAGAATTCTCTATTTATCTGTGGCATTTGATATTCTGATTATTGTATGTCTTGGAGTAGGTCTATTAGGATTTACTCCATTTGGAATATGTTGTGCTTCTTAGACTTGTACATTTATATTTTCCATAGGAGTTGGGAAATTATCAGCCATTGTTTCCTTAAATATTCTTTCTGGCCCTTTAGCCTTCTCTTTTTCTGAGACAACCAGGACACAGACATTTGTGCCTTCATGCTGTCACTCAAATCCCTGAGACTGAACCATATCTTCTTGTGTGGGGACCCAGGGCCTGGGCCCCCCCCCCCCAAGCCCTCAGCATGTAGCTGCCTCTGTGACTTAGGCATAAGTTAAAAGTTAACAACCCTCCCCAGGGGGGAAACGATGTATAGATAGCATCATAAAGCATAATCACCTCAGAGTGGTAAACTTCATTCCAGTGATAACATCGCCAGACCCCATATGTACAATTCATGGGACCCTGGCAGAAACTCTGTTCTCATACCCCATGGAAGTCTTCGTTCTGAAACACTTATATCATCCCTCATTTCCCTGCCTCTCTGTGAAGTGCTACCTTCATTCTTCAGACCATCACCACTAGAAACTTTCTCCTGCCCTTAAGTGCAAATCAAGCTTATGTCTGACTCTGTGAAAGTGTGTTCTTTCTTCTTGCAGCAGCCCCAACCCATGCCCTTTAGGAGTTGGGTTGGAACAATTGGCAAGCCATGAGCCAGGAAACGAAAGGACACTAGCAGTAGTGGCCATGAATTCAGGGAAAGAAATTAGTGGGAGAATCCTGGGTTGGCTCATAGCATCCATGTGGGGAGGTGTGGCTGCCCTCCTGGATGAGTGGAGACCACCAAGAGAATATGAGGATTCCCTAAAAACTCTGGCAGGTATACTGACTGAGCTACAGCAGGTAGCAGGGCAACTGCATTTAAATAAGAGGAAGTGAGACCACAAGTAATGGTGGCTATAGCAGGCCCCTGTTAGGAGCCTCGCAGATGGCTACCTCTATGTGCTGCTTAGAGGGAAAGTTAGAAAGGGATATGTCCCTATTACAGGTAGAAATAGAAAGTCTCTTTAATGGATTGCCTGCACCAAGTTAATGATCAATTGGAAATCCTGGCTTGTAGATGTGCTTGGGCTAGGGGCTGCAGATTGCTGGAAATCCAGGTCTGGAGGATATTAACCACCCCTGACAGAGGAGAAAGGTGGAAGAAGCTTTGTCACTTCCTGGGGCATCGTGGGCAGCTTCAGCCTCCATAGCTTACAGCACCAACTAATTCCTTGGTTCCTACTATACAACCAGCAAGGGAGAAAAGGTAAGAAATCCCTAAACTAAAAGTAGAAACTACACACAGAATAAATACATCTAGCAAGCCAGATGCAGAAATCCATACCAAGAAACAGAAAGAGATGGCCCAGTTAAAGGAACAAGATAAGCCTGCAGATGACATAAAGGAGTTGAGACAACTAATCTCAGATGTTCAAACAAATCTCCTTAATAAATTCAATGAGATGGCTAAAGAGATTAAGGATGTTAAGAAGACACTGGATGAGTACAAAGAAGAATTTGAAAGCATACATAGAAAAATAGCAGTCCCCATGAGGGACTATAAACTGCTGTTAAGTTTGGCCATTTGGGGCAAAGGTACAGGCAGATGTCTAGGGAGTCCTCTCCTGTCTTCTAAGATTATGGGACCCTGGAGCAGAAGGAGCTGTGCTGTCTGGGGTGGAAATGAGTAAACTGGCATCCATCACCACTCACCCTTCTCTATGTCAGTGTTTACATACCAGCCAGTGAAACAAAAACAGCATCGCTATTGTTATGGCTGGTTGACAGATGCAAAGGCTACCTGGTCTAATGAAGGGGATGTATCCATGCAAGCCATGGAAAAACTACAGGATGTTTTATGGGGATTGGGAATGAAACATGCCACTTATGCTGCCAGTTTCAAGGGGCTAGACACCAAAGCTTTTACTGCAGGAATGAAGGCTACTGGGCTGGCTAATGCTCCAACCATGATTAGGGACCTCTGGGGTCAATCCTGATCCTGCCGGTAGGGCAACCTGTGTTGCTAGCTGCATAGGCTACAGCAGATCTAGGGGGACTGGAAAGACTGCAGAGAAAGGGGCCAGGCAGCAGGGAAAACACCCTGAGGACGTGATGGTCCTAATCAGGTGTCAAACAAGCAAATGTGGGAAGCTCTTCTTGCCGTGCCCTAGAAACCATAGACGGGCAGCCCAATGTGATTTTAGTGAGACTTTGGAGCAAGCTCCCTAAGGACAAGAGGTTTATGAAACTGTCCCCTCAGATTGCTGAGGGAGAAGGGAAAATAGGAAAAACACTGCAGTCCCAGCCCCAGGAAACTTCCACTCCCGCAGTGGGAGCCTGGCAGGTGCCCTTCTCCCTACCATATGGGCGGGGTCAAGATCCCCAGCTAAGAACAATAACTGGGGATCCCAGGGATCATAGGCCAATGCAGAATTAACTATTTACTGGTCCTCTACTAATCAGCAAGGAATATTAGCCTCAGTAGACATGGGAACTGAATGTACTTTAATTGGTGGCAATGTAGCATGATTCCGTGGGCGTGCTGGCTACAGACGGCTATGGGGAAAAAAACGATTTATGCTAAGCAACAAAATTTAATCTTACAAATGGGGCAATTACTTCCCTCAAGATAAACAGTGTGTATTTCTCCTATACCTGAATTTGTTTTAGGAATTGGCATTCTCCAGAATGCCACATTATAGACTACCATAGGAAAATTCCACCTCTAATTCCAAGTAATTAAAGGTGGTGTGAAGCTAAACAGTCCCCAGTGAAGGTGGCTTCACCCCGAAGAGTTGTAGCAACCAAACAGTAAAAACCCCATGGGCACCAGGAAATTACTGCTACAATTAAGGAATTAGAAAGGGTAGGGATAATAGTCACTACCATAGTCCCTTCAGTAGTCCTGTATGGTAGGTACAAAAGCCTGATGGAACATGGTGCATGTCAGCAAATTATCATGAATTAAGAACAGTAACACCGCCACTGTGTGCAGTGGTTCCAAACATGCTGGTGTATTACAAGAAATTAGTACCCAGTTATGTCACTATCGCTGCTTTAGATCTTGCTAATGCTTCTTTAGCTAAGCCAGCCTGCCTTCACCTTCACATGGGAGGGCCAACAATGGACTTTACGGGCATTCCCCACGGCTATGTGCATAGCCCAGCCATCTGTCATGGCTTCATGGCAAAGGACCTGGCTGCGTGGAAGAAGCCTGTGGCTGAAACTCTATTCCCTTGTATCGATGATATTATGTTAGTCAGTAATTCTTTTTCAGAATTAAAGGAAGCATAAGAGAAAATAGCATCTCATCTTGAAAGCCAGGGTTGGGCAGTTAGTTGAGATAAGCTGCAGGACCCTGGCTGCTCTGTCAAATTCTTGGGTGTTGTTTGGTTAGGTAGAACAAAAGCTAAACTCTCTGCTGTAATTAATAAAGTGCAGTGTTTTCTGACACCCCAAATTCCAAAACTATTAATCACTTTCTGGGGTTGTTGGGGTACTAGGGACCGTGCATCCCTCATTCAGCTCAAATATTAAAGCCATTGTATGTGCTAATCAGAAAAGGCCGTACATGGAATGGGAGGACCCGCAGCAGGCTTTGGAAGAAGCAGGGAGGCCACAGGGCAGGCCCAAGTGCTGAGAGGAATGGACCTGGACTTGCCCTGTGAAGCAGATGTGGCCAGCAGCGATACTCGCTTTGGGTGGTCTGACAGTTTGAGATTATTTTTGCGAATCCCCAAAACTAATCTATTCCTCTGGGTGTGATACCCTTTGATTATATTGGATGCAGTTGAGGGGCCTTGATTAGATTATTAAGATTTCTTTGAGGTCTTCCTTTGATTCGACCACATCACTAGGGTGTGACTAAGGTTGAGTTCCCGTCCCCTTGGTGGGTCTGTTATAAAACAGAAATTCACTAGAGACAGACGGACAGGAAGAGAAAGAGCTCTGTCACTCTTGACCCTAGGGCCCCGGCAAGAGATGAGCCATTTGCCTGATAGTTTGCAGCTGACCTTGGGAAGAGACCAGAACAGCTGAGAGGGCCTGGAAAGAAATGAGCCCCATGCCAGGAGAGAGAGGAAGCCCTGGGAGCCAAGCTCTAGGCCAGCCTGCAGCCGAGACAGAGGAGGCCAGAGGGAAGGCTGAACCCTCAGAGATCAGCAAGCGTCTTCCTTCAACCTTCCTTCAGCACGGGGCAAATGATTTCACTGAGAGAGCAACCTCGAGTTTGACTCTTTAGGACCTTGTAACCATGAGACTTTACCCCAAATAAATACCCTGTATAAAAAAGCCAGCAGATTTCTGGTACTCTGCATCAGCACCCCTTTGGCCGACTAATGCAGGTGGGGCTGGTGGCAAAGGCAGCATTCTAAGTTATTACCCCTTGGGTTTTGGTCACAATTATGGAAAGGGGCTGAATTATGATATAGTCCCTTAAAGAAGCAGCAATGTGCAGCAGACACCACCTTCTTGCAAGCAGAAGGTTTAACCCAAAGCTGTCCAGTCACTCTGAAGATGGCCATCCCTTTCCAGGGGTGGACTGTGGATAGTGGGAACAAGCCTCACTCTGGCAGTGCACAATTCAGTACCTTAGCAAAGCGGGAAGCTTGCCTGCTGTGGTGCAGTGTCTTCAACACCAGCCCTTTAAGTGCTGAAATGCATGGGATCCCAGGCCCAGTTGTGATGTGGAAGATTCTTCAGCCCACGTTACAACCCTGAAGCTGGCTGTTGAAGTGCCCACTAAAGGAGACATAGGAACATTTTCAGAAAAGTCATAGTACATGGACGGTTCAGCTACTGGACAGCCTCCAACGGGGACAGCTGTGGTTGTGCAGCCCAGCACTGACACTGTTTGGTGGGGAATAGGCACCAGGCAAAGTGGTCAATGGGCTGAGCTAGGAGCAATGTGGATGGTTATAGAACGTGAGCCCGGGAACACATTAACAATCTGAACCAATAGCGGGGAAGTGTACAAAGGCCCTAGATGGCAACTTGGAAACAGGAGCAATGTACTGTCATGGGCCTCCCTCTGTGGGGGAGATCTATGAAAGGACATCTGGGATGCCTGACAGCAGTGATAGGGAACTGTCTATCACATCCCTGCCCACTCTTCTAACACTCTTTCTGGGGAATGTTGAGGCAGATGCACTTGCAATGATTCTGAGCCACACCACCACTGAGACCCAAGAAGTGGTGGAGTGGTTCCACAGGAAAGGCACACATCATGGCCACAAGACCCTCTGGTGCCTAGCCCAGCAGTTCCAGCTTCCTGCCACTCACCAGCAGCATGTGGACATCACCATGAATGTCCATCATGCTCACTTGGACAACTGTGACAATTACCTCACTGAATGACACATATTGGCCAATTGCAGATCCTAGTAACACGATGGCAAGTGAAATACATTGGTCCCCTCCCACTCAGAGGGGTAAGGTATGCTTTCACTTCCACGGATTCATGTTCAGAGTTGTGCAGGTATTCCTGATCACTCCCGTAATATTACAAATTTTAATTATATGCAAGAGCACATACATCACATTGATGAATTAGCTCTGAGTCCCCTACCTGGTTGGTCTAATTCCCTTCCTTGGCCCTGGTGACATGTTTTGACAGGTCTGCTAGCTTTCGGTGGAGGACTCCTGTCCTCCTGCTGTGTTCTATGCTGTTGCTGTGGGATGTGGATGCAGTGCGTGCCCCGTGGTCACTGCAGGCTGCGGCGTGGGGGTGGAGTGTGGGGCCCAGGGCCCGCTCCCCTAAGTCCTCAGCACGTAGCCTTTGTCCTTTGACTCACTAATTCTTTGAGGAGGCTTTCCTAGGGAATGCCTTAGGTTGCCATATTGATGACAGCACCTTAGCCCATGTGTTAATTGGGTCTTTCCTCTTTTCTGTTATGTTGAAGGATCTCTTGATATATTCTGGATGTTAAACCTTCGTCATACTTACCTGGCAGGGAAGGTACCATGAGCACAAAGGTGGTCTTCTCTGGGTGAGGCTCATCCTTTGTACTCCAGATGTGCCGACCCCTGCCATTTCCCCAAACATGAGAAACTCGACCATATAATTTGTGGTAATGGGGGACTGTGTTTGCGCTCTCTCCTGTAAAGGGAAAAAAGAAAAAGAACCTTTATCAGATATCAGACATGTGGTTTCCAAATATATTCTCCCATTGCGTAGGTTTTGGTTTTACTTTCATGATAAGGTCTTTGAGGCACAAAAATTTTAATTTTCATGAGGTCCCCTTTATTTTTTTTTTCATGCTTGTGCTTTGGGTGAAAAGTCTAAGAAACCATTGCCTAACACAAGGTTCTGAAGATGCTTCCCTATATTTTCTTCCAGGTTTTTATATTTATATTTGGTAAAAAATGATAGTATCTTCATTTTTGAAAGAAGTAACAAACAGCGTTTAGGAAATATAGCAGATTTTATGTTGGACACAGGTCACATTCCTTTACAGAAATGAGCTAGTATTAGAAATAGTCTCTCATTATTCTTGTCCCCATTCCCCCTTCCTCCACCCATGTCTGTAATGATCCCATCGGCCAGTGATTCTAAACATTCATCTAGGCACTGCTAAAAGCCCAGAAATAAAGAAAGTCAGGTAATGATGATAAAGTTGATTAAATAATCATCATTAATATTATATAAAATAAAATATCAGGAAATTATTATCATAGTCTTCACTTGGGTAAAATATAATAAAAGTTACTAGTTATTTCAAATGTTACCCTCCAAGTGTTCCTCTATTGAATCATGAAGATATGTTGTTGCCTTAAAAAAATACTATGAAAAGTGAGCAGATGTCACTCGTGGTTGAGCAACTGCTTCTCATGTACGAAGTCCCAGGTTCAATTCCCAGTACCTCCTAAAAATTAAAACAAAACAAAACAAATGAAAGACCAACTTGGGAGAGCCAGTGTAGCTTAGAGGTTGAGCACCAGTTTCCCACAAATGAGGTCCTGGGTTTAAAAAAAACTGGAAAAATTCAAATGATGATAATTTAGGGTGGCTGCCTCTAACAGAAAAAAAAAAAGTGAAGAAAAGATAAGGATCAACATATTTTCATAAGTCCTCAGTTCAAATAACATTCCAAAACTCAAGACTTCCCTCTTCCTCCTCCCATACAGACAGATGCTTATTTTTTGCAACTGGGGAGGAGTAGGAATTGCCATAAAACACATGCCAAACCTCTCAGTGCAAAAAATTAATGCTAAAGAACTTCCAGGAAGATGGCAGAATAGAAAGACACGGGATGGTCTTTTCTCCCAGAAATAAAAGCGCGAGAGGAGGCAGAAATGGCCCGGGAAAAAATCTTCTAGGGTTTAGAACACCAGGAGAAGGCTGGATACAGCCCAGAAGAGAGAGGGGCAAAGCAAAAGAGCTGTGACCACAAAACTGTGAGTTAAAAGCTGCAGCTGCAGCTACAACTGCTGGCAACCTCCACCAGAGTAAAGACACTTGTGAATTCTCAGGCCTCTGGACCTGCGGCTACATATAAAGGGGGCCGGCCCTAGGAATCCACCTACCTAGGAAAGGGGAGAGAGGTGGACACAGTCTAAGACTGACTCAGATTTTGACCCACAAATTTGGTCTGCTCATCCCTGGAGCCCTTCCAGGCTGGGCGGGGCCACGCCCTCGTTTGTCCTGGGAGCCAGCACAGGACTAAAGAGATCCAGGACTCTCAGTCTCCCACTCTACTGACCGGGACTGTCTGAGGAGGATGCAGAGGGGGTGGAGTCATTTCCTAACTGGGAAAAGGGAGGGGGCTGCTAGCAGTTTCCCAGAGGAGAACTGCCCCTGAGAAAGTCTGAATTACAAAGCTCTGTCTCCAGGCAGGAACCTCTAGCATATAGATAAAATCCTTGCTGCAGTGCACACACCCCAACAAGGCTTGGAAGTGAGAGAGCTGCCAAAGAGTGCCATTTTCTGGCAGATCAAGGAAGTGCACGAGGAAATTAAAAGTAAATAAGTCAGAGGGGCTTTTTTCAGTCTTTATAGCCTCCCTCCCCAAGGCCTTGCGAAGGGGGTCTGCAATCCATTACTGGGTCCAGGGCCCAGATTTGAGCAACTAACAGGGACAAGCCTAAATAACAGTTTGAACCAAAAATCAAAGAACAGCAGTAAAATACAGCCTCCCACAATTAAACTCCTATGAAAGAGAAATTGAGCATCTGAGTGAACTCACCATCATAATCACATGCCTAGACATCAGCAAAAATTACAAACCATACTAAGAAAATGGAATACATGGCCCAGAAAAGGACTATATCAAAGCCCCAGATGAGACACAGAATTTGAGACAACTAATCAATGAGATTTACAAAAACTTCCAAAATAAAATTAATGGGTCGAAAGACAATATGGATAAGAATATAAAGGATATCAAGAAGACACTGAGCAAGCACAAAGAAGCATTTAAAAACCTAAATAGAAAATAACAGAGCTCATGGGAATGAAAAACATGATAGGAGAGACCAAAATCATACAACAGTAGACTCAGAATGATAGAAGAAAGAATAAATAATAGAGAAGACAAAACAGCTGAAATTGAAGAGAGAAAAGAATGGAAAAATTGAGCAGAGTCTCAGGGAGGTGAATGATAACATGTAGCACAACAAGATATGTATCATGGGAGTTACAGAAGGAGAAGAGAAGGGAAAGGGGGCAGAAAGAGTATTGGAGGAAATAATACCTGAGGATTTCCCAACTCTTATGAAAGAAATGAACTTACAAGTCCAAGAAACACTGCATATCCCAACCACAATAAATGCAAATAGACCTATTTCAAGACACATAGTACGCGGAATGTCAAATGTCAATGAGAAAGAAAATTCTGAGGGCAACAAGGGAGAAGAAAACTATCACATACAAGGGGTGCCCAGTAAGACTTAGTGCAGATTTCTCATCAGAAACCATGCAGGTGAGAAGACAGTAGTATGACACAATTAGGATACTAACGACAAAAACTGCCAACTGAGAATTCTTTATCTTCAAAATTATCCTTCAAATATGAAGATGAGTTTAAAACATTCACAAACAAACAGAAACAGAGTTCATAAAAAGAATTCACCTTTGCAGGAAATATTAAAGGAAATTTTAGAGCCTAAAAGAAAAAGACAGGAGAGAGTGGCTTGAAGGAGAGTATAGAAGACAAGAATAGTAGAAAGAATAACGAAAAGAATGAAAAAAATGAACAAAAATAAGATACGACATATGAAAACCAAAGAAAAAAAAGGTAGAAATAAGTAAAACATTTACAGTATTATCATTTAATGTGAATGGATTAAACTTCCCAATCAAAAATATATGCTGACAGAGTGGATAAAACAACAACAACAAAGATGAGCCATCCATATGCTGTCTACAAGACACAAGGATACAAACCAGCTGAAATTAAAAGTTGCTCCATGCAAACAGTAACCAAAAACGAGCAAGCATAGCTATACTAATAGTGGATAAAACAAACTTTAAATTAAAAAGTTGTAAGAGATACAGAAGGACATTATATATAAATAAAAGGGAAAATCCACCAGAAAGAAATAATAGTCATAAATATCTGTGCACCTAACCATGATGCCCCAAAATACATGAGGCAACTTCAACACACCACTCACATTATTAGACAATTAGACTAAAGATCAACAAGGAAACAGAGAACTCAAACAAGATGATAATGAGCTAGATCTAACAGACATGTACAGAATATTGCACCCAAACTTGGTGAGTTATATATTCTTCTCAAGTGTTCATGGATCTTTCTCCAGAATAGACTACATGTTAAGTCACAAGGCAGGTCTCAATAAATATAAAAAGCACCTTCTCAGATTATAACAGAATGAAACTGGAAATCAATAATAGATGGGAAAGGGGACAGATATGGCTCAAGTGGCTGAGCACTTGCTTCCCACATGGGAGGGCCCAGTTCAGTTCCCAGTGCCTCTTAAAAAAAAAAAAAAACCAAAAAACAAACAAACAAAAGAAAAAATGAACTCAGGTAAACATGTGTGGCTCAGTTGTTGAGTACTGACTTCCTACATATAGGATCTGGTTTATCCTTGGCCCAATTACCTATAATAATAATAATAATAAATGGGAAAAATGTAAATTCACAAAAGAGTGGAGGCTGAAAAACACACTCCTAAATGTTCAGTGGGTAAAAGAGGAAATTATAAGTGAAATTAGTAAATACATTGAGATGAATGAAAATGAGAACACAGTTTATCAAAACTCATGTGCTACAGTGAAGGTGGTGCCAAGAGAGAAATTTATAGCCCTAAATGCCTATGTTTGCTGCGCTAAGTCAGCAATCAGTTGCCTTGAAGGGCAAGGTGGCATATAATTTAAAGAAATAAAGGACAGGGGGAGAGACACAAGAGGAGTTAAAGATGGGACCAGTGACTCACAGCTTCTGGAACTGAGAGCCTCAACCCTAGTTTCCACATAGTATTTATTTGGAAACTAACGAGTAGCTGTTTGCTATCAGAACTGCAACATTTACAATAACAGGAAGGAATTGCAACATCTACAATAAGGTAACATTTACAATAACAGGAAGCAATTTCAACATCATCTACAATAACATGAAGCAACAAAGAGGTAAACCAGTTTCCCACAACACATCCCCCTTTTTGTTTTCATAAAGCAACGAAGGCAGATTAGGTGGTTTCTTACTGCCTCATATACTGAAGGGCTCATTGTGTGCTTATCGTTTAAGTAACAATGTCAAATCAGAGAACAGCATTTTATACATAGTTCATAACTACAGCAGATTATGCAAACTTCCAACTAGCAGATGATTTATTTCTCATGGACTTCATAAGATGTTCTGCTAGCAACGCTATATAGGCCATTACTCAATTAAAAAATGACCTCATTTTTCCCAGTTTGTATAGTGCTCTTAGCATCTTCACTGGATCTGGGGCCACATATGATTCATAGGCTAACTCAATAACCACCTTCTCCCTCTTTTATTATTATTATTATTATTATTATTATTATTTAAACAGCCTGCTGGAGGTCCTCCTACTCCCATGAAGAACCTTTCCTAATTAACACATCTTAGTGAGGGATAAAAGATTTTATTATTCCAACAATATTACAAATTCTGTTAACATAAGAAAACATTATACTTTATCAATGACAGCAGAGAATATAGTTTTGTCTTACCCAACCAAACAACATTTAATAATGTCATAGAGTAGCAGGGACCTTACAGCTTGTCCCAATTGTTTGCCTCTTCCAGGCTCTTAAGATACCATTGTCTCTGATGCCTCTTACTAGGATTACCGCCACAGGTTTCTTCTATGCAGCCAGATTCATTGCCATTAGGCCAGGGCAGAAAGCCTTGAGGAAGAACTGCAAAAGTCCACTGCTGACCTTTTCACACAGTTTTTGTACTTTTGGTATTCATTCATGTTCATTTTCTTTTTACAAAACACATTAACTCACTGAATGCTACCACAATACTTTTACAACTTGCTATATGCATAGTAGTTTTGTCCTGCGTATTTCCATTTTCTGACTTTATAAAACTAACCATTTTATTTTAGGACAAAATACACCTTATAACATTCCAGTAAGCATTCCCACAAACTTTTTACCTTTTTCAATATTTGCCTAACTTTTACATCTTTCATTTTATCCTTTCTTTCTCTCTTTTTTCCTTTTTCCTTTTTTTTTCTTTCTCTTTCTTTTTCTTTCTTCCTTCCTTTTTCTCTCTTTCTTTCTAGGTACTCACCCTTCTCTGGGCACCCTCCCTCCTCTGGGCACTTGCCTTTCTCTGGGCACATGCCCTTCTCTTTTTCTTTTTCTTCTTAACACATACTGAAACAATTGCAACACACACACTGACATGGAACAGACAAACACAAAAACAGTTCCAAATCTACTAACCTAGAATTTCTTCATTGATTTTAATTGGACTTTTTATATGCTCTCTTGCTGCCCTGTCTTCTGCCTTTTCTGTTTCTTTCCTCTAACATTCTTTATGTTAACTCTTCCTCTTGGTTTCTTTTCTAATCCAACTTTTATTTTCCAGTTTTCCTCCTCTCAATTTCCTTCTTAACCTCTTTCTGTCTCCCAAGTCATACTTGCTTTATGATGCCATGCTTGAACAAGTTCTGTAGTTTAGATACTTTGATGTAAAGTCATTCTAGTCCAGAGTGAGACTCAGTCATGCAGTTTCCAGCATCTGTCTCTCCATTTGCACGACTGGAGGTTCTGGGCTCACAGGAAATTTTGTCATCTCTTGGCACTCATGGCATGGCTCCATCCATTGAGCTGGCACCCACACAGGAAGTTCTCCATCTCCTGGGGAAATACAAGCAAAACTTCAAGGACTTCAAAGGCTTTCCAAACCATTTGGGGCTCTGCACCATCACACCAAAAGTTTCGCTCGAGGTGATCCTTCTTCCCTTCAGGTCCCTGTTTGGGCTCCAGTTGCTGAGCTTCCCTTCATGCCCCACGTTGGGTGCCAGTTGCTGCACTAAGTCAGCAATCAGTTGCCCTGAAGGGAAGGTGGCGTATAATTTAAAGAAATAAAGGATAGGGAGAGAGACATGAGAGAAGTTAAAGAAAGGACCAGGGGACTCACAGCTTCTGGAACTGAATAAGTAGTATTTATTTGGAAACTAATGAGCAGCTGTTTGCTATCAAAACTGCAACATTTACAATAACAGGAAGCAAAAAAGAGGTAAGCCAGTTTCCCACAACATATATTAAAAAAGAATAAAGAGCTAAAATCAAAGATCAAACTTAACTAGAAAAACTAAATAAAGGAAAAGAAACCTGTCCCAAATCAAGCAGAAGGAAAGAAATAATAAATATTAGCACAGAAGTAAATGAACTTGAGAACAAAAAGAAAACAACATAGAAAATCAACAAAACCAAAACCTGGTTCTTCGAGGAGATCAATAAAATTGACAAAGCCCTAGCTAGATTAACAAAGAAAAAAAGAGAGAAGATGCAAATAAATACAATCAGAAGTGAAAGGGGAGAAGTTACAACTGACCCCTACAGAAATAAAAAGGATCATAAGAGGATGTTATGAGAAACTGTATGCCAACAAACTAGATAACCTGGATGAAATGGACAAATTCCTAGAAATGCACAAACAACCCACAATGATGCTATAAGAAATACAGGAACTTAACAAACCAATCACATTTAAAGAGATTGAATCCATCATAAAAAATCTCCCAATATCAAAGCCAGATAAAGGTACCACAAGAAAATAAAATTAGAGACCAATCTCTCTGATGAACATAGATGCAAAAATTCTCAACAAAATACTTGCAAAGAGAATTCAACAGCATATCAACAGACTTATACACCACGACCAAGTGGGATTTATTCCTGGTATGCAAGGATGGTTCAATATAGAAAATCAATTAATGTAATACACCACATTAAAAAATTGAAGGAAAAGAGCCACATCATCATTTCAATTGATGCATAAAAGGCATTGGACAAAATCCAACATCATTTCTTGATTAAAAATTATATATTTTGAAAGATAAAAATTGAAGGAAAATTACTCAATATAATAAAGGACATATATGAAAATTACACAGCAAACATTGTACTCAAGGAAAAAAGGTTGAAAGCTTTCCCTCTAAGATTGAGAACAAGGCAAAGATGCCCAATGTAACCATGGTTATTATTCAACATTGTACTAGAAGTTCTAGCTAGAGCAATTAAACAAGAAAAAAAAAAAAGGCACCCAAATAGGAAAAGAGAAAGTAAAACTCTCATTACTTGTGGATGAAATGATCCTAAATTTAGAAAATTGTGAAATGTTTACAACAAAGCTACTTGAGATAATAAACAAGTTCAGCAAAGTGGTCAACTACAAGGTCAATGCTCAAAATCAGTAATGTTTCTATACACTAGCATTCAACAATCTGAGGGGGAAATCAGGAGAAAAAATCCATTTATAACAACAACAAAAAGACTCAGATACCTAGGAATCAATTTAACCAAGGAAGTACAGGAACTATATGCAGAAAACTACAAAACAATGCTAAAAGAAATCAATGAAGACTTAAACAAATTGGAAGACATAAATAAATTGGATTGGAAGACTAAATATTGTGAAGATGTCAATCCTACCCAAAATGATTTATAGATTCAATGCATTACCAATCAAAATTCCAACAGCCTAATTCATTTGGAAGGGAAAGTGTACCCAAATAACAAAAAACATTCTTAAAAAAGAAAAAAAATGTGCAAGGAATTTCACTGCCTTACCTTGAAACATATTACACAGCTACAGTGGTCAAAATAGCATGTTATTGGTGGCGGACTTGGCCCAGTGGTTAGGGCGTCCGTCTACCACATGGGAGGTCTGCGGTTCAAACCCCGGGCCTCCTTGACTCGTGTGGAGCTGGCCCATGCGCGGTGCTGATGCGTGCAGGGAGTGCACTGCCACATGGGGGTGTCCCCCGTGTAGGGGAGCCCCATGCACAAGGAGTGCGCCCCGTAAGGAGAGCTGCCCAGAGCCAAAGAATGTGCAGCCTGCTCAGGAATGGTGCTGCACACATGTAGAGCTGACACAAGATGACGCAACAAAAAGAAACACAGATTTCCATGCCGCTGACAAGAACAGACACGGACAAAGAAGACGACGCAGCAAATAGACACAGAACAGACAACTGGGGGGGGGGAAGTGGAGAGAAATAAATAAATCTTTTTAAAAAATAGCATATTATTGGCATATAGATAGACACAACAATCAGTGGAATAGAACTGAGAGTCCAAAAATAAACCCTTACTTCTATGGCCAACTGGTTTTCAACAAACCCATCAAAGTCATATTAATAGGAAAAAGCAGTGTCTTCAACAAATTGTTGGGAGAAATGGATATCCATAACCAAAAGAATGAAAGATGGCCCTATTTCACTGCCTACACAAGAATCAAATCAAAATGGATCAAAGACCTAAATATAAAAGGCAGGACCATAAAGCTGCTAGAGGAAAATGTAGGGAAACATCTTAAAAGATCTTGTGGGTGAAGATACATATAACGAGCAGGAAAGTGTTGTACCCCCATCTTGGGGCATACTGATGATCTCAAACAGAGGAAAGGGTGTTCTTCAAGAGCATGGGTGGTTCCCAATGCAGGAGGACAAACTAGAGTGTCAAACCCTCAGAATTGGAAATATCTATGAATCTTGTCCTTCAAGCAGTGAAGCTTGGTTGTCACTGTGGGCCTTGAGGGGAGGGGGAAAGAGGAAGAGAATGGATGGAAGTGGGGGTAACTGGTGGGCAATGGAAGTGTTCCACAAGTTCATGCAATGATGAATATAAGCCATGTTAAATTTTGCCAACATTTAAAAATCTGTATAGTTTAAAATGTAAACCATAATGTAACCAAAAATTTAGAAAACTGTACAATCTAAAATATAAATCAAAATGTAAGCCATAATAGAACTGTGGCTGGTAATTATGATTCAATATCTGTACATCAGCTGTAGCAAATATAACATCCACATGTAAAATGATCATTGCAGAGGAAGTGGGAAAAGGGTTTGATGTTAGGTATATGGGAGTCCCCTATATTGCATATGTGACTTTACTGTGATCTAAAACTTTTTAGAAGACAAAATTAAAAGTAAAAAAAATAAAAAGGATGGAGACACTGAGGAAGGAATGGAGGAGATAGCCTTGCCACTGTACATGCAGAGCAACACCTGTAAGTCTGATGAAAGACAAAACGTCAAAAACAAACTTTTATGATATATTTCATTTTTAATAACCCAATTTATTTTTTACCTTATTTTGGCTTTTCTAAATTATTCTATATTCTTTTTCTAATCATTAAACCTGTCAATACTATTTTATTTTCCTTTAAATTTGACAATATATTAGACTTCATTTTTGAAGAAGTTTTGGATCACAAAGGGGTTCAACCATGGCAAGGGAGGAGCATTGGTGTGGGGTGTCATTGATGGGGGATGCATGGGTGGGAGGGAGTTCTCCAGGGCATGCGTATAGGGTATAGAGATATGTTTGGATGTTCATTGGGTGTTGTTACAGTGGATAGAATTACACATGACAACTGAGTGAGTGCTGAGTTTCCATCCTGGGGATGGAAACTTCCATTCATCCAATGGAAGAGTAACAATCCTCCAAGTGCAAGGACAAAGACTAGTGAAGAAGGATGGTCCAATAATGGGCCCTTGATACTGACGACTACACTTATGAGCCTGTGTGCTTGAAATTTAAACTAGGCCAAGAGCTGCAGGGTGCCTGAAGGTTACCTCCTGAGAGCTCCATGTTGCTCAAATGTGGCCAGTCTCTAAGGCAAACTCAGCATGTAAATGCATTACCTTCCCCCCCAGCATGGGACATGACTCCTGGGGATGAACCTCCCTGACACCAAGAGATTACTACCATCACCAGATGGTGATGCAACTGGAAAAAGACCTTGAATAAAAGGGGGAAATGGTAAAGACAAATGAGTTTATATGGCTAAGAGACTTCAAAATGAGTCAGAAGGTCATCAGAGGGGTCGCACTTACACACATCTCAGCAGGATCCCAGAGACAGCCAAAGGTGATACAACCCCAGGTACTGGTGCTGCTGATGGCTACAGAGATACACAGATTATATGGTCATGACATATTATTCTGGACTTCATTGCCTTGCCAGGGAGCCCTACTCTGGA
Source organism: Dasypus novemcinctus (assembly GCF_030445035.2). Taxonomy (NCBI): domain Eukaryota; kingdom Metazoa; phylum Chordata; class Mammalia; order Cingulata; family Dasypodidae; genus Dasypus; species Dasypus novemcinctus. The sequence continues at coordinate 124,070,430 of NC_080682.1, forward strand.
ATTTGTGCTCCTGATTGTGATGGAGCTGGATTCAGATGTGACCTCTCTACTCAAGCCTCTTCTGTCACTTTTACTGAACCTGTGGTTGGCCCTGGAGTTGGTGTATGCTCAGGAGACTTGAATCACTAGACAATCTTTGTGCCAGCTGGGTCCTGAAACTCAGCAGAGTTGCAACACCTACTCTTCCGTTCATTGGAATTACCCAGGTCAGCTAACAGGGAGGTGAGGATGGCCAACCACCATACTAGGGCACTGAGAGTATCTACAACTGCAAACAGGAGAATCACATCCATCAGCCATGTGGGATTTAAGTCCCCTCTTTATTTAGAGGTGGAGTGAATATCGCCATCCCAGGTTCCACAAGATGGAGGAATATAATATGGATTGCTGTGGACTTGCTGGTATTCTACTGTTAGAGGTTTGCAATAATTAACAAGCTATAGCTCAGTTTCCCCTGATATGCACTGGGGAAAGGCTAACCCCATCCCCCATAAGCCTACGTGTCCAAGGGCACGGCACTTCCCCACAGGTTAAATAAAGAACCACATAGAGACGGGAGTAAAGGGAAATGGAAACCTTCCCTATCTACATATCGGAGGGAGTTAAAATTTCTACAGAACAAAGAAACATCTGCTCCTGCAGCATTCCAAGAAACCGTAACTCCCTAACCCACTATCTTCTAGTCACTGTCAGGGAAAGTTTTCACCTCTAGGGCTTCCCATAGGCCCCTGCACCTCACTTGGACCCTCAACCCCCTCCCACCAATTACCATTCCCCCACCTAGGAAAGTTCTGTATAAATTCAAGTCCCCCCTTCCAGGAGTGGGCTAAAGTCTCTCTTCAGACCCCCACCATGCTGGTGTGGGGGGCCGAAGTCTGTTCTTCAGACCCCCTCTGTTGGGAGAGCTTCTCAATAAATCTTTCTTTGTCTATAGTCATTTCAGTCTCTGTGTCCCAGTAAGTGCCAAATTTTCTCTAACATCTACTGTAGAACTGTTGTGACTCTAGCAATAGAAGAAATTGTATCATTGATGTGGAGACAGTGGCCACGGGAGTTGCTGAGGACAGGGAGAGGGAGGAAGAGGTGTGATATGGGGCATTTTTGGGACTTGGAGTTGTCCTGAATGTTATTGCAGGGACAGATGCAGGACATGTTTATCCTGCCATAACCCACTGGAGGAACTGGGGGAGAGTGTGAACTACAGCGTAAACTATGGTCCATGCAGGGTGGCAATGCTCCAGGGTGCATTCACCAAATGCAATGAATGTGCCTCACTGATGAAAGGGGATGTTGATGTGGGAGGAGTGGGGTGGTGGGGATTTGGATTGGGGTATATGGGAATCCCTTATGTTTTTAATGTAAAGGTTTGTGTGATCTATTCATCTTTTAAAAAGACAATAAAAAAGAATTTTAAAAAGGATCATATATAATAAAATATTAATAAATTTTTTAAAACCTTGTGATAAGTAATGGTTTCTTGGACTTTATACATTATATATATATATAATATATATATTTTTACATGAGTAAAAAAGGAAAAAAATATGTGAATGGACCCTCCTTAAAATTAAACAATTTTGTACCTCACAGGACTTGGTCAAAAGGTCAAAAGACAGACTCAATGGGAGAAAATATTTGGCAATCACATAACTGATAAGGGTTCAATATCCATGATATTTAGAGACTCTACAAGTCATTGATAAAAAGACAAACTACCCAATTAAAAAATGGGTAAAAATCTTGAATAGACATTTGTCCAAAGAAGAAATGTAAATGGCAAAAAAAAAAAAATACCAAATGAAAAAAAGTTCAACATCACTAATGATTAGGGAAATGCAAATAAAAGCTACATAGATATAATTTCACACCATTTAGAATGGCCACTATTACAGAGAACTACAAATGTTAGAGATGATGTGAAAAGAAAGGAATGCTTACTCATTGCTGGTGGGAATGCAGAATGGTACAGCCAATGTGGAGGACAGTTTGGCAGTTCCTAGAGAAGTTTAATACAGATTTGCCATGTGACCCAGCAATACCACTACTGGGTATATACCCAGAAGAACTGAGAGCAGTGACACGAACAGAAATCTGCACTTTCATGTTCATAGCAGTATTGTTCATGATTGCAAAAAGATGGAAACAAGCCAAGTAACCATCAACGGATGAATAGATAAACAAGCTATGGTATATATACACAATGAAATATTATGGAGCTGTAAGAAATGAGGTCGCAAATCATATGACAACATGCATGAACCTGGAGGACATTATGTTGAGTGAAGCAAGCCAGACATAAAAGGACAAATACTATATGATTGTGCCATTGTGAAATAAACATATTGCATTATTTCATGGAGTTAATAACTTGACTATGGGTCACTAGAAAATAGAATGAGGTTAGTGACTGGAAAACTGAGGGTTAACTTGTGTAAAATTGGTTAAAAGGATATGTTTTAATCTTTGGAAATGAATAGAAAAGGTGAAAGGCCTACAGTACTACTAGCAGTACTGTACTATTATGTGTGACAGAAGTTTAAAGGGAAAGTCTAAGATCATGTATATTTCTAAAAAGAAAGTTAAAAAAAATGTAAGAGGGACCATATAGAATAGTAAAACCACATGAGAAATATGATGGGGCAAAATTGCATGTATGGGACCATTTTTCTTTGAAACTGAACAAATATATGTTAATACTACAAGATGTTAATATCAGACAAAAAAAAACACCACGTTTTGCTAAGTAAAAGAAACCAGACACAAAGTACAGCATATTGTATTATTCCGTTTATATAAAATGTTAATACAAACCAATTTATAAAGATGAAATTAGATTAGTGGTTATGTAGGGCTGGAGAAGGATAGAGGGATCGCAAGGTGATTGCTAAGGGGTATTGAGTTTTTTTTGGAGTAATGAAATTGTTCTAAAATTTTTTGAGCTGATGAATATACAATGTTGTGATTACACTAAAAGCCATTGATTACACACCTTGGATAGATTGTATAGCATGTGACTATATCTCAATAAACTATTTAAAAATAAATAAATGAGCTAGAAGAGCCAGAAATAGCAGCTTTGTACAGCAGGGGAAGCACAAAGACTGAGAGGTGAAGAAGCTTCTTTGTTTTTCTGTTTTTGCTTATTATTATCATTGAAATAACATAAAGGTTCTAATAATGATTGAAGTGATGAATGCACAATTATGTGATTATACCGAATAGCACTGATTGAACATTTTGGATATATTGTATGCTTTATTAATACATATGAATAAAATTGATTTGTTAAAAAGATGCTAATTAAACAGGAGGATTGGCAGGGGTTCGGTCCCTGAAGAGTGAAGGTAAATAGTCCTGAATAGCTGAGATACTTGCTGAAAGCAGGAGAAACATGGCAGGAAATGGAGGAAGGAAGTTTTGAATGACCTTATGGTCAATTGCTGAAATAGAAACTATTGGTCTCCTTTTGTACTGTTATCGTGTACATGTATTTTAAGTTTAATTTCTAATTTCTTTCTCCATATTGCATATAAAATGTAAATAGGTATGAGGATGGCACACCACTGAGATGGAATCCCGACAGCACTGGAGGAAGCATGGACATGGACCAGAAACACTGGACTTCCAGCTGGGCGCAGTGACTGAGACTTTGGGTTAATTCCCACCCCACAATAGAGTTGTCTCTATTTCCCTTCGGTTGTCAAGATCACTCTAGACATGGGTTCCTGAACTTCAGCAGACTTAGAATCACCTGAAGGGCTGGTTAAACACAGACTGCGTATGTCTAAATCAACCCATCTAGACTTTGCCTGAGACTTAGCACTTCTAACACGTCGATGTTGCTTGTCTGAGGACCTCCCTTGCAGAAAGAGCCGCTACCCTAGACAATACTCTGAACACATTTTTCTGTCATTTTAGAGGAGTACGTGTAGTTTTGCTTAAGTGAGAAAAATACGTAACTATCACTCGGGATCTGTTTTCTGGACATGTAACTATAGGAAGAATAAAGCATGTGGCTACTGTGCAGGCCACCATTGGAATACGTGGTCATTTGCTGGGGCGTTTGGCTCTTTAGCACCTGAAAACCCTTCCTACATTTGTGGAATGTCCACTCAGTGAGTCTTCACGGTTTCAGAACTCTTTTCTTCTTCGAGAATCTTTGGGGTCTAAGTACTTATTTTCTTTGCCCCTAGCAGCTGAGGCACAGTGGAGGGGTGGTGGTAGTTGGGGGGGCTGCGGGGGGGGGAGGTGGTCTCTAAAGCTAATGCTCCAGAGCTCAGGAATAGCGCCGTCTATGCCTTGCTGCTGCAGCCACACAGCCTCAGTGAGTTATTCCTGTGACATGGGTTTTTCTCTGGTGATAGCTGCCTGCTGCCTTGAGTCTGCCCACTTTTTATTTTTAGTGAAATTGTCTGATCTTGCCAGGGATTCTATGAGCTATGATTTTTTTTCTGCTCAAGTTTGTCAGAGTCAGTGTGTGTTGCTTCCAAAACAAAGCCTGGTGGACATAAAAAATACAGACCAATGATGATAAAAAGCTACAGATGAAATGGTTAACAACAGTTAACAACAAGCAAAGCACACTTTTCCCTGGGGTGAGAGTCCATTCCCCAGTGCCTGCACACACACCCAGTATGGAAAGCAAGTTTTTAAATGGAAGGCAAGCAGGAATTGCCTCACTTTAAATTCTGTACTTGCATATCTTAAATTTGGTTTCACCAAAATGAATCAAAAAAGAAAAAGCGAAGGAGAAGGTGTAGCTCAGTGCTTGAGCACCTGCTTCCCAGGTACGACATCCTGGGTTCTATCCCTGGTACTTCCTAAAAAAGAGAGAGAGAAAGAGAGAGAGAGACACAGAGAGAGAGAGAAGAGACAGACAGACAGAGACAAAGAGAGAGAGAGAATAAAATTCAGGAAAGCTGTATGTCCATTAGAGTAGAGTCTCTCTCCTTAATTGCTTAATTGTCCTTTGCTGGGGAAAGGGGTTTCTTCAGGCCAATAAAGAGAACAGAATCTTTCCCTTTTAAGCACATCAAAGTAAAAGCCACGTTTTGCTAAGATGCAGGTTTTATAGGGAGTCTATCTATCCATTCATCTTGACTGAACTTACATGCTCTTTAAATCTTTTTGGAAAGAAAACACGTGACAATGACTATAGATGGCTATAATCATCCTCTGTTTTTTAGACACTTAAAGGCCAGCTTTATTTAGTTCTAGGGTCTTTTCTCCTATTCCTCAATATGCAAAACTATACTTAAATATTTTATTAGTCATCACCTTTTAATTGAAAAGAAATTTTGTGAAATATTCCAACAATATTTTATATTTTAAAGATTTATTTATTGCCCCCCCCCTCCCGCCCCGCTTATTGTTTGCACTTGCTGTGTGCCAGGAACCAAACCTAGGATCTCTGATGTGGGAGGGAGGCATCTCATTACCTGAGCCACCTCCATTCCCTGCTTTGTTGTGTCTCTCATTATGTTTTTCTTCTTGTGTCTCTTGTTGCGTCATCTTGTTGCATCAGCTTGCCATGCCTGCCCATTGTACCAGATCACTGTCTTCTTTAGGAGGCATCAGGAACTGAACCAGGGACCTCCCATGTGGTAGGCAGGAACTCAATCACTTGAGCCACATCTGCTTCCCCAATATTTTATTTATTAAAAGAAAATTCAAGAAAAAAGAATAAAAGAAAGAAAGAAAATTTTTTTTTAAGTTCATAGAAAATTTTTTAAAAATTGTGTCAGACATTAAGTTTTGTTATACTTGGATGACTTGTGTGTGCTTCAGGACTTAGAAGAGGATGTTATGATTATGGTCATTGAGAAGGACAAAGAACATTTATTGAACCAGGCATTTTACATACCCTTGGACCATATAATGATTCTCAATCTTTTTACCCTTTTTCCATGAATAAGCCAGAGTCTGCAATAACTTCATCACCAGATCATATGAATCCCCTTCACTTACTCATTAATAGCCTTGCATGTCTAAATCTAAGAGAAGGCATTCTGAATGAAAGGTGAGCCAGTAGTGAGAAGAGCTGACAAATGTCTGGCAGCCATTCTTTAGGGTGGTCTGAGAGTTAGACAGTAGGAAATAAACACTGGATCCCAAATACTGGTAATGCAGTTCAGCAAAAAATGGGGTTGATCTTAATTACGGATAAGGATTATATATTGTTATTGTAATTAATTAGATTGTCCTTGGTCAGTACCAAGAAGAGCAATGGATAATTAAAGAGTCTCAGCTCATCGATTAAAAATATGAAATGATTTTTGTTTTTCCAATAACTGCCTCGTATTTTAAATTAACACCCTTTCCTGCTCTTTTGCCTTTTTAGAGGTCTTTGGACAACACTGTGTAAGAGGGTCAGGGGCTTGCCTGGCCATCTGCCATGTAACAATGCCTCCTCCATCTGCAGATAGGTGGACGTGCTAGAGCGTCACTGGGGTGTACAGAAGGGCCTCCCTTGGGCCAGCCTGCCCTGTGTGGCCGGTTCTCTCTGTGGGCGTTGAGGTCTCCTGGTCTCCGTGGATTTTATTTGCACGTGCTTCTCTGGGGTGGTCTTCCATGAAGGGAGTGAGATTTGAAAGCTGCATCACGTGGTCTTTGGTCAGAAATTTATTGTAAGTTTAATGGGAAAGTTTCGGAAGGTTTTGAATGCTAACATGATCTAATTGTTACTTTGGAAGAACACTCTTGTTAGTCATAGATGGACTGAATGGGAACAAAGGGGGAGCTGGGGAGACTAGTTAGCAGGCTATTGCAGAGGCTTAGGTGAGAGATACTTACGGCTAAGATTAGAGGAAAGCTGTGAAGTTGACGAACAGCTAGAGTCAAGCTATGTTTTGATTGCCGAGCCAATAGAATTTACTAATGCATTGGATGTAAGGTGTGAAAGAAAATAAAGAGTGAAGGGCCAAAGGCTGAGGGGCACCAAAAATCTGTAAGGCAGTCTTTAAAATCAGTGGAGAAGGTGGCAGAACATACTGGGTACTCATCTGGGGACAATGATAAGAAAATGAAGCAAGGGATATAATCAGATGGTAGCAACTTTGAGGGAGAATTCAGCAGAATAATTCCAACAGCGGAAAGGTCTGTTCTTCCTCTCTGATCCCATGAGTCAAAGGAGAGGAAAGAGAAGGAAACTTATATTTCAGGAAAGTGGAGTCACCAAGGGAAAATATGTGTCAGGCCAGATGACGTAGAGAAAGGAAGGTGAAGAATCTAAGGGGATTTATTCACAGTCAAATGATACTGAAGATTCAGAGGGACTGAGGCTCTAAGAGTGAGAAGCTAGAAGACAAGCATGTGGAAAGAAAAGGCCCTAGGGGGCCCCTGATTTGGGCATTATTAGGTAAAAGGCATCATGGACAAGAAATTGGAGGAATGTGTTAAGGACGAGAATTGGTAAACAGGGAGCTCTGGGTTCAGGCCAAGTTAAACAACTTACCCCTGCCCAGGTTCCAACTGGAATGTTCGTAGGTCCATTCAGTGTGGATGGAGGGCATGGGTGGGTGTCCTCTCTCTGCTGTATACTTTAACTTAGTGTGTTTTTCCTGATTTCTACATTTATTGTTGAGTAGAGTAATTGTGACATCAGAAGGAGATCATCCAATCATGGCTTACTGCTCTTCTTTTAAAATTTCTTCTCACTTAATGCTTTTATTTTGTTTTATTTTTTTAAAGATTTATTTTTTATTTATTTCTCTCCCTTCCCCCCCTTCACTCCCCAGTTGTCTGCTCTCTGTCCATTCACTGCGTGTTCTTTTGTGACCACTCTATCCTTATCAGAGGCACCGGAAATCTGTGTTTCTTTTTGTTGCCTCGCCTTGTTGTGTCAGCTCTCCGTGTGTGCAGCGCCATTCATGGGCAGGCTGCACTTTCTTTAGCGCTTGGTGGCTCTCCTTACAGGGTGCACTCCTTGCGCGTGGGGCTCCCCTACACGGGGACACCCCTGCGTGGCACAGCACTCCTTGAGCGCATCAGCACTGTGCATGGGCCAGCTCCACTCGGGTCAAGGAGGCCCGAGGTTTGAACCACGGACCTCCCATATGGTAGGCGGGCGCCCTATCCATAGGGCCAGGTCCATTTCCCTCACTTAATGCTTTTAATCGTTTACTCTTTTACCTACACTTCTCTCTCCTCTCATCTCACCTACACTAAGTTTTTGGTATATTGTTTAATGTACCAAAATTTGAACACCTATTTTAAGTTTGACATTGTTTTTTGACAATTTTTGAAACAGAATTTTGGAAACATTCAACTGGAAGTTGTTTCCTATCACAGATTATGCCCACTTAACAACAACCTTTCACTTTCTTGGCAAGTGAACATTGCTGTCTGGGTGACCATATCATTGTATGGACCTATTATAATTTCATCTAGCAATGCTACCTTGTGGCATCAATGATGGCATAATGTCCATATCTATATAGTGAGTATGTCACTGATACCTCTCATATGAAGGATGAGACAAGATTGCCAAACAAAATATGCCATTTGTTACACAGGCAGCTGGTGAGGCTGTGGGTTTGACAAATATCTGACTATTTTATTATCAGGCTAAACATTCATTCTCTATTACATCTTAATTATTGGAATGTTTTTTGAGGCGTTTACATTTATTATTTTATGAGCACACGTCACACTTTGTTTTCAAACCACGCCATAACGCACTTGATGGGACTTTTGAACTTAAGAGTTTCAAGATTACCTCTGCTAGTATCTAAGAAGAGGAAAAAAATGTTTATATAAGTACTTGATGAATGGAGAAAATGGTCTCTTGTTAGAGGCTCACTGAATAATAGGATGATCAAATGTGCCCAATTGTTTTACTGTGAGGCTGATTTTTCCAATTTTTGGCTTTGAGGGAAAGGTTAAAAGGAGTTGTGCATAAGTCAACAATGTTTTGTTAAGTGTGCTTTGCAAGGTGCAAAGGTGCTAATAATTAGAAAGTATTTGTGATAACAGGCTCCTGTTACAAGCTTAATTAAGAGGGAATCTGAATGATTGCAGTATCTATATTAACAAAAGACTGAGGATTTGCTGAAACAACTAACTGGACTTTTTACAATGGACTATCAAGCTACAGATTGCAGATGTCAACTGAGGCAGCGACAACGTTCGTATATAAGGTAATACTCCTCCTTCATGGTACTCTTTTCATTTAACTATCTGTTCAATATCTGCTTTATAATTTATAGCAAGCTTCATAGAGGCAAGAATTTTGCACAATGCCTCTCATGCTATAGACTCTCAAGAGATTGTGAGTGAATGAATTATCTAATTTTGATTTGGGAAGCTAAATCAAGCTGGAAATTGGTTCTAAAGAATATACTAATTTCTTCTATTTAGTCAGACTTCAGTTATCTGCAAAACTGGGGATGGGAGTGGGAGGAAACAAATTTCACAAATAATTTAATGTCATTATCGTTAGTTTCTATCTTCATTTCCAATGAAACTTTTTTCTAGAGATAGCTTTTATCTTCCTCTTGAGAGATAAATTAATAGTAAATGGTGCCATGGGTAGTAGATACAATAAGTCAAGAGCCTAGAGATTAACAAATTATGTAATCAATCGTCAAAAGATGTGTGAACCAATTTGCGTGTTTACAGTCACGAATAATATACATATATTACTTGTACCATGGAAGAGACCTTTGCCATCTGACTGTTAAGGTGGAAACCAGGTAGTTATTAAAGTCCCAATATTAGTTAATAGTACAACATATTAAACAAATTCTGGATGCTCTTTTAATTACTTACCTTATAGGAGGATAGTTATCTTCATTGGCTATTACTCCTGTTTGAATAACATGTGCTGAGGCTGTTGTGTGCGTGTATTTATTTTGTTATAAAAATGATCTTTGGAAAAACTCAAAGGTATTCATTTCTAATAGAGAAAATTCTGGAGGCATCAACTAAGGAATGTCAAAGGGGCTAGTAGCTGAAAGAGCAAAAGCTGGTTAGCGGGGGCTTTCATGACATACATTTTTGAAATCAATTAGTTGACTAGAGGTATCTAGTTTGAGGTTAACTATCAGGGATCCTACAAAAGTTCCAAGGGGTAAACCACAAGGCACATTACAGTCTAAGAAAAGTAAATTAGTCCCCAATTTGACAGTGGAGTGAGACATTTTAGGGCTCCATTCCTGGACAAAAGTTTTGAACAACCAGCAAGAAGTGGCAGAAACATCTTTCTTAAAGCTCCAGAAAACAGTTAAATGATTGTAGTAACAGGGCAAGCACCAAATCAACAAAAATGTGTACATCAAAGCAGTAGGTGTAATCTAAAGTTTAAATAAATAAATAAATAAAACTTACAGAGGAAAAACAGCAACAACAATAATAATTTTTGCTTATGATTTTTGTGGCACCCTGGCTGCCCCCCTCACCTCTCTCAGGTGGGGTTACAGAGATCTTTCGTGGTAGGTGCACGCAAGCTAAGAAAGTTAAGGGTTAGGAATTAACAAATAATTATGTTTACTAAATCATACAGCTGACTTTACAACATGAAATAGCCGAAGGCTGAAATGTGAAATGACCTTCGAGACAATCCTTTGTGACGGTCGTTCTTTGTGATGGTTTCTCCCTGTTTATGATTACTCTGGCCTCAGCCTCACCTTGTGTGTACTTGCCGTCGTGATGGTGTGGAGTTTGAGATTATTTTACGAATTCCCAAAAGAGAAAGATTTTGTTTGTGGACTAATCCACTCCTGTGGGCGTGAGACCCTTTCAACTGGACTTCGTCAGGGAGGCGTGACTCAGGTTGAGTCTCTGTCCTTTTGCTGGGTCTGATGTAAAACAGAGACAGAGAGAGACAGACACAGGAGCAAGGAAGCGCCATACTTGATCCCGCCATGTTGAGGCAGGTTGGTGTGGGAGACGGGGAAGGCGGCTGGTCTGAACTTGGCCATGGGTCACTGCCTGGAAACCACCAGAGGGAAGGGAGCTGATTGAGAACAAAGCCCGCCAAGACCCTGGCCACGAGGTCCCATTTGAACCTTCCAGGCTCCAAAGAAGCCCCAGAAGCCCCCAAACAGAAAGGCCTCCCCATTGGTTCCCTGAAAGCTGAGGGTGAAGGAAGAAAGACACAGAGCTGAGGTCCCTTATGGGGGCCCACCTTGCACGTCTTACCCTGTAGCCTGCCCACACTCAAGTCTCGGGTGTGTACTCTCTTTTCTTGTTTCTTAATAAACTTTTTACTCCCTTGCCTGCCCTATGGCATGTCCTTAAATTCCTTTATGCGACGTTGCCAAGAACCTGGAAACAGGAGCTCAGGTAGCAATGTGAGAAAGATTTCACCCACAGCTGAGCTGCAAAGGGAGAAGCTCCATGAGGCTCCAGGAGCTGAGGCCAGGGACAGAGAGGAGGCCCCGTAAGAGGCAAGCCTGTGCCAGGTTTGCCGACAGCCGCAGAAAGGAGAGACCTCACTGAGCGCAGTGGCCACGCTGCTTTGCCACGTGCTTTTTGACTGTGGTGAGAAAGCACCTCTTATGGTGCCCTGATTTGGACTTTTCACAGCCTTGGAACTGTAAGTTCTTACACCCAATAAATCCCCTTTCTAAAAGCCAACATTTCTGGTACTTTGCATCAACAGCCCTCTGGCTGGCTGAAACAGGTGGCAATCATTCCATCCTGTCCTGTTTGATACTATGTGAAGAACCTTGTAACTCGCCTTTGCTCTGTATACCCTTTCTCAGAATCTTGTGACTTTCACTCATTTGATACTAACCCCCATCCTGTTCAACCCCTTAAATGTTTATTAATGAAGGAAATTGTGCCAGCTCCACCCCAATAACTCATTAGCACCTGATGATATAAAATATGAAAATTACTGCAGTTGCAGGAAGCAGTTTTTTGGGCCACTAAAACCTTTGCGTGTGCAAACAAACTCTTTCTCTCTTTGAAACCCAAGTATCTCATGAATTGATCTTTAAGGTACATCAAGAGGGAGCCCATTTTTTCTCTGTATTACAGGGTTTCAGTGTGGGGAGATGGGAACATTTTAGTAGTAGAAGGTAGTGAAGGTACTGCAATATTGTGACTGAATAATCCCGCTGAATGACATGCTTGGGAGTGGTTGAGATGGAAACATCTATGCTGTATAAATCTTCCCACCATGAAAAAAAAAAAGAGCAACTAAAGGGACAAAGACAAATGCAATACATGATGCTGGATGGGATATAGCAAGGGAGGAGAAAAGGCTCAAAGGAACATTATTGGAACATGTGAAGAAAAGCAAAATATTGACTGTAAGCTGTGAATATCCTTTTCCTTAAGAAATGTACATGGCACTAATAAGTGTTCATGGAGCGTGATGTATACAATCTATACTCAGGTGTTCAGAAAACGGATTGATACAATTTAATAGAATGATAGGGCAAATGTGGCAAAATGTTAAAATGCTGGATCTTGGTGTCTGGGGAGATAGAGGTATGTTGGAGTTCTCCGTATGGAGTTTGTATTAAATTTGTCACTGTCCTGTAAGTTCGAAAGCATTTCAAAATTAGAAGTAAAAATAAAAAATTACAAAGAAACTCTTTCTGGCAACCTGGTGGGAGCAGGAACTGCCTTAGCCAAGGTCACCAGGCTCCAGGCGACGCGACTAGGTTTGGGGTGTAACCAGCGATGCGATTCCACCGCCTCGACCAGTTACTCAGGAGGTCACCGCTGCTTTCTTGGGTTGCAAAACTGCTCTTGGTTGGACCCGAGGCGCCGGCGTGCACCGCTAAGCTCGGCCTCCGCGGTGAGGGCGGATGGAGGAGTTCTGTTCACAAGGCTCCCGCTGTGCACAGCTTGGAAACCATTTCCAGCAGCGATGCTCCCCAAGGCAAGAGCCGGCTCAGGGCTGGAGGGCGGCAGGACGCTCGCGGAGCCCTGCGCGGCGCTGTCCGGCCAAGTCGGTGAAGCACGCGGTTACAGGGGACAAAGCAGGGCCGCGAGAGGCGGCTCGCCCAGGCCGGGAGAGCAAGAGCCCCGCACCGCAGCCGGGGCGCGCGGGACCCGCCAGCGCCTGCGGGGCAGCAGGACGCGGAACGCTGCGAGGCTGCGAGCGGGAACCCAGCGCAGGGGGGCGGCCGCAGAGAAGCCCGCCGGGCCGGAGGGGCCGCGGGGAGAGGCGGCGCCCGCCCCCCGCCAGCGCTTCCCCGCCCCGCCTACGGGCCGCTCCAGGGCGCGCGGACCAGCCCTCGGGCCCCGCGCCGCCCGCGCAGTGCAGGTGGCTGCCCGGGAGCGCGGGGCCGGGAGCGCGGGGCCGGGAGCGCGGAGCTGGGTCTACCCGCGCGGGGCCAGGAGCTGCGGGGCCTCCCGCGCCGGGCGGGGCGGGGGCGACGGGGCCTCCTCGCGCGGGGCCAGGAGCTGCGGGGCCTCCCGCGCGGGGCGGGACGGGGGCGGCGGGGCCTCCTCGCGCGGGGCCAGGAGCTGCGGGGCCTCCCGCGCGGGGCGGGACGGGGCGCGGCCTCCCCACGCCGGGCTCTGCGGGGGCGGGTCTTGCGCGCGGGCGGCGCCGGGCGCTCACGCGGGCTCCTGCGGTTGCTCCACAGCCCCGAGGGCCGCGGGGGCGGCTGGCGCGCGAAGCTGCGCCTGGAGGAGGCCATGGCGAGGTCCCGGGGCCGCCTGTACCTGTGGATGTGCTTGGCCGCGGCGCTGGCGTCTTTCCTGGCGGGGTTTATGATGGGTAAGTGCAGGGGCCCCTTCGCCTGGCGCGGGGCGCGCTCCTGCCCGGGGAGGCGAGGGGGGATCTCGGGGCCCCTGAGCTCAAGGCGGACCCTGGGAGCGCCGCGAAGCCAGACCCGAGCGCAGGGGAGCGGGGCCTTACCCTCGCTAGAGGGACGAATTCACGTTTATTACTCGCCACCTGCAGGGTACTGGGAAGGGCGGTTGGAAAGACAGCTTAGAAACTCTCACCATCCGCAGAGAGGAAGAAGCGGTTTCCTTTCCAAGGAATATTAATGAGTTAGAACTTCCAACTAGTGTGTGTGCCAGGGACTGTGTGACAAACTACATACCCCGGGGAAAGAAGCCTTAAAGACTATCGGAGAAAATTAAAGAACATCCCTAAATACGCGTTTCAACAAACTCAGCGTTTACTGTGCACATCAAAATTTAAAGGATTTCTACTTTCTTTTCTCCACCTCCCCCTTTTTTTTTTTTCTTTCTTAGAGAAGTTGTGGGTTTACAGAACAGCTTTGCATAAAATACAGGATTCTGGTGTGCCTCCCTATTATTAACACCTTGCATTTGGTGTGGAATATTTGTTGCAATTAAGGTTCTTTTTACATTCAATATAAACTTTTATTTATTTATTTAAGCTCACCGTGATGTTTCTTAGGTAAGGACAAATATTTTTTGGCTTCTGTTTTTTTTTTTTTTAAACTAAAAGCAATTGTGTGTGTGTAACTGAAAAAGTAACAGATGTGTTTTGACTTACTGAATTACATTTTAAGCAATTGCTAACCTTCTGATATTTTACACTGTAGCCAAAAGAAAGTACCAATACTTGGGAAAGCTTACTGATTCATAACCTTGATGCATGTGAGCCTTGTGAAGTAGCCAAAAGCAGAAAAATCACTGTAAAACCCAGATGCCTCGTGTCCTTAATGCTGGTGCTGTGTTTTGAGTTGCATGGCCGCACCCACTAACTGCACAGTGTGGGACATCTGGCCACTGCCCCTGCTAGTGTCTCACGATCTGATCTGGCAACCCTGAAGTTCCCAGGGCCTGCCTCTTACCCATTGCTTATTAAAATAGGTCAGCTGGAACTGATCATCCCAAATTCCTAAGTTACCTTGCTAAACCAAAGCAGTTCTCATCAAACTTGGTCCTCCTGATACGCAAAATAGCCTAAGCTCGAAAGCAAGTGATCTAGCATGCCATCAGCCTGCGTGTTGAGTAGACTGTCTGTAACCTCCTGATCGCTGTAAGCACCCGGAACCTGCCAGACACGAAGTCAGGTCAGGGAGGCAGGTTTACGACCAATAGGTCTTCTCTGCTCCCTGCTTCCCATCAGCAATAAATGCTCTCTCTCTTTGGACCTCGGGTGTCGCGGTCCCCTTAGCTGCCCAAAGCCTGCATTGATGAGTAACGCGCGTTTCCGCCCCCAGGCTGGTTTGTTAAGCCTCTCAAAGAAACAGCCACTTCACCTCGCTATCATCAAAGTATGCGGTGGAAACTGTTATCAGAAATGAAAGCGGAAAACATTAGAACCTTTCTTCGGTAAGTTTGTTTTCTGTATTATACCTTAAAAACAAATTGTTTAAGCTGGGGCCCCGCCCCAACATTAGGAAGGGGGAAGAGGAAAGGTCTTAAAAGGGCCTGGGACGCGGGTGTGGCTCAAGCAGTTGGGCACCTGCCTACCACATGAGAGGTCCCAGTTTTGGTGCCTCCTAAAGAAGACGAGGACAGCCAGCTGGCACGGTGAACTGATGCAACAAGATGATACAATGAAGAGACACAATGAGGAAACACGATGAGAGACACAACAAGTGGGGAGTGGAGGTAGCTCAAGTGGTTGAGCACCTCCCTCCCACATGGGAAGTCCTGGGTTCACTTCGTAGTGCCTCCTAAAAAGAAGATGAGCACACAACAGAAAGAGCAGACAGCAAGTGCAAACAATGAGGGGAGAGAGAGAAATACATAAATCTTAAAAAAAAAAAAAAAAGGCCCAACCTGGGGCCCCATGTGTGTGTCTCACCCTGTAGCACATCTGCACCCATGTCTCAGGTTGAATACTTAACCTCGTTTCCAGTTTTCTTGTTTCTTACTACCCTCAGTACTCCCTTGCCTACCCTAAAAAAATCTTTAAAGTGATTCAGAGTGAAAAGTTTGTAAAATACAGGTTTTATTCATGTGGGCAATCTTATTTGCATAAAGTTGTATATTAGTAATTTATGATAGTTTAAAATATTCTTAGGGTGCAACCCCTTTGAATGTTACAGGGGTATGCCTTCCTTAAGCTCACCTACAGAGAAAGTATCTGGTTGGTTTCCTAAGAGATGTTTCAACTTCATGTTACTTTGAATTGCAACTGAATGTTCTTCTTTGTTCCTCCAGGTTGAGTTTAATCAGTGATTGTGTTTTAATGTTTTTCATATTCTGTCAGGAAGAGTTAAACGGTTGTTAACCCAGTGATTTATAAGAAAGGAAAGAAGTGTTTCAGATTCTGTCTGCCACAAGTTAAACCTTGCAAATGTCAATGTTGGTCCCAAATATGGACCAAAAAATAAATAGAAATAAGAAAGAGAAGAAAAAACAAAGGATCAATGCAAATATATCAGTCTCTAAGTGTGAAAAAATTATAATCAAGGGAGTTATTATGAACCTTTTAAAGATAAAACTGTGCCATTGCTTTCTAAGTTCAGATTCTTTCAAATGGAGATCGTTTAAATTCAGCTTTATTCAAATGTAATTTACATAAAATAAACTACATCCATATAAAGCCTATAACTTGAAAGTTTTGACCAGTGTGTGCACAATCAATAAACCACCTTTTCAGTCAAGACATGGAAAACTTCCCTCATGCCCTTTGTAGTCTATCACCTCTTACCCCTGCCTTAGCCAATCACTGATCTGCTCTATGTCATCATAGTTTTCTACGCACTTTCTAGAGTTTTGTATAAATGGAATCATACGGCATGTATTCTTACGCCTGGCTTATTTCAGTTAGTGTGACAGTTTTGGAATTCATCCAGATTGCTGCATGTATGAGTCCATTACTTTTTCTTCCTCCTGTGGATATGCTAACAATGTGATTTGATAGACATTTGCACTGTTTCTAGTTTTGGCCTCTTGTGAAAAAAGCTGCTGTGAATATATGTTTACACATCTTTGTGTGGACATAGGTTTTATTTATCTTGGAATGACTTGGTTGTATAATCGTATGTTTAGCTTTTAAAGAAAATGACAGTTTTCCGAAGTGGTTGTATCATTTTATATCTGCATTTGGCATGTGTGCATTCTCCTTTTGCTCCACATACTGATCAACAGTTGTTTCAGGTTCCTAGAACTAATTTTTGCTCCATATATTATGAGGCTCATTTGTTAGGCACCTACATATTAATGTTATTCTAAACAAAAATGGCCATTTTTTGTTTATGAAATGCCCCTTTACCTTTGTGACACTCTTTGAGTTTATTTTATTTGATCTTAATATAGACACATCAGCCTTCTTTTACTTACTGTTTGTATGGTATAGCCTCTTACATCCATTAATTTTCAGCCTGTCATTTTCTTTATTATTAAAGTATATCTTCTCTAGAGAGCATATATTTTTCACTTGGCTTTATATCCATTTTAGTAATATTCAATTTATGTCCTCTACGGGCATCATATAGTAGCAGTTTGGGTTTTTATCCATCTGGTAATCTCTGCTTTTTGGGTATTTAGTGCATTAATATTTAATGTAATTGTTGATAGGGCATACTTAGGTCTGCCATTTCATTATTTGTTCTCTGTTTGTTCCCTTTGTTTTTGTTCCTTTATTCCTCATTTCCTGCATTTTTTGGTAGTAGGGGATTATTAAAAATTTTAGAATTCCCTATGAATTTATATTTGGCTATACCTTTATGCCTTGATTTTTAGTGGATGCTCTAAAGATTACTATATATCTATAACTCTTCACTGTCTTCTTAAAGTTACTATTGTACCATCTAACATGTAGAAAACATAGCATGTAGAAACATAACATAATGTGTAGAAAACATAACATGTAGAAAACTTACGTTTTTATATATGTATACCTTCTCCTCATATCTGTCATATATATCCTATAAGCATATATTATAAACCTCACAAAATAATCTTAATAATCTTTTCTTTAAATTATATGCATTATAGACCAATTAATTTTTAAAAGATCTTTTATATTTCTCAGATATTTATTACTTCCAATGCTCTCCATTTGTTTCTGAAAATATGGGTTTCCCTATGTTTTTATTTTATTTTTTTAATTAACCTGAATAACTTAAGCATTTCCTATAAATTTTCTGTAATGTGGGTCATTTGGTGATGAATTCTCATAGTTATTCTTCATCTGTAAAATTATATATTTCACCTTCATTCTTGAAACATTTTTTCCTCGAATACAGAAATCTGGGCTGATACCGCCTACCCCAGAACTTTAAATGTTGTTTGTCTTCTGGCTATGACATCTGAGACAAACCCACAGTCATTTAGGTGATAAAATAAGTGGTATCAAAAGTAAAACTTGATGGTATTCTTGACCAAGCATTTAAATTCTATTTATATTGTTTCAGTGGGTTCTCTGAAGAACAAGAGGCAAAACTTCATGCTTAATCCTCGATCTTAGTTTTTTTATTACTATTTTTAAAATTTATCCCCCCCCACCCTCCATCTTGATTTAAGGAAATATATCATTCTCGTACTTGGGAAAAAAATAAATGTCCTTTCATTGTAGAAAATAAAACAAGAAGGAAATATGTAAAGTAGAAATTAAAAACTTTCCAACTTTACTGTTTTTCCTCTGCATATAAAATAACTTCTGCCTATACACACAGTTAAACACTTGTTGAAAGTGAATTTGTGAGAGAGGAAACATCGGTAACCTGTGGTCATTTGACCATATGGAGAGGGCAGGCTTTACAGGGAGTCTAATGAATGCTTAGTGGTTTGCAGGTGGGAAAGGGAAGCGAGTAGAAGTGATGGAGGGTGATGCAGGTAGTGGGAAAATGTTTGTGTCTGAGAGAAGACTGTGTATAAAGGCTCCAAGGGGCAGTCACTTCTGCAGAAAAATAAGTACATCAGGTGATCTCCAATATAGAAGTTTATAAGGAAAGTGGTGGAAAACGAAGCTGGAGAAGAGAAAGACGAATCAGAGCGAGAAGGGCCTTGTATACCATATTAGAGTGTGGAACTTCCTAACAGGATATAGGAAGTTGTTGAAGGATTTTAAGCAGGTGTGTAATATGATCAGATGAATGACTTAGTAAAATCCCTATTTCTAAAGTGCAGATAAATGTAATTTGAGATTCTAGTTCGAGCATTTAATTGCTATGTAGTTTTTAAAATTCTATTTCATTATTTTTAATTTCCATGTAATTTTGAATAAGTAATGTAGCCTCTCAGTTTTCCCATTTATAAAAAGAGAGAATAGAAGAAGAGTTATGAGGGTTAAATGAAATAACCTTTTAAAAATGCATGGTAGAATGTTTGGCCTAGAAAAAGCTTTCAAAAAATGCTAATTTTCCTTTACTTCTGTATCTCTTTGGTTGTCTTCTGGGTGACTGAAAAAACAGTTTACAAAGTATTAGTTCTGTGTTGATGGAGGAGGGGTTAAGAAAATATATTAATATATTTATTTTAAGCAAATTAAATCTCACTAAGAACTATATTTGTGAGGCCACGTAAATCTTACAGCCCATTTACCCACAGAACCAAGAGAACATTGCCCCATTGCAAAGCCTGTATTGTGCCCTTCCTGGGTAAGAGGCAGGACTAAGTCCTAGAGGGTAGAAAAATACACGGCTTCAACCTCGATGAGATGAATGAACAACTCCGTACAGTGTGGTAAAGGTCACAGAAGTTAATAAGTGAAGTGTACACATGCTCCGCTCATCTCTGCAGACATTAAGATCTTTTTTTACAAAATGTCCTTTATTCACTGATGGGTAGCAAGAAGGGACACCACTGGTACAGAGGTGCGTTCTTCCAGAGCGCCTACTTATGTCTGGGTGCTGCTAGTTGTAGGTGGGATGTGTTCTTTTACGGGGAACATAATGTAAAAATTGCAGCTCTCCATCAGTAAATTTTAAATTGGCATATTTAGAAATTGGCTGATATAGCTGGATTTTTAAATTTCTCTGATATAGAAACAATAATGATGAGTAAGTCTTCTTAATAGTTCTTAAGCACATCATCTGAATGTAGTCTTTAACTCAAGATTGTATTTTGGTTTCATTTTAGTTCATTTACAAAACTCCCTCATCTGGCAGGAACAGAACAAAATTTACTGCTTGCCAAGAAAATCCAAAGCCAGTGGATGGAATTTGGAATAGATTCAGCCAAGCTGGTTCATTATGATGTTCTCCTATCTTATCCTAATGAGACAAATGCTAACTATATATCAATCGTGGATGAGCAGGGAATTGAGGTAGGCAGAATTGTTGGTGCTTTTTGTATTTTATAGTCTCACCTTTTTATGATTTGGAATGTAGGGTCAAAAAAAATAGAAATGTATTAACAGTGCAATGGAAATCATATTTTTTAAAAAATGTTTACTATTCAGTGCCTACTATGTGTTAGGCACAATGCTAGGTCCTCAGGCTAGAATGAAGACCAGGTCATGTTTCCTTCTCTTAATTCAGGTGAGGCAGACACTGGAGCAGTCATTTCAAGTCAGTATGGAAGGAGCTATGGAGAGCATGAGTAGGACTTTTTACACAGAAAAGTGTCCCTTAGCCAACCTGGAGCTAGAGAAGCCTTCCAGTAAGAGTTGGTATGTGAGTTTTGAAAGAGCATAAGGAGTTAAACAAGTGATTTAAAAGCATGGTAAGGGAATTCTAGGCAGAAGAGAAAATATTGACAAAGACTTGGAGACATACACTAGCTTAGCATTATCTGGGAACTTCAGGACAATGAGTTTTCCAGAGTGTAAAATACAAAGTGGGCCCTGATAAGAGGTGAACCTGTGGATGTGCTTTGAGGGACAAGTCGCGGAAGGCTTTAAATGCCGTCCTAAGGAGCTTAGACTTCACCTTCAGCCCACAGGCACCACTGGCAAGTACTGAGAGGGGAAAAGATGTGGCGGGAGAGGCATATCCATAGATGGGCAGTTTGCAGGTTAGATTTAGGGTAGGCTAGGAGTCAGAGTTGGAGTCTTAACTCAGTAGTCCAGGGAAAAGAGAATGAAGTCCTCCTTAGGATGTTAGCAAGAATAGGAGGAGGGCTCTGTTTCAGAAGTAGGAAGTAGTAGTGGCAGGGCTCGACAGTGATTACCTGGAGGCGGGAGGTGGAAGGGGGAGCCGGGGATAGCTCCAGGATGGCTCTTGTGAGGGCTAGCCAGCGGTGCTCAATAGATGCATGGAATGCAGAACAAGATGTAGCATGGGGTGGGACATGATAAAACCAAATTTGGGCATGTTGAGTTTGGACATCAAGAGCTGAAATAGTCATCAGGCCTTTGGATATGAGTCTGGAAAGCTGGGTGTGAGCATATCAGCTCTGAGTAAAATTATGAGAGTCAATCCCACAGGTAGAGAGTGTAGAATGAAGCAAGCAGTAGCTGGGAATAAAACACAGGGAAAATTACTTCTTTCTTGCGCCACCTCGGAAAGTATTATTTAAGTGAGAGAAAAGGAAACTTTCTGAAAAGGCATAATCAGAAAAGGAGAAGAATCATGAGTGCCACACTCAAAGCCCCTTTTTCAGCAAATTTTTTCTTGTCTTTTTTTAAAAAGAGACCTAGATCACAGAAAATGTTACATTGAAAAATATAAGAGGTTCCCATATACCTCACTCCCCACCCCATCCCCCACTCCTCCCACATCGACAACCTCCCTCATCAGTGTGGCACACTCATTGCATTTGGTGAATACATTTTGGAGCAGCACTGCACCGCATGGATTATAGTTCACATTGTAGTTTACACTCTCCCCCAGCACATTCAGTGGGCTGTGGCAGGATATGTAATGTCCTGCATTGTCCCTGCAATATGATTCAGGACAACTCCAAGTTCTGAAAATGCCCCCACATCACACCTCTTCTTCCCTCTCCTACCTTCAGCAACTCCTGTGGCCACTGTCTCCACATCAATGATACAATATTGAAGCCCTTTTTTATGCTTCAAGAGGGAACTCTTAGTTACCTGAGATTGCATGAATTTATAGAAGGTTTTACTACTTTGAAGAAAATACTTTTTGAAGTACTCTTTGAAGTGTTGAAGCTCTCTTTCATTGTTGTAGTGGAATTTACCTATTTAATTCCACAACCTGTTTTTACTGTTTACTTGGAAATAAAATTAATTATTCTTCGATAACAATCTGTAATCATTCTCCCCAATTTGATATGTTTCCATTCTTGTTAGATTTTCAAAACAACATACCTTGAGCTGCCACCAGATGGATATGAGAATGTTACAAGTATTGTACCACCATATAATGCTTTCTCAGCCCAAGGCATACCAGAGGTAAAAGAAATTTCTTATTCAAGTCTTTAAACTTTTTTACTATGTTCTTTAAAACCCATATAGAAGACTAAAACCCAGGGGATTATATGAATCATCCCTGCTAATCCATGGTTTGAGGCTCAGTGATGTGAGCCCCTTTCCCCACCCCACCCCCCCAAAAAAAAACAGGAAAAGAAAAGTGCCAGAAAAAAAAATTAAAAACAGACATAAATGGAGCAAATGTCACTCTTCAAAATAACAGCTGGACATGCCTTAAATTTAGTAAAAGCAAGAGATGTTTTTACAATCTTCTTTCATTTACTTGATATCTGGTTTCAATTTTATAGATTATATCACAGAAGTTCTTAAATTAATGCCATGGTTAGAAATTAAATATGGTTGGGATATTTTAAATGACTTTTAAATGTTTGTGTGCTATGGCTCAGTATTTATTGATAATTGCTTCAAAATGGAACAAACGGTTTAAAACACGTTTTATACATTGTCTTTTTTTTTTGTTTTTTTAATTTATAGGATGTTGAAAGAGTCTCTAAGGACTTGTACAGAATTACCATGCGTCTATTTATTAAGAACAAATCAGGGAACACAACTTGGGAGGATGTATTGTGGAACAAGTATATTCCTTGCTTTACAATTCGATTATAGCAACATTACGCATTTTGTTTTGTTTTTTCCTCCTATAGGGAGAACTTATATATGTGAACTATGCTCGCACTGAAGACTTTTTCAAACTGGAAAGAGATATGAACATAAACTGCACTGGAAAGATTGCTATCGCTAGATATGGGAAAATTTTCAGAGGAAATAAAGTAATGTGTTATTTGATTTTCTAGATGGGGGATGGTATAGGATATATCCTGTAAATGTAAATGATCAGTTTGTATCACAGTTTCCAAAATTGTTTTCAAAATATTGAATTTGCTTTTTGCTATAATTGCACAGAAAAGCCTGTTTTTATGTTACTATAAATAGTTGGAAGGGGAAATCATAGTTCCTATATGGTTATGAAGGTAAAATTTGCTTGTGCTTTTTAAAATTTTATTGAAGGAAATGTGAGTATATAAACTAAAAAATGAAAAACTCTCCACAACCCACTTTCATTGCCTGGACATAATTAGGCTTAATAGGTCTTTTCACAGACCTAATTCTGTGAAAAAGAAATATAAACCTATCTTTATATACCCATTTTAAATATATTGTTTTTATACAAACAGGAGCTCATACAAGGATATATTATGTGCTTTCTTTTTTCACTCAGCGGTAACTTTATGGGTATTCTGTTTTGGTACAATAAGACTTTTATAATGTAATGGTTAAGAGTATAGGACTCCGGATCCATACTTTCTGGGTTCTGGTCTAGTCCAGGCTCTCTCTTTTCTAGATCTTTGACTGTGGGCAAATTGCTTAAGCTCTCTGTGCTGAGGTTTCTTCATGTATAAAATGGAAATGCCAAAAAGAGTACCAGTCTCCTGAATTGTTATTAGGATTAATGAGTCAATGTTGGAAAGCACTTCGTATAGTAATGGGTATATAGTAATTTATATTTAAGAGATACACAAAAATTATATATATCTCTTCTATAGGTCTATAGACCAAAGCTGCTGCTTTTGAAGTTGATAAGGCCATTGGTGCACAAAAAGACACTTTCACAGTGAAAGAGGCTATATTTTATCTTGGCTGGTATAGTATGGCCAAGCCATTATACGATGAGAAGCAACAACATACTGTATATTGTTGAAATGGTGGTCTAGGGGGTGGTTTGAAGTGCCAAGCTTCTCTGTGAAGGGACAGAGCAAAGTATATATAATGATCTACAGAATCAGGGACCATCAGATTCAGACACATCTGTGAGTGAAGATCGCTGTCACCCTGAAGATGGCAACAATCAAAGGGGCCCTGTGCAAGAGCTGAAGGAAGAAAAAGCTTCCTCAAATTGGTTTCTAGACTAACTACCTCATGTAGGAGGAGAGAAATTAGTGAGGCAGAAGAAAATTCATGCGACTTAGCTGGTGAACTGCCAGGAAAGCCCCACAGATCTGATAGCATTGCCCTTTCCCCGCTCTACGTGTAATGAGGGAGGTATGTTATGAAAGAAGCAGTAACAGTGCATCGCCAGACTCCATCAACTCCAGCTCTCCGTGCTGCTGTGCGGGAACGTTCTGGGGATTGGTTGGATCAGGATTCACTTTCAGATCAATTCAGTGGAGAACTTGAGGTTGAGTCTCTTGATTCAGAAGATTATAGCCTTAGCAGTAGAGAAGGATAAGAACCCTCAGATAAAGATGATGAGGTGTATATCGAGCTACTGTATATCGGGCAGAGCAGAGTGATAGAGAGTCATGTGAAGAAGATCCTGAAATATCCTTGGCTGGTCATTGAACGCGTACTTCATGCAATGAATTGAATCCTCCCCTTCCACCGCACTGCAGCAGATTTCAGGCCCTTCGTGAGTTGGCTTCCTGAGGATAATGGAAGGAATAAAGGGAAAATACCTGAGAGAGGCAAACTAGAAAACTCAACACATGTAGAAGAGGCTTTGATGTTCCTGACTGCAAAAGAATGACAGTGCATGACTAAAGAGTTATGCGTTGAAGAAAATGATGATAAAATCACACAAGCCTCCCGATCCCAAGAAAGTGAGGAAGGATTATTCTCAGCCATCAACTTCTAGTAGCCCCATTTATAGCAGTCAAGAGGAGGAAAGGTACACAATGCCATTAACCCTCATGGGATTTGCCAAGGCCGCCCTAAAAATGGCTGCGTTGTCCATGGCAAAACGGGGCATCTTACAGCACGTGCAGAGAAGCTGAAAAAACAAAACAAGCCCTGTCCAGTATGTAGGCAACCAGTTCAAATGATCGTGCTAACTTATTTCCCCTAGTGGACTTGTAAGAGTAGGATTATATATTTATAGCTGTATAACCCTAAAAATTTAAACAGTTACTTCGGCAACATGAAATTTATTTTTATTCTTTTATGTATATCAAAGTGAGAGAGTATGTCAGTCCATGTAGATTTTTTCTCCTTACTTAGGGAGGGGATGGGGGCTGGTGAATATTTACTTCCTTTTAGAAAAATTTCACCTCTGTTTATATTATATATTTGGGTTTTAAGGTAATTTGAAATGGCCATATAGCTCATCCTTTACCTCTCATATTTAAAATCATTTCCCCTTTCTCTTAAATAAGTATCTGATTTTTTAAAAAATAATATAAGTAGGACACTTAAAACATTATTTAGTACCTTTCCTGTAAGGCGATGAAGTTTGTAAGATTTAATATTTAAATTTTAAGTATACTTAAACCTTCTGATCCTTAGTTTCTCTGTTCCTTCAGAGCCTCTTAAAATACTCTTTATAGATGAAAAAGAAATTGGTAAGTGTATTTGGTGCTATGGAAGTAAAAGTGGTCTACATACTCTGCAGCCTCTTTGGTATAGTAAGGGATAGGTGGAGATAATGTCCACTGAGAAATCCTGGAGAACAGCCGTCATTTACCTACAAGACAGCTTTTATAAAGTTCTGCCGTAAAATGTGGAGCTTCCTTGGCAGGGCGGGGAGGGGAGCAACTAAAATACACAATTTCAGGATTTAGTGGGAATCGATTGTTTCTCTTTAAGCCACTCTGAAGGGCCTTCTTGGGCCGCCTACTCAGTCCCCTTTAGTTACCTAGGGTTCAGACCTTTGCTTAAGGCCAGGTTTAGGAACCAGTGACTTCAGAAAGATAAATTCAGAGATTAGTTAAACAGAAGAACTGTCCATTTTTAAAATAGCTGGAAAGGTCAACTTTTCTCTATAACTTATCCAGAAAATATGTATCACTTTCCTTCAAGAGTGATGGGGGTCATAGGATTCTAAAATCTCTCTCAAACTGTGTAGATTAACTTGTTGATTTATATTTATATGTGTGCCTTCAGCAAAATAGAGCGAACAGACAAGTGGAATTGAATTTTGATTTAAAGTCTCAATGTTTCTCTCCTGTGTATGACAGGATGAGGACAATAAAATAAATTGAACTGTGAATTTAGCATAGAATTGCAGATAATTTTACACAGCAACTTTATGTGTCTGTTACCAGCATTACATTATGGATAGACTTCAGAAAAACAAAAAACACATGCACACACGACTTATCCATATGTACATATGTAAGTAGAAAACAAAGAAGCTATCAGTACTTGAGCTAGAGCTATTCTTAAATACAGTAAAGCCTAGTTAATTGGGAATTTATAACACTTCAAATAGAACTAAGTAGAATACATCCTTTCTAAGGAGAGTTAGTAAAAATGAGGTAATTTAATGTATATTCATAGTGTATGTATGCAGTTATGCTGTTTGCAAAAACAAATCTATGCACAAATGGATCTCATTCTAAATACCTGTGAATTACTAATGTCTTGATTGTCTAAATTTTTAGGCTTAGTATAGCATTTATTGATTTCCAAATAAACAATTTATTAAATGATTTTAAAAAGAGGTTATCTAGCTTTTGCTACAATACTTCTGGTAAAGAAGGATTCAGTATTTTATGGGATAGATTTTCCTATGCTTGGACAGTTTTTATTTTTACTAATAGATGTTTATTTACAAAAGCACTGTGGGCAGTTTTTCACATCTCTGAGTGTTTTGCATAGAATTTTAAACGTTTTGTTCCACAGACATTGGTTGAGTGCCTACTCCAAGTGTCAGATTTTGGAGGCTGACTAAATAAGATGTGGTCCCTATTCTCAAAAAACTTTCGGTCAGTAAAGGAAATATTTAAAAGACCTTTTGAAACACTATGATCCATCCTGTAATAGAAATATGTACAAATCATAGAAGAAGTACAGAAAAGGGAGATACTAATTTTGCAGTTTGTGGGGTCATAAGAATGTTCCACAGAAGAGGTAATAACCTTGGTAAAGTTTGTAGGATAAATGAGTTTAAGTATTCTACAAGGAAAATTGTACTCAGGGCTAAGGGAGCTGCATGTGTGAAGCGCAACAAAAAGCAGTGTCTAGATTTCCTTAGATGATTGTTTTCTTAGACGAATAAGCCAGTTATTTCCCATTTCTGTACTTTGCCCCCGCAGGTTAAAAACGCCCTGTTAGCAGGAGCCGTAGGAATCATCTTGTACTCAGACCCGGCTGACTACTTTGCCCCTGAGGTACAGCCCTATCCCAGAGGATGGAACCTTCCTGGAACTGCAGCCCAGAGAGGGAATGTGTTAAATTTGAACGGTGCAGGGGACCCGCTCACTCCAGGCTACCCAGCCAAAGGTAATGGATGCGTCTGCCACGGTCCACCCATTTTACAAAAATACCTTTCACCCTTGGCGTGGCTGTAAAAGTAAGAATCTACCAACACCATTAAACTAAACCTGTATAGCCCTTTGGATTATGACTGCTTGGAATCAAAAAGCCTTTCCTGTGTATTATCTCACTTATAAATTTTCATGAGGTGTACTGCAGGAAGGAAATGTTCTGCTGATGCTCCCCCTCTACCCGTTAATGGAGCTTCAGAAACCTCTTTCCTTCAGTCCAAAGTAATACTGCTCTCACTGCATTAGAATTAGAATTCAGGTTTTCTCAATTGTTGCCTAGTGAGTTTATGCTTCTCTAGAGCACACATTTGTATTTTAGAATGTGAAATTTGATAGGTTTTAACTTGGGAAACTGTCTCCACAATCAAGGTAATGAACATATCCATCACAGCAAAAATGTTTCCTCTCGTCTCTCTGTCATCCCGTCCTGCCAACTCTTTCTGCCTTCTCCCAACAGTTCCCAGGCAAACACTGATTGGTTTTGGTCAGCATAATTATTTTGACATCCATCCATGTTGTCATGTATGTCAGTAGTTCATTCCTTTTTGCTAAGTAATATTCCATTGTGTGTTATACCACTATTTGTTCATTCATTTGTTGATGGTTATTTGGGTGTTTTGAGCTTTATACATAAAACTGCTATGAACATTTGTATATAAATCTTTTTATGAACATACACTTTTATTTCTCTTGGGCAAATAGGAGTGGAATGGCTGGATCATATGATAGCTGTATGTTTAACTCTTTAACAAACTTCCAAATTGGTTTCCAAAGTGGAACCTTTTTATATTCCCACCAGCAGTGTGGGAGGATTCCAGTTGCTACATCCTCACCATCACTTAGCATGGTCAACCTTTTTAGCTTTATACTCTAGTAGATATATATGGTTATCTTCCTGTAGTTTCAATTTGCATTTTCTTTATGACTAATGATATTAAGCATAATTTCATATGGTTATTTGCATCCCAAATATCTTCTTTGGTGAGGTGTCTTCAGATATTTTGCCCGTCTCTTAAAATTAGATTATGTTCTTAATTACTGGGTTTTTTTTTTCTTTATTTTTAAAGAAGTTTATATACTGCGTTTTGAAAGTACCTTATATAATTTGGTTTCCAGTCTTCCATCAGAGATTTGATATGTAAATATATTCTTCCATTCTTTTCATTTTCGTGCCCTGTCTTTCAAAGAGCAGAAGTTCTTAATTGAGATGAAGCCCAATTTATCCATTTTTTTCTTTAATGGATCCACTTTCCATGTTCTAAGAAATATTTACCTAGGTCACAGAGATTTTCTACTGTGTTTTCTTCTGAAAGTTGTGTAGTTTTAGGTCTTATATTTAGGTTCATGATCCACTGTAGATTAATTTTTATATGAAGGAGACCAGAACGGTCCATGGGCTTGCAATGGCAGAATAGACACCCCCCAGCTAGGCTAGAGGCAAGGGGCTTGGCTAGGTGGAGGGCAGGAAAGTCAATCAATCTCAAATCTGCCTCCTGTCCAAGGTGTTTTTTGTTTGTCTGTTTGTTTTAAGCTTCTGTATACGCTCGAAACAAAGAATTAATCATAGACATGATTTAAAACAAAAACAATCATATACCTGACATCCTTGTGAAGGGTTTTGGAAGCTTTTCTAGTTTTCCTGCTCTGGTTAATGTTTAAGATCCGTATTGTACCTTGTGCCTCTAAGTTTCATGTGGTAAGAACAGGGAATGAGTGAAGCATTTCAAGAATAAGCCAGGCATTTTCTTTACAAAGAAAGTGAAGTAAAAGATCGGGTTAATATTAAACTCGAAAGGGCTATGTGTTTTTCGATAGAAAATCTATGCCTATTGTAAGGTGCTTGCTAGGTTACAAGTACAATTTGGTTTTGGTTTGTTATTTGTTTTTGGTTTGTTTACATCCTTGGTCTATTTTTATTCAGAAATTCATGCAAACTAATAACATACTATGATGATGTATTTCTGCATAAAATGTTTTTTAATCAAATCAATTTTATTGATACACATTAATAAAGCAGTCAACCCATCCAACATGTACAATCAATGATATATGGCTTAATCACATAGTTGTGCATTCACCATTTCAGTCATATTAGGGCATTTTCATTATTTCTATAATAATAACAAACAAAATAGACAATTCATCACCTCTCCATCTCTATGCTTCCCCTGCTGTATATAGTTGCTATTTCTGGCTATTCTTGCTTGTTTATTTATTTAAAATCAGTTTTATTGAGGTCTATTCACATACCATACATTCTATCCAAAATGTATAATCAGTGACTTTTAGTATAATCATGTGTACATTCATCACCACAAAAATTTTTGAAATAATTTCCTTAATCTAAAAAGAAAAACTCCACTCCCTTTAGCAGTCACCTCTCCATCCCTCTATTCTTTCCAGCCCTACATAACCAATAATCTAATTTCATCTTTATAAATTGATTTACATTTACATGTTGTATAAGTGGAACCATACAATATGTAGTACTTTGTTTCTGGTTTCTTTCACTTAGCATAATGGTTTTTTTGGTCTGATATTAGTATCTTGTAACATTAGCATACATTTGTTCAGGTTCAAAGAAAAACGATCTTATATATGTACTATCACCCATACTCATATTTCACATGTGGTTTTAATATGCTGTACAGACCCACATTACATTTTCTAGCCTTCCTTTTAGTACGTTACATGACCTTAGCCTTTGCCTTCCAGCCACTGTCATACCCATGTAATAGTACTGTTAGTTATAAACATGTTGGGCTTTCACCTTTTCTGTTCATTTCCAAAGATTAACACACATCTTTTTTACCCATTCTGCACAGGTTAACCCTCAGCTTTCTCTTCTCTAGCCTCATTCTACTTTCTAGTGACCCATATTCAAGTTATTAATGCCATGAGATTACACAATACATTTAGCTCATAATAGCTCAATCATACAGCACTTGTCCTTTTGTATCTGGCTTGCTTTGCTCAACATAATGTTCTCCAGGCTCATCTGTCATATGCTTTACAACTTCATTTCTTCTTATAGCTGCATAGTATTCTATTTGTTTATCCATTCATTGGTTGATGGACACTTAGAGTACAATTTGTTTTGCTCATTCTCCTGTTCATTCAATGGTTGTATGGCACAAAGTGTGGATTGAAGTTGTTTTTGTTTGTTTGTTTTTTTAAAGATTTATTTTCTATTTTATTTCTCCCTCTCCCCACATTCACCGTGTTGTCTACCTTCTGTGTCCATTCACTATTCTTCTGTGTCTGCTTGTATTCTCATTAGGCAGCTCCGGGAACCAATCCTGGGACCTTCTGGAGTGGGAGAGAGGTGATTACTCTCTTGTGACACCTCGTCTCTCTATTCTGCTACATCTTATTTTCTCTCCTCCGTGTCTCTTCTTGGGTCATCTTGCTGTTCCAACTCTCCACGTTGGCTGGCACTCCTGCACGAGGTGGCTTTCCCACACGGGGCGGTATTCCCATGCAGGGTGGCGCTCTGCATGGGCCAGCTCACCACACGGGCCAGCTTGCCCTCACCCAGAGGCCCTGGGTATCGAATCCTGGACCTCCTACATGGTTGACAGGAGCTCAATTGGTTGAGCCACATCCATTTCCCTGAAGTCAGGTTTTTTGCATATGGGTATTCATAGCACTTCTTGTCAAAAGTATTCTTTGTCAACTACTTTATTTTGCAACTTTGTTGAAAACCAATATACCATTTGTCTTCTCCTGGACTCCCTATTCTGTTCCTTTAACCTACCTGTCTAATTTATGTCAGTACTTCACTGCTTTGATTATAGTAGCTTTGTGAAATATTCTTGATGTCAAAGTTGACTTTGCCTATCTATATGAATTTTAGAATCACCTCGTTAATTTCCCCCAAACAGCCTCCTAGGATTTTGATTAGGATTGTGCTAAATCTATAGATCAATCTGGGGAGAGTTGGCATCTTATCAGTATTGAACTTTTTGATCCTTGCAAGTGGGACTCTCCTTTTGTTTAGGTATTCTTTAATTTCTCTCAGCAGTGTTTTGAAGTTTTCACTTCATTGTTCATTGACCTTATGTCCTGCAACCTTGTTAAATTAAATAATTCTAGTAAATTTTTGGAAATTCCCTCAGCTTTTTACATGTCATCTTAGAATAAAGACAGTTTTATTTCTCTGTTTTCAATCTATATGCCTTTTGTTTCTTTTTCTGCAAATGTTTTGCTGGCTGGAACCTCTTGTACGGTAGTGAATAGGAATTGTTAGAGCAGACATTTTTGCCTTCTCCCTCCTCTGAGGGGGAAACTTCCAGTCTTTCTCTGTTAAGTTTGATGTTAGCTGTAGGAATTTTTTTTTTTTTTTGGTATAGATTCCACTGAGAAAATTTGCTTCTATTTCTAATGTGCTGAGAGTATTTTTTTTTTAAATCAGGCATGTATATTAGATTTTGTCAGTTTTTTTCCTGCATCTATTGAAATGTTTATGTTTTTTTGTTTTGTTTTTTAAATTTTGTTAAATTACACTGCTGTTTGAATGTTAAACCAGTCCTGTATCCTGAGATAAACTTTGGTCACAATGTATTATCCTTTTATGTATTGTTTGGTTGATGCCAATGAGAGTTTTAATTCTTTTCAGTTTTTCTTTGAAGAGAAAATTATATTGTTGTTTTGAATAAAGTCTTTATTATTTGTTTCCAAGATCTTACAAATGTCCTTTATTTTTTTCTCAAATTATTTCTAATTTTAGAATTTTGGTTACATTTTCCAGACATCTGATTAAATGAATTTTTTCTAAGAAGGATTCAAAATATCCTTGCAGAAGTTAAATATTCTTGGAAAGTTCAAAAAAATTATGTGATACATTTTTAAAGAAAACCCCTATAATGTAGTTTACATTAAATGTCTTACTGTTAATCAAATAGGCCATTTTTTCTGTATATCTAATAGTCCATATTAGATAAAATAATCATTTGACTTTTTGGAACTTTTATTTTGGATATAATTTCAAACTTACAGCAAATTTGCAAAGGTAGTACAAGAAATTTCCTTTTGCCTCTTGCTCACGTTCTCCAGTTGTTTCCATTTCATTCACTTGATTTTTGCAGACTACACCTTCAGGCTTGATGTTGAAGAAGGAGTGGGAATTCCCCAAATCCCTGTACATCCCATTGGATATAACGATGCAGAAATATTATTACGGTAAAGTTTTCTAGTTGGATATGAGATTAAGATATTTTGCACTAAGCTATGTTTCTATTCTAAAGTCAGTGTAACCTAATTACTTAAAAAAATTATGTCATATCAAAATAACTTCTGAAGTGAAATAATAGCACAAACCTTTGTGTTTGAGAAAAGAGTCAGTTTAGTGTAAAAGACATAATAAAACATTATTCCCTTTGCTATAAATAAAATTCTCAAAATCAAGACGATGTACTAAAGATAGAAGTAACTCTGATTTGAACATTTACAAGTAGTTCTTATTTCCTTAGATATTCATTTGATATTTACATTGGAACTCTATTTTAAAAAGATGATAATCCCTGCTCTTAAGCAATTGATTACATCACTGTAGTTCTGTGCTTTCCAATATATAGCTACTAACCACATGGGACTATTGAACATTTGAAATATGCCTGGTCTAAACTGAATATGTTGCAGGTATAGAATTCCAATGTTTTTGAAGACTTGGGACCAAACAAGAATATAAAATTATCTCAATAATTTTAAAAATATTGTTTACAGGTCAAAATGATAATTTGGATATATTAGGTTAAATTAAATACACAAAGTTAATTTTACCTGTTTCTTTTTGCCTCTTTATTGACACTGGAAATTTTAGAATTACTGTATGTAGTTGACATTGTATTTCTATAGAACAGTGCTATTATAGGACTTGCTTATAAGGTTGTAAATGCAGTTAAACTTAATTTCTTTAGTGATGTTCCTGATGATGTGATAGGTGGGAAAAACTGAATCATTTATCTGATTGATTTCTAGAGAAGACATAGCATTAATCTATAGTGGTAAAGATGATCTTAAAAGCCAAGGAAGGTTATTATTTGTATGTATAAAAATGTATTTGTCTGGCACAGGACTTGGCATTTAATAGGCTCTCTAATATTGGTTAAATGCATGAATGATTACATTCATGTTTTTTATACTTCTAGGTGAATGTGGAAAGATGGGCAAAGGGATGCATGTTAAATGATGTACCCTTAAGATTAGGAAGATCTAATATTTATTAAGCAGTTTTATGCACGAAGCACTATGATAAGTCTTTTACACGATTCATTTCATTTAAGCTTCATAACAAACCTTTGAGGGAAATAGTTGCTAATATCTTACATTTTATACATGATGAAACTCTAGTTTACAAAGTTTAAATAATATATCCAACGTCATACATTTGTTAATTGATAGAATGAGGATTTGAACTGAGGCAGTCCCACATCAGAGAACAAATTCTTAAGACCACTATACTTTACTGCCTTTAAAATGGCAGTAGTAGAAGAGTATGGGGAAACCTATAGAGAAACCAATCTTTGGGTTTGGGACCTATGGGAGACTCATTTTTTCTTTTTTAATTTTACTCTATTTTTGTTTTCGAAATGTTTCTTTACTGAATATTATTACATTTATAACATGGAAAAGCAATAAAGTATTAAATTTAAAAGAATGGAATTTCATCCAAATATAAATGTATTTTTCATTCATCAAGGATTTACACAGTATTGTATTTAGTAGGGCTCTTAACTAAAATAGTACATATAATTCATTCATTCATAGAATATTTTTTGAGAGTTTACCATTTGCCAGTCACTGCATTAGAGAACTAGATATATAACAGTGAGTAGTGTGTCCTGACCTCATGGAACTTACACTTTAGGGGTAGAGATAATAGTAGACAGAAAGACATAGATTATGTACTATCAGGTAGTGATGAATGCTATGTGGAAAAATAAAGCAGAGTAAGAGATTGGGAAAGATAGGAGCTGGAATTTTTTTAGTGGGTGGTCAGATAATGCTTCTCTAAGTCCTCTGAGGAGCAGATATTTAATAGAAATGTGATTATCTGGGAGAAGACCATTTTAGGAAGAGGAACAAAAGTTTCAAAGACCTGGTACCACAGGATGTTCAGCATGACTGAGGAAAGGAGACCAGTGAGGATGGAGCACAACGACCAAGGGGAAAACTGCCTGAAGAGTTGTCAGATTACATGTGTAGGCCATGGCAGTAAGCATTTGGAATTTATGTTTAAGCACAGCGATTTACTTTAATTTTCATAATGTGGTTTTTGGACTGAAAATGACTGGAGTTGAGAAGGAGGTTAAATGAAATAATAACTTCACAGGACTGACTATGGTTCATCTAAAGATTAAAGCGTAGGAATTTGGGTGTGTTGGGTTGAGAACTGGACTAGTAACCAAGGACATTGTTTAATAGTGGAAGCAGCTAACCTTACGGTCTTCCAAGAGCAAGACAAAAGAAATAGGTCTTCCTAACAGCACTACAGGTAGGACTAGACATTACGCAGTTTCCTAGTCCTCACAGTTTTAAACTTCTAAAATATGTTGCTACTGGAAATCATATAGTTATCCAAAAGCTTCACTCGATCCTGAAATGCCCTTTTATTAGGCAAACTTAAAATGTCTTTGTAACTTATAATTCTGAACCATAGGGGGAAAAATACAGATGATAAAATGGGGAATTGTTTCATGTAGTTTGCATTTAAAATAAGGGGTGGACAAATAAATGAAATTGCACATATAACATGTTTTATATTTACCTATACTCACTTATAGTGTAACCTCAGGAATATCACTTGCCTATAAAATTTACTTTGTAATAAAATATGATACTTTTATAATGATATGTCTTTTATAATGAAATATTTTGAAAATGTACTTCTTGTAAAGAGATTTGGGTGCTTTCACCTACATAATATCCCTGTCTAGTAGAAAGGAACAGCACTAGTCACAGAGAGTAGACACTACTACAGTATCTATCAATAGTAGAGTGCTTTGTGATTTATATAGAATTTTCACGAATATTACCCAGCGTGATGATTAGGCTAATGTGTCAGCTTGGCCATGTAATGCTGACCAGTGGTTTGGCCAAGCAAGCACTCAGCTAATTGTAATATACAAGAATGTTTCATGAACTTTTATCATCAGTGGGTTGATGCTGATTACATCTACAATCAACCAAGGAGATGGCCATCAGCAGGGAATGACTTCTCATCCATCAGTTGAAGACCTTAAAAGGGGAAGTGATCTCAGCATTTAGAGAGAGAATTCCCATCTTTACTTCAGACAGGCAATATCTCCTGGGGACTCATCAAGGACTTTCATCAGAGCCCCTGGTTTGCAGCTTATTCTGTGGAATTTGGACTTGTGCATCCCCACGGTAGTGTAAGACAATTTTATAAAATCTCATACTATTTATAGGTATCTCCTGTTATGTCTGTTTCCCTAGAGAACCTTAATGAATACAGCTTGGTACTGGGAGTGGTTCTTGAGAAATAAAATCTTGAAAATGGGATTTCTGAATTGGTTCTGGGAGTTTGACAATTCACTTTCTACTCTGATTAGATTCAAGGGCATTAATGACTCTGTTTTCAATAATCAAGAGGCCACTGACAGTCCAAGGCATGAATTGGCAATAGAGATATTCAAAATATTATCACTGGATACAACTGTGTCCATGCTTATAAGAGACTAGTATCTGGGTGAGAATGGTTTTTAATATCTTAACAGAGTTTTGTGGAGTTAAAAAGTCAAAGACTGTGGCTGGCTGCTCCTAAATATGCTGGATACCATTACAAAAGAAAGGGATGAACCAAAGTCTTCAAATTTGCAACTTAAGTGCCACATGAATGATGTGAAAGTTTCTCTGTGTGCAATAAAAGAAAATCTTGTTTTGTGCAGCTGCAAGACTTGAGATCTCTGAAAACCAGACTCAGAGTCTCATTGTACAAGTATCAGAGTTACAATAAAAACTAAAATCTCAATCTTGCAGGGTGTCTACTGTTAAAGTGAGGGCATTGATTGAAAAGGAGTAGAACCCTGAGGATTGGGATGGAGACATATGGGTTGATGATGATATCGGTGGGATCATTGAAAACCTAAATTCTGCTGAGACTTTGCCAGATAAACCTGTAATGGTCTGCCTTGAGGAGACCATCCAATGTCAAGCTTGCATCACCCAGCATCAAGCCTGCCCCAAGGAGTACAGACATCCTCCCTGCTATAAGGTGGGTACCACCCAACCTCAAGCCTGCACTGCCCAATCTACAACCTGCCCCAAGGAGTCCAGACCTCATCCCTGCCTGAAGAAACCTCTGTCCTGCCCTGAGGAGTCTGACATCCAACCCCCACCTGAAGAGATTAATCCTGTCTCAGCAGATGAAATTGCAAAGAAATGCCTTGAAGTCAGTAGCTTTGCAAGACATTTCTAATTTCTCCTTACCCACCCTCACCATTCCTCTTTCAGACTAGACTAGACTAAACTAAACTAGAATCGCAGTAACCCCCAAAGGAGCTATATTAGTAAGGACTATTTAGGGAAACAGAACTGAAGGAGAGATCTGTAAATAGTATGAGGTTTTATATAATTGTCTCACGTGACTGTAGGGATGCACAAGTCAATTCCGCAGGGCAGGCTGCAAACCAGAGGCTTCAGTGAAGGTCCTTGATGAGTTTCCAAGAGACATTGACTGTGTGAAGCAGAGATGGGAATTCTCTAAGTGATGAAATCACTTCCCCTTTTAAGGTCTTCAACTGACTGGATGAGACGTCACTCATTGCACTCATTGCTGATGGCAATCTCCTTAGTTGATTATAGATGTGACTAGCCATCTAAGCAATCAACCCACTGATGACCAAAGTCCATGAAATGTCCTACTATTACAAGTAGCCCAGTTCTTGCTTGATCAAATAACTGGGTACCAGTACCTGGCCGAGTTGAAATAGTAGCGTAACCATCACACCCAGGTAGGCAATTACAATCCTATTTTATAGAAAGAAAATTTATTTTTAGAGAATTTGAACCCTCCCTGGATATAAGTAGTAAAACTAGGACTAATCTCTCCCTTCTGGCTCTTCCCCCAGCTGTAGTCCTCTCTTGCATGGTTAGAGCCATTAAACCTTGAAATGATTTAATTTCATGGACTTTGTGAAATACATATCCAATAATTCTGAAAATCAGTATAATTCAGCAATATGTAAATACTTAGATAATCACCCATTTTAGAAGGCAATAATATGGGTCACAAATGATTGTGAAATAGATTTTCAGAAATTTACTGCTTTGTGTAGTAAATCAAAATTTCTTTCTCTTAAGACTATTTTGGTATACAAAATCTCTCTGCAATCCTCCTACTAATTGAGAATGTATATTTTTCAGTTTTCTTCTTTAAGAAACAATACAATGATATGATTAAGACAGGGATTCTGAAATTTAGATTTAAATTCTCACCCCCACTAAATACTAGATGTGACTTTGGGCAAGTTAATCTTTCTTTGATTCAGTATCTATAAAATGATAATAATAGTTTCTACCTGAAAGGGTTATTACAACAATTAGATGAGATCATGTATGTAAAGTACTTAGTAGCACAGTATCTACACTACAGCTAAGTGCTTAATTCATGTTTCCTATTGCTGTATTCTAGAATTGGTGTTCTGCTACATATCTCCAAACTTCTATTTTTCAATATCTGTACCAATACAACTTAATAATTGCTTCATGATTGCCTGCTGTGTAATTAGAAGCTTCTTGAGACATTGATTTCTTCTCCTTAACCCAATCATGAATTTTTCTGTTTTCAGAATTTCTTGGACCCAATGGTTTTTCCTATAAACAATTAAGGTCAAGAGTAAGGAAGCTGATGTGTCCCATCTCCCCTCACTATTTCATTTTTCTCTTTATCTTTAATCATTAACATATTGAATATTTATCTTCATTATGGCTCTTTCACTAGAATGTCTCCACAAGGGAAGAGAGTTTTGACGGTACTTAGCACTGAGTAAATGTTTAATAAATATCTGTAAGATATGTAAATGAAATATTATCTCATCATCATACTTCATGGTTTCTTCTTGGAAAGTGTAATCTCAGCATTACTCTTTGTTTTAATTTTTCTCTCCACAGCCATATGGGAGGAACTGCTCCACCAGATGAGAGCTGGAAGGGAAGTCTTAATGTGAGTTATAATATTGGGCCTGGCTTTACAGGGAGCAATTCTTTCAGGTAATTTTGCATTACTTTAATAGCTTGGAAAAAGTTTTATACTTAAAGGAAAAATGTCAAGATAACTGTTCTGCCAGTTATCACCTCATTTTTCCCTAGTGAACAATTGATCATTTTATATCATTTATGTTTAGAGAATGAACAATGAAGTACTGATTGAATTTTCTACCAACAGTGTTACCACAACAAATGTGTTTCAGAAAGCCTCACATGTTACATTTGTGTTATAGTTTCAACATTTCAAGCAATGCTTTTTTTTTTTAAACTTCTCTTTTCACCTAAAATTCTTTAAAACAGTTTTTCTGGTAACTTTCTAAATGTTGTTCATATGAAACACTAGGTGAGGCTAAGGGAAAAGGTAACACAGAAGAGAGAAAGAAGCCAACTTTCATTGATCACTTACTTGTGGGTTGTTGTGTGGGTTAAATGAGTTAAAATGGGTAAAGCACTTAGCTATTATAAGACTCAGTAGACTTATCATTATCATAATTATTGTTATACTGCATTATAGCACTAATGTAAAGCAGAGGGTGTCAAAGAATAAGCACTCACTGAACTTAGTCTTAAAAAAAGAGAAGTTTCCCACTGGATCAAGGCAGCCAGGAAATGCCATCTAGAGAGATGAGCTCATAGAGCTGTGAAGCAGTAGTCATGCTCGAACTTTATGAAGTTTCCTTTTTCCTGAAATACAGGAGGAGAGGGACACTTAACAATGATAAATCAGAGAAGGTATAGTTGTTTTTATGAAACCAAAATCATTAAATCAGCCTTGTTTGCTAACAAAATTACCTTTATCTATGTGAAATTGGATTCTTAGAGTGTTTCTTAGTTCTTATAAGAATTTTTTAAAAATTCCAGCATATTTGAATATTAGAAGTTCCTATAAAATAGAAATTTTGTATTTCATTTATATAATTGCTTATTTTTTTAATTTCTAATTTTATTTATTTTTATTTATTTATTTCTCTCCCCTTGCCCTGTTGTCTGCTTTCTGTGTCTATTTGCTGTGTGTTCTTCTGTGTCCAACTGCATGTTGTCAGCAGCACTGGGAAACTGTCTCTTTTTGTTGCGTCATCTTGCTGTGTCGGCTCTCCATGTGTGCAGCACCACTCCTGGGCAGCCTGCATTTTTTTCACGTGGGGCAGCTCTCCTAGAGGGGTGCACTCCTTGTGCATGGAGCTCTCCTACGCGGGGGACAACTTTGCGTGGCACGGCACTCCTTGCACACATCAACACTGCGCGTGGGCCAGCTCATCACACAGGTCAGGAGGCCCCGGGTTTGAACCTTGGACCTCCTATATGGTAGGCAGACGATCTATCAGTTGAGCCATATTCGCTTCCCTATCTAATTGCTTATTGAGCTCTGTAATTGAATCAAAACAAAATTTCTTCAATTTAAGAGAGTTTATTGGAGGAGGGGCAATTTGGTGTCCAGTTAAGGGCACTCACGTCATCTCTCCTACAAAGAAACAGCTGAATGGGGACAGAATCCTGCTTGAGTGAGCTGTTTTGGGAACCCACAAATCAGGAGGCTTCAGGGCATTGGTATGGAGAGAGCACAACTAAAAGAGTGATTGCTCAAGGTACTGCAAGCTTATTTCTTGTTGCTATGTTTCCTCTTCCTCAATTTCTTCTTTTCGGTGTGTACCAGTTTTGGCTACCAATGGTATCTCTTTTCCTTCCTTTATCTTTCTACATTCCACCTTCTGTTATTGCTCTTACATTCCACCCCTTTTTGTTTAGCCCCCAATTTTTCTGGCTTTTTATTTCTAACACTACTATTCTGTTTTCTATCTTTCGTTAACTCTATTTTTGTCCTTTCTTTTCTCTTTCCTCCTGTCCTCATCACACAGGCCTTTTAGTTCATAATATATTCCTCTCCATTTTCAGTTTCCCATTTCATTGTAGGTACTCCACGTTTTTATTCCTGTAACTCTGCACTGCTTACATGAGTTTAATATTCATTCTCCCAGGTCTTATGTGGTTCTGCTAACATTTACTATCAATATACTACTATTATACTTTTTCTTTTCTTACCTCTTTTGCTTTTCCTGGCCTAATCTTTTTCCTTCAAAAGAACTTAGACAACAACGAGGAAATAGAATAAGAAGACCAAAATGTCAAAGAGAAAGCTTAACATACACACAGAAAACAGCAACAAAATAAAACCTGAAACTAGAGAGTTTAGAAGCTAATCTCAATTGAACAAACCCATCAAGATAAAAGGGTGACCAGACAGCAATAAGAAATTACAAACAATAGAAATAATCAGAAAGACATGCCCAATACAATGAACAAACTAAAAACAAGGAAGAGGAGGAGAACATCGAACAACTAATCAAAGCTGTCCAAACAAATATCATGGACCAACTTAATAAAGTGAAGGAAGAGATTAAGGATATTAAGAAAACATTTGGAGAGCATACTGAAGAAATTGTAAACATACACAGAAAGATGACGGATATGATGGTGATGAATGGCACAATCCAAGAATTCAAAAATACACTTTCAGCAAATAACAGCAGATTTGAACAGGCAGAGGAAAGAATTAATGATCTGGAAGACAGTACCTTTGAAATCAAACAGATAGTAGAATTGATAGATAAAAAGAAAAAATCCATCAGGGACTTAAGGATTTGAATGACAACACACAACACACAAAGATATACATTATAGGCATCCCAGAAGGAGAAGAGAAGGGGAAGGGGACAGAAGGAGTGTTGGAGGAACTAATGGCTGAAAACTTCCCAAACTTATTGAGCGAGATGGATGTATGTGTCCAGGAATTGCAGCACACCCTAAACAGTGTGAATCCCAAAAAGCCTGCTCTAAGACATATACTTGTCAAATTATCCATTGCTCAAGACAAAGAGAAAATATTGAAGGCAGCAAGAGAAAATGGAGCCATATACAAGGGAAGCTGAATAAGATTAAGTGCAGATTTCTCATCAGAAACCATGGAGGCAATAAGGCAGTGGTATGACATATTCAAGGTACTAAAGGAAAAAATTACCAGCCAGTAATACTCTGTCCAGAAAAACTGGCATTCAAAAAGTATGGAGAGTTTAAAATAGTCACAGATAAACAGAAACTAAGAGAGTATGCCAATAAGAAACCTGCCCTTCAAGAAATACTAAAGGGAGCTCTACAGGTTGAAAGAAAAAAACCAGGAGAGACAGAGTTGGAGGAGCATGTAAGAACAACTAAAAAGACAAAAATAAAAATAAAAACAACATATGACATACACAAATCCAAAAAAAAAAAAAATTTGGCTGATGTAAGTAATTCCTTGACAGTAATAACACTGAATGATAATGGATTATATTCACCAATCAAGAGACAGATTGGTAGAATGGATAAGAAAATAGGACCCATCTATATGGGTCAAAACCACCTTAGATTCAAGGAGGTTGAAAGTGAATGGCTGGAAAATAATTTTACAAGCAAAAAAAAAGTGCAGGAATAGTTATACTAATATCAAATGAAAACAGACTTTAAGTGCAAACCTATTGTGAAAGACAATGATGAGCACTATATGCTGTAAAATGGGTAATCTTTCGAAAAGAAAGAACAATCATAACATGTATGCACCTAACAAGGGTGCCTGAAAATATATGAGGTAAACACTGGAAAAACTAAATGGAAGAATTGATGCCTCTAAAATTATAGTGGGGGACTTCAATACATCATTATCACCATTAGGACATCTCAAAAGAAAATCAATAAACAAAGAATCTGAATAATATATTAGAGGATCTGAACTTAAAAGACATATATAGAACACTACACCCAAATATAGCAGAATATACATTCTTCTTAAGTGCACATGGATCATTCTCCAAGATAGACCACAGAGAAAGTCTCAATGAATTCAGAAAGATTGAAATCATACTAAATAATTTCTCTGACCAAATGGAATGAAGCTGGAAATCTGCAATGGCCAGAGAACCAGGCTAGGGACAAAGATATGGAAGTTAAGCAACACACTCTTAGACAAACAATGGGTCAAGAAGGAAATCACAAAAGAAATCAGTAACTACCTTGAAACTAATGAAAGTGACAACACAACATAACAAAACTTAGGGGATGCAGTAAAAGCTGTACTGAGAGGGAAATTCATAGCCATATATTCATATATTAAAAAAAGAAAAAAATAAAATCAATAATCTAACTGCAAACTTGGAGGAATTAGTAAAAAACAACAAACTAACCTCAAAGGAAGAAGAAAGAAAGAACAAAGATCAGAGCAGAACTAAATGAAA
This sequence comes from Dasypus novemcinctus, assembly GCF_030445035.2. NCBI lineage: Eukaryota > Metazoa > Chordata > Mammalia > Cingulata > Dasypodidae > Dasypus > Dasypus novemcinctus. The sequence goes on from NC_080682.1 coordinate 124,113,368, forward strand.
TAGAAGATAAGAAAGCACTAGAAAAAATAAAGAGCTGGTTCTTTGAGAAGATCAATAAAATTGACAGACTCTTAACTAGACTAACAAAGAAAAAGAGAGAAGATGCAAATACACAAAATAAGAAATGAGAAAGGGGGATATCACCACTGACCCCACAGAAATAGACAGTGTCATATGAGGATACTTTGAAAAACTATATGCTAAAAAGAAGGATAATTTAGAAGAAATGGACAAATTCCAGAAACACATAAGCAGTGTACATTGACAAAAAAAGAAACTTGATGATCTCAGTAAACCAATCACAAGTAAAGAGATAGAGCCAGTCATTAAAAACCTTCCAACTAAGAAGAGCCTCAGAAGCCAGACAGCTTCACAGGTGAATTCTCCCAAACATTCTGGAAAAAAACTAACCCCAATCTTGCTTAAATTCTTCCAAAAATTTGAAATAGAAGGAACATTGCCTAACTCATTCTGTGATGCCAACATTACCCTAATACCAAAGCCAAAGAAAGACACCACAAGAAAGGAAAATTACAGACCAATCTCTCTAATGAACCTAGGTGCTAAAACCCTCAACAAAATACTTGCTACTCATATTCAACAACACATAAAATGAATTATACACCATGAACAAGTGGGTTTCATCCCTGGTATGCAAGGATGGTTCAACATAAGAAAATCAATCGATGTAATACACCACATAAATGGATTGAAAGGAAAAAATCACATGATTATACCTATATATGCAAAAAAAGCATTGGACAAAATACAGCACCCTTTCCTGATAAAAGCACTGCAAAAGATAGGAATAGAAGGAAACTTTCTGAACATGATAAAAGGTATATATGAAAAACCCAAAGCTAACATCATATACAATGGGTGAAATCCTGAAGTCTTTCCCTCTAAGATAAGGAACAAGTCAAGGATGCCCACCATCACCCCTCCTATTTAACATTGCATAGAAGTACTTGCTCAAGCACTGAGGCAAGAAACAGGCATCCAAATTGGAAAGAAAGAAGTAAAAATTCCACTATTTGCAGACGACCTGGTACTATACATAGAAAACCCGGAGAAATCTACAACAAAGCTTCTAGAATAAATAAATGAGTTTGGTAAAGTTGCAGTTTATATGAACAATGTGCAAAAATCTATAGCATTTCTGTACACCAATCATGAGCAATCTGAAGATGAAGTCAAGAAACAAATACCATTTACAATAGTAAATTAAAAACTCAAATACCTAGGAATAAATTTAACAAATGATGTAAAAGACTTATACACAGAAAACTACACAACACTGCTAAAGGAAATCAAAGAAGATTTAAATAAATGGAAAAATATTCCCTGTCCATAGATAGGAAGACTAAATATGAAGATGTCAATCCTACCCAAACTGATGTACAGACTTAATGCTATCCCAATAAAAATCACAGCATTTTTTAATGAACTGGAAAAACTATGAAATTTATTAGGAAGGGAAAGAGGCCCTGGATAGCCAAAGACATATTGAAAAGGAAAAATGAAATCAGAGGAATCACATTACCTGATTATAACATACTGCAAAGATACAGTGATCAAAACAGTGTGGTATTGGCACAAGGATAGACATACTGACCAATGGAATTGAATTGAGAGTTCTGATATAGATCTTCCCATATACAGTCATCTGATATTCAACAAGGCCACCAAATCCACTCAACTGGAAAAGAATGACTTCTTCAACAAATGGTGCTTAGAGAACTAGATATTCATATGCAAAAGAATGAGAGAGGAATATCATCTCACCCCCTATACAAAAATCAACTCAAGATGAATCAAAGATCTAAATATAAGTGCCAAGACCATAAAGACCTTGGAAGACAATGTAGTGAAGCATGTACAGGAACTTGCAATTCGAAATGGCTTCATGAACTTCACACCCAAAGCATGAGTAGCAAAAGAAAAAATAGATAAGTGGGACCTCCTCAAAATTAAAACCTTTTGCACTTCAAAGAAGTTTATCAAGAAAGTGAAAAGATGGCCTACCCAATGTCAGAAAATATTTGGTAACCATTTATCTGATAGGAGCCTAATATCTAGCATATATAAAGAAATCCTATATCTTGAAAATAAAAAGACAGCCCATTTTAAAAATGGGCAAGAGATTTGAACAGATACTTCTCTAAAGTGGAGGACAGTTTGGCATTTCTTCAGAAAACTATCTATAGATTTGCCATATGAACCAGCAATTCCACTGCTGGGTTTATACCCAGAAGAACTGAAAAAAAGGACACGAACTGATATATGCACACCAATGTACATAGCGGCATTATTCACTATTGCCAAAAGTTGGAATCAACCCAAATGCCCGTTAACAGATGAATGGATAAACAAAATGTGGTATTTACATACAATGGAATACTACTCAGCTGTAAGAAGGAACACAGCACAAACACATGGGATAACATGGATGAATCTTGAGGATCTTATGCTGAGTGAAGCAAGCCAGGCATTGAAACATAAATAGTTCATGACCTCTCTGATATGAATTAAGCAAATCAAGCTGTCTCAGAGAGCTAGAGACTGGAAGACAGGCTTACAGGAAATAGGGGGGGAGAGGAAGGTTGTGAGCCATTGCCCACGTGGGCAAAATCTGTGATAAAGTGGAGGTAAGTAGTTGTGCAGTGAAGGGATAAGAAGGGGGCATAGTGATACTATTGGGTTGGCCATTGCAAGCTTGACGGGGGCTAGGGTTGGGAGGATGGGTCAGATGGTCCATGGAATTGGGGGGAGGGTTGGGAGGAGCAGGTGAACATGAGAGATTGTTAGGTACATGGTGGAAACTACAATGTTGAGAAAACTCTTTAGAAAATATAAGAAGGAAGGGTTATGGGTTTAAGATGTTTGATGGGGGGTATCTGGCACAGGGTACACCTGGGGCAGGCTTCTAGGGAGTGTGTAAGTGCCAATCTTGTCATAATGTGTTATATCAGTGGGTGGAGACCCATACAATGAGCAAGAAGATATTGTACCCCCTCCAGGAAGGCCTGATGTTCTCAAACAGAGGTGAGAGTGTCTCTTGAGAGCACGGTTGGCTTCTAAAGGGGAAGGAAGAGTAGTGTGTCAAGCTCTCAGCATTGTTGCAAGTATTTATGAATCTTGTCCTTCAAGCAATGAAGCTTGATTGTCACTGTGGGCGCTAAGTGATGGGGAGAGAGGAATAGAATAGATGGAAAGGGGTAACTGGGGGCAGTAGAAGTGTTCTGCATGATCGTGCAATGATGGATACAGGCTGTAGCAGTTTGATGTGATTATGAATTCCAAAAATAGATATTGGATTATGTTTGTAATCTGATCTGTACCTGGGTATGATTGAGTTATGATTAGAGCATTGAGTCCCTACCCCTTGGTGGGTGGGGACTCACAGATGAAAGGCATGGCAAAGAACAGAGTTGAGGGTTTCTGATGTTGGAGTTTTGATGTTGGGAGTTTGATGCTGAAATTTTAAGCTGGAGCCCCAGGGAAAGAAACAGAGCCGTTCACCTGATAGTCTACAGCTGACCTTGTGGAGAGAGGCAAAACCTAGAGAACTTCATAGTTAACAGCTGACCTTGTGGAGGAAACAGTTGCTGAACCCAGAGGAACCCAGGAAGCCTGAACCATCACAGGCTTCAGCAGCCATCTTGCTCCAACATGTGGAAATAGACTTTGGTGAGGGAAGTAACTTATGCTTTATGGCTTGGTAACTGTAAGCTCCTACCCCAAATAAATACCATTTATAACACCCAGCAGATTTCTGATATTTTGCATCAGCACCCCTTTTGCTGACTAATCCTCAGGCCATGTTAAATTTTATAAAAATTTTTAAAGTGTACGGTCTATAGTGTAAGCCGTAATGTAAACCATAATGTAACCATGGTTAGTAGCTATGTTTCAATATTTGCACATCAGCTGTAGCAAATGTATCATCCACATGTAAAATGATCATTGCTGGAGAAGGGGTAAAGGAGCAGGATGTTGGGTATATGGGAGTCCCTTATATTGTATATGTGAATTTACTGTGACCTAAAACTTTTTTGAAGACATTAAAAAAAAAAAAATGACACTGAGGAAGAAATGGAAGAGATCACCTTGCCACTGTACATACAGGGCAACACCTATTACAGTGATGAAAGGCAAAACATAAAAAAAATTGTGATATTTTTCATTTTTTAATACCCCAATTTATTTTTTACTTTTAGTTTTTCTAAATTATTATGTATTTTATTTCTAATGTTTAAATCTATCATTACTATTTCATTTTCCTATTAATTGAATATGACAATATATTAGACTTCATTTTTGAAGAAGTTTTGGATCACAGAGGGTTCACTTATGGCAGAGGAGGAGCATTGGTGTGGGGCATCATTGATGGGGAATGCATGGGTGGGAGGGAGTTCCCTAGGGCATGCATATAGATATGTTCAGATGTTCGGTGGGTATTGACATAGTGGATCGAGTTCCCTATGACAACCGAGGGAGTGCTGAGTTCCTGTCTTGGGGGGCTCTGTTGCATTCCCCAGTGGAACAGCAACAACCGCCCAAGTGCAAGGGCAAAGACCAGTGAAGAGGGATGGTCTAATGATGGGCCCTTGACACTGAAGACTGTGCTTATGAGCCTGTGTGCTTGAAATTTCAACTTCACCTAGAGCTGCAAGGTGCCTAAGAGTTACCTCCTGAAAGCCTTCATGTTGCTCAAATGTGGCCACTCTCTAAGCCAAACTTTCCCCAGCATGGGACATGACTCCCAGGTGTGAGCCTCCCTGGCGCCGAGGGATTACTACTAAGTACCAGCTGGTGATGCAACTAGAAAAAGACCTTGAAGCAAAGAGGGAAAGGTAAAGACAAATGAGTTTATATGGCTAAGAGACTTCAAAATGAGCTGGGAGATTATTAGAGGGGTTGCGCTTATGCACATTTCAGCAGGAACTCAGAGACAGCGAAAGTAGATACAACCAGATACTGGTGCTCCTGAGAGCAATGGAGTTACCTTGGTCCTATGGTTATCGCAAATGGCTCTGGAGTTCAGTGCCTTGCCAGTGGGCCCTAGTTTGGAATCTGCTCATGAGTGTGATGGTGTTGGACTCAGATGTGACTTTTCTACACATGCCTCTTCTGTCACTTTTACTGAATCTGCAGTTGGTGCTGGGGTTGGTGTATGCCCAGGAGACTTGAATCTCTGGACTGTCCATGTGCCAGCTGGGCCCTGAGCCTCAGCAGAGTTGCAACACTTACTCTCTAATTCATTGGACTTACCAAGGTCGGCTAACCAGGAGGTGAGGATGGTTAGCCACCACACCAGGTAACTGAGAGAGTCGATAGCTGCAAGCAGAAGTATCCCTACCATCAGTCATATGGGATCTAAGCCCTCTTTCAATTTAGAGGTGGAGTGTGCATCGCCATCCCAGGGTCCTCAGGATGGAGGAACAAAATATGGATTAGAGTGGAAAAAAGAAAGAAAGTTTACTATCTAATTTAGTAGTACTTCCAGATACTAGAAAACATAAGCTCATACAATGAAAGGTAAAGGATTTTCTGAATTACAAACAGAGGGAGACCATATTGCTCTCGTTCTGCAATTTCAGGCACAGGTCCAGAGTAAACACAGAAACATAGAAACTCACTGGTCCCAATAGAAGAACACTGTTCTCCTTCAATACAGGTATAGAAAAATCTTAATTTATTTGATTTCAAAATGGACAAATATGCAAATAAACAAAAAGCATCCAAAAAACAAGATTCCTTTTGTCTCTTTCTCTGCCAGATATCTTAGTTAATCCATATACAGAGATCACCAATGGTAAGATCATGAAACCAATTTCCCAATCACTGCCACCAGCAATGGAGAATAATTTATCAGGTGTAAGCAAACTAAAAACATAAACAAAACACAAAATCAGTATCATGGGGAGAAATAGAGATATAAAGCAAAGTTATAGTTCTTAAATTCAGTTGCTGCTTAGGATTTACCTCACATCTGGGTTTAAGCTTCCCATACCTGATTCCCTGAGATGAATCCATTGGCATTTTGGTGGGACTGCCAAAAAATGATCAGGGATACATTTTAAATATAGTAAAATCATGGTTGTCATACAAATATAGAAAGAACATATATCAAACATTTTATATAACTTATTATTAGCAAAAACAAAATGGTGTTAAATCCAGTTCAAAGGAGAATTCAGAGATGATACACACAAATACACACAAATCAGCTCATCAGCAATGCTGCAGGGAAGCAGATGTGGCTCAAGTGATTGGGCTCCCATCTACCATATGGGAAGTCCAGGGTTCAATTCCTGGGGCCTCCTGGTGAGGGCAAGCTGGCCTGCGCAGAGCACTGGCCCAAGAGGAGAATTGGCCCATGCAGAGTGCTGCCCTACACGGCAAGCTGGCTTGTGCAGAGAGCTGGCACAACAAGATGATGCAACAAAAAGAGATACAGAGGAGAGATGATAAGAGGTGCAGCAGACCAGGAGCTGATGTGGCGCAAAATATTGAGTGCCTCTCTCTGGAGGGTCCCAGGGATGGTTCCTGGAGCTGCCTAAAGAGAAGACAAACAGATACAGAAGAACACAGCGAATGGACACAGAGAGCAGACAATGAGGTGTGGGCAGGGTTAGAAATAAATAATAGTTCTTTAAAAAATGCTGCTGTGGATTTACCTAATAGCAGAAAAAAACATTCTCTTCCATATGAGGAGGAAGTCAACTGAACATTGGCCAGACAAGTTATGCTTTTCAGTGGACGTGAATTATTTGCATCAGTTTTAGGTTTCTACAAATTAAATTCTCTCTCCACAGACTTGTAAAATAGTCTAGTCAAAGACAGTGAAAGACAGAGAGCACAATGGTTTTTATTTTTCCTCTTCCCGGTTTTCCCACAGAAGTATTTGTTTCATTTCACAAATGTTTATTGAGCATCCATTGTAGCTCAGGAACCATTCTGGGAATTTATAAGTGAATAAAACAGGCAAACAACCCTGCTTGGTGGAGCCTGTGTACTAGTGTTCTTTTTTTTCTTTTTCTTTTGGTAACATAATGAATTTGTTATGTTACAAATTCAGTAGAACAAACAAGTATAATTATTCCCTAGGCAATTAGGAAATGAGCCTAAAAACTTAGAATCAGCATTAAAGGCGTTAATAAGATTCGTTAAGAATCTGGGCATCCATCCTGTGTGTACTTTCATATTTAGATTAAAATACATATATTTTTATTCTTCATGTGTTATATATTATTGCTTACTTAATTTTTAATGATGTGATATCAATGAATTTTCTTACTAATCATGGATTTTAGGTTCATATTTTTAGAAACACTTGCTGAACAATGCTTTTGTTCTTTTGCTACTAATTTTTATCTCTCAGTCCAAAAATTCTTCTACTTAACCACCTTGATAAAAGAACTTGCCCATTGATTAGTTTTTCCCCCTGAAGGCATTTTTAGTTGAATATTGTACATGAACTAAATATGTTGTTTTGGAGGAAAAGGTAGAATATATACTTAAGTATATACAGGTTTTTATAGTTTCTTAGTCCTTCCATTTAAAAAGTAACCACAAATTAGAAACTGCTGGAATTTTTGTTCCCAGAGAAAAAACTTATTTTGTTGTCCTGTGAAAAAGAGGCTCAACATTTTCCCAGATCATTTTAGAATCATAAAATGTGAGTGGCATTTCTTTTTTTTTTTCTGTCTGGCTGAGCTTGATGGTATTTTCACCTTGTGTTCTATTCTTGTTAATTGTAATTCAAGAATGAATGCTTAAAAACTGGTCCTAATCAGAATCAACCTGATGGCCATAACTTCATTATGTAGTTGTTTTGTGCATTTTAGCAGGAGCTTTCCAAATTCCCATTTAACAATAGAATTTATATGTTGTTATTATTATTTTTAAAGATTTATTTATTTCGCTCCCCTTTCCCCCTCCCCCACCCCAGTTGTCTGTTCTCTGTGTCTATTTGCTGCGTGTTCTCTTGTCCACTTCTGTTGTTGTCAGCAGCATGGGAATCTGTGTTTCTTTTTGTTGCGTCATCTTGTGTCAGCTCTCCGTGTGTGCGGTGCCATTCCTGGGCAGGCTGCACTTTCTTTCATGCTGGGTGGCTCTCCTTTCGGGGCGCACTCCTTGCACATGGGGCTCCCCTACACGGGGGACACCCCTGCGTGGCAGGGCACTCCTTGCGTGCATCAGCGCTGCGCATGGGCCAGCTCCACACAGTCAAGGAGGCCCGGGGTTTGAACCGCGGACCTCCCATGTGGTAGACGGACGCCCTAACCATTGGGCCAAGTCCGCCGCCCAGAATTTATATGTTATTTATCATGTTATTTGTACATTACACTTAGGCACCTCTTTAAAATGTACTGATATACTACTTTAATAATGTTGAAGAAGGTTAGTGAAAGGCAGGAATTAATGTAAACACTGAAACAAAGATTCAAATAATATGTTTATATTTTTTCTTTTATTTAATAATGGTTTGTCTTCCTTGTTTTTGCAAGTAATTGATTAGGGTGGATTTAAATAATGAATATCCAAGACATTTTGAAAAATAGATATTTTGTATTTTAAGTAAATACTAGCAATATAACTGTGCGGGAGGGGGCATATAAAATATTAAACATGAAGATTTTAAAAGTAGCTTTAAGATTCATGCCAAAATATTAAGGAGTTAAACTATCATGATGCCTGCAACTTGCAAATGGTTCAACAATGTTAAAAATTATGGAATTTCAGTGGTGGATGTATGGGAACTCATGGTCCTAGTCTATAGTTTTTCATTATACAAATAAAGCCTTAGCTCTATTTATATAATAATAAATTAGAAATGATTTCTTTCCTTTGAAATTCCAGGAAGGTTAGAATGCATGTCCATAACACCAATAAAATTACAAGGATTTACAATGTAATTGGAACTATCAAAGGATCTGTGGAGCCTGGTGAGTCAGTGAATTTTTTTTTAAACATTTTGTTTTTATGAAGATTAAATGAGAAAATAAATTTCAGTCAACAATTGTTATTTTTCCTGGCTGGTATGAAACTTCTAAATTTGGGGGAACAATTGTCCAACTCTAAAAGAATGTACTACTTTGTAGTGTTTATTTTCTCCATGGAGGAGAGGAGACTTAATTTTAAAAATATAAATTACAGGTATTTATAATATATTCAAACAGGTAGTTTGAAAATAATGAACACATGATTTTCCAGACAGGTATGTTCTTCTGGGCGGTCATCGTGATTCCTGGGTATTTGGAGCCATTGATCCAACAAGTGGGACTGCTGTTTTGCAAGAAATTGTCCAGGGTTTTGGAAAGCTCATGAATAGAGGTAAACGCTCTTTCTTTGGTAGGTGATAACAGGAAAGGACTCAATTTTCCTTTATTTTTTGGGCAGGTATGTCTAATCCTGTATGTTAATGATGATTACAGGCTGGAGACCTAGAAGAACTATCATTTTTGCCAGTTGGGATGCAGAAGAATTTGGACTTCTGGGTTCAACAGAATGGGCTGAGGTAAGTAGAAGGAAAAGGTTCTTGTCATTTTCTTGGTCAACAGGGAACAAATATATATATCTCAGGATGTTCACAAACATATTGTTGTCCCTAATATGGTTTTAATTTGGAGAATGACTCAAGAAAATTTAAGAAATAGTTTGTTGTTATGCTCACATCAGTTTGGCAAACAGAGTAGCCTCTTAGCTAATTACTTGGCGACAAGAGAAATGTATTCCTTACTGAAAAAATGTTTTTGTTCCTATTCATATTTGCTTCGTGACAAATAAGTAAAATTAAGATTAGAAGACAATCAAAACAAGCAAGCTGTTTCGGGCAAGTGAATTAAATTATCTGCAAACTGATACAGAGCCTTGAAGATTGTTTTCAAGTTTTTGAAGTTTCTTGGAGTTTTCCGTCTAAGAATATATAAGATGTTCCAATAAAATAACTATAACTCGATTATAATTTATCTTAACAGATTATACATTGAATTATAATTATAGGCATATTTACCCTTAACAGAAATGTGTCTGATTATTAATTACATATTAAAATGCCTTACTTTGCGAGTTCAGGGTTTTATATTTCCCCCTTAGGATGTAATTATTAGTCGTTGGCTCTCAATGCTTTAGCTTTAAGAGTCTCTCCTAGACCCCCTTTTTCATCTCTTTTTAGTTTATCTGTCGTGCGACTTCAGATTCTTAAATCTATAAAGTAGGCTCATGACATTTATACAAAGGCAGGTGGGTGCACTGTATAAGCACTTACTCTCCCCTGCCACTTTTTCTCATAGAAGTCTGGATTTTATAGAGTTGTCTTAAAGTAGGGAATACATGTGTTACCTTTGTGTTTATTTTTTTAAATTGCTTTATTCCTGACTCATTTCCTCTTACATTACTTTAAAATGATGATAATAATACGAATCAAATAAATACGGGGGCAAAATCATACATAGTTTTACCTGTGTCTTATGTATCCTTTGCCAATTCCAGTTTCATTGCAGATTTTTGTGACATTGATATTTGTGATTATGCATTCTAGGAAGTGGAAGATTAGTTCAAATTAATCAAATTTAATGCATTAAGGTCATTTGCCTTTGGAAGGCCATAATTTCCTGTGAATACATGCATATATAAATATGTGTGTGTTCCTGTAATTTCAGCAGTTTAAAATAAGACTCAAATCCAAGATATAAAATAAATATTTTTTGCATGATTTTAAATACTTGTGGGTTAAAAGTGGATAATTCCAATATTGTTTTAGATTTCTACCCGATTCTTGATCATATTCAGCAGCCTCTTCCTTCTTTTACTGCGTGAGGAACCTTTATCTGCACTGTAATAAATGGAAACTCTGACTCCCTATTTATTTATAGTGAGAGCAGCTATCATCTGACCCGTGTGGCCAGGTGCATAGAGGAGGCAGGTCTCCTTTGTGCCATGGCTTCCAAAGACCACACACAACTTTAAATGTCTCTGTACGGCATGGTCTTGTAAGGTCACAAGCAGGCCAGCCAGAGGCCATCCTGCAAAGGGCTCTCTCTGTTTCCATCTCTGTCATGACATTAGTCTTTCTATACTTTTTCTTTCTTGGGTCTGTGTATTTGTGTCTGTGAGAAAGAAAGAGCGAGGAAAAGAGAGAGACTTTGTCCTAAACTGTCCCTTCCCTCCTAGATTTTCCCTGGCTTCTTCTCGTTTTCATTCTTGCTCTTCTCCATATCTTACTCTTTCTTTCAAAATTTGTATGTTACGTTTATTAAGGGTCCTTTGGTTTCTTTTTATAAAATATGGACAGATGGAAATTTTTTATTTCTCACTTTTAAAATGATATTTACTTGGGTATCCACTCTCAGTGGATTCCAAAATTCAATGTGTGTAAGAACCTCTAGGGTTACCTGTTAAAAAATGTAAAATTCCAGGCCTTACCTCCGGTGAATTCTGATTCAGTGACTCTGGGGTGGGTCTCTTTACTTTGGACTAAAGCAGGAAATCAAGGTACCACAGTTTAAAAATAATCGCCCCTTTGGGTTTCCCTTTTAATGCGATGAATAGTAGCTACAACTTTAAAATATTCTTCTTTCTTGTTTTAACTGAGTTAATGCTGTTTATCCAGTTAATAGAATTTGCCCATAACTTTATTACCAAGAAGCATGGGCATTTGATATATTGGCAGACCATTTTCCCACTAAATTAATTTTCTTATTTTGTTTACACTTTAATAAATGTAAATACTGTGAATAAAGTAACAACTTTACTTCAATTATAGGAGAATGCAAAAACACTCCAGGAGAGAAGCATTGCGTACGTCAACTCAGATTCAGCTATAGAAGGTAAATTTTATTTCAGCTTGTTCTTAAGTAATGTATCATCCTTGAAGGCTGTAAATTCTAATTTGCTAATTATCGCAGATACCCTCTTCCTGTGAGATACCTCAGAAATGCTTTCATTTTCCATTTTACCATAGAGAAAAATCAGTTGAATATGATTTATAACTAAGCATTTGATTCTAATTTCTTTCATGTTTTTATCATTTGCCTATCTTGGATTATAACTTGCAGTTCGACTCTAACTATATTCTTCTTGTGGAGATATTAAGGAAATTTGGCTGCATATTTTTAGTGTTTTGGGAAACATTTCCTGTGTATATTGGAAAAAATTTGAAGGACAAACTTCCTCTGAATCTGACATATGATGTTTATGTCTCTTAGCTTTCTTTGCACTTTGATTATTTCTAATATGATGTCAGTGAAAACTTACTAGCTATTAACATACTCTATTCTAATGTTTATTTCTAATATGATGTCAGTGAAAACTTACTAGCTACTAACATACTCTATTCTAATGTTTTAATCCCTATTATATTTAAATGAATGAATGAATACTGCAGCCTTAACATGTCCTTTGCCAGAGTCCCACTAAGAGGTACTACCACGGTGATGATCCTTAGAGTTGCTACTGAAGCTGCAGCTCTAGCGAACAAAAGCCCACCTACTCTTCCTTCTGTCCCAAGTACGTGCTGTAGTCCCTCCGCCTCCTGAAGATCCATTTCCAGCCTGTTTCAGTCCCTGGGAAAGATGCCATAGATTTAGAGACTATTATATTTTGTTTAAAATGAGGAAAATAAAGTTAAAATAAATGACATTTTATTTTGAAATACTAAATAATGTGTTTTATTTATTTTCCAGGCAATTATACTCTCAGGGTTGACTGTACCCCACTTCTTTACCAATTGGTTTATAGACTAACAAAAGAGGTATTTAACTGTATCTGTCTTTATATGTTTTCTGAAGAATAAATGGAGCTTCCCCCCACCCCAAATTAGTGATACTTATTTTAAGTGAGTGATAATTTGTGTAAGTAGCAAGTCAGAACAACATCGCTGATACGTCATTTACTTATGTGAATAACTATGAAGATAGTATTGCCAGTCTCTTTGTGCCAATAATAGTTCCTATGAATAATCATGTACATAGTTGTAATGTGAAGGGCACATAATTTTCATCTGGGAGAGGGACTTTGCTATAGCAGAAGGAACACTAAGCTGGAAATACGAAGTTGGGTTCAGAGATTGCCTTGGCCACTTATTCTTTCAATCATAAATTTAAATTTGATTATTATATATCAGACACTATAAAATGAATTCTAGTTGCAACAATAATAAAGGATAGAATATTAGATACTATGTATACTGGAGAACACTTGTAGAATTGAAAACCTAAACACCTGTGGAAGTTGGTACATATATGAGGAGGTTTCTAGAATAATTAATCTTTGGGCTGTCAAATAGAAGGGTGTGGAAGTAAGGGAGAAGGTTTTACAAGCAGAGGGCACAGGGCTTGAAAAAAAATGATCTCCAGGTAGATCGGGGTGACCTAGCTGTTGGTGGAAGGATAAGAAATGGGACAGGGAGTAAGCCAAGCTGTCCAGAAATCTTATAATGGGGAACTCCTCAAAGACTCTTAACAAGGTTGTACATTATTTTATCGTTCATTAGAAAGACTGCTGTCAGCATGAACGGATTAGATAGTGGAAGGACAAGGGGCAAAACTTAAATAATATTACATGTGTGCTTAATATACAGGAATTTACATTGAATGAGTTACTGATGTAAATATATTCTGAAAACTCTAAAGCACTGTGAATCTCCAAATTATTGTATAATCTACTCATTTAACATCTGCTAATTTAAATAGCTCCCTGCTGGAGAATTTAATTGTAAGAGGTTGCAATTTTTCCTTCTCGTTCAGCCATTGGGAAGCCAGTTTTCTCTGGCTGCTATGTCTGACTGCCCTAATCTTTCCCTTCCCTTTCCACTCGTAATATCTTTAAAGACTAGTTATCCCAAGTAAGAACCCTCTCAACTATTCCCATCAGCAGCTCTCACACATCCCAAGTCATGTCCTTGGCCCAATTATTGGAACGTATCTAGTTTCTACTGTGTCTTGTCTTAAGAAGCAAACCCATGCCATTGGGAGAATGCTTCTCAGAAAATGTGTATATGCCTTGTGCTGACCTAGAGGGACGGCTGCTGCCTCGGGTGTCCAGGACGATGAGAATTTGGGAGAGGGCTTTGGCCTGTATACCTTCGTGCAAAGGGGAGTGCTTGTCTGTTCCCATAGCAAGACCCAGGAGATGAAGGAGATTTATTTTACTCCATCCTGTAAACTGATTTTTACAGTTCCATCCATCCTTAGTGTAGCTTGGCATAAATAATTAAGACGTGCTGGTGACATGAGACTAGGGTGGGGATGAGGGACACAGCCGGACTTAGGAAGGCAGCTGTCTCGTGGGGCAAGGGGGAGACCACGAGCACCAGACACGGGCAAACTGCTGGGTCAGAAGGCGCAGCCCACGTGGAGCTGAGACGGTCGAGGCGCGGGGCGGGTGGTCAGTGCTGGACAGAGCTTGTGGTTCTAGAAAACGAAGAGGCTTGGCAGGGGTTTCAGTCCACGCAGGGCGTTGAACGGGGGCAGCCTGGGAGCCGGCAGGAGCGAGCAGAGCTCAGGGCCCTGCTGCCGAGGGACAAGGAGTGGCCTGCCCCTGCCGCCACCCGCGGCCGGGAAGAGGGGCCTCGGGAGGGTCTCTCACCACCCTGCAGGTGAACTCCCACCGCTACCTCCTCCTTCAGGGGTCCCTAACAAGGAGCCTGTGAGCTTGAATCGAAATTCAGTGAAACGTTCTCGTGGGGACGTGAAGACACGCCTTTGTGCATTTGGCATCCACGGGACAAGGCTGGAGCAAGGCAGGGTCTCACAGCTCGAGCGTCGCCCTTGCCTTGTCAGAGGCGCTGCAGCGCGGCCGGGCTCCCGGCAGGGCCTTCTCAGGGCCTGCCCTCCTCACGGCCTCCAGCACTTGGCTGCCTTCTTCTGCATGGCACTGCTGGTCAGGAACCAGCTTAGGCTGAGGGCCCGGGGAGCACCTCGTGCCCGCTGTCCACACCGAGGGCCCAGCCCTGCGTCGACCGCTGTGGCGATGTCTTCATGGACAGCGACGTGGACGAGGGTGGACTGAACCCTGCTGAAGGCCGGGAGGTACCAGAGGGGGACGCCTAAGTTAGGGCAGGCAACAGGAGCTGTTTCCACAGGCGAGGGAGGGCAGGTTGAAAGAGGGGACGTTGTGGGTTTGCTATTTTGAGCTTGCTACTTTGAGTTAGCAACCCACGAGGACCGGGCGGGCTTCCACGGCTCGGCGGTGAGCCCCTAGGCCAGCGCGTAGGCCTAGGTTCTCCAGGTGTGGGGGACGCGCGGTAAAAACCACGGAGACAGCCTGTGAGAGTGAGCTAGTCCACTTTATTGCGGAAATACACTTGATTATATAAGGTCGGGTCAAGGGAGGGGTAGGAACAGGGGCGGATTAACTCCGGGGCGGTAGTGGATAGGCGGAGCCGTGCAGGCAGCTATGAGGTAGGCGGTAAAGGATAGCAGCGGCTGGAAAAGGGAGATAAAGGCTAGGAGGAGGGGTGAAGGGAGGCAGCAACAATTGCTCCTTTTGTTTTATAAAAAAAAGGGGCGTGAGAGAGTAGGGGGATGGGCTGTGGAGGGTGAGAGAAAAAAGGAGTAGAGTTGACTGGCGATGGGCAAATGACATATCATTTGGCCAGAATGTATGCATAGCCCTTAGGGTCGGTGCGTGCCGGTGCTAGACGAAATATCTAACATGATGTTGCGCACGCTTTTTTGGGGTGGATAGCGCTGTGGCTGGCTTAACCGCGAAGGACTCTCAGACGTATAGCAATAAAGGGGGGCGGAGGGTGCACCCAAGCCCTTTACGCCGAGGGAAACAAACCCGTGCCGGCGGCTAAGGTCAGGGAGTTTCACAGCAAACAGCTTCACAGGCGGGAAGTACGGTGGGAAGGGGGGCGAGGACAAGGGCGAGATTGAGGAGCGAGATCAGAGGTAGCAAGACGGTGGTAATGGATTTGAACAAACGAGGAAAATACACTGTCAGCGTGATCTTTGGCAAGGCGGATGATTCGTCGAATGGCCCAAGGACCAACGGTGAGACCTAGGATGATGAGCAGAACTGGGGTTATTAGCGGGAGGAGATAGGGGAGGAGGGGCTGCAGGAAGCCTCAGGAACCAGCAGTTTGGGCTCATTCAAGTCGGCATTGGTTGAGACCTTTTTCAAGTTCTTTTAAGCTGGAGTCTACTAAACCGGTATAGTTGGCATAGACACAGCATTCTTCTCCCAGAGCTGCACATAGGCCACCTTCTTTGAGGAGGAGGAGGTCAAGGCCTCGGCGGTTTTGCAGGACAACTTCTGAAAGGGAATTGAGGGAGTCTTTAAGATATTTGACTGCATCTCGGAGGTAGATGATATCAGAGTCTACTGCTTGTCTGAGGTTTTGGAGGGCGGAGGCTTGTGTGGCTAGGGCTGCAACACCAGTGGCAGCTCCAGCTGTAGCTAGGAGGGAAGTGACAGTGAGTACAGCAGTAATAGGTTCGCGTTTGTGGAGGTAGATAGCTTCTTGAGTGTGATCAAAGGCTTTAAAGAAATGTAAAGGAGTGTGATAGATGACTCGAGGCGTGAGGAGGATGAGAGCACACGTTTCTTTGGTCTTGTTAAGTGTGGCAACAGATAAGCATGGGGTAAGTCCGGTGGAAGAGCAGAGCCATTGGGTGGTGTTTAGGGGAACTAAGTATTTGGCAGAGATGTTTGGGGAGGTATAGTTGGTACAGACAGTGAGGCTAGGAGTGTGGGAAGAACGGGGGTGAATGCATAAACCTTTGGAAGAGATGTGCGTAAAAGTGAGTGGGACAAGAGTAGACTGATTCCAATTGCAGGAAGAGGGGGAATCGTCGGTGGAGGAAGTAAAGAGTGGTGAAGGGATAGCAAGTGGATCATAGAGGGGGAGGCTGGGGGAAAGACACAACCAGCAAGAGCGAGTGAGGTTGGGGTGGGAGGCATTGAGAGAGGAATAGGAGGCGTTTAGGAATTTGAAGTAGGGACTAGAGGGGATGAGAGGATGTGGTTGGATACCTGGAGCAGGGGGGGGGGGGGAGTGGGGCTTGTAGAAGGGACGACGGCGGCCGAGGTGGAAGAGATTTTGAGGGGGGTAGATGAGGACGGAAGAAGGTGAACAGTGGGTGAGGGAGGAGGGTTAAGGATGTGGTTGGGACCAATAGCAGAGGGTGGGGCAGAGACAACACGCTTTTGGATTTCAAACAAAGCGCCACGATCATAGTTGCTCATATACAACCGGAGTCCATAGGGGCGAGCGGCCATCCATGTATCGTCGTTTGGGTTTTTTACTGTCAGCCAAATAAAGTCCCAACGGGAATTGTTGGCTACTTGGAGAGAGAGATACGGGTCTCTGTTGGGGGCGCCGGACCATCCATGGGCCATGGTCACACATCCCCAAGAGGGGCAGTAGAAGTGTGATGGGTCATGACAACCTCGAGCACTAGCAGGACAGATGTAAAAACCAGACACAGGGTTGAATTGAGGGCCAAGGAGACGGTTGTTTCGAGAAAGCAGGCATGCTGTATTCCCGCCTCGACAGGATGAGGAGGAGTGGTGGCCTACCTTCGCTTTTCTGATGTTGCTTACTTGGCATTCGGGACGGAAGGAAATTCCAGCAAGAGGGCAGACGTGCGTGAGAAAGGAGGGAGCGACACTAATAACATTATAAGCGAGAATGCGTTTTTCCGGGAATGTCTGCAAGGTCCAGTTGAATGGCTGATGGGATGAGGAGCTTTGGGCAGAGGAGGCTAGAGACAACATGAGAATGAGGAGATGGATGAGATAGGGAAGGGTAGGGGAACAGGAGGCGGGGGTGTGAACAGAGCGGGCCTGTCGGAGGAGCTGGAGAACTTGGCGCTCGATGGGGTCATCATCTTCAAGGGAAAGACGGCTTAGGCGGCGGGCAAGGAAGCGTTGTCGACGTCGTTCGCGGCGAGAAGGAGCTGGTGTGGTTCTCACGGACGGTGGTGTTGGAGAGGTAGGCTCGAGTGAATTTGCTTGGGGGCGCATGGTGGTCATGGGAGGAGGGCGACGAGGGAGGTGAAAACGCCAATTAGAAGTAGAAAGGCGACAGCAAGGAGAAAGCGTTGGCGGAGGTTCCAATCTGCTGGGGCTGTAGCCGCGAGACAGACAGCTGAAAAGATTGTTAAAAAAATGAAGACTATAAAAAAGAAGTATAAAAGTGGGTGAGGGTGCGAGGGGAGTGGGAAGAGCATCTGCACTGAGAGTTCTTCTCTGATAAGTTGTAAGGCACGTTTCGGTGGAGGTTAGGCACTTGTCAGCAGCAGGTTGTAGAGGCGGCAATAAGGCTCTTCTTGTAGTCTGTGCAGAGGTGAGTCTTTTTGGGGAATCTGTAAAGACAAAGAAAGGAGAAGAGAGCCCTCATAGGGGAGGGACAATCAGCAGAAGGAAACTCGGAGAGAGCACTTATCTAATATAAACATTTCAGGGAGGGGCTGGTTGGTGCTGGATTTGAGCGAATGGGGCGACATCTGGGCCTCCGCAGTCAATGTTGTCTCTTACGGAGGGCATAGTGTGTTCATCATTCGGTGGAACTTTGGGGTCGGTGGCAGGCCGGATGTAGCGCCCAGGAACCCAGAGCGGTTGTGGCTCGGAGTCTGGGAAGACACAAGCAAAACCTCTCCCCTGTGCTAGCAAGGGAGCTGGATCTTGCCAAAGGTTTGTGGCGGGTCTTTCCAATGAACAAGGGGAACTTGCGAAGGTTGCCACATGGGTCCCCAATGTTTATGGGTTGGGGAGAGTCCTTTGTCATTGAAGGTCAGGAGATTGTGATGGATAAGGCAGGCAGTAATGACGTCGGCAGGGGCCTTATGGGGAGAGGAAGCTTTTTCCTTTTGAATGAGTAGCTTGAGCTGCTGGTGAGTACGCTCAATAATTCCTTGCCCTTGCGGGTTGTAGGGGATGCCGAAATGATGTGTGATGTGGTACATCTGCACAAAGCTGGCAAAGGTGGCACTGCGATAGGCTGGTCCATTGTCGGTTTTGAGATCCCAGGGAATTCCCATGAATAGAATGGCTTGCCGAAGCGCTTTGATGCAATGTTTGGCACTCTCTCCTGTGAGGGGCACGGCATAGCATAGGTGCGAGAAGGTATCAACTGCAACATGAAGATATTTAAGGCGCCCAAAAGCACTAACATGGGTGACGTCTAGCTGCCAGCGGGAGTTAGGCCGCAGGCCGCGGGGATTAGCTCCGCGGGGCTGCAAGGGTCCAAGGGGTAGCAAAGGTGCGCATGTTCGGCAGGAACGCACAAGATGTTTGCATGTTTCGATGGGGAGGTTTGGAAAGAGCCTCTGGATAGATTGCGCAGAGAAGTGGAATTGAGAGTGTAAAAGTTTGGCTTGGTTGACGAAGTCTCCTAGTCTTGTTTTGTCAATGGAATCTTCTCGAATGGCAGCTGGGTATACATGGCGGCCGGACGCTAAGGCGTCAGCAAGGGCATTTCCTTGAGTCAGTGGTCCTGGCAGGCCAGAGTGACTTCTGATATGAGCGATGAACCAGGGTTGTTGCCTTTCTTCAAGCAGTCGCTGTACAAAGGCGAGTGCTTGGTCTATAGATGAGTCGCTGGGTAGAAAGGTAGCAAGTGGGAGGCTGCGACATACCTGTAAGGTGTACAAGCTGTCTGTAAAGATGTTGAGAGGCTGGTCTGGGTAAAGATTGAGGACTGCAGCGACAGCTAAGAGTTCACCCACTTGAACAGAAAGGTGATTGGCAAATATCAACTGTCGTGGCTCAAGCTTTCCTGGCACATATATGACAGCAGCGAAGCCCCTTTTTGAGGCATCAGTGAAAGCAGTGATGGCAAAGGGGATTGGCTTTCTTGCGGGCAGCGGACGGAACGGGTTGAAAAATGCTAATTGAGATACACCTTGCAGCAGTGGATGATGAGGATAGTGGTTGTCGAAGGAGCCACGAAAGAACTCTATCAGGCTCTGCATTTGAGCATTATTCATGATAAGGGAAGTAACTTTTTTTGCATCAAAGGGCCAAACAATGGTGTGTGGTGGGATGCCGTACGTTTGTATGGAGAGAAGTACTAAGTCAGTGGCTAATGTGATCTAAGCCCTTGTAAATGGGCAGATTTTTGGGAGTTTACTTTTTGACGTGTGTAGAAAGAGAAGAGGACCATCTTGCTATAGGAGACCCGTTGGGGTGACTGGTGTTGGCAAAACTAAGGCAAGGATTGGGAGATCGGGAGAGAATCGCTCTAGGCGGCATTGCTGGAGTGCAGCATTTACTTGTTGGATGGCTTCTTTGGCAGCTGGGGTGATGGTGATGGGGCGAACGACTGCAGCGGATGGACTGCACTTAGTCTGCAGGAGCTCGAAAAGGGGTTGCATTTGCGCTGTTGGGATGGGGAGTGCTGATCGAAGCCAATTGATTTGTCCGCAAAGCCGTTGGAGCTCAGTCAGTGTCATGTGATCAGAAACATGGATTTGCGGGCTGGTGGGCCGAATATATTGATGAAAATGAAAGCCTAAGAACTGGAAAGGTGGCTGGGGGTTGACCTTGTCAGGTTGCACTATTAATCCAAGACTTGAGAGGTTCATCATAACTGCAGAAAGTAAATCATTGAGAAGTGTGTTAGAACTTGCTGCTAAAAGAAGTCATCCATATAGTGGATGATGTATGTGTGCTCTGGATGGAACTTAGAGCGTAGCGGCTCAATGGCATGATTGACATAGAGCTGACATATAGTTGGACTGTTCCGCATGCCTTGTGGTAGTACTCGCCATTGGAATCGGAGTGCTGCTCCTTGATTGTTGGTACGCGGGACTGTAAACGCAAACCGTGGACAGTCCCGCGGGTGAAGAGGAATGGAGAAAAAGCAATCTTTGATGTCAATAGTGGCTGCATAAAAATGCTGGGGGACTGCAGTGGGATGCGGGCAACCAGGCTGAGGTGACCCCATTGGCTTAATATGCTTGTTAATTTCTCGAAGGTCGTGGAGGAGGCGAAACTTACTTGTGTTCTTTTTGTTGAATGACAAAAACTGGCGCGTTATAGGGACTGGTAGACGGCTCAATATGCCCTGCCTGTAGTTGCTCTTCAACGAGGGCAGAGAGAGCTTGTAGTTTGTGAGTTGGCAAGGGCCACTGCTCGACCCAGATGGGCTCCTCTGTGTCCCATTCCAGAGGGATAGGGTCAGGTTTTGAAACAGGAGCAGTGGCCCCTATAAGGGGGGGGGGCGGCGCAGCTAAGAAGGCTTCTGTGGTGATTCGAGCTTTTAGCTGGCTGAGTACATCTCTTCCCCATAGGATGGTTTGGACTGAAGAGAGGACGAGTGGACGAATTTGACCTTCGTTACCCTCTCGGTTGCTCCAATGTAGAGGCTGAGATGTTTTCCAAGAAGTAGCAGCTCCTGTGGCGCCGATGACTTGAGGGCCAGTTTCGAGGGGCCAGTGATTAAAAGCGGTGATTTCGAAGGGAATACAAGAGATTTCGGCACCCGAGTCTAAGAGTCTGTCAAGCCATTGTCCCTCTATTTTAAGTTCTAGTGAAGGTTTTTGGTGACGTTTGATAGGCATGGTCCACATTAGGGTTTTGGAGCTTTGTGGAGGGCCTCTTGGGGGAGGGGCTGAGGCCTGCCCC
Organism: Dasypus novemcinctus; assembly: GCF_030445035.2. Lineage (NCBI taxonomy): Eukaryota > Metazoa > Chordata > Mammalia > Cingulata > Dasypodidae > Dasypus > Dasypus novemcinctus. The sequence goes on from NC_080682.1 coordinate 124,134,950, forward strand.
GCTGGAAGTTTAAAGGGTGAGAAAAACGTTGCGCTGAGCGGCAGTCGCGGGCCCAGTGATACCCTTTACCACAGCGCGGGCATGGCGTGGGGGGGCCTCTTGGTCTGTGCAGTGCTACGGCAGGGCGGGGAGCTGCCGGTTGAGGGCACTTGCGAACAAAATGACCGGGCTGACCGCATCGAAAGCAGGCAGAAGTGGAGGCAGATGAGACAGCCATGGCGGAAGCGAAGGCAGCAGTAAGTGCTTTAGTCTGTGGGTCAATGTCTCGACAAGCTAGGACCCATTCGTGCATCGGCTTGTCGCGGATAGGAAGGATGACAGCTCGGAAGGGTGCGAGGCACCCATCGAGAATGAGTTCTTTTGCTAACGCAAACTGAGCATCTTCGTTAGTAATTTTACGTTGGCATGCTTCGATAACGCAGGCGACAAATGCCGGAAAGGTTTCTTGCGAGTCTTGAAGCATTTGCGCGAACTTGGTGGATTGTTTGGTGGAAATTAAAGAGAATGACCGCTGAACGAGAACTTTCACTCGGAGCCAAAACCCTGGGTCTATGTTCACATAGGAACGAGGGTCAGCATAGTTGTTAACTCCTGTGTAGGCATCAGCTGGATCTTGGACACCCGCTCGAACATTTTCCACTACTTGTTGATCAACAGCTACTTGATAGTGAGCGCGCCATTCAAGGAACTGGCCTGGCTGAAGGATGGAACAAGCTAGAGAAATCCAATCATAGGGAAGAACAAGCTGAACCCCCAACTCTTCTATTAGTTGTTGAACATATGGGCTATCAATGCCGTCTTCTTTAACGGCTTTACGAAGAGTTTTAACTTCTTCTGCTGTGAAGGGAAGCCAAGTTTGAGGGCGTTGCTGCGTGGGCAGCGGGTTGAGCGGGTATAGCTGGGGGGCGGGAGAATGTGCTTCGCTAGAAGCAGGTGGGGGGCTGCTGCCATACGGTGGTGGTGAGGGACGAACGGTAGCGGGAAACAGATGAGAGAATGATGGCTTAGCAGCGTCAAGGCGGCAACAAACTGGCGGCGGGATAGTTTTGGGCGCTGGACAAGATGGCGGAGCGGCTACATCACTTCCGGGCGCCTGCCAAGATGGCGGCGTAGTCACGTCATTTCCGGGCGCCAGCCAAGATGGCGGCGAAGTCACGTCATTTCCGGGCGCCGGCCAAGATGGCGGCGAAGTCGCGTCATTTCCGGGCGCCGGCCAAGATGGCGGCGAAGTCGTGTCATTTCCGGGCGCCGGCCAAGATGGCGGCGAAGTCGCGTCATTTCCGGGCGCCGGCCAAGATGGCGGCGAAGTCGCGTCATTTCCGGGCGCCGGCCAAGATGGCGGCGAAGTCGCGTCATTTCCGGGCGCCGGCCAAGATGGCGGCGAAGTCGCGTCATTTCCGGGCGCTGGCCAAGATGGCGGCTGCATTATTTCCGGGGCAGGGCCAGAAGATGACGGGACAGGGAGGGGCGGGTAAAGGTGAGAGGAAGCGCCTTTGTTCCCGCTGGCAGGCTCGGATATAGGTGAAGAAGAAGCCGGAAGTGCGCCATTTTGGGCAGAGGTGGAAGAAGAGGGAGAAAGTCCGCTATTTTGAGGAGCTACTGAAGCGGCTTCTGCGGGTCGTGGGGAGCGCGGGCGGGGAGGTTCGCGCTCGAGAGCGGCGGCAAGCTGGTCAGACAGAGAATTTGTGTCGCCAGGATCATCGGGCTCATAGTCATTGGGTTGCTTAACCGATTTGTCTCGGATGGCTTCTGACAGCGCACCAAGGAGACAGGCGCGTATGGCTACTAGAGCAGGCAGCAGGCCGGGCGGAAAAGACTGCTTTTCATGCTCTATGGCGGAGGTGACTCTATCTATGAGTCTAGAGTATGTGTCTGGGCTCCAGAGCTGGCAGGTGGCGAGCCACGGATTAAAAGGGAGTAGCAGGTCCCAGTATTTTTGGAGCTGTTTCAGGGAAACGCGGACTCCATTGGTATCAAGCAGGGCGGCTAAAAGCCGAACCTGAGGGGTATGGTGTGAGGAGAGAGAGGCGCCCATAGTGGGAGAAGAAAAGACGGCGATGGGGTCCCTACCTGGAGAGCTGAAATGATCGCCTGTAGACAGCAGCAGCAGCAGCAGAGAGGGGCCGGAGGGCGGTGGAAGGAAAGGATCCCGGACGAGCCCCCTGCTGTGGGTTTGCTATTTTGAGCTTGCTACTTTGAGTTAGCAACCCACGAGGACCGGGCGGGCTTCCACGGCTCGGCGGTGAGCCCCTAGGCCAGCGCGTAGGCCTAGGTTCTCCAGGTGTGGGGGACGCGCGGTAAAAACCACGGAGACAGCCTGTGAGAGTGAGCTAGTCCACTTTATTGCGAAAATATACTTGATTATATAAGGTCGGGTCAAGGGAGGGGTAGGAACGGGGGCGGATTAACTACTGGGCGGTAGTAGATAGGCGGAGCTGTGCAGGCAGCTATGAGGTAGGCGGTGAAAGATAGCAACAGCTGGAAAAGGGAGATAACAAAGGCTAAGAGGAGGAGTGAAGGGAGGCAGCAACAGGACGTTACAGTGCACTCACAAGTACAGGAGCAGGTCTGCGTCGCGTCGCTTGTCACAGAGCAGGGACAGAGGCAAGCTGGCGAACAGACAAGTGGGGCCACTGCCTGTGAGGACCTCGATCTAAGAGACCTTCCGGAATCCGTATTTTCCTACACATGGCCATGCGCTTCCTAGAATGGAGAAGGATCAGGGCAGTATATTTTAAGTAGAGTTTTAATGGGGATAATAAAGTTTATGACTGTACAAAAACTCTAAATATTCCCAAATAGAAAGCCGAAGATTATATGGAACTTCTGAAACCCCCCAAATTCCAACTTTGTTTAATCCAGGAGTTAAACTATTTTTGTTCCATGGACCCCTTTGCCAGTCAGGTGAAAACCACAGACCCCTCACTAAGGCCACACTACACTGTGCATTATTTAATAAATAGATTTCACCCACACCAACACGTCCCCACAAGAATGTTTTTTTTTAATTTTAATTCTTTTTTTTTTTTTAATTTCAATTCAAGCTCATGGACCTGTTGTTAAGAACCCCTGCTTTAATCATAGACTTTCAGATTTATAGTAACAATTTCAAACTCAGTTTCTTAACTTTCTGTCACCTCTGTTCCCCCTCTTTTTAAGTTTCTTGGACAAAAGCAAATTACTAAAGAAAATATTAGATTCAAAGTTTCCTCCAGTGACTTCCCACTAAAAGAAATCTAAGGTGCCAAATAAGAATCCTCTCATCATTTCTTAAAAATATAAAACTCTATTAAAAAGTTTATCAGAATTGTCAGGAAATTACATGGCAAAATTGCCAACAGGGAAGTATCGTAAACAAGAATTTGGGCTGTGTTTTTTTTCTTACTGTTTGCAATTAGATAGCTTTTCTATAAATGAACATATAGATAGAGGGAGAAGTTGATGACACCTAATAGGTGGACTTTATAATGGTATAAATTTAGTTCTTCTGCCCCTAATTATCCACAATTAATTTATCTTTCTAGATCTCCAGCCCTGATGACGGTTTTGAGACTAAATCTCTTTATGAAAGCTGGTTGGTAAAAGATCCTTCACCTGAAAATAAAAATTTCCCTAGGTATATTACTTGTATGCACTTTTTCTGCCATGGGACAAATTCTGAGTTTCCCTTTGTCCCTTGTTTCTCCAGACATGCAGTTCTCAGATGTCTTATTAACAATTAAAGTACAGAAAGGATAATCCCAAGGGTTTCTCTCTCTAGCCTTTGTCTTGCTGAATAGAGCAGATAAATTCAGTTTTGTAAATTTTTCGTCAAGATGACTTTGTTACATATGTCATTATATTTCATGCTTACATAAAATTTCATTCAGACGCATTAAATGCATTAATAAATAATATGGCTTACAGTTGTAATGAAGTAGAGAAACAGGTGTAATATTGGGGGCATTTTCAGGACATTGGATTTGTCCTGCATAACACTGCAGTGATGGATACAGGCCATTGGATATTTTGTCTTAACTTACAAAATTGTGTGAGACAGATTGTAAACTATAATATAAACTATAGTCCATGGTTAGCAGCAATGCTTCAATATGTGCACATCAACTGTAATGAATGTACCACACAATAAGGAATTTTGTTAGTGTTGGAAAGTGTCAGAGGGGGAGGGAGTGGGTGTATGGGAATCCTCTATATTTTTTATGTAATATTTATATAATCTAAAGCTTCATTAAAAATAAAACGTGTTAATAATTTTTTAAAAAGAAACAGATTTGCTTCTAAATTTATTAAGGAACATCATCAGTGACCACCAATTTTCCTTTTCCTGTAATTAATTTATATTTTACTTAAGTATTATTTTACCCTTTTCCCTCCATAATAAAGAAGAGTTTAGAATTTATGTTTTCTGTCTGCTGTCCTGTTCATTTAATCTCTTTATTTATGCATTTATTTGCTTGTGCATTAAGAATGCATGTCTTTATATTCTATGCCTAGAATCAACAAGCTGGGATCTGGAAGTGACTTTGAGGCCTTTTTTCAGAGACTTGGCATTGCTTCAGGCAGAGCCCGGTACACTAAGAATAGGGTAAGTGTTTTAGTCTTCTGAATGTGTACCATTTCACCCACATTGCTGAGGAGGAAATCTCACTGAGCAGTTTGCACCAGGTGCAGGAAGACACGACCTGGGAAGAATTCCAGTGATAGAAACGGACTGCCCGTCCCTTTGTAGGTGGCCAGGAAGTACTTCGGGTTATTCTGTGAAGTTTTCACTGCTAGAGTTACTCAATGATGTGAAAATTCACCGAGTATTGCCAGGTATTTAGCTGGTTATAGATACCTAAGCAGTTCACACGCTTTCCCTGAAGCAGGTTTTGCTGGGAAAAAAATCATTCTCTAGTCTTGTAGGCTGGGATGTGCCTTTTTGGAGGAAAATATGTATAACTGGGGATCATATTTGCGTTTTAAGGGAAGCACTGGACTAAGATTCTTTGTCAGATCCTTCCTCATTTTCCCACTCCTGTTTGAATTGAGGGCTCTGGGGTAGGGAATAAAGCAAATTTCTCTTATTATTTCACTTGGACCACTTTTCTGTTCTGTGCTGACTGGTTTTCATGACTGGCACTCAAACATTTTGATAATATACAAGTATTTGGATATAGCTAATGTACGTGTTCTAGCTATACATTATGTCATAAACTGAATACATTAGCAGACTTAGAAATGTGTCACCAATTTTAATTTTCAAATTATAAATGTAATACACCAACATCTTTCTTGTCCAGAATATATATCACGTGCAAATTTAGCTGTTCACAATTCAACTAACAATGAAGTAAAGCTAGTTCCAGAATAACCAAAAAAATGCCTGCAAAAAATTTGTATACTAATGTGCATTACACTTAAAACATAAGAGGTGTCCTTTAACTTGTTTTCAAGGCCTGTTTGCTTTTATACTCTGTTATAAATCTGAACAAAGCTGTCTTTCTTATTTAAACAAAGTTATCTTACTAAGACTACTGCATATTAGAAGCAGAAGATTAAAAGGAGAGAGACTGACATAGGGATTGCTTTTTTTGTGATACTAAAAATAGCAAGAGTGAGAGCTGTATAGCATAGTAGTAGATGGGTAAAAACTAAAATTAGGAAAGATAGACTAAACTAAAAAATATTTGTATAAGGACATCACCATATAATACTTTTGTGTTCAAAATGGTGGCTCTTGATTGTGAAATGGCATTTACCCTTAATATGCCTTTATATACACTGTTTGGGAAGGCAGGGAAGAGTGTAATGCATTTTAAGGATTTATAATAAAAATCATTTTAATTTTTTAATGATACTTAGAGGCATAATACTACAATATAGATATTTAGCTGCCCAGAACCTTTCATTCCCAATCATTTGACACGTAATTTTGTACTTCACTGATGTACAATCTGAGCATGTATTCTTTAATTTTAGTTATCAGAAATATAATAAGGAAGATTAACATTTCAAGAGGCAGCATTTTGAAGGCTACATGAGTTATAAAATGAATGATTGTATAAGTTCAAATTAGTGAATGTTGGGTTGTAGTGTTTTAGTTCACTAGATTTTAAATTTATTGCTTCATTATGGTAAAACTCTGGATGCCATACAGTTGTATTTTTTCTGTAGTTGTTATTGAGCTAAATATTGTAACTTGAATATTTAATGGTTGTCTATGCTGTTTCCTGTTTCCTCTTTTTTTTTAGAAAACAGATAAGTACAGCAACTACCCAGTATACCACACAATCTACGAGACATTTGAATTGGTAGAAAAGTTTTATGACCCCACATTTAAAAAACTTCTTTCTGTTGCCCAATTACGAGGGGCGATGGTATATGAGCTTGCAGACTCAAAAATCATTCCTTTCAATATTCAAGACTATGCAAAAGCTTTGAAAAACTATGCAATAAGTATCGACAATTTATCCAAGAAACACGACAGACAGCTGAGAGATCATGGAGTGTCATTTGGTAAGAAGTGGCTGGGCAGGTAATTTATAATCGTTAATGAAGTTAGAGCTTTAAGGTAGTATCTCCTGTCATGATCAGTGTACATTGTTGCATCTTAGAATTTATACCTGCTTCAATTATTTGTTCTGATTTCCAGACAAAAATTTTTTTTAACAAACACCTATTTAAAAAATCTACTTTGATCTGATATGTGTAGGATGAATACATTTGCTGAGGTGGTGCTGGAAACACTAAGTTGATAGTTTTCCTATATCACTACCTTTAAAAACATTTTTACTTTTATACTAACAACACTATGAAAATGTAACATTATAAAATACTAGAAAGTAGAGAAAACCACCTATTTAGTATATATGTTTTATTATATATTATTGCATACATGTCGTGTTTGTCTACATGGAGGATTTTTTTTTTTTAAGCAGTCATACACATTCTTTCCTTTGATAACTGTGTGCTTAGTGATTGATCTTCCACCGTGGGTATCTCCTATAAAGCAGGGATAAAACATAGTATAGTGTAGCTTTAAGCATTGGTTCTGGAAGCATTTTGCCTAGCTATACCATTCAGTCACTGTGTGACCTTGGGGAAGTTGCTTTACCTTCTTTCATTTTTCTTAAGAGTGAAATGGTGAAAAGAATGGAACATACTTCAAAGGTTAGGGCGATTCAATTAGTTAATATAAAGAAGTAGAGCAGTTGTGATTGTCACTTAGTATCCAATAAATCTTATTTATTGCTACTGTTTTTATTGTAATCAAATGATTTTTAAATAAAAAGTTATCCTAGGGGTACGTATTTTTAGTATTTACCAAAATTATCAAATGTGTACTAAGTGTCTACTGTGTACCAGGTATTTTGCTTTTTTCTGGAAGATATAAAGATGTGTAAGACATAGTCATTACCCTCAAAGAACTTAAAATCTTACGTGGAGAAGTGAAATAGTAAATGCAAAGGACAAGTTATTTTTTTAGGGGTACACAGAGTACTCCAGGACACTGAATGGGTACAGTAGTGATTTTCTGAATATTATTAGAGAAGGATTAGTAACTTTTAGAAAATTATGAAGAACAGCAGGTACTAAGATCTAGAATATTTAGGAAATTGTGCTTACATCAATATAACTGGAATATCTCTGCAAGGCTGGAGGAGATGCAGAGAGATGAAACTGTAGAAGAACGCAGAGCCTACATCATGATGGGCATTTGGAGTTCTCTATCCATCCTCACAGTGCCTTCCTAAATGCCCTGATTTCCATTTGTCAAATTACCTCTTAACAATTTGAATGAGACAGAAACCACAGCTACAGAGGAAGGGCCCTTTCCATGCAAGCCTCATTCCTCCACCTGCTTTCCTTCTTTTTTGTCTGATCTGTTAATTCATTTCTCTCCCATTTTCTCCGTCTTTCCACTTGGTTTGGTGACAGCCCATCAGCATTAACCAAGCTCCTTATCTCTTGGGTCTTAAGAACCACGGCAGTCTTTCTACCTGACGTGCCCCACTGGTCTCCACCCTGTTTCTCTCCTGTCCCTCACAGTCAAAATTCATTTAGTGCCAGGTAAAAGCAGTTGGTCAGAAAATTTTTAAATTAAGGAATGAGTGTATGAATTCATAATCTACATTCCCTGTCTCCAGTTCTTTTCCTGCCACTAAGCACGAGTTCACTGCATTGTGTCACTGTCATTCTAATAAAACTGCTCTTGTCAAAGTCGTCAATGACCTAGGTCATTAAATCTAAGGGACACCCTTCAGTTATCTTTCTTGACTTCTGTCTTACATTTGAAATTTAAAACGCCTTCTTCAACACTTCCCTCGATGTCCATGATATCTATTATTAGACTCTTTGATTTGCACAGTTTTAAAAAATTAAAATATGCAGTACTTAGAAGACTTTGTTTCTCACACTGGATGTACCACATACTGATGGTGTGACTTAATGGAAATCACATGTCCTGAGCTGTAAGTGCTTTATCTGTAAAATGGATATTATATTGCCTGCCTCACCTGCATCACAGGACATATGCAGGAAACAAAGTCAATAGAGTATGTTAAAGTTCACTTTAGAAAATAAGAAAAATGATAACTATATTCTGGTAATGAAAAAAAAGAGAGAACTTAATCACTGTCCTTAAAACTTTGTCAACTAAAGGAAAGCTTGGCCAGACAAAATCTGTTTTCCTGTCTCAGAGACAGAATACATCTGTTTGGCACAGGTTGCCTTTTGAGCAAGGTCTTATATGCACTATCTGAAAACAAGGATTGACGTTGCTCTATCCTGTAACAGTAACAGGAGTCGTAGCTCATTTATAGCTAGATTCAGTCTAGCATATATTACTTGTCCCAATAAGTAGGTATTGAATGAATGAATGAAGTTGGGTTTCAATTATTGAGGACTTATTTATGCCTTAGACTTTTGAAAGTTATTTCCTTCAGAACCAATTTAGCAATATTCTCCTTCCATACAATATTTGTTAGGATATTTCTAATCCTTTCCTTGGATATGCAAGAAGACAAAGTAAAAAAGTGAATCCAGTATCTGTTCAGTCCTACCAGCCTTGAATGGGGAGGGCAAGAAAATGCGTATACAAGAGACGATGCACTGGTGCTTACTAATTTCATTTCTGTTTTTTTAAAGATTCCTTATTTTCTGCTGTGAAGAACTTCTCAGGGGCTGCTTCAGACTTTCATAAAAGACTTACACAAGTTGATCTTAATAAGTAAGTTTAAGATGTCAAGGCCCCTACTGTTTTGAAAAATAGCATGGCTACTAGAACAAACTTTTCATTTATGTAAATGGACTGCAAACCAATGCATCAGCATCACCTGTGAGCTTGCTAGAAAGGTAGAATGTCAGACCCTGCCCAAGACCTGTGGGATTAGAGTTCTTCATTTTAATAAGACCCCTTGGAGCTCATCTCCAAACAAGGGCCAAAGAAACATGTCTTTAGGACATGATTACAGCTGGTAATTTATAGTGCCATGTGTTTAAGTACATTTGTAGTACATTTCACTAGTTACTTGACCAGTGTTCATATGCAACAGTTTAGAAATTAGACTTTTTTTTCGCATTTCATTTAACCTCTTATGACTATTAAGTTGAAAAATAGTTAAAAAGTTAAAGTCAGAACATTATGGAATAGGCATCCACAGTACAAGTGGTGTTCATATTTAGTTCTTCATATTTAACGAACAGGCTTCCTCACCTCCCATGTTGGTAGAAATATTCATTTTGAGGCATCTCTCCCTTGGATTTAGGAGAGCCGCCAAGACAATCTACCAGTTCCGACTGGGAAAGGGGCTTCTCCTCCCACTGGGTGCTGCTATCATATAGACCCTTCTTGAAGGGTGATAAAACCTTTATTTGCTCCTTGTTCATCCTTTATGTTGTTCCATTCTTACAAATAGAACTGGACAGCTTATCAGGAACTTGATAGCTCACCCTGCTTACCTTTCCAGGAGACGCAGCTACTGTCCTTCTAGAAGACTTAAAAAAAAAAAGGTTTTCAGTTCTTCCTCATAATGTGTTCTTGAAAGACAAAACTAGTTGCAAAAGTTCTCTCCTATATTATATTAGAAAGATGACCCTGCTATTACAGATAGCTTGCCATGTAAAGCATTACTATGTAAATATACATTTTCTTAAAAATCTATTTTACAAGTTTGTTTTCCCATGCCTTATACTTATTTAATTTTTTTTATTAGAGAAGTTATAAGCTTATAAAACAATCATGCATAATGTGCAGAGTTCCCCACCCACCAACACCTTACATTGCTGTGGAACATTTGTCCAGATTGGTTGGACTGTTACCACTAACTGGGGGCTGTAGCATACACTTGGTAATTTTTTCCACATGAGTAACAGTGTGTATCAGTATGGTACAGTTGTTACAGTTCCTATTTGTATTATGACCCACAGCCCATCTTCCAGCACATGGCTTACTGTGTTCTACAATCCCATGCCTCGTGCACTCTATCCAAGGTGTACACTCAGTGGCTCTCACTTCATCAGAGTTGTGCATCAAAAAATATGGAACACTTCACAAGTTTACGTGTTATTCTTGGGCAGGGACCATCCTAATCTCTGTGTTGCTCCACTTTTAGCATATGTGCTACTGAAGTGAGCACTGCTTAATATTTGAAAACACAGCTCAGTGTTAAGGATTATAATGATGTATTTCTTTTTCTGAAAGTCCCATTTCAGTGAGAATCATGAATGACCAACTGATGCTTCTAGAAAGAGCATTCATCGATCCCCTTGGTTTACCAGGAAGGCAGTTCTATAGGTAAGGAATCTACAGGTGATCCATTAGAGGGTACAGAATACTTCATTCAACCCAAAATAGAGCATATCTGAAGTCCACTTTAAATTAATATCAGGTGAGTGGAAGGTGAACATATATACTGAAGGAAACATGGGTATGGTTCTAAACAGCATAATTTGAAGTATCAGAAAAATTAATTTCACATTGTCTACAGCTTTGTTGTGGATGGAATGCTAAATATTAATCTACAAAAGGACTCTCTTGGGAGCAGATGTGGCTCTAGCAGTTGAGTGCCCGCCTCCCACATGGGAGGTCCCAGGTTCGGTTCCTGGTGCCTCCTGAAAAAATAGTAACAAGCAAAACAAATGAAAAAAAAAAAACAACAACTCAGGGACGCTAATGTGGCTTAGTGGTTGGGCACTGGCTTCCCACATGTGAGTTCCCAGATTCAATTCCCTGTCCTGGTACCTCAAAAGAACTCTTAATAAAATAAAAATCATAGAATCTCAATGGGAGTCTTAGCACTCATGTACTTCAACATTGTACATGATCTCAGATAAAGAGTTATCCAGTAGCAATGGGAAGCTTATAGCCCCATGAGGAAGCCCATTCCATTTTAAGGAAGGTGTGATTATTAGTTCTCTTCATAAAAAGATCTGAAATTATTTTCTTATAATTTTCTCCCTTTTATACCCTTCTGCTCTTCAAAGTCAAACATGCTAAATCATGCCTCTGTATAATCTATATACCCTAAACTTTGGTTGCATGGTGGACATTAGAAAGGTAAGTTTTGTTTGTTTTTTTTGAAGAAGGCACCAGGGATTGAACCTTGGACTTTGTACATATGAAGCAAGCACTGAACCACCTAGCTACACCTGCTCTGCGCTAACATTTTGAGTCAGGAAATCTGTGCTCTAATTCACTTACAGATGTGTGATTTAGAGCAACTCATCTCTAGGGTTTTCCTATCTGAATAAGGATAATTTCTATTTTACAAGACTTTTTATTTTCAGAATAATGTGAAAGCTCTGTTACTTTTCTTATGTTGGTATTAAAAAAATTATTATAAGCACTGGCTTTTAGAGCCCAACCCTGCCACATACTGTGATGTAGGCAATTTTTTCATGTTTGAAATTTATACCTTATTCAGTGCATTAATGTACACACATGTCCATTAATAAATATGTGCATATATTTATATTTATAAATGGGATCACACCATGCTTTATAACTTTTCTTTTAATGCCATAATATTACATCTTCAAGATCTTTCCATGTCAGTATATATAGTTTCATCTCTTCCTTCTCATCTGCTTCACAGAGTCCTAACATATGGCATATATTTAGAACATTTAAAAATATTCCTTATTGAGTACTGGAAGTAGATTTGTACAGTTATTTACTCTTATGAAAAAACCACTAACTTGAACAGATATTTACACACTGATGTTCATAGTAGCATTATTCACAATTGCCAAAAAGATGGAAGCAACCCAAGTATTCATGTACTGATGAAAGGAAAAATAAAATGTGGTATATATGTACATTGGAATATTACCCATAAAATGGAATGACATCAGAATAACATGGAAAAACCTTGAAGATATCATGTCAAATGAAATAAGCCAGCTACAGAGGGATATATATTGTATGACCTCACTGATAAAAGAATTGAATAAGCAAATTCAGAAATTAGAATACAGCTTTATCAGGGGCACGGAGGGTGGTTGTAGTGAATGAATTACTTTTTCTTTGGGGTGATGAAAACGGTTTGGTAATGGGTGGTGTCGATGGTAGTACAATGTGGGGAATATAACTTCACTTATATATTTGAAAGTAGTTATAAGGGAGAATTTTACATTTAATCTATGAAACTTGAATAAAAATTTAAAAAACCATGGAACTGTACAACATAGTGAACTCCCAAAACTATGGAGTAGTTAATACAATAATAATATTGTTTCGCCAACTGTGTCAATGCTACCACATTAATACAAAGTTACCACATTAATACAAAGGAAAAATTGATTTTGTGAGGACGGGGTGGAGGATATGGGAACTCAGTATTTTCTGCATTTTTCATAAGCCTACAACTTAAAAAAAATACATTAACCATACATTTACATCCTGTAGCTCAACCTACTTTATGTTTGTTGTTTTTTTCCTATTAGGCACATCATATTTGCTCCAAGTAGCCATAACAAATATGCTGGAGAGTCATTTCCTGGTATTTACGATGCCATGTTTGATATTGAAAATAAAGCAGATCCTCAGTCAGCCTGGAGAGAAGTAAAGAAACACATTTCTATTGCAACTTTTACAATTCAAGCAGCAGCAGGGACTCTGAAAGAAGTATTATAGGAAGGTCTTAGTCAAGTGGCTACCCAATAAAATTGTTGCTGAAAATGTGAGGATAATTTCATCTTTCTTTTTGGTAACTCATGAATCCAGAATGTTCTGAAACCTTGCATTTCATGTCATGTTTTGAGTTTAGACTTCCAACTTGTTTTTCTAATATAAAAGAAAGTTTGTATAAGAAATTATATGAAATGTCATATATATATATACTTTAACTCAGCAATTACACTCAAAATAGACTTTATAGTGTTAACTGGAGAGAATGTCAATATATGTGACACAAGGGTGGTTACTACCGTATTTATCACAGTGAAAAGTGGGAAATTAAATATTCATCAACAGGGAAGTACCCAGAAAGAAACCCCAAAACACAAACTGAATGTACAGATACTAATTTAAACTAAATACTGTGCTTATCTGAGGTGGTAAAACTTTAGATGATATTTACTCTATTTTTCTATAGTTCTTGAATATTTTACCTGAGAGTATTTTTTATAATAAACAGTAAGGTTTTTTCATTTTGAACAGAAAGTTCTGGAATACAATAAAGTTCATAAATAGTGATTTTTTGTATATTTTTAACTTACTAGATTTTCTATTTTGGGGATCTAAAGAGCACTCATTTACATATACATATATTGGCCATTTAAATATTTTTCCTATGTAGATCAAAATTTCAAAAATATTGGTTAAGTGACCTTCAACCTTTCAAGTTTATACATGGAGATGAAATAATTCCTAAGTACAATAATTATGAGTTTGGGGTAAAATAGCAATCTCAGATAATTACAATACTGTAATAGACTTTGGCCTTTGTCTTTGCTTTTAAATTTATTTTTGAAGAAGTTTTAGATTACAGAAAAGTCACTTAAAAAATATAGGGGATTCCCATATTTTCCCATACACCCCACCTTTTCCCCTGATAATTTCCCCTATATGGTTTACACTTTGCACTATATAATTTTATAGGTTTTGACAAAATGTGTATCATTGCAGTATCATGCAGAACAATTCCAGTGCCCTAAAAATGTCCTTTGTTCCACCTATTCTTCCCTCCGCCATCTATCAGAACTATGGTAACCATTAGCCATCAATGTTACAAGTTCTTCCATTACTACAACAAGAAGTCCACTTTGGTCCATTGGGGCATTCCCCCTTATGTCTGTTCATTCCTCAATCTTGAGGATTTGGGAGGGTGATGCCCACTCTGCTTCAGATTAGAGGGGCCGAGATCTTACAGGGCAGATGGAAGGAGCTGTTTTGCTTGCAATTGTAGGTACTTTTTGCTTTTTGGGATGGTCATTTTCCATTATATTTTTTTTAAAGGTTTATTTCTCTCCCATGAGGAAGGTGCCCGATCACTTGAGCCACCTCCACTCCCTGGTTGTGTCTCGTTTCCTTGGTGCACCATCTCATTGAGACGTCTCATTGTGTCGTCCTGCCATGCCAGCCCTTCGCCTCAGCTTGCTGTCTTCGTCTTCTTTAGGAGGCATTGGGAACCTCTAACCTGAGACCTGCCATGCGGGAGGAGGGCACCCAACTGCTTGTGCCACATCTGCTTCCCCCCCACCCCCATCATCGTTTTGTCAGTTGTCCTGGACAAGGCTGATGAACTGGGGAGTAGGTGTTGGCTTCATTTGTTCTGAGGTTCAGGACTCAGTCGGCATATGAACAGATCAGATGTTTTTAAGTCTCTGGGACATATGTTTAATGGGTATAGTACTAATGATAGGTTCAAATAAAAGACGTAGAAGAATCGTGTGTAGGGAAATTATAAATGAGTCTAACTCTGTTAAAGACGGGAAATAGGTTATAAATAAACGTCATGGTAGGCCCACTGCAGGATGCTGAGGTCATGAGGTTGCGTGTCTTGTCCAAATGTCTTTCAGGCTCCTGGAAGTACCAGTTTGAGGCTTTGTTTACTGCAATTAGTGAAATCTGCCTGAGACATGCATAACACGTAACCTCTGGAATGACCTGACTCACTCTGATCTTTTCTAAAATGCATTGCTTTGTTGGTTGGCACTTGGAAATAATTCCTAGGTGCCAGGGAGCCTCTCATCCCAGGAGGAGGGGGTATGTGGTGGGCTTATTTGTCAAGTTTGGCTTAGAAAGAGGTCATATTTGGGAAGTGAAGTTTTCAGGAGGTAACTCTTAGCCCATCTATATTATTTTCAATTTTACAAGAATAAGGAGATGCAACCTAGAGGATCCCCAAAGTCAAAGGCTGTTTTATTTTTTCCATGAGATGTGTGCTTACGGCTACTCAAGTTGGAAAGCTTGGAAGCTAAGTAATGTTTAATTCTAGGCCTTTCACATCCTTTTCTTTCTCCATGGAACACCTTCTGTCCTTACTTAGCTAACAGGAACTTTTCAGGACTCTGTCTTTCCATCCAGAAAACCTACCAAATATGCTCCCTCAGTGCCTTTTTTTTTTTTTTTTTGAGGTACCAGGACTGGGGATTGACTCTGGGACCTTGTATGTGGGAGGCCAGTGCTCACTTACAGAACCACATTTGCTCCCGAGTTGGCTCTCCCCTAAGCTTTTGTCAGTTTTTGCTCATCTTTTCCTCCTCTTTAAGAGGCACTGGCAACCAAAGCCGGGACCTTCCATGTGGGGGAGGGGCTGCTCAACTGCTTCAGTCACATCCTCTCCCACACAGTTTTAATAACCTTTTGCTTTTCTTGCTAGAACCTTCCTGGAAAGCAGGTACTGTGTTTTGGTCAATTATCCCCACCACATATAAAGAGACTATAAAGTATTAGTTGAATCAAACAGATTAAGCAAAGGGATGGCTACAATGTTAAAGATGTTTACAAACTTTTATAACTGATTAAAACATTACTAACATCTGGAAACTTTATAGCTATCTAACAATTGCTGTGGGAGGGAAAATATTAAGAAACCTCAACAAATCCTCAGCTAACCTCAAATTTTTGGCAAAGCATAGTAAGGAAATTAGCCATGTATACAAGAGATCTTTGGAAGTATCCTATAATTTTATAAATAATAATTGTACATGTGGTTCTTAATTTTGTTTTAAAAAATGTTCCCTTGTAATTGACATCTTCCCTAATTTTCCACAAATGACAATCTAGCTAGTTATACATCTTTGAAATGTTTGCATAATGCACTCATACTTCCTTTTACTGCACTGCTTCTCTTATCCCATGATGTGACGGGTTAAATAGACATAGCCTTCCAATCATCCAAATTCAAGAATACAGAGATGCAGAAAATGTTCCAGAACTCTTCATTTTGGAGTCCAGAGATGTTAAGGTTTTATTTATATGTACACATCTTTAGAACAAACTGTGTATAGCACCAATTCATTGATATGGGCCTTTTACTTTGTCACACAGTGGAACTCCATTCTAATTCTTTCAACTGGTAAGCGACTTGGAGGACCTTATCAAGGAAAGTCAATGGCTCCATATAAGGAAGGTAGTGTTGGACTAACAGGCAGAGCCGAATGCTCTCACAAAAACGAGAGAAAGCCAAAAGCTGTGGAGGGACCTGCTTTGGGGGTCAGCAGGCCAGGACAGTGCTACACAACTCCCAGGAGGGTGAGGGATGGAGATGCCACAAGCATGAGTTACTAAGGACCCACGGTGGCCAGGAAACGCTCCCCGCCCGCCCCGCCCCCCCCCAATACTAAGCTGCAGTAAAACCCCTGTTTCACTGCAGCTGAGAGAGGAACAGACATCTTCCTCCCTGCCAGCTATTTCAAGCGAAAAGGGAGAGTCTGGGTTTTTCTTCAATGAATTTGGCCAGCAGAGCCCAACATGAATCTCCACTCTGGAGATTCAACACAGGAACAAAGGAAACCCAATTATAACACCTCCATGGAAAGGTGTGCCAACAAGTGCCATCTCTGTCCAGTCTGGAAATTGCATGAACAAAATCTGCTCTTCGTACACTATCTGTATCCTAACCCCTTGGGAGAAAATCTGTACTCCATTAGTGAGTCCCTGGCCCAATTTTCATAACTTAAACTGGACAATTTTAAAGACTTAAAATAAGTTGAAACAAGTATCAAAGAGCAGTGAAAAATAAGAGATGAGAGAAACCTGCCATCAAAGTAAATTATATTACCAACATATTTAGATGCCTAGAGAGCAGCAAAAAATTAAAAGCCATACTAGGAAACAGGGAGAGATGGCCAAGGAAAAGAACTAACCAAATATCTTGAAGAGATAAGAGGATTTAAGATTGTCAGTGATAATCATAAAACTCGCCTAAATCACTTCAAAGAATTTAAAAATATGATGAAATAAAGGATATTAAGACACTGGAGGGAGCTGAGATGGCTCAAGCAATTATGCACCTCCCTCCCACATGGGAGGCCCCAAGTTCGGTTCCTGGTGCTTCCTGAAAAGAACTTGAGCAGACAGCAAGGGGGAAAAACAAAAATAAATAAATTTCTGGGAAGCAGATGTGGTTCAAGTGATTGAGCTTCACACGGGAGGTCTTGGGTTCACTTTCCTGGGGCCTCCTGGAGAAGGTGAGCTGGTGAAACAAGATGACGCAACAAAGAGACCCAAAGAGGAAAGACAATGAAAGACCAAGTAGCTGAAGTGGCTCAAGTGATTGAGTACCTCTCCCACATGGGAGGTTCCAGGTTCAGTCCCTGGTGACTCCTAAAGGGAAGATGAGCAGACACAGAGTGCAAACAATAAGGGGAGGATGGAATAAATAAAATCTTAAAAAATAAAAATAAAAAAAAAAAGATACTGGGTGAACATATTGAAAGCCTGCAAAAAAAAAGTTAACAGATCCTATGGGAATGAAAGACACATTAGATCAGATTTGAATTGCTTGAATACAGAATTAGTGGTTTTGAAGACAGAACATCTGAACTGGAAAAGACAGAAAGAGAAGAGTGGCAAGAATGGAACAGAGTATCAGGGAATTGAGTGACAGTGCAAAATGGACAAAGATTCACATTATTGGTGTCCAAGTAGGAGGAGAATGGAAAAGGCACAGAAAAAATATTTGAGGAAATAATGACTGAAAAGTTCCCAACACTTACAGGAAGACATCAATATCCAAGAAGGACCACCAAGAGAAAAAATCTAAAAAGACCTACCCTGAGACACATACTATTCAGAATGACAAATATCAGACATAAAAAGGATTCTGAAAGCAGCAAGAGAAAAGGAAAGCATCATATGAGGGAAACTCGCTGACTGAATGCAGACCTCTCATAAGAAACCATGGAGGAGAGAAGAAAGTGGTAGATTTAAAGTACTGAGAGAGAAAAACTGCCAGCCAAGAATTCTGTATCCAGCAAAGATGTCCTTCAAAAATGAGGGTAAGTTCAGAGTCTTCGCAGACAAATGAAAGTTAAAAAAGTATGTTACCAAAAGACTACAGAATTATAAGAGGATAATAAAGGGAGTGCTGCAGCCTGAAAGGAAAAAAACAAGGTACAAGAGACTTGAAAAAGAGTGTAGAAATGAAGATTAGGAAAGGGAAGTTAAAGTGTAAACAGACAGTAGTAAAAGATGACAACAGAAAGCCAAAGGATAAAAGAGAGTAAAGCCTAAGAGCAATAACACTGACTATTAATGGCTTGAACTCTCCAATCAAAAGACTGATAGAATAAATGAAAAAATATTAGCCACCTATATGCTGTCTATAAGATACTTACCTCAGATGTAAGGACACAACCAGGTTTTAGTGAAAACTCCTCCATGGAAAAAGTAAAAAGAACTGGAGTAGCAATACTAACATCAGACAAAAGAGATTTAAGAAAACCCATACGTAAGCACTAGCACTCTACTTGTTGGGGGAGAATAGACATCTCCCATGCAGAACCCTAAATTATTTTATGTCGATACTGTGCCCTTAAGAACATGGAACAAAACTCCCCACTCCTCAAATGTGGGCTGTGCACAGTGCCTTCCTTCCAAAGTGTAAAATGGAAAGAGGAAAAGAGAGTAACTTTAAAGTGGAAAAACCTGACTACCTTAAGAGAGGTAATCAAGGTTGAAATCAATAGTAACAAGGCATGTTTGAAGTATGTACCCTGATACATGAGAAATGCTCTTTACAGTTGTTGTTCTCATCCTTAAAATATATGTTTAATCCTAAGAAAAACACTAAAAAATCCCAATTAAGAGACAGTCTCTTACAACTGTGTGATTATGCCAAATACCACTGACTGTACACTGGGTGAATTGTATGCTTTATTAATATGTATCAATAAAATTGGTTTGGGGGGGGAAAAAAAAAAACATTCTACAAAATACCTGACCATTACTCCTCTGAATTGTTAGGGTTATTAAAAACAAGTCTGAGAAACTGACATGAGGACTAAATGTAATGTATCCTAGATGGGATCTGGAACACAAAACATAGTAAGTAAAACTAAGGAAATCATAATAAACTGTGGACTTTATTTAATAATATATCATACTGGTCCATTAATTTTGATACACATACCATACTAATATGATGTTAATGGAAGAAAACAGTGTGGGGTATATGGGAGCCCTCTGTACTGTCTTCACAAGTGTTCAATAAATCCAAAACTATTATTAAAAGGAAAGAAGTTCAAGTCTAATTAGACTAATATGCTGCTACTGGTTTTACATCCGAATAATGTGAAAGCTATGTTGCAAATTCTTGGGTCCCACTCCCTGAGTTTCTAATTTACTAGGTCTTGGTTGGGAGTAAAGAATTTGCATTTCTAATAAATTCCCAGAGATCCTGATGCTGCTGGTCTAGAAATTGTATTTTGACAACCACTTGCCTGTGGGCTAGGAGATGAAAACCAATCTTTATTTATCTATTGTCTTCCCTATGCAGGTATCTTATGTTTCAGATGCTCTAAATTCTAAGACTTGCTATTACCAGGTCTCATATTAGTGGGAAAAAAAAAGGGAGGGGGGGAGGGGGATACAGATGTTTACAAATTATTTACACAAATAAATGAAATTTTAATAAATATGAACTGCCAATTGAAATAAACATTATGAAGGAAAGGGTCATACCCTCCAAGTTAATTAATATACCCACTTAAATCTCTTTTGGGGAGAGGAGGAGAAAGAAAACACTGCAGGTTTAAGGCTTCCCAATTACAGGCTTAACACAACCCTTACATTCTTAAAAAAAAAGATAACAAACAAAAAAAAAAGATTAACAAAGCCAATCACTTGGATACTACCTGTTAGGTAAAAAGGAATGATGAATTAAACTATTTTGACACACAATCTTGAACTATGCAACATGAAAATGTTTGTTAATAGATATAAAAGGTGGCCTAATAAATTGGAAAACTAAGCCATTAATAAGCATATAATGAAAACATTCTACCTAAAAAACTCTTATTAGGGGAACATTCACCCAAATCCAAAACTATATAAAAATTTAACTAAATCAAACAATACCTATGCAGAAGAAAGACTCTGCAAGGCCAGTATTTTAAGGATAACACCGACACATAAGGACCTAGTCATCTACAATTAGCTTTTTAAAAAGGCAAACCATGCAACTCCAGATGAGTTTTTGAGCTTTAAGATGTCTGGGAAATAGGGAAGCAGTCAAGGAGCAAAATCATCTTCCCACCCACTCAAACAAACAAACCAAAAAAAAAAAAGAAAAATCTCTTAATAAAACCTCAAAACGTGGGACTTTACAGCTTGCATTTCAGAACTGAGGTCATTAAATTATGATCTAAGCAAAAGAATACAAATTAAATACTAAGTATGAATGCCACTTCAAAACAGTCTGCAATTAAAGTAAAATAACTCTAATATTCTGCTAATAGATAACTTAAAAGTAACCTGGTAGAAGCTGGTGTAGCTCAAGTGGTTGGGGGCTGGCTTCCCACATACGAGGTCCCAGCCTCAGTGCATCCCGGGAAAAAAAAAAAAAGGAAAAAGAACAAAAAAACTAACCTGGCTGTTAAAAAGGTTACATAGTACATACCCAGATATCCTAAAACTGACATCAGACCTCATAAATGAACTATTTTATTCAATATGGATGTGCAAGACATGCATTTTCAAGCTGCTGAATGATTTATTTAAATAAAAAGGGGCAGAGGAGCAACCACCAAAGTCACCTAAAAATGTCTGCAAGAACTAAGGTTCTCTTTACTCTAGGATGGTGGCTAAAGAATTTTCTAAAGAAAAACAAAACAATCTGTAAAATTAGTATTGCCATAACTTCTAAATTATGTATAAAAAAATTACAGTCCTCTTCTAGTATATGGTTATGAAAAGAAGCTATATTACCTACCTATATAAAACATTCATTTATGGTATGCTCATTTCAGTTATCTTGTTTATAAATTATTGACTTAGATTTTACAAAACAAAAACAAAAAACTTGGCTCAGTCTCAAGACCCTTTAATAAAATAATAAGGCTTCAATAAATTCCACTAAAAATAGTTTGTCAACATTGATGATCTGGGAGCAGATGTGTCTCAAGTGGTTGAGTATCTACTTCCCACACGGGAGGTCCCAGGTTCAGTACTCAGTGCCTCCTAGAAAAAAAATATAAAAAGTACTAGCAAACAAATGGAAAAACAAACAAACAAACAAAAACAATTCAGGGGAGCTGAGGTGGCTCAGTGGTTGAGCACCGGCTTCCCACACATGAGGTTCCGTGTTCAATCCCAGGCCCCAATACCTAAAAAAAACAAAACAAAACAAAAAAACTGCCTTAGTTAATACTATTGTATGAAGACTAGTTCTAAGTTTTGTAAATGTTCTTATGGTTATGTAAGATTTAACAAAAGGAAAAGATTAATATAGGATATACAGGAACTCTATACTATTTTTTGCAACTCTTCAAAAGAATATTCCATGTCGCTTTGAAAGCTTTGCTTCAATAAATTTAGATACTAAAAAAAGCCTATTTTTAGAAAAACAATAAAGTTAACTTAGGCCATTTTTATTTTCTTGACAGAGTAATAGAGTAAACCATTCTACATAATCCTAATTTTGTTCCTTTCTATATGCGTCTAAGATAAATATCATTTACAATTTTACCTGGACAGCAAAATTCCTGATACTTAGGAACAGGATATTAATTAACCGACTACATAGATTATAAGACTTATAAAATCAGGTCTGGGGAGCAGATGTGGCTTAAACCGTTGAGCACCTGCTTCCGACATGGGAGGTCCCAGGTTTGATCCCTGGTGCCTCCCCAAAAAAAACAAATAAGAAGCAAAGAAATGAAAGAACCAACTCAGGGGAGCCGATGTGGCCAGTGGTTGAGCACCAGCTTCCCACATATGAAAAAAAAGAAAATCAGGTCTATAACTCTGAGATGCGTAATCCCTTTGCATTAAATAATAGTTCAATTTCACATAATGAAGTAAGGTATTATTTAGGGGTAGAGTCTCAGGATGACAATATTTAAAAATGTGTTTTAGTCATTACTTTGAATCAAATAAGTTCCAATCTTTACCCCCAAACAATAAAGATTTCATGTCTAAAGAACCCAGATTTCTAACTCATGAAAGATAATCTTAAAAAAAAACCTAAACACATCTCTAAGTACTAAATACTTAAGTACTCTGTTAGTGTCCAATTTTTACTGCCAAAAATTTCTTGCTATGGGACTCCTAAGTCCTAAAAGCATGTTAAGTTGTTGCTGCTGGCCATTCTTTTTGAGCCTTTATTTGTTAAGAGCTACACCCTTTAATACTTAGCTATATCTAACAGTTGTTTACTAAGGATGGTAGAATGAGATATACTCTTTAATCCATTAAATAAAATTATACTTCTCCAAGTTTTTCTTTATATGAATTTCATTAATTCCAAGAGAACCCTTCTAGGGGTTTGAGGACTAATCATTTTAATCTATATAAGCATAATTCATACCCAAACTTACTAAGTTTTCCCAGTTTTTGCCTTCATAATATTTCTTAATTTGAATTTTCTTTTTGAGCTCTGCACTCCTTTAAAAAGTAACCTATTCTTTAAGGGTCCAATGAGTGATACCCAGATTTAATACAAATAAAGTACAACATATAATCAACACTGTATCACCTAGAATCGCCAAGCTCTTCATGAAGTCAAAACAGTTACTAAAAATAACCAACCTATTGTATATTTAACATGTAAGAGATAGACATCATAAAGAAAAGCATTTACTATATCCTAATGTATTTTCACAAGCCTTTAAATATCTACAATTTTATATATATAGTTTTCCATCAGTGAGGCCAGATAAAAATTTTTTTTGATATGTAACTAAGTAAAGGCTATAAATTAAGTTTGATTTAGTCACAAGACTATATACAAAGAACCTTTAAATAATCAGGAAAGAGAAATTTAACATTATTGCTTAGTCTTGTAAAACGGTGAATTTTAACCTATTTGATATCTTGTCTTATTTATAGTGTCTCTTATAGAATTCATTATACTGCTTAGCAAGTAATACAGGTTACTCAAATAATGTTTTAATTCAATTGTAACTGCATTCTAATTTGTTAGCCAACGCATATATTCCTCTTAAACTACTTGCAAAACTACCTCAGTACTAATCCTCTTAAAATAAGTAACCATCCCGAGTGGGAGAACGATGCAGAGCTTTATCTCTTAAAGCTTTTCAAGTATTGTAGGAACGTAAATCCATAAAAAACTGATAACAATTTGACATTCCATTGTTTTACTATTCTGGGATAAGGTAAGAATGTGAATTAAAAAAGCGCCTTAATATTTCATTGCTTGACACAGCATTATATACTAAAAAGTACTCCAACTGGTTTTGAACTCTTTTTAACTTGTTCAAGAGTAGAACATGACTATGGTTCCATTAGTGATGAGAAATGATCACTCTTATGTAACTCAAAGGAAGATGGGAGACAAAAGAACAAAATGACTTTGGCTTTTAAAAACCTACTGTCGACCCTGAAATGCCAGACTTCAACAATAATGAAACAAAAATTTACAGCATCAAGTCATCAGTTCATCACACATTATTAAGAGTGCTGATATAGGCAACAGGTTTTCCTTTCTTCCATCAATCTGTTCTATCTTCCTTTTGCTTTTCGTGCTTTTTGGTTGCAGGCAGTTCAAGGCTGGCCCATTGCATGGGTTCGGCTTTTCTCATGGTGATCTCAATCTTGGTTGCAGTCATAGATACATAACTTCGCTTTACGTCAATCACCTGCCACAAATCAAAGAAAATTAAAGTCAACGTGGATGGCTTTAATATCAGTCTCAGATGAAAATATTGGTCTTGAACTTTTTGATGAGATCTATTGGTAAATTATGTCCCTACTATGCACTGATGCTTTCTACAGTACTACCTTTTACGCTACAAATGGTGTTTGAAGTGATCGGAAAAAAGTCCAAAGGTGACATAATACTTACACCCCATAATTTCACATTTTGATGAAATTCTTTCTCTCCTTCAAATACAATGTGCACATTTAACTGAAAAAGATACAGAAAGCTGATTAATCAGATTCAAACTGGAGATTCATTGTATAGAAACACTGATTATAAAATACGAAGACAATGATAAAAATCAAGCTATTGTAAAAAAACGCTGACACTGCATTTTTTCATTTAACACGAGTAAGCAGTAATGAAAACTTGAAGTTTCATATTGAAAGCTAAAGTGCCATTACATTCCTTGATACACAGCCTAAGCTAACATAGTATTACCAGAATGCTTCAGAAATAACTCTACTAGGCATATCTGCCTTTAAAGTTAAGAGTTTATATGAAAGTAAATAAAAACTCAGTG
Source organism: Dasypus novemcinctus (assembly GCF_030445035.2). NCBI lineage: Eukaryota > Metazoa > Chordata > Mammalia > Cingulata > Dasypodidae > Dasypus > Dasypus novemcinctus. Next base: position 124,159,784 of record NC_080682.1, read on the forward strand.
GCTGACCACCAGCTTCCCACATACGAGGTCCTGGGTTTAATCCCCAGGCCTCGGTACCTCAGGAGAAAAAAAATCAGTGAGAACAAGAGCAGTATTTTATGACATAAACCTGAAGAATAATATGTAGAAGACAATTTTTATTTACAGATATTTAATGTACTTACCAATGTACTATTTGCTTCTACTTGACTAAGTTCTGGAAGTGAATTTTTAGCATATATTGAAATGGTGACTTCACCCCCCGTCTGATGCCAATCATGTCTACATGGAACAACTTTTTCCCCCTGTAATATAAAAATGATTAAGCTCTTAATAATAGGAATTTGATACATGTAATTGAGAAAACAATTCTCCATGCACAACTGAGCACTTAATGTTTTAAGGGAAAACAACTTTTAAAGTTCCCTCAAAGAAGTTTAAATAAAATATGATACAAAGAAAGGTCATGAATTTACAATTGAGACAACTCTTACTCCTTTCATTTGATTTTTCTATTTTAGTGACATAAAAAATTTAAGGACTTTTAAACTTTACATAATTTTAACATTCTTTAAGGCATAATATATAGTCATAAAAACATTCTTTGGAGACTGAAATGAGAAAATAATTGCACATCTGCTGTTTGTATTGAAGTACTTTTTAACAGCTTATGTTGAAAATAGAAAAAATGAGAATTTGTGGATATACTCTTAATTACCACCATTGAACTAATTATTAACCAGTGATGTACTACTTGATCAATAAACTTTGTAAAAGGTGATTTCCTTTTAAAAATACATACATTTTAAAGTTACTGTGTGTGTTGTGAGCTTAAAAAACAATCATGCATAAATTGCAGAATACCCATACATCACACCAAGTAATTTCTTTTTCCAATATGGGTAAACTTAGGCATATGATTTAGGAAATCTGAAACACTACTGTTGTAAAAAAATAATTTATATTTTGGTACAGTTATAGGAACAAAATTTAAATTACACATATCCTCACATTTTTGCCCTTAGCTACAAGCTTAGACACTTACTTGGTTAATACCTGCATAAATAAATTAAAAGATCAAACCAAAATCATTTCATCAAGGGTTTTAGGTTTGAGCACTTTTGCATATAACCTAGAGTAATTTTCAAACAAGTATTAATTTGGAAAAAATATACAGGCAGTCCTCATTTTTTGCAATGAAACATTACTGGAAGTTTTGTGGAAGATGAATTAATATTTACCAGGGGTTATATTTCTAATATTCAACCATGTCCATTAAGAAAGGAACAACTACAGAATACTAGAATGTTACATAAATTAATGTTTTAAGGAAATATGAAAGTTTACGATTATTTTCTGAGTTATAAGGCACAGGCTTTTATATACCAAATAGGTTTATTACTTTAGGGTTATCAGCACAAATACAGTACCTGAGACTTTTAATTATAAAAATACATTAACAATGGATAACACTCGTTTTTGCAGGCTTAAGTATTTCACAAAAATCTAAATTCCCACATCAATATAATTAATGGCTATTTTATTCATACTGTTCTAGGAGCTTGATTCAGATCAATTTTTAGTTTTTAAGCACATGAAAATTTTCCTGTTTGGAGGGAAAAATTTTTCTTAATCTAAAAACTAGAATGATCTCAACTCTTTTCAAAGTAAATGAATGTAATCCAGGGTATTATTTTGGAAAGGCTACTTACAGCATCCTTTTTAGTCCATACATGTTTTCCTGTGGTACAGCCCTCTTGGGATAAAAATGTATTAAAATCAGAAGTTTTTCTTCTACAACAGCTCCAGTATTTCATCCTTTAAAGTATCATAGAAATATTTCAAAATAAAATCTCTAACAATTAAGTCTAGAAGTATTAAAGTGATGTGTTTAAAAAAAAAAAGTCAATAAATGAGCGTGCAAAGTTTAGTATCCTACATTTTTTGTTACTACAAAATTAACAGTGGATATATATCAGGAAGACTAGTAAACTGCTCTTTATTGTAACAATTCTTGAGCTCCTAAGACATTTAAAACCATCACAAAATTCCAAATTGGCCTTTTCACTAGTAGGTCACTCCTCATTTCCTCATGAAGCTACCAAAGATTAAATATGTTCATATTCTAATAACCCAATGAAGTGAGAACATGCAAACAAGTTAACTAATGTTTACACAACTTGTGATGGTCAAAAGTAGGTAAAATTCACTATTATTTACTTGAGAAACCTACAACAGAGGAAGATAAAAAATACAGTAAACTTCAATTTAAGTTCTGAAGGACCTAAGTGGGAGATTTTAATGCAGTACTGTTTCCATAAACTACAGCATAATAAAGAAGAGTGATTCTCAACTGGGGGAGGTTGAGGAAAAGTATGAGTATTCTTGGATATCACAATGTTGGGATCTCAGTGTCCCAGGGCCAAAAATTAATGATCTAAAAAGTGAAAAACTATTCAGCCCCGAACAAACAGGATCACACTAAAAATAAGGACAAACAACCATGGGGTCTGAATCATAATGGCTGCTTAACAGGTTACTCTCAGTTTTGCCATGTGTAAAGACAAAAACCTATTATTACTAAGTTAGAGATTAAATAACAATGTAAGTAACATGCCTAATAAAAATAGTGTTTTAAGAAGTATTAACTTTTCTAATCCTTACAATAAAATGCTTTAGTCATGCATACCCTTCATGGAAAATAGGTACTCCAGAATGATAGACACAGATTTCATCTAGACTCTGTAGACCCTGATATGTCTAAAAGAGAAAAGAGTAAAGAGAAAAAGATTAGTTGAACATATCAAAAAGTTACCTCTCAAATATCTGAAGCAGTGGTCACTTCCATGAATAACGCAAAATGCTCGAGAACAATGACCTAGAGAACACTCATAAAACCCACCTCAGGTCACTCCTTAACATTTGGTAAAAAATAATTCCCTTGTGAATATCATTAAGTTTCAGGTGCCTCTGAGAAAGGCTTATTAGAAAAATAAGCAACAGGTGAATTAAGATGCTTTTATCCTTTTGGGTATGAGGTCCCATCAGGTATTGAGGGAGGTATTTACATTTATAGAACAATGTTGACAACAAGAATTATCATCTTCAAGAGAAATGTAATTACAGCAGCATGGTTCATAGCAAACTCCATGGGGAAATTATAAATGAATATGCAAAATTCTAACAATTTTGGGAGTTCCATTTAACAATGAGTTATTATCCCCACAAAAGGTAAAAAGAGTTACAGACTCATAAACACCCAAGGTCTGTAAGACTCAGACCTTATTGCCATTGTAGGTAAAGGCTCAAAGGATGAACGCACAAAAATCTATGCTAATAAAACATGAACGCAGTCAGTAACATACTTCCTCTCTATTTTGGTACTGATAGCAACTACCTTTAAGTACAGAAAATTCTTTGTTTACTTTCTGTAAATCTAAAATACTAGGTGTGTATATCTCCTAAAGATATTCTAGAAACACATAAAACTGGGTATGTTAAGATTCTGAATTTATCACTGCTGTCCCCAAACCCCCTACTCTCTATCCCATCTTATATGATGTCACCATATCCACCCAGTCTCTTAGAGCAAAATCCTGTAAGTCCTCTTCAGTTTCTCCTCTCCCTCTATCCAAATGTAGTTAGTCTCTACCATGAAACTGTCATCTTGACCTGAAAAAATCTATCAGTTTAATCTGCTAACATTCCTACTGATCACTGGCAGATATTAGGCAGACTATACAAATGGGTTTCTAATTCATATCTCTGCCTTCAATTTCTGTTCTCAACTATCCAATCAAAACATGTATCACATTCTGGTATGTAAAGTTTTAAAATTACATCTATCTCACACCTTAAACACTCGGTTCCAGGTGGTTTGTACATTTAAATGTGCTTCTAAAACAGAATGTAGGGGAACATACTTATGGCCCTGAAGTAAGCAAAAGATTTCTGAAACAGGATACAGAAAACATAAGTCATGGAAAAAAAATGGACAAATTGCAATTCACTAAAATTAAAAGCCTGATTACCAAAGCCAGCATTGACAGTAAAAAGGCAGTTTTTCTCTCTGATAAAGGACTTACAAACATACAAAAATGAAGTGAATCTCATCATCAGGGAAATGTAAATTAAAATCACAATGAGAAGACTATGGTAAAATTTAAGACTGACATTACAAAGTGTTAACAAGTTATGCAACAAAGAGAAACTTCATATACTTGTGGTAGGAGTGCAAATTAGAAAACTACCTTGAAAAACTATTTGGAAGTATCTATTAAAGCTGAACATACACATACTCTGTGAGCAAGCAATTCCACTTTTCATATACCCAACAGAAATGTATACGTGCCCCAACAGTCACAATGTTCACAGTAACATTATTCACAATAGTAAAACATTTTTTTAAGAGTAGCAGAACGGACAAATAAATTAAAATATGTTTAAATAACAACACACTATAAAGCGATGAAAATGAGCAAACTGGCTATTTGCAACAAAGATAAATCTAACAAAAGTAAAAGGAGACTGTACATGTTCTATGATTTCATTTATATTAAGTTAAAAATAGGCAAAACTAATCTATTTTGATAGGAAAATGTGGATACTATTAGGAAGGGAATACTGAATGGAGGCATAAGGAGAGCTTCCTTCTGCAATGCTCTGTTTACTTTGTGAAAATCCACTGAACTGTAAAATTATATTTGTCTACTTTTTTATGTTATATTTTAATGAAAAAGATTAGAAATTCTTTTAATGGCTGGGCCTCCATGACCTAAAGAAAGTTCTAATGTCATAACATTATAAAAGTTGTAAAGAATTTGAACCCTACTTATCTCTTTTAATCTCAACTTCACCATCAGCAAATTTTATACCAGTAACTATTTATTGCTTTCTTTACAGTACCTGCTATTCTCTCTACTTTGAATATCTTTTCCCCTTTTGTCCATTTACAAGAGTGTCATTCATTTTTCAGAACTCATCTGAATTATTTTCTCCATTATCCTACCACGTATACTAATCATTCTATCTTACACATATGAATATTCATCCGTAAAAATAAGCAAGGTCAACTAAAACTTAATGAGAAAACTCTTTGACTTCTCACTCCATTTTCTCAAATTAATGGCGCTACTAATCACCCATGTGCTCACGCCACAAGTCTCCTTTCACATCCAATCCATTCACAAGTTCTGGAAGCAATACTTACAAATTCCTTATTCATTCTACACAATATACCTTGTGCCAGTCACCATTCTAAGCATTCAAAATACAGCAAAGAACACCTAAAAACATAAAACTGCTATCCTAATAAACCCTTCACGGGGGGCAGAGAGGAGAAAGTTAAATGCAATAATCCAAACAAATACCATTAAGGTGATAAGTGTTATGGAAAAACAAAGAGTGAAATTGTTGGGGAGTATGGTATTTTATATTTAGTCATAAAAAGGTCTCACTTAGCTAACGTTTGATTCTATCCCTAATTAATCACTTCCTGACAATTATTCCTCTACTCTCCAATCCTTTAGGCTTGGTCTCTCCTGATAACCAATTAGCTGAATTCCCTCATTCCAATTTCATTCCTGCCCCATTACAATTTATCTGCCACCCACCAGCAAAATATATCTTTTTAAAACTTCTACCTAAAAATGTGTTAAAGGCTTCTCATCAAACATCAAGCCTTCATTATGACCTAAATGTACTCTTGCCCCTTCTCACCCCTGAACAAGCCTCAAAGACCATTATTCCTTCAATATACAAGCAGCCAAACCTGTACACTATCTACAGCATATTCTTCTCTGAGATTTATGTGACTCACTTTTTTATATGATTCAGATTTCTAAATGTTACCACTTCAAAAAGGACTTCTGTAAGAAACTCATATAAGTAACTCCCAGTGCAAACCATTCCTCTGCCTATTTATTTTCCTCTTATCTATCTGCATTAAGAATGTATAATTACTTATTGGTTACCTTTCACCCAAAACTAGACTATCAACTCCACAAGAACAGGGAAATTTGCTTTATTGAATACTATATCCCCACCCCCTAAAAAAAATTTGACAACTAGAAAGTGCTCAATAAATAAATAAATTAGAATTATTTATTTTCATAATTTGACTTTTCTATCAGACACGGTGGTCAGTCCTCAGAGATAGAGAATGTTGCTTATCCATGTTTTGGAGTCCTAGTCTTAAGCATAGTGCCCAACACATAACCAGCAATCAAACGTTTGTTGAGTCAGTGAATTGCACTTGTTTTCAAAATGAAATTTACTACCCATGACATGACAAATTTTTACAAAACATACCTTTGAACAGCCTCCATTTTTACACGATGTTCCAATCTTAACTTCATTACTGTGCTCCTCTAAAACAAAGGAAAAAATGATATTAGAAACATTAAAATAAAACTTTACTGCAGCCCCAGTCTTAAAAATTAATCTTATCCATAAAACTAATCTTTTAAAAAATAACCCGAAAAAGCAATATTTTTAAAAACAAAGTTTTCTATGTGAAGTTTCAGGAAATATATTTTTAAAATAATGAGAAAGGGAAGTGGACTTGGCCCAGTGGTTAGGGCGTCCGTCTACCACATGGGAGGTCCATGGTTCAAACCCCGGGCCTCCTTGACCCGTGTGGAGCTGGCCCATGTGCAGTGCTGACGTGCGCAAGGAGTGCCCTGCCACGCAGGGGTGTCTCTGTGTAGGGAAGCCCCACGCGCAAGGAGTGTGCCCATAAGGAGAGCCATCCAGTCGAAAGAAAGTGCAGCCTGCCCAGGAATGGCACTGCACACATGGAGAGCTGATGCAGCAAGATGACGCAACAAAAAAGAAACACAGATTCCCGTGCCACTGACAACAACAGAAGTGGTCAAAGAAGAACACGCAGCAAACAGACATAGAGAACAGACAACTGGGGAAGGGGAGGGGGAAGGAAAGAGAAATAAAAATAAATAAATCTTTAACAAAAAGAGAAACCAAATATTGGGATTATGTTTTACCTATACCCAAGTTGATGACACATGTCTACTCTATAACACAAAGCTATAGTCATGATCTTAACTATGTAAAAGAAATTTGGTATCAGTTAGAGATGAAACAATAAGGAATAATTTCATATTAAACACAGTGAAATTTTTAACTAAAAAACAAATTTAACTCAGTGTTAAAATGTATTGAATCACAGAATAAAATTGATAGATTCTCATTTTCAATAAAAGACAGTAACACGAACCATGTGTTTATGATATTAATGGCATTTAAGAAGAAAAACATGAGTTCTTTACTACAATGGGTTGCTATTTCCAATATATATTCAGTAAGCTAAACTGCTGTTGCTTTCAGATTACTGAATGAACAGAAAAAAATTACAAAAAACATCTTACCCTTCTTATCTTCTTCATTCCCCGAAGACAATTTAAGTTTATCAAGTGCTTGTTTTAGGGAGGCAGATACTTTTAATTCCAAATTTGTCATTGGTTCATCTGGGCTGGAGAATTTTGAAACCTTTGTTAACATTATTAATGTATCAAAATATTTCTTTGTTATCTAAATGACTATACTTAAAAATCTCTTTATGACAAGCCAAATGCCTTTTGAGTCAAATTTTCCCATTAAAATGTATTGTAGAAATAACTTTTATAATGAATCCACACTTCTTAGTTTAACGAAAAAGAGTTATTATATGAGTTTTTCTAAATGAATCCATACTCATTTCTACCAGTGGAGAAAAATTCCCTTTGTGTGGACACTGGTATATGGATGTATGGATTCAGATATAATTATATCCCCAAGGCAATTTCAGTAAGGTTTAAAAAACAGTATCCTCTAACATATTTCATACTGGCTAAGTGTAGTATATACAATTTAAGGCCATTCAATAAAATAAACATTAAGAGTATTAATGCAGCAAATAAAATTAGAAATTCTATATCCACAATGAAAAAACTGACATAAGAGACATAAGTCAATTAGCCTACTAATTTAGTCTCTGTAACTTTATAATCTCTACAGTAGCATCAAATGAATTTAGGATAAAACAATTTTTCTCTCAAGCAAAATTATTAGCAGTGCGCTATTTAAAAAAAGATAACATTAACTCACACTGAGGGTAGAGCCCACTAAGAAACGATGAATTAAGAATGAGTCAAGTCATAATTCTTGTCTTCTCTGATAATTTTTTTTAACTGGCCAATAGCCAATCTCTCATAATTGCTAATTAATATGGAGATAGAATAAAACCATTCTAGAGAGTTTCTTTAACCTGCATCTAGAGTATTAATGAGCAGGCAAACATGAAAAAATCTCAGGGGGGAGTGAATGTGGCTCAAGCAGTTGAGCACCCACCTCCCACACGGGAGGTCCCGGGTTTGGTTCTGGGTGCCTTCTGAAAAAAAACAAAAACAAACAGTAAACAAGACAATAAAACTCAGGGAAATTGATGTGGCTAAGTGACTGAGCATGAGTTTCCCATATACGAGGACAAGGATTCAATCCACAGTCCCTGGTACCTCAAAAAAATAAAAAAAACAAAGAAAAAAGCCTCTTAAGGTTCAGATTTTTATCCTTTCTTAATAAATATCCTATAAATTTAATGAAATATGAGCAAGAGGAAAAAGCAGGGACTACCATTAGTTCACAGGTGTAAGTAAAAACTTCAACAGAGTACAATTTGGGACCAAAGACTATGTGTTTTTTAAGTCCTATACTTTGGTTCTAAAACAATTCAGTAGTCACATTCAGGATGAAGAAGATCTGGTTTAACAGTGGTCCCCAGTGTCCATGTGTGGGAATGTAGAAGAGTATTCAATCAGAAGGTGAACATGAAGAAATATGTGTTAATTCTGCAAAATGAGTAAACAGAGACACCATTTAAATAAATGCATTAAAAAAATGTGCCAGTATTAATGAGATTAACAGCAGTTTTCAGGCATCTGAAGGTAAACTTGAGTAAGAGGCTTTTTCTAAGTGGCAAAATAAAAAGAAATCAAAGAATTTTACAAGGAAAACTTAGTAAAAATAAAACTGGCTGGTTTGAGATGAAAGTAAATTCCTCTTCACTAGAATTATCTGAATGGAAGCGAAATATTCTGTTAGGAATGTCCTAGAAGGCATTCAAGTAAGGAGTAATGGAAAAGAAGCCCTCCCTAAGCTCTTTTTCAGCTCAAACTGATTCCATGACAGGACTTTCTTTATAAAATTTTATCATGTCAGAGTGAAATAAAAACACATGCCAAAGCATAATGAAGAAGTATGACTGCCTTCCCTGAGCATAACCATGACGTACAATAATTCTGCAAAGAAGTTTTACTGTGCCCTCAAGCGGAGGAGAAATAAAAGATTCAAGGGAAAACCAAATGGTTCAAACACAGTAACTTACACAACAGCTACAACTGTAATGCTAGAGCATAAATGGAAACACCAGAAACAAATGCTACTAACTCTAGAGTAACACACATACATGGCTGTAAAAAGTATACCTTGGCCTTTTTATGGCTTCTACTGGTTTAGGGGCTTGAATGATGTGCTCCTGAAATTTGGGTTTCAATTCAGATAGTTCTCTCTTCTCAGTAGTCTTGACTTCAGGTTTGACTGGCTCAGGTGGCTTCTCACTATTATGTCTACCTTTTGTACAGCCCTATTAGCAAAAGGTATATATTAAGAATTATCCTATCATCTTTTTTACACACCATCAGAGAAATACTTTTTACTCCTTATTGATAAATTCTATTACATGTTTTCTCTACTTTTATCATATTAATATATTTTATTACACTTAGAACAGGACTCCAAATTTACTATATTTGTAAATGAGTTAATACCGTTAAATAAAGCCTTTAAAGAAGCCTCTCAATTACACTTATCTACTTATCCCATGAAATGTACAGCACAAACTTTTTGCTTACAGAGAATGAATTCTGGAGTAGAGACTTCTACTAATAACTTATATGATAAAACTCTTAAAGTTCTTTTGACTTGGTTCCCAGTTCTGCTAACTAGATATATAATTTGAACAAGTTAATTATTTTTTAAACCCTTTTCCTCATCTACAAAATAGAAATAATGGCACTTGATATTTTTTGAGGAATAAATAAAACAGAGTATGTAGCACATTCGGCAGTATTCAACAAATTCCAGCTAATCTTAAAACATTCCATTGAGTTTATATAAGCACATATTTAAACATCTCTGAAATCATACAATCAAATGCATTTCACTTTACTAACACCTTTAGTTTTCTTTGTAAAAAGTATATAAAAGTGACTCATTTTGATGGCATCTTTAAATCTGATAAAATACTCGTTGTTCCTAACCTAAAATGCTTTGAACTGTTGCCTAGCACTCCGTACTTTTTGATGTTTTTTTCAAGACTGCTAACATCAAGAATAAAACTAAATTGACAAGTGGGTAACTAATAGCTTGAAATGCTAATCTCTAAAACAGATTCCTTACTTTAGAGGCTATGGATGGGAGATGATTCCATTTTAAAAGAAAGGTGGCATGCAAAGTTAACTGGAAATGGAACAAGCAATAAGCATCAGAAATCAGACTACTCAAGTCTGAAACAAATATATACTTTCTGAGAGAGAATTTAGAAGAAGAAAAAAACAATACTTACTACAATGCTTAAAAAATCAGAAAAATCAGTTGTTCTTCTTTTACAGCAAGACCAACCCTATGAAATACAACAGGAAAAAACCTGAAGGACTATTTGTATGGGAGCTACAAAACATTCATAACCATACTTTACTTGCATTTAACTCCTCGAATTCCAAAGTGACTCACACATACAGATTTTCCACAGTTTTAAAGTGCTGTAAATCATTCACTTAACTCAAGTGAAATGATTTTTAGTCTTTCAGTTTTAAAAAATTAATACTGTGACCTGTCATGAAAAGAAATATCTTAAAACAGGGAAACTGACACTGCTTCTCTTTTCAAGAACAGTAAAATTCTTAAAAACATTTTATAATACCTAAAAACATCATATATTTTAAAGTACCTGGGGGCAAACTGAAGGTGTTTATTACTTTAAAAATCCAGTGAGTCAGGGATAATAATTACAATAATTCTGTTTCTACACAAAACCCATTATAGTTTTTCCTCAACAATAAGTATTCTACCTATTTTCAAAACAAAATACATTAACATTAGCAGCTAAGCACTGTTACATCTTTGAAGGCAAATGATATTTCCAGTGCTAAACATAAAAGCATAGAAATTGTAATTAAGAGTATGTGATTTCTGAAGAAAGCACCAAGTCATTTACAAAAAGTATGGCTTTAACTTAACTATAATTCCAGTGATAGAGAATAGGGAAACAAAGTGCAGCAGTCTCAAGACAGGATGTCAAAAATTCAGAAAAAGGGCCAACCATGCACATGTCCATCCAGACCTCACTGTATCTCAATATACTATATGAAGAATTTTGTAGTGCTTCTTTTACAATGTGTACTTTCAGACTTTTTTCGTAAAGCAAGTTTTAAATACCCTGTATATAAAATTTTCCTGTATTTTGAAATTTAATTCTTTTCCTCTGAAAAATATAGATGAACCTCAGGTTTAAATAGCACTGAAAATATAGCCATTAGGAAGTTAATTCTGTAAGAGGAAAAATTTACCATAATCACATACACAGAATTATGGCAGGCACTCTGGGGACTCTGGGATATATATACATAAGACATGAAGTAGACTGTTGTTCCCAAATGCCAATCTGGGATCTACACTAGTTCTCAGTAAAATGAAAGAAAGGATAAACCTAATTATGTACATTAAGTATTGGGTATAAAGTTGCTTTCTTTTCTAGAAAAGAACTGTGCTTTTCTCTAAAATATTCCTTTTAATTTTAATATTAAAACTTCTTCCTTAGTCTAATAGTGCTTTTCTCTAAATATGTTCCTTTTAATTTTAATATTAAAACTTCCTTAATGTAATACAAAACTGGTGACCTTATTCTAGGTCTACATATTTTTTTCTGAAATCTACTGGTCTATGAAATCTAATACACTTAGAAAGTCCGGGTCTAAAGGAAATGTTTACAAAATAGAGACAATAATAAACATTAGGACTGAAGAAGAACCAAACAAAAAGTATTTGTAAGTGAAATCATTTGGAGTGATTAATGGTGGGGTACTAAATAAAATAGCAATGGACTCATGTCTAGAAAATCAGTGGAGGGGTTGAATGGGACCTCATATTTTTTGAATGTAATATTCTAAAAATATGATTAAAAAAAAAAAAGAAAAAAAAAAAGAAAATCAGTGGTATCATCACCAAGAGCACCAAAGTTGGGGGACAGACTATTTTTGGAAGAGTCTGCCTAATAATAAACTGGTTTGAAGTTGCCAATGAGAAATGTAAGTATAAATATGTTGCTACAGGTGATATCTGATGACACAAATGAATAAACTGAGTAAGAATTTCCATTCACATAACAAGAGGCTAAAAAGAGGACCTAACCTTGCCCTATTGAATGTGTTACTTTCTTCACTCAGAGTTCACCAGACTAACAAAGTCGATATCTGCCTGTACCTCTTTGTTTTGACTTTACTACCCATCAGTTAAATGCCAAAAGTGTCCAATTATTCTCTGGAAAGTAAAATCAGAAATTCAAAGGTACCAATAATAAACCAACATGTAAGATTGCTTACATTCCTGAGAACAATGGTGGTAGCACCTAAAATCAGGACAACTCCACTGTAATATTTTTTTTGAGCTACATAAAAGAAATTTTGAAAGATCAATAAAGTCAGACAACCCACTATCAAAAACTGGGTTAAACAATGCTCTATTATTTCTCTAGTTCTCTAGAACATCAAGTAAGTACAGGTAGAAAACTGGGAGCATCTCTTCACTGTAAAAATACTCTCCTTACAAGTCTGTACTGAAATTGCTGGTATAAAGTATTTATAACAATCCTTCCTAAAATTCAGAGCTCTTCCTAAATTTATTATACGCTTACAGACTGAAATTTATATGAAGATTCAATACAATTTCCATTTTGCCTCAAAATTTAAAAAGTGGGGGGAAAAAGGGTGTAAAAAAATGAGAATTGGGATGGCAATAATATAATTTTAGAGCTGGAAAAAAGCCCTAAGATGGTTACTATCTATAATGTCATCTTTGTTTTTAATGGAGTACATGCTTTAAGCACCCCACATTAGTTATTAAAAAAGGAGAAAATCACAAATTGAGAAGGAAAAAACTAAGTAATACATCTCTAAACTTACAGATATGAAGAGATTTAAAGTATAAAGTTCCTACCTTTAATGCATCATGAAAGACTGGAACACCTGGGTGATATGTGCAAGCATCTAGTCAGAAACAGGGAAGAAAAACAAAACTCACTGTTTATACTGAAGAAAAATGTTCACATTATTATTTCCTCCACGCATTAACATTTACTCTTTTTTCAAATGTAGGTGGTACTATTTCCTCTCTTAAAATTTCACTAAAGCTTGAGTTTGACACAAGCCATACAGTATTCAATATAACATTTTATTAAAATATTGATAGAATTCTAATAGTATGATGGTTACAAATACAGAATAGTTCAAGCACAACAAATTATATTCTATTTTTCTCTTAATCTTTGTAGTAACGTTTTTAGTAACAAAACTTCAAGCTCTCAAGATTTGACCTTTATCTTTCAATTCTGCTTTTACAAAAATACTATCAAACTTAAATGTTCTTTTGTGTACTGCCTGATAAGGTTGCCTCCAAAAGAATCCCTAAAACGCTACTTTGGAAGAAGCGATTTAAAAAAGTAACATTCCTAGACACAGTGTCAATAACTAGGTACAAGGTATTAAGTCTACAGTCCATTTTCAGGGTGGCACAACTTGTCATTCTGTACTTTCCTCCCCAGGTATAGCATCTAATTTGTATTTACCAAGCTCACTTATGAAAATGGGTTTACTACAGTTTACAATATGTAGTAATATGGTTAAGAAAACAAATCAGATAATAGGCACGCTTATTCCTTGGGTAAGTAGTATCATTAGCTTAGAGAAAACAGGTCATTTCTACTCCACTGCATTTTTCTTATAAGGCTAACTCAACTCAGCCTTTCATGTCTGTTTAGCTTTTCAATCCTGTACAGTTTCTGATTCCTAGTGTTGCCTCAGAATGATTAAATCTTGGTCCTCAGAGAAATCTCTCTAGACTAACCCCAGAAGTTTGGCTGTTTAGTCAGTAACCCTGTACTACTTAGGTATTATGCTAGTTAATGGAACAAGAAAACGTTAGGTATTTTCCTAGTATAAAAACCCATGGATTTAAGAAGAGGTTATCAAGAATGCTAAGTGGAATAAAAAGTTGGAAAAGGAGGTTAGAAGCAGAAATGGATATGCACAAAGGGATATGAAATTGAGAGGAGGAATAGAAGGATCTGGGTAACAGACACAGTATTTCTGAATACCAAATTTAACGTACACTTATAATATAGTCGAGAAGTCAAGGGAACACAATGGGACAGTTTTGGCACAATGGCATCAAGAGTGAGTCAGGGGAAGCAGATGTGGCTCAAGCAACTGGGCTCCCATCTACCATATAGGAGGTTCAGGGTTTAATGCCCAGGGCCTCCTGGTGAAGACAAACTGGCCCATGTGGTGAGCTGGCCTGCATGGAGAGCTGGCGCAGCTAGATGACACAAGAGACAAGGAGAGATAATAAGAGATTCAGCAGATCAGGGAGCTGAGCTGGGGAAAGAGAATGATCACCTCTCCCTCACTTTAGAAGGTGCCAAGATTGGTTCCTGGAGCCACCTAATGAGAATACAAGCACAGAACACACAGTGAATGGACACAAAGAGCAGATAGTGGGGAGAAGGAATAAATAAAGCTTAAAAAAAAAAAAAAAGTCAGGCCTTAATCATATTACTATGAACAAATTTTAAAATCACTTTCAAAAGAAAGTAACAAAGCAGACATTTTCTTTTCTAGCCTTTGTCTGATTTTGCTCATTAGTAATATTTAATGGTTAGGAGACAAGGGTTTTTATCCCTTCCCCACTCTTCTTTTTCTGTGCGAGGTGATGGCCGGGTTTGCCTCTTCAGCTCCATTTTAGCTATGCTCCTGGCTTCCCTTTTCTCTTGGGCCCCAAACTCATCCCCAGTGCTTCCTCTACCTTTTCCATGTTCGCAGAGAGCCCCTGGCTCTCTCCTTTTTCTCATCCTTCATCCTTTTCCTTCCCCCACCATGAATGAGGAAGTGATTGTGCTGGGCACCAGCCCAATGCCATCAGGTAAGCCAAGATGGATACTTACAAGTACATCCAGGAGCTATGGAAGAAGAAGCAGTCCACTGCACTTTCTCCTAAGGGTTTGCTGCTGGCAATACTACCAGCTGTCTGTTCTCCACAAGGTCATCTGCCCCACATGGCAGGATAAAGCCTGAAGCCTGGGATACGAGGCCAAGCAAGGCTACACCATTTACTGGATTCACATGCACAGTGGTGGATGCAAGTGTTAAAGGGTTCCTAAGGATGCAAGCTATGACAAGTCTGTCCATCATGGTGTTAACCAGCTGAAGTTTACTCAAGGAGCAAGCTGGAAGTCACTATGGGGTCCTGAGAGCCCTGAATTCTTAGTGGGTTGGTGGAGATCCCACATACAAATTCTATTAGCTTTATGGAATGCATCAATAAGGACCACCTATCACAAGAAACCCTGACACCCAGCAGATCACCACGCCCCACACCACAAGCACAGGGAGATGGCTGGGTTGACATCTGCAGGCAGCAAGAGCCTTGCCTGGCCTTGGAAAAGGTCACAAGTTCCATCAGATTATTGGTGGTTCTCATTGTGCAGCTTGGAGAAAGCACAATTACTCTCTGGGTATCCATTACTGCGAACATAAGTCATGTTTGTATAAGTCATACCTAATGAACAATTTAGGACAGTCATGTCTGTTTAAAAAACAAAAACAAAAACCACATCCTCACCAGAATAGGAAAGTTCAAAAAACAAAGTACAAGAGTTGGACAGGAATATGAAACAGGAACTTCCATACACTGCTGACAAAAGCGTTAAGATTGGTACAACCAAGATGGAAAGCTGTTTGGTAGGACCTGATAAAGCTGTGCATAGTCATACCACAATTTCATTCCTAGATATATATCCAACAGAACTGCATATGCAAAAGCCCTGAGAATGCTCATAGAAGCATTATTTGTAATAGTGAGAAACTGGAACCTACCAATGTCTATTAATAAAAGAGTAGACTTGGTGGCACATCCAAGTGGTATATTCTTTCAAGGGAATCCCCTACAACTTTGTTACCCAAAGGGTGGTTCAGGGATTAGCTGCATCTGTAACACCTGAGAACCTAGAATTCCCTACCCCCACCCCCACCCCCACCCCAAATACACTGAATTAGAACCCACAGTTACACAAGATTCCCAAGTGATTCTTATGTAAAATAAAATTTGAGACGCACTGTTTTAATAGTAGTTTCAAAATTGGTCCCTGCTTAGGAACACTAGCTGGAAACCTAGAAATGCAAACTCTAAGGTCCCACGCCAGACCTTGTGACTCGCAAACTCCAGGGATGGAATCCAGCAATCTGTTTTTAAATTTTAACTAAAATTTTTTAAAAAAAGATACCTAGATTACACCAATGTCACAAAACACCTAGGGGTTCCCATATGCCCTGCTCCCCACACACCCCACATTAACAACATCCCTCATTAGTGAGGTACATTTGCAATCCATGTTTTAACAAGCCCTCTAAGTGATGTGGATGCATGCTGAATGGGAATTTACATTTTTAACAAGTTTGCAGATGATGCTGAACTGGGAACCACACTTTGAGGACCAATGATCGCATGGGTTAGCAACATTTAGAAGTTTCGATAGTAAATATTTTCGGCTTTGCAGGCCAATATTGTGTCTGTCACAACTATTCAACTCTGCTAACGTAGCACAAATACAGGCATAGAGAAAAGTAAGTGCGTGGGCATGGTTGTTTTCCAATAAAACTTTATTTACAAAAACATGTGGCAGACTGGATTTGGTTACTGTAGTTTGGGGATCCCTGCTCTATAGCAGTGAGACTATAGATTACAACTATAAAACATGGGTGACTCTCTATAATGTTGAATAAAAGATGCCAGATACAAAAAGTACATACATGATTCCATTTATGCACAATTCCATTAGTCATTATCTTTGGTATTAGAAATCAGGACAGTGGTTCTGGGGTGGTGGTAATTATGACTGGAATAGGGCAGAAGGAGGCCTTCTGGAGTGCTGATAACGTTTTGTTTCTTGATCTGGGGCCAGTTACCCTGACAAATTTCATGTTGTAAAATTTCATAGAATTGTACATTCATAACATTTTGTTTTACTTCAATAAAAGAACTTACCAAAAAAAAAAAAAAAAAAAAGGTGCAAGAGAGACAAGTGTTTTTAGCAAAACTGGGTCTAACCCTGGCTCAAATTCTGGCTCTGCCCTTCAGTACCTGCTCCAGTTCCCTCAGATACGTGGATTAAATAAAAATTTGTTTGTAAACTAATAATTGTTTAACACATGAAAATTTCCAACCATGTCTCCTTTAAACAACCATTTAACAAACTAAAATGTCCTACCAGTTTAGAAGGTAGTTTGTTTTATTCTTGGGAGGCTCCAGAGTTGGAACCCAGGACCTTGTACCTGGGAAGCATGCACTTAACCACTTGGGCTATAGCAGCATCCATGTTTTCCAGTGATCTTAATGGAGCTCCTTACTGCATGTTGTACTGCTGACGATCAATCCCTGACAACTACATGTACTCCCTTCCACTTTCCTGACCTTCCTCTCCATCTCCTTTGGAGACACTGCACCATTTTTCTCTCACACACGCAAACATATATACATAAATGCCTCTGACTTTCAACAAACGGGTGTATCCCCTCTGGACTTCAGACTGGTACGTAAAGCCCTAAAAATAAGCAAACTGTCCCATGGAACAAAGTATCAGTCTCCCCCCTGTAATTAACATTCAAGTAGAGCATGTGCAGACACCAAGGCAATCTTTTTTTTTCTCTTTTAACATAGGCTACCAAAACAAAGGGCTTAAAATTAAACCTTCAATATTGTCATCCATTAAATCCTCGAACTTTATTTTATCCTTGAGTAATTTCATATTAACCTAATCAAAATTCTTCAGTGACAGTACCTGGAATATTGCCTAAAGACTGGATTTATCTTCTCAGTAGTCATGCACCAGTGGTCTCACAGTTTAAATGATATAACTAATTCACTGTATACAAATATAAATACCTTAGCTATCTCAGTGGTGAAAGACTTTGTGGTGAAAAGTGGTGAAAGGCTAGGCTTCTTTTTGCTACCATCCTGAACTCAGTTTCTCTATTTAAAAGGGACAAGGCTGTTGGGAATATTAAATGAGATAGCTTAATAATGTGACAGACCAATGTATGGCATAGACAAGGCATACAATAAACGCGACTTAAACCTGAGATAGTGTCACTTCCCACAAAATTCAAAGGATCAACTCGTTTCTTTATCCGATTCATCAATCAAAAAATCAAATTCACTGGTCATTTTCTGTTCTTCATCTAGTTTACTCACCAACTTTCGCTTGCCATCCTTAATTCTACACTTAATGTGAATCTTAGAGGTCATTCGCTCACTTTATCCCGAAGATGGCAGAGGTCACAGCCGACACGTGCAACAAATGCCATCACTAGGTAAACGATAACGAAGGTACACCTGGGATGGGTGTACCAAAACCGGGCGGGCTGATACACAAAAATTCCCTTCACCGAGGATACTTGTTCGGAAAGAAAGCGGAGTTTACAACGGCGGGTAGAGGGAATACGCCTGCAGCTAAGCTTTCAGACAAACTTCCAGGAAAACGCGAGGCAGGACTCAAATGCTAGCACAACCTGCCGCCCAGGCGCCTCCTCGCCCCCCTCCCCACAATCCCCTGGGTACCTGGGGACAAAACGAGCCCAGGAGTTCCGCTAACTTCTGCTCCCTCACAGCGGCGGGGGTGGGGGCCCATGGGGTCTTAAGTTCCAAAGGAAATGAATTACTGGGGGCGGACAGGGCACAAACAGTGCGCCCCAGGCAGCGGCTCCTCCGCGCCGACGGAGCGCACGGGTCGGGGGTCACCGAGCGGCCGCCACAGCCCCCGGGCGCGGGGCCGGCCCGAGGGTCCCCGGCCAGGCCCGCGCGGAGGCCGCCGCGGAGGACCCCGCTCCCCCTCCCCAGGCTCCGGGCCGCCCCGGGGCCTCCGGCAGAAGGAGGCGGCGCGTTCTCTCACCGTCGGAGTTGGCGTCGGGGTCGAAGCGCTGGCCGCAGCCGCGGTTGTAGCACAGGAGCGCCATGATTCTCTCCGGCGCCGCAGTCCCTCGACCGCGAGCACCGGCCTGGCGGCTTACCGGAAGCGGCCGGGCCCGCTTCAGGAACCTTCGCGAAGCTTCCGGTCGCGCAGGCGCAGAGAGTTGGGGGCGGAGCGAGCACCGGCGGGGCGGGGCGGGGCGGGGCTCCCGGGGTCGGGGTCTGCGTCAGGACGTGAGTGCGCGCCGCGCCGCGGGAGTCCTGCGCGTCTCTGCGGCTGCCTCGCCTTCTCGACCCGCCCGAGCCTTCTGCCTTCAGGGGTCTAATGCCTCCGCGGTGTCCCTTCCTTTTTAGCCCTACCTGGGTGAGGGTAAGTGCAGAACCATCAAGCATTAGCACATCCTTGGCACAGCACGTGTGAACTCGGCGCAGGAGAAGGGAATGGCGGGCCAGGCTGAGGGAGGTGTGCGAGTCCAGGCTTCCGAGCTCGCAGCAACAGCAGTGATTTAAGTAACGGAATACTTGCGGCCAAGTTACCTTGAAAATAGCCCTTTAAAGTGAGAACATCAAAACTGTTGCTGAACTACAGTGCTGGAAATGGTCGCTACTGCTTTCACACCTTGGGGTGACTGCTGTTTTTCATCTAGCCTCCACTTAGTCATTACTTAATACTCTTATCCTGGAACATTTAGTAAGGTTTAATCAAACGCATGATACCAGTGCAATAATACACTAATAGGCACATGCAGACAGCACTGGCTTCAACTCGTACATTTCCCAAACTCGGAACATTTCAAATAAAAGCAAAGGCTTGCTGATAGCAGATACACTGAACAACCTTAAATTAATGTTTATCAATCTCTTGTAATGGCAAAAAGCTATATCACGTTGCCTGTGATCCCGTCTGTTAATGAGAGATTGGCCCAACAATCTAATACACAATTTGAGATTGAGAGGACTCGGAAGTTTGGATTGTGGCCAAACTTGTCTGAGTTTCCTAGTATAACTGCAACAAAACTAGGATTGAATGATATAATTTAAAAATATTTAAGAATATATGGTTTGTAAAAAAATAATGTGCTTGCGACTTTTTTATTAGTAGTAAGCTAAAACTTTAAACCTTTTTTAGGTTTTTAAAGTTTATTGCCAGTTTTTTTTTCAGTGATTACATCTTACAGTCAGAAGATAATAATTGCTTACGGTAATTTTGGAACATGCATAAATATGTTACTAAGAAAATCAACAAAAAAATCCCACCACCCAGCAATAACTACTAAATCACTAAAATAACTCATTGATAAATTTGTTTTCATTGTCCCCCTCCCCCACCCCCTCAGACATTTATAGGTGTTGGGGTTACGCTGTAAGTCAGGGGGTTTTAACCAGGGGTTCACAGATCCCCAAAGGGTCTGTGGAGAGATTTCAGGGCGTTTGTGAGCTTGAATTGATAAAAATGCAAGAGAGCATTATTCTTGTGGGGACGTGTTGGTGTGCGTGTGCTCTTTATATTTAAAAATACACGGTATAGTGTGGACTTAGTATGGTGGTTATTTTGATGTAGGGTGTTGAGTGCAGTGGATAACTGCCTGCAGAAAGGCTGGTATGGATGGTGGAGATGGTTTTGTGACACCGTGGGAAAACTCAAATTTCTAAATGTTTGCCAGAAGTGACCATTTGCGTGGATGTCGAACCGTGTTAGGTTATCAGGTATTAAAATTACGTGACAAGTTGTAAAACATAATTTTGAATAATCCTAAAATTAATATAAAGACGTGCTGATGTTGAGTGTCATAAAACTATGTGCCACTATATTCTGAGAAGGGGTCTGTGTCTTTCACCCGACTGGCAAAGATGTCCGCGGAACAAAAAAGGTTAAGAACCCCTGCTATAGATGGAAGTTTATGTTCTTTTTTTTTTTTTTAAGGAACACTGAAATTGGTACGTGTGTGTGATTTTAAAAAGACAGTGCATTTCATTCCTGGTCACACTTTTACCTCCTTTCCCACACTGGTGCTGACTGCCACCAACTGTTTGAGAAACTTACTGGTGTTTATGTGCATAATTAATATAACCTTTAAATCCAGTTTCTTCCCTCTTTTTCTCTAACGCTTACTACACACACACACACACACACTTACATGATGTCTTGAGATTTTTCCCATGTCATAAAAGCAGTGCCATAGAATGATTAAGAATGGAACTTTGAAATCAGACCAGGATTTAAATTCTGACTGCAATTTAGTAGCTAAATGACTTTAATCTAATTATCATAGAACTCACCAGGCTTCAATTTTCTCTTCCATAAAATGTAAATACTGATTGTTTACCAACTATGTGGATGTTACTAGTATTAAAATCATTGAAATAACATAAAGCTCTTAGTACAGTACATTGCATTGCCCATAGTAGGTCCTCAATAAATGAAAAACATTTTTGCTTTGAAATGTTCTGCAGAAATAGAATGATTGAATGATATTAAATCATGTCGCTAGAAGTACCAAAATATTTTCATTTTGTTAGAAAACAATAGTCATTCCTCTGTTGTTGGCACTGAAGTGGTTTACAATATTTTCTTTTGTAAATAATAAACATCCTTGTATACAAGTATTTTTCTGAATCTCTATTTTTTTCAGTCTAGATCCTTAGATGTAGAATTCCTAGGGAAAAGAGTATGAATGTATTTAAAACTAATTATAGACCTATTGTAATTTCCAGTAGATTATAAAAATTTACACTCCCAATAACAATAAATGAAAGTCCCAAGTTCATAGCATTCTTTAAGCCTTAAAAGACTATAACTTCTAAGTAATTTTGCCTTCTTTGTATTTGTAAATTCACTCCTCATGTTTTTGCTCATTTTTTTATTGTGAAGCTAATGATTTTAATTTTGGTTTTAGGATTTTTATAATTTAAAAAATATTAAAACTAACATTTTGGAAATATATTTTTCCTCATACTTGGTCTTTATTTTTGTTCATGGTATTTTTAAATGTAGAAATGTTTAATCTTTATGGAGTCAAATCTGTTCATTGTTCCCTTTATGATTTCCCCCCACTGTTTTTATACTTACATCTTCCTTTTCCCAGTGGAGTCTACTATATATGTATATGTACTGTGATTTATTTCTGTGTTTTCTAGTCTGTTCTATTATTTCATTTGCTTTTTTAAGGTTTATTATGTTTTTTTTTTTTTTTAAGTCTAGGGTTTGCTTTCATTTCCTCTTTTTTCTTGTTTACTGATGAAATAATGTAATGTGTGAATTTATCTTTGTATATGTTTTAGTTTGCCAGGGCTTTGTAGTTTGCTCCTTATAAAGACTTTAATTGTATTTGATTAGGGCCTACCCTAAGCCAGTTTTGCCTTACCCTAACTAATAACATCTTTAAAGTTCCTATTTACAAATGGTTTCACATGTACAGGATCATGGGTTAAGACGTGAATATGTCATTATTCAATCCATAACAACATACTTTAGTTCCCTGTCATAAATGATATAGTGTTCTCCTTTTCTCATTTTCCTAAATAGCCTAAAGTTGTGATTATAATTTTTCCATTAGCCCAGTAGATTTTTAAGAGTACACTATTAAATTTGCAAATATATAAAATATTTGTTTCTTGTTGAAACCTTATTAGTATTGTTTACATCACTGTAGTCAATAAAAAAGGGTTATATAATTTCTACTTCTTTTAGAATGTATGAGTAATTCTTTGTTGCATGGTATATGATTATTTGGGATATATTATTTGTAGCATTAAATTGTATATATTCTCTACAATTTTATGATAGTGGAGGTAGGTGTAAAGTAATGTGTTTGAAAGTTGAAAACATCAAAAAGTTCTTTAACTGTAATTATCTTACTTATTATTAATAAAAATCTTATATATGTTAACATGTTATTGTCAATTCTTTTTTGTTGTTGGGAAATGGATATTTATTATAGAACTCTCACTACTTCATTATAAAATATTTATCAAAATAAAAACAAATTTCGGTAAGGCACAAAGATGCATCTATCTATAAAATGACAACTTTATTTAAATTCTGTAGCAATATTTTGTAAACAATCCAATGTTTATCAATAGGGAAACAGTCACTCTGGAGTCCTCTTTACCCTGCTTTATTTTTTCTTTATGGCGCCTACATGCTGACACCAGCTCAGCAGTAGGTTGGCTCAAAGGGAAGGCGACACAGAACTTAAGAAATAAAGGACAGAAAGAAAGACCACAAGAGAGGAAATAAAGATGGGACCAGGGGACTCACAGTTTCCAGAACTGAGAACCTCGACCCCAGTTTCCATATCATATTTATTGGAAATAACCAAGCAGCTGTTCATTATCAGAACTGCAACATCTACAATAATAGGGAACAGGTCATACAAAGTTCAAATGCCTCCCCATGCAAACAATATTTGTGCTGACCAGACAGAGTTCCGATTGTTTTCTTCTGGTCTTTTTCTTGGACCGCTTCTCCGTTATAGAACACCTTGAAAGCAGTCTTTACCAGGGCTGAAGTTGGCAGTCCTAGCCCTCCTACTTTTTGCAATTTGCAAGGAATATCAGGAGCATTCTGACAAATCGAAGATTGGCTGACATTCCTCCTGTTAACAAGAGCTTATGGGTCTAACTGACAATATGCCTCTAGGAGTTTCTCCAGGAATATGCATGGATTTTCATCAGACTTTGGAGCAGTTTCTTGAATTTTGCCCGCTATACAGATCAGATGTTGACAATGGCGTATGTACATAAAAATATCCCCAGGTTGTCCTTGGGCATCTATCCCTGTGTTTGCCAGAGAGGGATTAGGCCCTGGTTTTGCCTTCCTGCGGAGAGGGGCCCTGCCTAAAAGATAAACCATTGGTGTGGTGGGGAGAGCATTTTTGAGGGATCTAATAGCAATTTAGATCTATTTCCATGCCCCTGATAATGGAGGTGGGAGAGGCATAGGTCTCAATTCTCAGAGAATAATAGTATCTAAGAGTTCATCAGTCAAGTTAGAGTCTGGGAGGGTTTTTTTTCCTGGTTTCTATCCCCCTCATCTTTGCAATATTTTATTCTAGCTTTTGTATTGATGGTTGATTAACTAATTCCTTAGCTAGCTGTGGTTGAAGTCATCATTTTCTCTAATCCTAGTATTCTGGGGACCCAGATTCTGACTAACTGGTAATACAACTTGTCCAACACATTCTCTGTGAAGTTTCTCAATTTGGGCTAATACCATAAAGCATTGGATGTAAGGAATTTCATTCCATTTATGTAAACTTGTGCAGGATCAGTCTAACTGTAGAAGAGTGTTATACTCTAAAGATTCTTGTGCTGGCCATTTCTGCTCACCTTCTAAAATAAGGGTTCTTAACCTTTTGCTCCATGGACCCCTTTGCCAGTTTGGTGAAAACCATGGACCCCTTACTAAGTCCATACTATACTATGTATTATTTAATAAATGTATCACACCTGCACCAACCCAGTCCCACAAGAATAATGTTTTTTTTCTATTTCAGTTCAAGCTCACAGACCCCTTGTTAAGAACCCCTGTTCTAAAGCATACTGAGGCCAGACTTTCTCACAAAGGCGGATCGTTATCCTTTTGTATAGATTCATATATAAATTGTTCCCAGTGATTAATGATACAACCCAGTGGGTTGCTTTTTTTCTTCACTCTTAAACTCTGGTTATTTCCCATCTAGATAACAAATACAGAAACTAAGACCTAGGCCACCAAGCTCAGGCAGCTCTCTTTCCTATTCCAACATTTCACCTGTTAACAAGACAGTTGCTATGTACAGCATTGGCAGGAAATAGTGCATCACTGAACATACCTAGAATAACAAACACACAACACACTGGTTTTCCTTCCTACCCCACTGCTGTTAAGGATCCTGGACAGGCGAGGCAAAGATTCCTGTCTGACTCTCAAAACAGTCTTGTGGCTGCAGAGCCGGGGTTTGAAAATGTGTTACCTAGGAGGTCCAGGAATCCACTGAGCAGCGTCATTCTCACAAGGACGCCTATCCCATGTTGGGCACCAAACTGAAGAAGGGTCGGGGTGGTCCTAGAATGGGTTCATTCACTTGGCGCGGCAAAAATAGAGAAATACTAAACTAGGCTAGGAAGGAGAAGAAGATTTACTCAGCAGCAGGAGACAGGAGATTACAGTTTAAATCACCCTTCCCAAACTGCAGAAATTCTAATATTTTATACCATTGCAATATGAATGGATACTTGAAGCAAAGCTGGATACAGATTCCTTCATTGATAAATATTAAGGGGTAGAACATGGTGGGGTGGGTTCCAAACAAGGCTGAGTTACAAGGTAATGATCATTACCAGAGATCAAGATTCTGGGATAGGAAAGTACAGAGTAGGGGTCAGTCACAGGTGTTCTGTATGGATATCACACAGGAGGGTGGAATGGTTAGGAATATGCAAGGAAGAGGCTAGGTTTTGCATAACCATATAGGGATGAGACCTGTTAAGAATGACAATCATAATAGCAGGTCTGGGCTAAATCCCATCAGTTTCGGCAGTTTCAGATACTAATTTTTGCTATTTTTTAATAATATATTTATTTATAAGTTATATACATATATACAATTCTTTTAACAAATTAATTTTAAAAATCTGTATTACCAAAGCATAAATCCATCCATCCAAAGTGTACAATCAGTGGTTGGTATAATCACAGAGTTGTGCATTCATTACTTTAATCATTATTAGAGCATTTTCATTTATTCCAATAATAATAAAACAGATAAAACCTCAACATCTCTCAATCTCTCTATGCTTACCCTGCTGTTCATAGCTGCTTTTCTATTTCTTTCTCTCTAGTTTGTCTTCAAATTTTATAAAAACAGATATATGTAATATCACCCATATTCGTATTTCACGTCAGTTTTGTCCCATGTTACATTTTTTAGCTTTCCTTCCAGTAATATACATGACCTTAGATTTTCACTTTCAACCATTGCCATACCCATATAATAACCCTGCTAGTTACAAACACTATGATATATTTTCTATTCATATCCAGAGATTTACAAACAACCTTTTTACCAGTTCTCACAGGTTAAACCTCAGCTTTCTATTCTCTACCCTCATTCCATTTTCTGGTGACCTATATTCTGATTATTAACTGCATGAGTTTGCACAGTATATTTAGTTCATAATAGCACAATATTCAGTATTTGTTCTTTTATGTCTGGCTTGCTTCACTCAACAGGCTATCCTCCAGGTTCATCTATATTGTCATATGCGTCACGATTTCATTTCTTCTTAAAGTTGCATAATATTTCAATGTGTGTATATACCACAATTTATTTATCCATTCATCTGTTGATGGACTTCTGGGTTGTTTCCATCTTTTGGCAATTTTGAATAATGCCACTATGAACATCAGTGTGCTCAATTCTTCTGAGTGTATATCTAGAAATGGTATTGCTGGGTCACGTGGCAAGTCTGTATTCAACTTCCTTAGGAACTGCCAAACAGTCCTCCACAGTGGCTGTACCATTCTACATTCCCACCAACGGCGAATAAGCTTTTTATCTCTACACATCCTCTCCAGTACTTGTAGTTTTCCAACTTTTTAATAGAGAGGGGTCTTAGAGCCCTTGGGCAGATGGATGGAACTTTCTTGCTTGTAGTTGTAGATACTCTCTGGTTTTTGGGAAGGGAGTTGTCCACCACCATCCTTTTGTTAGTTACCCTGGGCGAGTCCATTGAACTGGAATGTAGCTTTTGGTTGCAACTCTGCTGAGATTCAGGGCTCAGCCAGCATATGGACAGCCAGAAGATTTAAGTCTCTGGGACATGTATTTAATGGGTATAGTGCTAACTGTAGGCTAAAATAAAAAGGCAGGAGAACTGTGTGTAGGAAAATTATAAATGAGTATAACTCTGATACTATGGGGAAATAGTTTATCATATATTCCAAGATAAGGCCCATCAATGGGGCCTGATTTCCTGGGGTTGTCTGCCCTGCCTATAGTGTCTTGATGAGCTATATAGAGCTCTCAGGAGCACCCTTCCTTGAGTTACTGTTTATTGTGGCAGTCAGAGAGACCCTTTTCAGAGGTGCATAAGCATAACCTTTGGAATGACCTCCCAACTTACCTGGAAATGTCTTAGCCATAGAAACTCATTTGTATTTAATAATTTCCCCCTTTTGGTATAGGTCTTTTCCAAATGCATCATGAGTTGGTGCTTGGAAATAATCCTTTGATGCCAGGGTGTTTCATCCCTGGTAGTCATGTCCTACATTGGAGGGAAAGTAGTGAATTAATATCCTGAGTTTGGCTTACAGTGAGGCCACATTTGAGCAACAAGGAGGCTTTCAGGAGGTAACTCTTAGGCAATAAATATTACTAGACAAATTTTCAATTTCATAAGAACAAGGTTCATAAGTGCATCAATATTAAGGTCCTGGTGTGTTGGTCTGTCCTCCTTTGCTAGGCACTGCCTATGTGCTCTAGCGATTCTTGCCATTCTATGAGAAAATGTATTAGGGCTCCCCAGGATGAGAATTTAATATTCTGTCAGTTATTCTGTTCTCCACTTACCGAGACAATACCCCATGATCATATGTACATAGTTGTATTTCACAGAAGCATGCCCCAGGTGTACCCCTCCCCACATCTCCCCACCACTAATACCCCACACCGGTGATCCTCCCTAGTCACAGTTGTAACCCTTCTGCAATCCAAAACCTCCCCCAAAACAAAGCCAACAACAAAAAAGGTAAATTAAAAATGAAAAAATTAAAAAAAATTTTTTTTGCATTGTGCATTTCATTGGTTATCTTTTATGTATATAGACAATTTTTCTGAATGTTCCCCCTTTGTCTTATTTTTTTCACTTTATTTTCCAAAAATCTTTAGGTTACAGAAAAGTCGCATAGAAAATTTAGGAGATTCCCATGTACCCCTGTTACCCCCCACATCCTCCCCTATTAATAACATCCTACATGAGTATTTGTTAAAATTGATGAACAAATATGGAAGCATTGCTACTAACCATGGTCAATGGTTTACATTATGGTTTACCTTTTGTGCCATATACTTTTATAGGTTCTGACAAAATGTATAATGGTCTTATCCTCATTGCAAGATCATGCAGAACAATTCCAGTGCTCCAGAAATGCCCCATTTTCCACTCATTGCTCCCTTCTCCTCCCCTCAGAACCTATGGCAATGACTCATTTTCAATTTTTGAAGAATAAGGTTGATAGTTACATGCCTTAATATTAAGAGGTTGACATACTGGTCTGTTTTCTTTTAGTAGGTGCTGCCTATGTAGTCGAGAGGTTCTTGCCCCTCCATTTGAGAATGTATCAGAACTCTCCATGATCGGGGTTTAATATTTTCTTGTTTAATGGGTGGGTCTTCACCCACTGAAATAACACTCTAAACCAAGATGAACACATTCATATTCCATAGAAGCATGCCCTATGTGTACCCTTTTCCACATATACTCCCACCACCAATGTCCTGCACTTGTGACCCTCCCCTGCCATATTTACCAAAAAAACATATTACCATCCTTTTAGTTTCAAAAACATCCTACAAATCCTGAGTTCACCTATTCCTTCCTCCAGTCCTCCCCTTAGTTCCATGTATAGTCCATCCCAACCTCCCCACCCAGCTCACCCATACCATCGACCCTGCTCAGGTCCTTGCACCACCATCGCCCATGTCTTCAGCCAAACCACCCCTTCTACCCTGTGGGTTTTGCCTGTATTGCACATTGTCTCATCTCACTCTATACCCTTTCTGTCTCCTAATAACCTGTCTTCCAGACTCTAGCTCTATGAGTCTGCTCAATTGACTTAGGTCCTATCAGTGAGGTCAGGCAATGTTTGTCCTTTAGTTCCTGGCTTACTTCACT
This sequence comes from Dasypus novemcinctus, assembly GCF_030445035.2. Taxonomy (NCBI): domain Eukaryota; kingdom Metazoa; phylum Chordata; class Mammalia; order Cingulata; family Dasypodidae; genus Dasypus; species Dasypus novemcinctus. Next base: position 124,188,929 of record NC_080682.1, read on the forward strand.
CAACATAAGGTCTTCAAGATTCACCCATGTTGTCTTTCCTTCATTTCTTTTTAGAACGGCATAATATTTCATTTTATGTATATATACATTATCCATTTATCTTTTTTTCCCACTTTAAATTTTTTTAAAAAGATATTTAGATTAAATAAATGTTACAGAGAATATATAAGGGATTTCCATATGCCCTGCTTCCCATACCTTTCACATTTTCCCACAATAGCAACATCTTTCATCAGTGTGGTACATTCATTGTAATTGATAAACATGTTTTGGAGCATTGCCACTAAGCATGGATTATAGTTTACATTGTAGTTTACATTTATACTCTCTTCTATTCGACTCTGTAAGTTATGGTCAGAGATAATAATTGCCTGTATCTGTCATTGTAATGTCATTCAGGATGATTCTCAAGTCCCCAAAATGACCTCCTATTACATCTGTTTTTCCCTATCCTTAACCCCAGAACATCCATGGATCACTGCCTCTACAACAATGGTATTTCTTCCATTGCTAGAATCAGAATAAGTTTATAGTAGAATACCAATAGTTTATTTTAGTCCATAGTTTGTTTCCACAACCTGAGGACTCTGGAATGGTGATGCCCATTCCACCATTAATTGAAGGGGACTTTGATCCCATACATCTGATGGATGGAATTCTCTTGTTTTCAGTTGTAGGCACTCTTGATTCCTTGGTATGTTGTTTGTCCATCATCTCACCATTTTCCCTTTTTTTTTTTTTTAAATTTATTGAAGTATATCCCTCATGCATAAACATACATAAACAATAAGTATATAGTAATGTTATGAACTTGCAAAACAAACATATAACATCATACAGGATTCTCATAACTAAACCTACCACCAATACCTTGCACTGTTGTTAAACCTGTTTAATGATTAAAGAACATTGTCAAAATAACCAAAGTATTTTCCCTCAATCTACCCTATTATTATTATCTTTATATCATTTATATATGAACATATATAAACAATTAAGTGTATAGTAAAAGTTGTGAACTTATAAAGCAAACATGCATAACATCATATGGGGGTCCTATACAACAATCCTCCACCAACACTTTGCATTATCGTAGGTGTTTGTTACAAATTATGAAAGAATATTGTCAAAATCTTACTCCTAATTATACTCCTTATCTTACAGTTGGTGTTTTCCCCCCCAACCCACTCTATTATTAGTTTTTAAATATATTTTTTATGACAGAAGTTGCAAACTTATAAAACAATCATGCACATGTGCAGAATTCCTAAACAACACTCTTCTATCAACACACCACACTGTGGGAACATTTGTTATAGATAATATCATCTGATTGTTACCACGTCCATAGTGTACATTTAGCACACTTTTTCCATACTCCCCATTATCAACTTGCATAGATGCAAGAATATTATATTATTATTGCTAACCACAGTCTGTAGATCACTCCAGTTGTATTTTCCCTGTGCTTCTCCACATTCCCAACAATCTGTGGTAGTGATGTACATTTGCTCTAGCTCACAAAGGACACTCTTGCATCTGTACCATCAACCACAATTCTCATCCACCTCTTGGTTTACTCTGCTATTCATTTCCTAGATTATTTTCTAGCATTCTGTCAATTGGCATTTCCATACCTAGACTATCATTTTCAGCCACATCCCCATTTAGAAAACAGCTGTTAATCACTATTTGTTACTATTCACTCTATGCATTTCCACACTTTTACAGTAAAGCTAATTAAAACTTTTATATACATTAAATATCAGTAGTCCATCTCAGTCCTCCTTTCATCTCCTTTAAGTATCCACCACCTACCACCAGGTCTTGAAGATATTTTCCTAGAATTTCTTCTAGAAGTTTTGTGGTTCTTGCTTTTATTTTTAGGTTTTTGATCCATTTTGAGTTCATTTTTGGATAAAGTGTGAGATGGGGGTCCTCTTTCCTTCTTTCGGCTATGAATATCCAGTTCTTTCAGCACCATTTGTTGAATGGACTGTTCTGCCTCAGCTGTGCGGGTTTGACAGGCTAGTAAAAAATCACTTGACTATACATATGAGGGTCTGTTTCTGAACCATCAAATTGGTTCCATTGATCTATGTGTCTGTCATTTTGCCAGGACCATGCTGTTTTTACTACTATAGGTAGGTAATATGATTTAAAGTCTGGAGATGAGGGTTCACTTTTCCTTTTTATGATGTTTCTGGCTATTCAGGGCCCCTTACCCTTCCAAATAAATTTGATAATCATGTTTGCAATTTTTTTTTAAACACCAGTGGAATTTTTATCAGGATTGCATTTAATTTGTGTACCAATTTGAGTAGAATTAACATCTTAATGATATTTAGTCTTCCAATCCATGAACATGAAATGTTCTTCCAGTTATTTAGGCCTTTTTTGATGTAACGTTGAGTTGCAGTTTCCTGAATTACAAGTGCTTTACATTGTTAATTAAGTTTATTCCTATTTGAGTTTTATCTGTCATATTTTATTTTCACCACTGTTTTGACACTTTTAGTTACTTTTATTGATATAATCTTCATTTCTAGACTTTCTTTCAGGCTTCTCTTCTCCTGTCTTTTTTTTTTCAGGCTGTAGCACGCTCTAGTATTTCCTTAATATCTGGTCTCTTGTGTAGAAATTCTTTCATTTCTGTTAATCTGTGAATATTCTAATCTTGCTCTCATTTTTGAAAGACAGTCTTGCTTGACATAAGATTCTTGGCTGGAAGTTTTTCTCTTGTATCTTAAATATATCAGATCACTGTCATCTTGCCTCCATGGTTTCTGGTGAGAAATCAGCACTTAATCTTATGGGGTATCCCTTATATGTTATGCATTGCTTTCCTCTTGCTGTTTTCAGAATTCTCTCTTTGTCTTTAGCATTTGACATTCTGATGAGTCTGTGTCTCGGAGCTGGTCTATTTGGATTTTTTTTGGATGGGAGTATGTTGTGCTTCTTGGACATGGATATCTATGTCTTTCAACAGGGTTGGGAAATTTTCTACCATTATTTCTTCAAATATTCCTTCTGCCCCTTTTCCCTTCTCCTCTTCTTCTGGGACACCCATAACACATATGTTTGCACGCCTTTTGCTGTCATTTATTTTCCTGAGACCTTGTTCAATTTTTTCCATTCTTCATCTCTTCTTTTGTATATTCAGTTTCAGAGTCATTTCTTCAAGCTCAACAGTCCTTTCTTATGCCTACTCAAATCTGCTATTCTATGATTCCAATGATTTTAAAATTTCATTTATTGCACATTTCATTCCCATAAGGTCTGCTATTTTCTATGTATGCTTTCAAATTCTTCTTTGTGCTCATTCAATGTCTTCTTAATATCCTTAATCTCTTTAGCTATCTCATTGAATTTATTAAGGAGATTTGTTTGAACATCTCTGATTAGTTGTCTCAACTCCTTTATGTCATCTGGAGGCTTATCTTGTTCCTTTAACAGGGCCATATCTTCCTGTTTCTTAGTGTGGATTGTGATTTTTGGTTGGTATCTTGGCACCTGGCTTACTAGAGTATTTATCCTGGGTTTAGTTTTTCTCTTTATTTTAGGGCTTCCTGACCATTCTCCTTTGCTGGTTGTGCAGTAGGAGCCAAGGATGTAGTTGGTGCTATAAGCTTTGGTGGCTCAAGCTGCCCTCATTACCCCAGGGACCAGTGAAGCTTCCCCCAACTTTCTCCATTGCCATGGGTAGGGACAGTGTCACAGCTGTGTGGAATAATCCAAATTGTGCAGGCCTAGATGGTAGTTGCCCAGAGAGCTTCATGCTCCTTTCTCCCCTGCCTGGGGCGGGGATGGAGCTGCAGGTGTGGGCAACAATCTGTGCAGTGCAGGTCCAAGATGGCCGCAATTGCCCTGGTAGACATCTGATTATTCATTATTTTGTCTGTGCCAGCGAAAGTTGCCTGCAATTACCCGGATAGGCTGGTACAGGGTCCACCAGCCTCCTCCCTGTCAGAGGCCGGGCTGAAGCCTAGGTGGGCTGCAGGCTTATCTGCATGAAAGAAACCAGTTTCTACCATCACTGTGAGTTTTGGTTAGCTTGGCATCCCCTCAGGCTGGGGTTGGAGTCAAAATGGCACCCACTCGCCTCTTTCTGTCATGGAAAGATTCATACTGTAGCTGTTCTTAGGGTTATATCCTAGCCAGCTGAGTCTACTAATCAATAGCCAGAATTGGTGGCTGTCTCCTCCTCCCCTGTTTCTGGGAAATGGAACCTCCAATTCTTGTCCCAGAACAGCTCCTGGAGTGGCTCATGCCGCCAGAATAGCATGATCACTGGCCTCTGTGGCTTGGCCGGTAATTTCCTGGAGAGGCTGGTACAGGTCCCCCCAGCTTCCTCCCTGCTGGAGTTGGCACTGGGGCCTAGGCTAGAGCTGCAATCTGACCTGGGTGGAAAGAAGCTGGTCCCTACCAGCACTGGGATTTTCAGTCTGCCCCGCTTTCCCTCGTGCCAGGTGCAGAGTTAAGATGGCAGCCCCTGGTCTCTTTCTGACTTAGACAGGCTCAAACCTTAGCTGTTCTTAGGATTATACTTTAGCCTGCTGAATTTACTCATCGGTAGCTGAATTTGGTGCCCAACTGTCCCTTCCTCCTTCCTTTTTGAGAAGTGGAGCTTCCAATTCCAGCCACGGAACAGCTCCCGAGGCTGCTTGTGCCTCCAGTGGAGGATGGGCACTGGTCTCCCAGGCGTGGAGCCTCTACTTACGAGTCTTCTCTGCAGATGGGCAGTGTCCATCCTCCAAGTATTTGGCAGGATGCTTTTCTAGTCTCCTGGAGTCCCCAAACAGGTGCTTCAGCCAGCTCCAGGTAGCTCTGGGTGCTTACTAACTGCCCTGTAGCCAGAGCTGACTCTAAGAGCTCCTTACTCTGCTGCTGTCTTGCTGGTTCACCATTTTTCTTTTGATGGACACTTGGGTTGCTTCCAAGTTTTGGCAATAGTGAAGAATGCTGCAGTTAACATGGGTGTGCATATATCTGTTCATGTCCCTGTTATCAATTGGGATTGCTAGATCATATAGCAGTTCTCTATTTAGCTTCCTGAGGTACTGCCAAACCTCCACAATGGCTGCACTATACTATATTCCCATCAGCAGTGGATTAGGGTTCCCAGTCTTCCACATCCTCCCCAACACTTGTAGCACTGTTGTTTTTTTTAACCCTCCCGTCTAATAGGTATACGATGATATCTAATTGTAGTTTTGATTTGCCTTCCCCTAATAGCAAAAGATGTTGAGCATCTTTTCCTGTGCTAAAAAAGCATTTGCTTTTCCTCTTTGGAAAAGTGTCTATTCAAATCTCTTGCCCATTTTTTAAAAAATTATATATTTTTTTCTCTATTTTCTTTTTAAATGTTACATTCAAAAAATATAAGAGGTCCCCATATACCCCCTGGTCTCCTCACCCCACTCCTCCCACATCAACAACCTCTTTCATCATCATGGGACATTCATTGCATTTGGTGAATACATTTTGGAGCACTTAGGTTTGTCTTTTTATTTTTGAGATGTGGGATTTGTTCTTTATGTTCACCCAGGACCTCGTATATGAATTCAGGACCTCAAACATGGGAAGTAGGCACTCATACCTCTGAGCTACACCTCCTCCTCCTCTGTTTTCTAAGGGTTGAGCCCTGCCTGCCTACTTCAGTACCATCTTCTTGAAAGCCCTCGGTGAGACCTGATTGGACTATGTCAGTAAGGTGTGATTCAGGTCAACTTGAGTCTCCATTCTCTTGCTGGGTCTTATATAAACAGACACACAGAGAGAAACAGGGGAAGGGAGCTCTGACATTTTTGACCCTGCCATGTGAAAGAAGACTCAGGGTTTGCTAGCAGCTAATGCTTAAGCATGGAGCTCCTTAGCCCTCAAGAAGCTGGGCCCATGGAGCCTATATCATCAGTCCAGATCTCTTCCTAAGGTCAGCGATAAGCTATCAGGCAAATGGTTCATCTCTCCCCAGGCTTTACTGGTTGAGCTTTCTCTTTTCTGTCACATGGCAGAATGAAAAATGACAGAGCACTCTCTTCCGGTGCTTGTCTATGCGAATGTCCACTTATATCAGACCCAGCAAGGGGGCAGGGAATCAACCTGAGTCATGCCCACTGACATAGTCAAATTGAAAGCCCTTATCTTAACAGGTGCTATAACCAAAGGCACATCAACTGAATGTAATGCAGTTGAAGGGTGTCACACCCAAAGGAATAGATTAATTCACAAACATAATCTTTCTCTTTTTGGGATTCATAGAATAATCTCTAAACTGTCACAAAGACCTAATCCAGTAGTCATGAGGATTAAATTTTTAAAAATTACATAAAATTCTCTTAGCACAGCGATATCTTAACAAGTGGGAATCCATATTGTATTATCTCAGATATCTCTACTTCTCAGAAGAGGAAAATGAATACCAGATTATTAATATTAAACTTTTAGCTTTCTTGTCATGTAGCTCCTCCTTTACCTATAATTTTTGACATCTGTATTCAGTTTTGTGACAGAATTTGAAATACTGCTACTTAATCTTGTGTTTAATTTGTTTTGATAGTCTCTGCTGATAAATTGTATTTTATTTATGCTTCTTAATTTTTATGTACAGTGATGCATTTTATGAATTCATATTTTTCTAAGAATTTTTGTTTGGAATGACATCTTATTGGGACATTAAGTTTTGGGGTCAAAACCCCTTTCTGAAATGTCTTAAAGACCTTGTGATAGGTGGTAGTTTCTTGACCTCCCAAAACACAAGCAACAAAAGAAAAAAAAGATAAATGGGACCTCCTTAATATTAAACACTTTTGCACTTCACAAGACTTTGTGAAAATGGTGAAAAGACAGGCAACTCAACGGGAGAAAATATTTGGAAATCACATATCCAATAGGGTTTACAAAGAGGTCATATAACTCAACAATAAAGAGACAAATGACCCAATTAAAAAATGGGCAAAAGACTTGAGTGGACATTTGTTCAAACAAGAATATAAATGGCAAAAACACATGAAAATATGTTCAGCATCACTAGTGATTAGGGAAATGCAAATCAAAACTACTATGAGATATCATTTCACACCTATTTGAATGGCCAATATTGAAAAGATAGAGAACTACAAGTGTTGGAGAGGATGTGGAGAGATAAGCACACTTATTCACTGTTAGTGGGAGTGCAGAATGGTACAGCCATTGTGGAGGACTGTTTGGCAGTTCTTAAAGAAGCTTAATATAGACTTGCCACGTGACCCTGCAATACCACAACTGGGTAAATACCCAGAAGACCTGCGAGCAGTGACACGAACAGACGTAGACACACCATTGTTCATTGCAGCATTGTTCACAATTGTCAAAAGATGGAAACAACCCAAGTGTCCATCAACAGATGAACGGATAAACAAACTGTGGTGTATATACACAATGGAATATTATACAGCTCTAGCAAGAAATGAAGTTTTAAAGCATATAATAACATGGATGAACCTGGAGGACGTCATGTTGAGTGAAGCAAGCCTGACACAAAAGGACAAATACTGTATGATTGTGCTACTATGAACTAAATATATTGTGTAATTCATAGAGTAAAAACTTGATATGGATCACCAGGAAATAGAATGATTTTAAAGGATGGGAAGCTGGGGAAGCACTGCTGAGGGGTATGGCGTTTTTATTTTGGAGTAATGAAACTGTCTAAATTTTTTTGTGTTGATTAATGCACAATGTTGTGATTGTGCATTAATCACATTGATTATACATTTTGGGTAGATTGTATAGTATGTGAATATAACTCAATAAAACTGCTTAAATAAATAGTTGTACAAGAATATTCAGAAATAGCAGTTATGTATAGCAAGTGAAGCATAGAGAGATTGGAAGGTGAAGAATTTTCTTGTTAGTCTGTTTTTTGTTTATTATTATTATTATTGAAATAATGAACTCTAATAATAGTGAAGTGATGGATGCATAGTATTTGGTTAATAATTATACCAAATACTGTTGATTGTATACTTTAGATGAATTGTTTGCTTTATCAATATGTATCAAAATAATTTGTTTTTAAAACACTTTTCTGTAAAATTCTTGTAGCTATAACTCCATTTATTTCTGGTGTTTGGTTTTGCAGAAGAGAACTTGGAGGAGAAACTAAATTTTTGTTTTTCCATAGGTTATCTGTGCCTTTTTGGAATATTGAGGATGGCCATCACCTTGAAGTGACCTTGAGTTTTTCACAGTTACAAGGAAAAAATGAGAAAAATTCCAGAGCCTTCCCCAGATGGAATTCTTTAGACAACTAATTTTCCCCTCCTTTATTCAACTGTAAAACTAAAAGGCTATCCCTATGAGGAAGCAAGAAAGGCAGGTGAGGATGTTATACAAATTAACCTACCTTACACTTCCTGCCTCCTCCCTTCCAGTCTTCCAGAGAGGACTGCAAGTAGCATTCCTTTAATCAAGCTTGTGCCCTGAATGGAAGAGGAAATAAAAAGCAAATCTTTACTCAGGTTTGCAGTCCAGAGTCCCATTTTACTATATCTTTTTAAAAATAAAAATAAAAACCTTAACCAAAAATTTAATGCTCTTTATTGCCTGGTAAAATCAAATACAAATTCTCTCTGGATGCATCTACTTCAACCTATGTCCCAGAGGACACTCACAATAAAACTGTAAGAAATGTGAGCTCAAAGGAAGCAGATGTGGCTCAAGCATTTGGGCCCTGCCTCCCACATGAGAGGTCCTGGTTTTGGTTCCTGGCACCTCCTAAAGAAGACAAGCAAGATAGTGAGCATGACACAATGAGATCATGCAATGAAGAGACATAATGAGGAAACACAACGAGATACACAAATGGGAGCAGAGGTGGCTCAAGCCATTGGGCGCTTGCCTCCCACACAGGAAGTCTTGGTTTCGGTTCCTGATGCCTCCTAAAAAGAAGACAAGCACTCAACAAACAGACACAGAGCAGACAGCAAGCATAAAGAACGAAGTGGGGGGAGAAATAAATGAATAAATCTTAAGAAAAGAATAGTAAACCTAAGAATTAAAAAAAAAGTGAGCTTACTATAAAAAAAAATAAATAAAACACTATGAGTTAAATTTCCAAAATCAACAGCAAAGAGTTTAAATTATTTAAAGAAATAAAAAGGACTAGAACATAAGTAAAGAGCCAGAAGCCTTAAGAAGCAATAAGCAAATTTGAAAAGGCAGACTGTCTAGAAATAAATAAATATATATGTAATTAACATTAAAACATTTGCGAATGAACTTCAGAGGGATTTGTGAACTGGAATATTGAGGTGAAGAAATTATCTGGGGGGCGGATGACTTGGCCCAGTGGTTAGGGCGTCCGTCTACCACATGGGAGGTCTGCGATTCAAACCCTGGGCCTCCTTGACCTGTGTGGAGCTGGCCCATGTGCAGTGCTGATGCGTGCAAGGAGTACCCTGCCACGCCGGGGTGTCCCCGCGTAGGGGAGCCCCATGCGCAAGGAGTGCGCCCTGTAAGGAGAGCCACCCAGTGCGAAAGAAAGTGTAGCCTGCCCAGGAATGGTGCCCCACACACGGAGAGCTGACACAAGATGACACAACCAAAAAAAAAAAAAAAAGAAACACAGATTCCCGTGCTGCTCACAACAACAGAAGCAGACAAAGAAGCAGCAGCAAATAGACACAGACAACAGATAACCGGGGTAGGGGGGTGGAAAGGAGAGAGAAATAAATAAATAAATAAATCTTTAAAAAAAAAATAAAAAGAAAAAGAAATTATCTGGAATGTAAAACTAAGAAATAAAGAAATGAAAAATATGGAAGACAGTTTAAGAGAAGAGGAGAGTGAGAAAGTCAGTTTGTCTAATCTGGTAAGAAACAGTGAGGGAAAATTTAACTGTGGTATTATATGAAGTGGTAATTGATGACAGTTTTCCAGAAATGATAGAGAGCTACCAAAATCCCAATGATAAGCCTTACCTTGTCATGAGATATTTTTATATATTTTATGTTTTATATATTGTTGAATTTTATTTGCTAACATAGTCTTAAGAATATTTACATCTATATTCAAAAGGGATATTGGGCTCTAGTTTTATTTTCTTTAATGTCTTCCTCTGATTTGGGTATCAGGATAGTATTAGAGTCATAGAATGGATTGAACCCAGGACCTTGTATATGAGATGCAGGCACTCAACCACTGAGCTATTAGTCCCCCATGAGAGTTGTTGTTTTTTGTTTTTTGTTTGTGGGAGGTACTGGGGATCAAACCCAGGACCTAGTAAATGGGAAGCAGGTGCTCAACCACTTGAGCGACATCTGCTCCCTCCCTCCCCAATTTTGATGTAGAATCAGCATTATTTATTGCTTAAATTTTTTGTAGAATCTCCTAGTAAACAACCTGGGCCTGGAATTTTCCCTTTGGGAACATTTTCGCTATACATTTAATTTCTTTAAAAGACATATGGCTAATTCAGGTTATCTTATTTAAAGTTTTCATTTAAATTGCTGCAATTATAAGAATAAATGTGTGGGTGACATTTCCTTATTATCTTTATAATGCCTATATAATCTGTATTAATAACCCTTCTCTCATTGTTAATACTTACAATTCTCGCTTTCATCCTGATTAATTTAGCTAAAGGCTTATTAATTATATTGATTTTTCTCAATCAGCTTTTGGTTTCGTTGATGTTCTGTGCTGTTTAACTTTCCTCTTTTAATTATTTCCATTCTGAACTTTGTTTTTTTTTTTACCTACTCCGGATTTAATTTACTCTTCAATGTCTAGATTAAGTTGGAATCTGAGACCATTGATCTTAGACCTTTTCTGATAAAGAGATTTAGTACTATAAATAAATAAAATCTTTAAAAACATCCTTTATTTTTCCCCACATAGCTAATGCTGTTGGTGTCTCACATTCCTTTTATAGATTGAGATTTCCATGTGGTTCCATTTTTGTTCTGACTGAAGGACTTCCTTCATCATTTCTTATAGTAATGGTTTGTTCGTGATTAATTCTTTCAGATTTTATGTATCTTAAAAGTCTGTTTCTCCTTTGCTTTTGAAAGAAATTGCCCTTGGGTAAATAATTCTAGGTTGACACATTTTTTTTTTTCTCCCTTTCATTATTTAAAGATGTTGCTCCACTATCTTCTTTTTATAAAATTATTTTTCTCTTCTGTCTTTTCTTTTATGGCTTTGCTGGCCCTTTTCCATCCTTTTTTAAAAATTATTTTTTCTTTTACTTTTTTTATTGCTTTGCTGACTTTTATGGATCTTTTCAATCCTTTTTTATTTTCATTTTAAAATCTTTTTATTGTCCTTTTTAAATTAAGTACATAGATCACACAAAATCATCCTTTTTTAAAAATTACTTTTTTTCTCCTTTCTCTCTTTTTTATGGATTTGTTGGCTCTTTTATGGACCCTTTTCCATCCTTTTTTAAAAATTATTTTTTCTTTCTATCTTTATCTACTGTCTTGTATTATTATAGACAAGAAATATTTAAATTCTCCCCCTGTGTAATTGTTTTTCAATAGTCTGTTCTGCACATGCTATCTACTTTGGCTTTCCTGCACTCCCTGCTCCATATCTTCAAATCAGGGAGAATATTGGGCTGTTCCTGAGCCCAGTCCCTTTATGTTGTAAATTGGAAATATTCTGAAGGCTGTAAGTTGGGGTTATTGTAGTGTTCATCTAATTTCTCTTTCGTCTTTCAGTTATCACTGTTATCCATTGCCTAATGTCCAATGACTTAAATTTTTTTTTTTTGCCATATTGAAGTGATACTTATTTCAAGACATGCCATGTTAAAATAAAACAAAAAAGTCAACCCTTGCCTTTAACATTAATATTGCACTATAAAAGCACTTTATAACTCCATCCTGTCTTTGAGCATAAGTTACTGGTATGGGTGCTAATGATTATCTGAAAGCATTTCTCTCTTCAAATCCATAATCCAAGAGCTTTCTGTATATTACAAGGTGTTATTAGTCAGCCAAAGAGGTGCTGATGCAAAGGCCAGAAATCTGTTGGTTTTTATAAAGGGTATTTATTTGGGATAAAAGCCTAGAGTTACTACGCCCTGAAATGTCCACTCAAGGTACCGTAAGAGGTACTTTCTCACCTAAGTCAGTTGCCATATGTTAAAGTAAGATGGTGGGTCTGATCTCTCCTCCTTCCTCTTAAGGCTGCGCGGGCCCAGCTTCTTCTGGTCTCAGCTGTAGGCTGGCATAGGCTTTGTTTCTTCCCAAGCTTCCTCAGCTCAGCTGCTTATAAATAATTTCAAATATTGTCACTATACAAGGTGACAATAAGTAGGAAGTGAAAGAGGAAGAGGAAGGAGAGGGGAATAAAATTCTCACAGTTAAATGGTTTGGTTGCAAAGAGAAAAGGAAATATTACGATGTTGTTGTCTTTTCATCTTTACATGGTGTTAGGTAATGCAACATAAATTCAGCAGGCTGAGCAATAACTCAGAACATTTCTTCCTACAAACAATGCATTTACAAATGTATTTATTAACTTATATAGCAATTTCACAATAACTCGAAAAGAGGGTACACTCCTAGTATATTTGTTTGTGAATGATTTATTTAGATTTAAAAAAATCCTAAAATGAAAGTAGTTAAAACAAAAAAAAGGCAAAGAAATAAATATCACCAAAGAAAAAAGATAACCTGTAGCTTAAATACAAAACTAAATCACTGGTTAATTAACCTAATTATACAGAGCTAATAAAAAGCAAATCCAGACTGAAAGACCCAACATTACCAAAACAAAAAAAAAAACCCAAAAAAAACCAAAGTCTAAAAAATAAGGCATAAATCTGCATAGTATGATTTTCCAGATCTGCCTGTAGGGGTTTTGAGAAAACTGTTTCCTTCTTCAACTTGAAACCACATGTCCTGAGCAAAAGCTGAGGGTTCTTTTATAGGTAAATTTAGAAATCACATTGTTTCTACTGCTTATAATAGTTTTGATCATAGTGCCAAATTAAAATTCTTCCATTATTCTTCTTAAAGAAATTGACATCAACAGTAACTTGCCTGTACAATATTTGAAAAGAAAGAAACTCAAGCAAAAGCTATTCTTTAGAAAGGTTTTTCTAAAAAGCAGAATAACTAACTTGAAATTTTTCAACTCTTGGAATAAGTAGTTCATTAGAACTTTTAAATTTTACCATGAAGATTTAAGTTTTAAAAACCTGTACTGACATATTTGTTCATTTGTTTTTCCAGAGTCTAATAAAACACATGTGAAAGAGTCATTGGATTTGGTCAGAAATACATTTCTTCTACTTTAAGTACCCCGTATGTTCAATGGGATTCATTTTGTAGATGCACTAAAATCCTTTTCTTATTCAAGCCTCGTATCAGCAGGATCTGACTGACGTCCTCCTAGCACGATGCTAGCCTCACCTCGTCTTCCTGTTCTGACATCCGTCCATTTTGGGGTTCGCTGGGACGAGTTAACCTTTGTGGTCCCTAAACCGCTAGGGCTCAGCGGAATCCCGGCGGAACTGGAAGGAGGTGCGGAACGTTCCCGCCGCAGCCCGCCCAGCTGCAGCCCGGCCGCTGGCGCCTCCACGCATCTTGTTCCGGGTCAAAGCCAGGGCCAGTGGTTGCCTGGAGGGTGTTGTCGAGACTGTCCTGAACCGGCGCCCGAGGGGGATGGCAACGCTGTGCTGCCCTGGAGACGCCAGCGGGAGCTGCCTCCGCCGCGCACACCGAGCGGGGGGAGCCCACGCCCCAGCCCGGAGGGCTCCCGGGCTGGCGGCCTCCTTCCCCGCGCCCAGCGCGGACCGGGGACGGCGAGGCGGCAGAGCCGGGCGCACTCGCCAGCGCCTGGCCCCCGTCGGGTTTCCTCCTCCCGTTCTCGGCCTCTTCCTTACTCTTCCTCGGGATCATTTCCTAAAACCTGTCTACTCATGGCCTTTGTCTCCGAGTCGGAGAGGACTCAGGCCAAGACAAACTGAAATACACGGAAATATCTGCATTCTTACTAAACATTTTTTTTTTAAGTTAAAGTTTCAGTAAATGAAATTCATTATATCTCAGGTTTTTCAGTACTGAATGCTCACCTAATGGAAAAAGGAAAGCTAACGTTATAGCCAGAATATTTGAAGCTGTTTTTGATTAGGAAGATTTATTTTCTTGTGTTATAATGGCTGGCATTTTCATGAAATTACATTTCCTTTTGTTGGGTGCCACTGTCAAAATGCCAGCTTTTCTGAACCATTCCAATTTCATTACAGTCTGGCTCCTTAGGCACTGCATGTGAGTGCTAAATAACTTGTTAAGATTTGAATATTCCAACCAAATTTTTGAAATATGTCATTTGTTGCTAATTCATTTATTTGTAGCACACTTAAAATAATATCAGTACAGAAATAATTATGACCTTCGGTTTCTGCAATTATACATGTAAAAGTATATTCGTGGTCCTAATGTACCAGACTACATATACTCAAAAAAGTACCTAATTTTAGTGGTAGTTTCTTTCCTTCCAACTTGGGAACTTATATAGTTTGTTACAGTGGTAAGCGAACTTTGTTTTACCTATCTATTTATTTACTTTAAAGGAACTTTAGATTAGGTAAGTGTTACATAAAAAATTAGGGAGGGGATTCCCACATGCCCCATTACCTATCCCTCACACAGTTTTCCCACATTAATAACATCCTTCATTAGTGTGGTACATTAGGTACAACTGATGAACACATTTTGGAGCATTGCCACTAAGCGTGGATTATAGTTTACATTGTAGTTTACATTCCTGCACAATTTTCTAAGTTATGACAAGATCTATAATGCCTGTATTTGTCATTGCAGTGTCTTTCAGGACAATTCCTAAGTCCTGAAAGTATCTCATATAACACCTATTTTTCCCTCTCCCTCCCTTTAGAACCTCCAGTGGCCACTGTCTCCACATTAATGATAACAGTTCTTCCATTGCTAGAATCACAGTAAGTCTATAGTACAATAACATAAGTCCAGTCCATTGTTCATTCCCCAATCCTAAGTATTCTGGGATGGTGAGGCCCCCTCCACCTCTAAAAGAGAGAAGGCTTAGATAACTTGGGGCAGATGGATGGGACTAACTTGCTTGCATTTGTAGACTCTCTGTTCCTTGGGATGGTCATGTCCATCATCATCTCCTTGTTAGTTGTCCTGGGTGAGTCCAGTCAACGGGAGAGTAGGTGTTGAAACTGTTGAGATTCGGGGCTCAACTGGCACATGGACAGCCAGAAGATTTAAGTCTCTTGGAGTACATCTTTCCACTCTAGTACTAACTATAGGTTCAAATAGAAGGTGCAGAAGAGCCATGTGTAGGGAAACCACAACTGAGTCCAACTCTGTCACACTGGGGAATATAAATTCCAAAGTAGGACCCACTGGCAGGGTGCCAAACCACTGAGCTGTCAACCCAGCCTGTAGTGTCTGGATGTCTCCAGAGCCCTCAGGAACTCTGCTATTTGAGACAATATTTACTTTGGCAGTCAATGAGATCCTGCTGTGATGTGCATAAGCATAACCTCTGGAATGACTTCCTAACTCACTTTGAAGTCTCTTAGCCATATATACTCAATTGTCCTTACCCTTTCCCCCTTTTGGTCAAGGTCTTTTTCCAGTTGCATTGCTCACTGATGCTTGGTAGAATCCCTCAGTGCTAGGGAGGTTCATCCTCATGAGTCATTTTCCATGCCAGGCAGGGGCAGGGGGAAAGTTATAGCATTTACATGCTGAGTTTGGCTTAGAAAGAGGCCACATTTGAGCAACAAGGAGGCTCTCAGGAGGTAACTGTTAGGCAAACTGTAATCCTAAACTGAGTTTCAATTTCAAAAGAAAAGGCTCATAAGTACAGTCATTAATACCAAGGGTTCATCCTCCTTCACTAGTCATCTGTCTCTGTAACATATTCTTGCTGTTCCGTTAAAGAATGTGGCAGAACTCCCTGGGATGGGAATTCAATATTCTTTCAGTTACTGTGTGGATCTCCACCCACCATGACAATTCCGCATGAACACCTGTACTCATTCATGTGCCTTGTAAGTATGCCCCAGATAAGCTGCCTCCCCCATTTCTGACACCCTGCACCAATGGTCCTCCATTGCCGTGGTCATAACCCTTCTGTGATCCAAAACGTCTTAAAAAATGAAGCCAACAAAATAACCAAATAAAATTAATAAGAAAATGAAATAATATTTTTTTAAAAAATAAACAAAAAATTAAACTTTTGAAATAAAAAATAAAATAAAAATTTTCCCCATTATGTCTTTCATCACTCTATGAATGGGAAGGTATTGGACTCCCATCCTGGGGAGTCCTGCTGTGTTCTCAAATAGAAGAGCAGGAATCTCTCAAGAGAATAGGCAGTGCCTAATAGGGGAGGACATACCAGGATGTCAGCCCTCAATGTTGTTGCAAGTAACTATGATTCTTGTTCTTCAGGGAGTGAAAAAAAAGATTGCTGTGGGTCCTGAGGGGATGGAGAGGGAGGAATAGAATAGATGGAACATGGGACATTTTGGGGGCATTGGAATTGTTCTACATGATCGTGCAATGATGGATACGGGCCATGTTAAATTTCATCAAAATTTATAAAATTGTATGGTCCAAAATATAAACCATAAGGTAAATCATTGACCATGGTTAGTAACAATGCTTCAGTATTTGTTCGTCAATTGTTAGAAATGAACCATCCACATATAAAATGTTATTAATAAAGGAGAGGGAAAAATGTTGAGGGAAAGATGTTGGGTATATGGGAATCCCATATATTCTGTATGTGACTTCTCTGTAACCTAAAGCCTCTTTGAAGATAAATGAAAAAATAAGACACTGAGGGAATGTATCATAGAAAATGTCTTGGTACATACAAGGCAACATACTCTGTTTTTAAAGAACATTGAGCATAAAAATCCTCTTTAAATATCTAACTAGAATGTAAGCTCTTTGAGGTCAGGGATTTCTGACTGTTTTTCTTGCTGTTATATCCTGAGTACCTGGAATTATGACTGACATAAAAGAGGCATTCATTTATTGAATAAATAAAATGAATGATTTGTATGTCCTCAGTGGGAAAAAGGTCTTTCACAATTAAATTGAGGTAAATCCACAATTAAATGATCACAGAGATTTTTCCTTAGCTTTTAGAATTTGGAGCATGAATTAACAAAATTAAATTTAACTAAAGAAATTAATTTGGAAATATTTATATTAAAATTAACAAAACAATGTTAGAGTCTAAAAAGATACAAGGAAAAAACTCCTGTATATTGAAAAGTAAGTTTTCATGAAAGATGCAGAAGGAATACTTGTAGATATTTAAAGGTTAAGATGAAGTTTATTTCTCTTAAAAATAACGAATAACTTAACTATGGATAACTTAAAAGTTATAAAACAAATATTGTTCCTAGCCACAAGATGGCAGCAAAGATTAGCCTATTCTTAACCAACATTAGGTGCTGTTTTCTACTTAAGAGGCACTGGATATAGGAAGTTGAATAATTCACCCAGGGTTTTCCATTTTGGAAATTAAAAACTTGTAAAGAAATAGTTCAAATAGAAAAAATATGGTTTGTGTACCATGGAGACACAAAGGAAGGATGGGGTGAGGGCAAATATGACTATGGGGCATATACGTCTGAAATTCAAGCTAAAAAACTGAACTAGAGATAGCATTTTTTGAATCATCAACATACATATTATTGAAGAGCCTAGAAGTACGTGATTAATTTTTTATTGACTTTCTCCAATTTTATCATTTGAATTACCACTGAAAAAATATTCAGAAACTATAGAAAAAATAAGAAAGTGCAATTCACCCAGAATATTTTCAGTGTGCCTAGCATTTTGATATTTCTTTCAGACTTTTATCTTACACATAATCAAAACATAATTACACTTTCTAAGCAACTATATCCATATAGATGTTATAGATTATAATGGGGTTGTCGTATACATTCTCTTTTTGCTTTTGAAATTCACTTAGTCATAAGTCAGGAATGAGGAGATTTAGGGGAAGAGCACAAGTGACTGAAAAAGAATGGCCACGAAACTGAGCAAGAATCAGGAAAGTAGTACCAGGTATCATGAGAATTAAAAGACATTTAGGAATGGAATAATTTGGTGTCAAATTATTCTCAGTGATTAACTGAGGAAAGAACTAAGAATAATGCATTGGATTTAGCGATTATTATTCAGAATCTTTACCTCTTCCAGAATAGCTTCAGCCCTGGCAAAGTGGAAGCCTGTTTGCTATGAGTCAAAGAAGGATAAAGAAGAGAAGATGGAGTGCCAGTGTTCATAAACGATTCCTCTGAGAATGTTACTTTGAAAACAGGTTGGTAGCTCCCTAGAAGCTCTGAATAGAGAAAGAGTATTTGTTGATTGATTTGTTTATTTAGAGTAGAAGAGATGTATAATGAATATAACTTGCAAAGAAAGATGCTGGTAGAATTTTAAAATGTAAGAATTGGGGGTATGCAGCTATGGACTAAAGTAAATTATCATTCTAGTAGTGGAAGAACTCGTGTCATTGATATAAAGACAGTGGCCACCATATGTTCTGAGGGGAGGGAGAAGGAAAAATAGGTACACCATGGGGGCACTTTGGGGACACTGGAATCAACCTGCATGACCTTGAAATGATGGATACAAGCTATTATACATTTTGTCAAAACCTATAAGATTTGTGTGGGATAAAGTGTAAACTGTAATGTGAACTATAGTCCGCGGTTAGTAGCAATGCTTCAATATGTGTTCATCAATTGTAACAAATATACCACACTAATGAAAGATGATGTTAATGGCAGAAAGTATGAGAGGGGGAGGGAGTGAGGTATATGGAAACTCCCTATATTTCTGATGTAACATTTATGTAATCTAAAGTTTCTTTAAAAATAAAAAAAATATATAAGAGAAATAAGAAATAACTAATTGAGCAAGATTCTGGAAGAGAATAGTCAGATATAATAAAACTTTATGGGAAATACTTATTTATACCTGACAGGAATATGTTCTCCTTGGCCCCCAATTCTTGTGGAAATGGTATGGGAGTGAGTATAAGCAGGTATAGTGGTAGAGAGTTGTCATGAATCTTTACACCATGACTTCAGTACTCTATTACTTCACTTAGGTAACTTATACAGAATCAAACTGAACTACTTCCTGTTGCCTTGATATATCCTACAGTTTCAGTGTTCTTTGCTATGCATACTTCATTCACTCTTTGCCAATCTCTTCTTGTTCAAAATTCATACATTCTTCAACAATTACACCTCCTAACTGGAGCCTAACTAGATCACATAATCTAGTTTGTGTGATGTTTCATTATCCTGCAACTTATGACCTAAAAGTCAATGTTACCTTCAAAAGCACAACCAATATAGAATACTGGAGGGAAAACAAGACAAGTAGAAGTGGATTGATGGTTGGAGAAGAACCTTTTTTTACATGACTTTGCATGGTCTGCCCACATTAGAGTATCTTATGGGTGATAGAGGAGATTTTAGTAAATATATTAAGTTCTCTGAAAATTCAATGCAATCCAATGCTTTTTAAAAATTCAAACTTCACTTTGTTATTAAAAGTTAGATGTATATTGGATTTGATTTGTAATTAAGGAAATATTTATTAAATTTTTGCTTAAATTAAAATTTCAGTTTGTTTCCCAATTGTAACACTACCATTTTGCTAAATTGTTAATGTATTATATAACTTTTTATCGATATGTAAAAAGAATAAAATTATGGAAAATAAAAGCAGTTGGATATTAAAATAATATTAAAAAGTAATGGAAAGGACCAGGATTTGGACTTCTAAGAAAACCTGCCTTTGAGTCCAGGTCTTTCTACCAGCTGCATAATCACGGGCATGTCACTTGACTTGTCTGTACCATGTTTGTTCTAACCTAAAAATGGATTTTAGGAGTATCAGTTTGGATAGTTTTTGTGAAAATGTGTTGCAACCACAAAGATTTGTAAATATATTAGGAAACATTCTTTCAGTAACATTCATGTTAAAGAAAAATATGCTTTTTTAAAAAGGAGCTTTAGTGCAATTAAAATGTACAGTTCTCTATAAATTTGAGATTTTAATCTCCATATTGATAATGATTTGATCCTTATTACTGAGCACAAGTCCGATATTTAAATGTTATTCAGTAAATACTTGTTAAATGAATGAATAGTGAATAATTATTCTTTCATGGAATCTAAAGCAATAATTTATTTCTTTTTTTTTAAGATTTATTTATTTATTTCTCCCCCCCACCCACCCTGGTTGTCTGTTCTCTGTGTCTATTTGCTGCGTCGTCTTTGTCTGCTTCTGTTGTTATCAGCGGCACGGGAATTTGTGTTTCTTTTTGTTGTGCCATCTTGTTGTGTCAGCCCTTCGTGTGTGCGGTGCTACTCCTGGGCAGGCTGCACTTTCTTTCGCGCTGGGCGGCTCTCCTTACGGGCTGCACTCCTTGCACGTGGGGCTCTCCTACAGGTGACACCCGTGTGGCACTGCACTCCTTGTGCGCATCAGCACTGCACATGGGCCAGCAGCACACAGGTCAAGGAGGCCCAGGGTTTGAACCGTGGACCTCCCATGCGGTAGATGGATGTTCCATTTTGAAACATCAAAACAACTTCCTTTCATGATTTATTTATAGGTACAGAATATTTTGAGCCTACTGTTTTAGCTAATGGGTATTGAATATTACAGTCAGACCCTGAAGTTATTTTGCCACTTGTTCCTGAATATAAAATATTTTAGTAAGAATTATGACAAAGTTTATGTATTTTTGTGAAAATATTTGGGGAAAATAAAATATAAATTGAAGGAATAAACATCATTATATCAGTTTAATTCCTTGATCAATTTTCTCTACGACCTGAATTATTTATGACTTTACTATTTTCATAGTTGACTGAAAATTTCAATATACATCCTTTTCTTAAGTTGTTAACTAAGATTTAGTCCATTGACCATTTTTTTAAAATTTTATTTTATTTTTAAAGAAGCTATAGATTACATAAATGTTACATTGAAAATATAGAGGATTCCTATATACCCCACTCCCTTCCCCTCACACACTTTTCCCCATTAGCAACATCTTTCATTAGTGTGGTACATTTGTTAAAATTGGTGAACACACGTTGAAACATTGCTAGTAACTATGGTCAATAGTTTACATTATAGTTTACACTTTGCAATGCACATTTTTATAGATTTTGATGGAATGTGTAATGGTCAGTATCCATCATTGCAATATCATTTAGAACAATTCCAATGTTCAAAAAAATGCCCCATATTACCCCTCCCCTCAGAATCTCTAGTGATCACTCTTTATATCGGTGTTACAAGATCTTTCATTGCTAGAATAATAAAAAGTCCACTTTTGTCCATAGTTGTATTACACCCTTATGTTTGTTCGTTCATCAGTCTTGAGGACTTTAGGATGGTGATGCCTACTCTGTTTCTGATTGAAAGGGGCTTAGATCCCGTGGGACAGATAGATGGAACTGTCTTCCTTGCAGTTGTAGATACTGTTTTTATGGGATGGGCAGTGTCCATCATCATCATTTTGTTAGTTGTCCTGGGTGAGTCTGATGAACTGGAGAGTAGGTGTTACAACACTGTTGAGATTCAGGGCTCAATTCAGCATATGAACAGATCAAAGATTTAAGTCTCTGGTACATATATTTAGCAAGTATAGTGCTAATTATAGGTTCAAATAAAAATGGCAGAAGAGCCATGTATAGGAAGATTATAAATGAGTCTATTTCATTGGGGAACATATACTCCAATGCAGTGCCCATTGACATGTTGCCAAATTCCTGAGATTGTCTGCCCTACCTCTATAGTGTCTAGATATCTCTAGAGCCCTCAGGAGCACCCCTGCTACTGTACTGTGGCAGTCAATGAGATCCTACTGAGACAAGTATAAGTGTAACCTCTGGAATAACCTCCTGACTACCTCTGAAATCTCTTAGCCATAAAAGATCATTTCTATTTAATATTTCCCCTTTTGGTCAATGTCTTTTCCAAATGCATTGTTAGTTGACACTTGGTAATAATCCCTCAGTGCCAGGGAGGTTCATTCCCGGGATTCATGTCCTGTGTTGGGGGAAAAGTAGTGAGTTTATAAACTGAGTTTGGCTTAGAGAGAGGCCACATTTGAGCAACAAGGAGGCTTTCAGGAGGTAACCCTTAGGCAATGTATATTACTAGGCTAAGTTTTAATTTCACAAGAATCAGGCTTATAAGTACAACCATTAATGTCAAGGGCCTGGCACATTGGTCTGTCTTCTTTGCTAGGCACTGACCATGAACTCTAGAGGTTCTTGTCGCTTTATTTGAGAATGAAGCAAGACTTCCCAGGATGGAAATTCCATATTATTTTGATTATTGTGTGGGTCTCCACCCACTGAGACAATACCCTGTGACCACTTGAACATATTCCTATTCCATAAAAACATGCCCCAGTTGTACCCCTCCCCATATATTCCATCACCAACACCCCACACCAGTGATCCTCCCCTGCCACAGTTGTGACCATTCTGCAATCCAAAACCTCCAAAAAGGGTTTCTTAAAAAAGCCAAAAATGGATAAAAATAATAAAAAATGAAACAATAATGATTAGAAAAACAAATACAATATAAAAATAAAAATAAAAAATAAACTTTTCCCAGTGTCTTTCAATGCCATGAGTTATCTTTTATGTACAGTGACAATTTCTTCTGTATGCTCCCCTAGTGTCTTATTTTTTTTCACTTTATTTTCAAAGAAACTTTAGGTTACAGGAAAGAAAACAGAGGATTTGTCTATATCCAACCCTTCCCTTCTCACATATTCCTCTATTGATAACATCTTATATAAGTAAGGTATATTTGTTGCAATTGATCAACAAATATGAAGCAGTGCTACTAACCATGGTCAATGGTTTACATTATTGATTACATTTTGCACTGTACACTTTTATAGGTTTTGACAAAATTTATAATGACCTGTATCTGTCATTGCAAGATCATGCAGAAATATTCCAATGCCCTAAAAATGCCCTATGTGCCATCTATTCTATTCTTCCCTCCCCCTTCTCTCAGGACCTATAAGTAAGTAACAACTAAGTTTCAATTTTTGAAGAATAAGGATCATAGTTACATGTGTTAATATTGAGGGTTTGACACATTGGTCTCTTTTCTTTTATTAGGAACTACTTGTGTTCTGGAGAGATTCTTGCCTTTCTAACTGAGAACATAGCAGGATTCCCCAGGATGGGAGTTAAATAGTTTCTTGTTTGCTGTGTGGGTCTCCACTCACTGAGATAACATACTATGATGAGTTGAACATTTTTGTATTTCACAGAGGCATGCCCCAGGTGCACCTTTTCCCCCATATCCCACCACTCCTCATGCCCTGCACCAGTAATCCTCCCTTGTTATGTTTGCCTGAAGAATATTCTCACCATTGTAGTTTTAACCACAGACCTACAAATCCCCAAAGTTCACCTTTTCCTTCCTCTAGACCTCCCCTATCTCCATGGATAGTCCACCCCAAACCAGTCAAACTACTCGCCCTCACATTCCACCACTATTGAACCCCCTTGCTTCCCTGCACCACTATCACCCCCATCTACTGCCCAACTTCCACCTTCCACTTCGTCATAGGTCTTGCCCGTATTGCTTATGGCTTGATTCCCTTTCAGTCTCCTGATAACCTGTCTTCCAGATTCTAGCTCTGTGAGTCTGCTCAATTTGCTTAGGTCATATCTGTAAGGCCACTGACCATTTTTTTTGTCTGAATAAAATATTATTCTAAAAATAGCAGCTTCTGTTATTAGGCATATTCTTTGGTGGCCATCATTTATAATGAATCCATTGTGGTTTAATCAAATTTTATATATTGTGTTATACATGTAGTTGATCTGTTTTCAAATTTATTTTGTCTTATTTATTTAAACCAGTCATATTCCTAAGAAACTTAGAGGCTGAGAGTCTTATTTACTTCTTAGCTAATCTTAGAAAAATGTAGAATAATTTTCTTCAGATAGTTTGATTGAGCTAATGTCCATGTCTGGTTTGCTGTATGGATAGGCTTGTTTTTTTAATCATCTATGTCCTAACACATTTTCAATTTGATTTTTATTTTTTACCATATTGAAAATGTTGTATTTCTTTTTTAAAGCTTGCAGTACTAATCAGCTTAATAAATTTAATTTAAGTAAATATTGGAAAAAAAACATATATTTGGTTAATTATCTCTGGTTCTCAATAGTTTATGCTTAGGTTTTTCTCCATTTCTTTGACTGAGTTAATATAAATTATTTTATGAAGAATGTTAGTGCCCAATATTCACTTGTTGATTATGATTTAATTTAATGGGGAACTCATAAATACCAAATGCAGAAAGTGTTTAGAAGACTAAATAGATATAATATTGTATCATAAGGAAAGAAATTTAATGTAAATGCAGTTTCAGGAAAACATTCTAATACTAAAATCATTCTATGAAATATTCTCCCATGAGAAGTTTGAAACCTTTAGTTATTCACAGCCAGCCTGGTAACAACATTAAAATATATAACCCTTGGGAGTAACTTTATACAGTGGTTGAATCAGCTAGGAACCTAATATGCATTTACTGTATCTATTAATACTTTGTATGACTTAAGTAAAATATCAATTTTTACATAGTACTTGTGATTGAAAAGTAGAAATTAAAACATATCTTGACCTGTTGCAGGTAAAGTGATTCTTTAATAAACTATCAAGTAATAATTGTAATGATTACTTTCAAAGAATTTTGAAAATAAAAACTGTTATGAAGTTTTGTGAGTCTCTATTACATATTTTTATCCACACATATTACTTCTCTGAGAAAATAATTCTATAAACTGAAAAGTGCAAATGAAAGGGGCTAATAAAATGAAAAGAAAAAAGTACTGAGGTAAATCAGAAAACATCTGCTAAACAATCTAAAGGATATCAGGCTTTAATGGGACCAGTTTAAGGAGTATTTATTCACATTAATAAAACAAAGAAATCCAGATGTTTCTTTTTCAAATGTGTTAGAGAAGCAAAAAGTACTATCCCTGTTTTTGTGAATGCTGATCTTTTACTGGTAACATTATAATTTAAGTTTGTAAGATTTTATGTAATGAATATTTGTTTTATCGGCAGATCTTTTGAAAACTTATTTCATCTTTTTCATCACTGCAAATAAATAAACATGTCTGGAAGAACAATATAAACTATAATTTCAGAAAACTAAAGTAGTTCAATCAACATGTATTTCCAGGAAGTGGATTTGGCTCAACAGATAGGGTGTCCGCCTACCACCTGGGAGGGCCTGGGTTCAAACCCAGGGCCTCCTGACCTGTGCGATGAGCTGGCCATGCACAGTGGTGACACGCGCAAGGAGTGTCCTGCCACACAGGGGTGTGCCCAGCATAGGGGAGCCCCAAGCGCAAGGAGTGCGTCCCGTAGGAGAGCCACCCAGCGCGAAAGAAAGTGCAGCCTGCCCAGGAGTGGCGCCACACACGCAGAGAGCTAATGCAGCAAGATGATGCAACAAAAAGAGACACAGATTCCCGTGCCACTGACAAGAAAAGAAGTGGACACAGAAGAACACACAGCGTATGGACACAAAGAGCAGACAGCTGGGAGAGGCAGGGGAGGGAAGAGAAATAAATAATAAAAAACAAAAAACAAAACATGTATTTCCACAAATTTCCAAAAATAGCAAGAGCCAACTAAATAATGTCTAAATATGTACAATTCATGCTTCTGTTGGGCCATCTAAATATAATTTCCTAATTGTTAATAATAGCTGGGAACATGGTATAATTCTTTTCTTTTACATTCATTACTAAATATAATGATAAGAACAATAATAATAACTATAATTTATTCAGGGTTTTCTATGTCCCAGACATTTTACATGTATAATTTCATTTTATCCTCACAAAAACAATCTGAGAAGAGAATGTCATTATTCTGAATTTTCATATTAGTGAAATGAAGTACAAAAGGGTCAATTAACTTGCCTAATTTATCACAACTGGTAGATGTCAAACCAAACTCAGGCATTCTGAATCCAGAACTCATGACTGCCCAAAGTAGCTTATTTTATAGTATTTTGAATTTATAGAATTAACATATTTTGAAGTACTTGGATAATTAATTTGAAAATGCTGTCAGATGAAGATTGGCCAACATTATTTGCTCATTAAGTGCTCGTATTAATCAGGGTTCTCCAGAGAAACAACCTGAATATACATGAGATTTATTATTCTTTTTTTATTATGGTCTTTTTTAAAGATACATAAATCATACAAAATGTTACAATAAAAAATATAAGAGGTTCTCATATACCTCACTTCACACACCTCCTACTCCTCCCACAGAGATTTATTATTAATATAAGAATTTGGCTCATGCTGCCATGGGAACTGGTAAATCCACTCTGTAGGGCAGACCACAAAGTGGAAAACTCCAATAAAGGTGGTGATGATGGCTTTAGTTTAAATTCCCCAGTGGAAGCTGACTGACTAGAAATTCCCACAAGAGCCAAAACTGTAGTTGAAACAGAAATTGTTCTTCTGACCTCTGAAACCCTTAGTTCTTTCTTTTAAGACTGAGTGAATGAGACTACTCACCTTGCTAAGGTAAATCTTCTTTGTTGGTTGTAGATGCAGTCAACTGTTTGTAGATGCAGAATCCCATTTAGAAAATATTCTCATAGTAACAAGCAGGCCAGTGCTTGACCAAACCACTGGGCACCATAATCTAGCCAAGTTGACTCATGAATTTCAATATTATAGTTCTCTGTTTTAGTTAAGGTTCAGTCTTATTTTCATTCCTAAGGGTGTTCTACAATATCATATAATTCTGTGTAAACCTGATGTATGTTTTCTCAGAGAAATGAAAAGAAGGGGGAGCAATGACTGAAAGCTACTTATATTTTATGGAGCAAGAGCTGTTTTGTTGTTTTTTTTTAATTTAAACTTTTAATTTTGAGATGATTGTGGATTCATATGCAGCTGCAGAACAACAAAAATACTGAGAGATATCATATAGCCTTTATCCTGTTTATCCCATCTTGCAAAATTCTAATACGATATCACAATGAGGAACTGTGATTTAAAAGATCCATTGATAATATTCATACATCCCGTTTTACATGTACTTGTTCATGCATGTTTGTGTTTAGTTCCATGCAGTTTCATCACACATATATAGGATCCTGCAGCCATCACCATAATCAAGACCCAAAACGGTCCCCACAGTGCCAGGATCCCTAGCTCGCCCTCTTAGAACCACACCCACTTCCCTCATGGTCTCCCTTGCTTTCTTAGTCCTTAACCACCAAGCTGTTCTCCCTCCCTATAATCTTGTCATTTCAGGGTGTTACTTTAATGGGATCACATAGTATGTAACTTTTTAGGACTGGCTTTTTCACTCAGCATAGTTCCATGGAGGTTCACCCAAGCTGCTGCATGTATCAATGCTTAGTTAGTCCCTAAGAAGCTTCCCATGGTATGTATATATCACTGTTTAGCCATTTGTCCGTTGAAGGAAATCTGGATGGTTTTCAATTTTTGGCTATGATGAATAAAGCTGCTGTGAATATTAATGTACAGGTTTCTGCATGAACATAAACAAGCATTCATTTCTTTGGGAGTACAGTTTGCCAAGTCATATGGTGGTTACATGTTTAATTTCATAGCAAACTGCCAAACTGTTCTACAGTGGCTGTACCACTTTGTATTCCCACCAGCAATGTATGAGTAATCCAGTTTCTCTGTCAGTATTTGGTATCATGACTATTTCTTCTTTTTCTTCTTCTATCTGGCTGCGTCATCATCTTTTTGGCGCGTCGCTTCGCCGGAACCTGGACCTTCCACCTGGTAAACAGGAGCTCAATTGCTTGAGCCACAGCCTCTTTCCTCAGCACTGTTTTTAATTTCACTGTTCTCAAAGCTGTGTGATCATGTCATTGTGGTTCTAACTTGCGATTCTCTAGGGACTAATGATGTTGAACATCTTTTCATGTGTTTATTTACTGTTTTTCTATCCTCTTTGATGAAATGGCAATGGCAATGGCAGTTGCTTCTTTTCTAACTGGACTGTTTTACTATTGAGTGTTGAGGGTTCTTTATAGTCTAGGTACTTGTCCTTTGTCCTTTATATAGTCTAGATATTAGTCTTTTGTGTGGTTTGCAAATACTTTTCCCCAGTTTGTATTTTTTTCATCCTTTTCATATCACAGAGCAAAAATTTTAAATTTTGTTGAGGTCCAATTTATCAATTTTTCTTTTGTGGAATGTACTTCTGCATAAGAACTAGTCCCCTAGCCCAAGATCCTGAAGATTTTCCTCTATGTTATTTGCCTAAAGGTTTTACAATTTTAAGTTTTGTAGTAAAGTCCCTGATTCCCTTTGACTTGATTTTTGAATAAAATATGAGGTTTAGACAGAGGTTAATTTAAAAAAAAAAAATTCTTCTGCTTATGCATGTCTGGTTGCTTTGGTACCATTTGTTGAAAGACTATCTTTCTCCACTGAATTGTTTCTGTTCTTGTCAAAACTCAGTTGGACATATCAGTGCACCTCTCTTTCTGGGTTCTCCATTCTGTTCCATTTATCTATATGAAGCTATTTTAAGATATATTTATTACCAAGGAAAAGAAAGGGAAGATCTTAGAGTGAGGATCAGTAACATTTTTTTTCTGTTAAAGGTCCAGATAGTAAATATTTTTGTCTTTGCGTTCTCTGTCAGAACTTTTTAAGTCTACTGGCCATAATAATACATAAACAATGAGTGTGGCTGTATTCCAATTACACTTTCTTTTATAAAATTTTATTGAAGCATATTATTCATACAATAAATGTATTGTAATCATTGTGAACTTATGAGCATACATATCATCATACAGGGCTCACATACATCATCCCACCACCAACACCTTGCATTGTAACAGATTATGAAAGAGCATCAGCAAAATATAACTACTAACTATAGGCCATATCTTACATTTGGTGTATTTTTCCCCCCACCCACTCAATTGTTAACACCCTGCACTAGTATTATATATTTGTTATAGTTCATGAAAGAATGTTCTTCTATTTGTCCTGTTAACCACAGTCTTCTATCACAGGATTCCCTGTGTTATACACTCCCATGCTTTGTGCAATCCATTCAAAGTCCAATTATACCTTCTTTTCAAAAGCACATAGTAGGTTGAATTTTGCCCAAGGGCCATGGTTTTAATGTCTCTTTTCTAGAGAAAAGGGTAATAATTGAGGTAAAATCTTATTATCAAGAAAATATTGGATATTTAGGAAAAAATGCTGAATTCCTTCTAGAACTACAGTGTTCAGCATACTATTGGCTTGCTATCATCTTTATCAATGTTTCTCACTTGAGTAATATACAGAACCATTTTTTTTTTGCTAACACATTGCCACTTTTGTCTTATTCTCTTTCTCCTCCTCTCCCCCTTGTTCCCACGTATATCTATGGAAATTTTTCTTCTGAATCATCTGAGAGTATTTACAGATATTATGTCCCTAATCCCTAACTCCTAATGTAAGAGTTTTACAGAACCACAGAGCAATGATCAAAATCCAGATGTTTATCACTGATGTAGTATTATCTAATCAAAAGATGTTATTTAGATTTTACTAGTTGTCTCAATACCCTTTATGTCAAGTTTTCTTCTTGATCTAATATCAGATTCACACATTGCTTTTAGTTTTCCTGGCTATATAGTTACCTTTTAATCTAGAATGGACTCATGGCATTATTTTATTCAAAAGATTATGTAGATACTTTTGAGCGGTATTTATAAGCCCTGGAAATAATAGATGTTTGCAGAGGTAAGTGGGGTGTTTTTTTTGTATTCTTTCCTGTGATTATTTTTCATATTCAAAATTGGTGCTTGTCTGTGCATGTAAGTAAAAGAATAGATGTGTCTTTCCCACATTGCGCTTATTGACTACTTTCTGCACATTGTGTTGGTCTGTGGTGGTAGAGTGATTTTGATGTTCTGGGTGGCAATCTCTTCCATTTCTACCTAAGTGTCTATATCCTTTTTTTTTTTAATCATGTCTTCAAAAAAGTTTTAGGTCACAGTGAAGTCACACACATATATATATATAGAGACTATAGAACTCCCCTATACCCATCATCACACCCTTTACCCCTTTCTCAACAATGATCTTTTTACATATGGATGTTATATTTGCTGCAACTGATGTACAGATATTGAAACATAGCTACTAACCATGGTTTCATTATGGTTTACATTTTAGACTGTACACTTTTATAAATTTTTGGTTACATTATGGTTTACATTATGGTTTGCATTTTAGACTATACAGCTATATAAAATTTTGGTGATATTTTAAATGGCTTGTATCCATCTTTGCAGGATCGTGCAGAACACTTCCATTGCCCCTAGATACCCTCTCTTGCATGTATTCTATTCCTCTCTCCTCCTTCCCTCAAGGTCCACAGTGACAACCAAGCTTCACTGCTTGAAGGACAAGATTCACAGATACTTACAACAGTGCTGAAGGCTTGACACACTAGTCCGTCCTCCCCCACTGGGAGCTACCCATGTTCCCTAAAGTAACCCTCAACTCTGTATGAGAACATCAGGCCTCCCCAGGATGCAGGTACAATATCTTCCCGCTCTTTATATGGGTCTCCACCCACTGATACAACAAACCATGACATGATGAGCACTCAATACACTCCCTAGAAGCCTGCCCCAGGTGCACCCTGTGCCAGATGCCCCCTCTTAAACACCTAGATCAGTAGCCATTCCTTATATTTTCTAAAGAGTTTTCTCAACATTATAGTTAAAACCACATACCCAACAATCTCCTGTGTTCACTTGCTCCCCCCGAGCCCTCCCCCAGTTCCATGGACCACATGACCCATCCTCCCAACCCAGGCCCCCCTCAAGCCTGCAAAGCCCAACCCAATAGTATCCCTAAGCCCTGTTTTATTCCTTCACTGCACAACAACTTACCTACACTTTATCATAGATTTCGCCCATGTGGGCATTGGCTCACAACCTTCCTCTCCCCTCATTTCCTGTAAGCCTATCTTCCAGTCTCTAGGTCACTGAGACAGCTTGATTTGCTTAATTCATATCAGAGAGGTCATGTAGTATTTGTCCTTCAATACATTTGTCCTTCAATGTCATTGATGGGGGATGCATGGGAAGGAGTTCTCCAGGGTATGTATATAGGGTGTATAGATATGTTCGGATGTTCATTGGGTATTGACATTGGGGGTAGAATTTCACACAACATCTGAGGGAATGCTGAGTTCCCTTTCCTGGAAACTCTGTTACACTCCCCAGTGGAGCAGCAACAATCCACCAAGTACAAGGGCAAAGACTAATGAAGAAGGATGGTCCAACGATGGGCCCTTGATGCTAATGACTATGTTTATGAGCCTGAATGCTTGAAATTTCAACTAGACCTAGAGTTGCAGGGTGCCTAAGAGTTACCTTCTGAGAACCTCCATGTTGCTCAATGTGGCCACCCTCTAAGCCAGATTCAGCACGTAAATGCTTTGTCTTCCCCACAGCATGGAACATGACTCTCAGGGATGAGCCTCCCTCATGCCAAGGGATTACTACCAAGCACCAGCTGATGATGCAACTAGAAAAAGACCTTGAATAAAAGGGGGAGGTGGTAAAGACAAATGAGTTTATATGGCTAAGAGACTTAAAAATGAGTTGGGAGGTCATCAGATGGGTCACAGTTATACATGTCTCAGCAGGATCTCAGAGATAGCCAAAGTAGATATAACCCCAGGTAGTGGTTCTCCTGAGGGCTATAGAGACACTCAGGTCCTATGGTCATGACAGATGGCTCTGGAGTTCAGTGCCTTGCCAGTGGGCCCTACTTCAGAATTTGTGCTTCTAAGTGTGATGGAGTTGGACTCAGATGTGACCTCTCTACGCATGCCTCTTCTGTCACTTTTATTGTACCTGTTGTTGGTGCTGGGGTTGGTGTATGCTCAGGAGACTTAAATCTCTGGACTGTCTATGTGCCAGCTGGGCCCTGAGCCTCAGCAGAGTCATAACACTTACTCTCTGGTTCATTGGACTTACTGGTTCATTGGACTAACAGGGAGGTGAGGATGGTCAACCACCACACCAGAGAACTGAGAGAGTCAACAGCTGTAAGCAGGAGAATTCCATCCATCAGCCATGTGGGATCTAAGCACTCTCTTGATTTAGAGGTGGAGTGGACCTCACCATCCCAGGGTCCACAGGATGATGGAATAAAATATGGATAAGAGTGGACTTACTGGTATTCTACTACAGAATTATTGCAACTCTAGCAATTGAACAAAGTATATCATTGACGTGGAGACCGTGACTGCAGGTGTTGTGAAGGCATGGAGAGGGGAAAAAAGGGGTGATATTTAGGGACTTGGAGTTGTCTTCAGTGATATTGCATGACAGATGCAGGACATTATATATCCTGCCATAACCCACTGAATGGACTGGGAGAGAGTGTAAACTCAACATAAGCTATAATCCATGCTGTGTAGCAGTGCTCTAAAATGTACTCATCAGGCAGCGGACATGGCCCAGTGGTTAGGGCATCTGCCTACCACATGGGAGGTCCGCAGTTCAAACCCCGGGCCTCCTTGACCCGTGTGGAGCTGGCCCACACGCAGTGCTGATGTGCGCAAGGAGTGCTGTGCCACGCAGGGGTGTCCCCCGTGTAGGGGAGCCCCACTGCAAGAAGTGCGCCCCCTAAGGAGAGCCGCCCAGTGCAACAGAAAGTGCAGCCTGCCCAGGAATGGTGCTGCACATGTGGAGAACTGATGCAGCAAGATGACGCAATGAGAAGAAACACAGATTCCCTTGCCACTGACAACAACAGAAGCGGACAAAGACACAGCAAATGGACACAGAGAGCAGACAACTGGGGTGGGGGGAAAGGGGAGAGAAATAAATAAATAAATCTTTAAAAAAAAGAGAGAATTTATTTAAAAAAATAAAAATAAAATAAAATGTACTCATCAAATGTTATGAATGTACCCCACTAATCAAAGAAGTCGATGTGAGACGAATAGGGGAGTGTGGGGAGTGGGGTATATGGGAACCTCATATATTTTTCAATGTAACATTTTGTGTGATTTATGTATCTTTAAAAAAAGAGATAATTAAAAAAAATGGTTGATTTTGAATCTCTCTCTCTAAAAGATGACAACAGAGTTTTGTGGAATTGGTTTCTGCCCAGACATCTCTGAAGAAATAGGATTATGTAATTTACCAATCGGTATTTACTCTGTTGTAATTAATTTCATCTAAAGGATTTGTTTAGAATACTTGAGGTCAGTGTGTATATTCTAATTAGTACTATGTTGCTCTTCTAAAACAAAATTTTGTATTTGTTGCTATTTACCAAGTGTTCCCTGAAAACCTATTTTATGCTCGTATTGAAAATAAATATAAATGTAATTCTTGCCTGGAGGGGTTTAAATATCCAGCTTTAGAAAGCAAGGTATTCACATGAAGTTGGTAATATTAATAACTAACATTTATTGAATGTTTGCTGTTTGCCAGGAATTATTCTCAGATCTTTACATATCTTAATGATTTAAACATACAAACAACTTTATAAGGTAGGTATTATTATTTCCCCCTTTTACTAAAGTAACTGAAGCATAGTTTAACTTATCCAAGATCCCTCAGTTATTAAGTGGTGAAGGGCACAATTCAACTAGGCAATCTGACTCAAGATCCTTTGCTCTTGACTAGCACTCAATACTGATTCTTTCAGAAGGTAATTATTGTGATCATATTGGTTGTAAGGGGCCCAGCTTTGAGTCAATTGATTTTACAGTTCTGTTTACTGTATTATACTCCTTTACCAATCCAATCAGTAGATTTATACAATTGTTTTTACTATAGACACATATAAAGAACAGGAAAAAATGTATTATGATCAAATAAGCCTAGTAGAAATGAAAGTTATTTGACTTATGCTGAAGCCAGTGCTTCTGTACTTAATCCAATTTTGATTATGTTGACACTTTTAACTTTCATGAATTAGTCTGATCAGTGATCAGGGTGATTTTTAAATAACTGCAATAATATTAACAGGAGTCAAATTTCATGTGAATAGTTTTCAATAAGAGCAGTTTTACTTGTTGCATAAAACATTCCAAATATGAAATTTTCAGTGATGGTTTGATAATTTGGGCTTTTTTTTTTTTTAAAGATTTATTTATTTATTTAATTTCCCCTCCTCCCCTGGTTGTCTGTTCTCGGTGTCTATTTTGCTGCGTCTTGTTTCTTTGTCCGCTTCTGTTGTCGTCAGCGGCACGGGAAGTGTGGGCGGCGCCATTCCTGGGCAGGCTGCTCTTTCTTTTCACGCTGGG
The DNA here is from genome assembly GCF_030445035.2 of Dasypus novemcinctus. Classification (NCBI taxonomy): domain Eukaryota; kingdom Metazoa; phylum Chordata; class Mammalia; order Cingulata; family Dasypodidae; genus Dasypus; species Dasypus novemcinctus. Next base: position 124,223,332 of record NC_080682.1, read on the forward strand.
CGGCTTTCCTCACGGGCGCACTCCTTGCGCGTGGGGCTCCCCCACGCAGGGGACACCCCTGCGTGGCAGGGCACTCCTTGCGCGCATCAGCACTGCGCATGGCCAGCTCCACACGGAGTCAAGGAGGCCCGGGGTATGAACCGCGGACCTCCCATGTGGTAGACGGACGCCCTAACCACTGGGCCAAAGTCCGTTTCCCAATTTGGGCTTTTTCTTCCTCTTAGTCTAAGCCATTTTATTGACAAAATATCATTATATTTAATAATGGCTTATCTGCAATTACAACTAGAACCATAGAATCCAAATGTATGTAGAATAATATCTTAATTACCCAATGTTGGGGATTGAATCACATCCCAAACAAAAGACACGTTCAAATCTTAATCCATGTTCCTATGAGCATAGACTCTTTAAAAAAAAAAATTTAATTGTTTTTTTAAAGATACATAGATCATAAAAATGTTACATTAAAAAAATGAGGTTCCCAAAACAACCATGTTGTTTTGTTGTTTGTTTTTTCTAGGAGGCACTAGGAACCAAACCTGGGACCCCCGTGTGGGAGGCAGGTGCTCAACTGTTTAAGCCACATCTGTTCCACTTAATGGATTAAAAAAAATTTTTTTATTCTTTGACCATATATACAATCTAACATTTCCCCTTTCTAATCACATTCAAATATATATATTTCAGTGCTGTTAGTTACATTCACAAACCAGCTCAAATAGGAACCCTGTACCTTCCCTACCCCACCCAATCCCCTGTTAAACTATATTCTAGATTCTGACTATAAGTTTGTTTATTCTATTTTTTTTCAAATCAGTGGGCTCATACAATATTTGTTCTTTTGTGTCTGGCTTATTTCACTCAACATGATGTCTTCAATGTTCATCCATGTTGCATGTATCATGACTTCATTCCTTTTTATGACTGAATAATATTCCATTGTATGTATACACTATGTTTTGTTTATCCATTCATTGGTTTATGGACACTTGGGTTGCTTCCATCTTTTGGCAATTGTGAAAAATGCCTCTATGAATATTGGTGTACAAATAACAGTTTGAGTCCCTACTTTCAATTCTTTCATGTATATGCCAAATAATGAGATTGCCAGTCGTATGGTGTATTAGACTTCCAAAGGGGTACTGATGCAAAATACCGGAAATCTGTTGGCTTTTATAAAGGATATTTATTTGATGTAGAAGTTTACAGTCACAAGGCCCTAAGGAGTCCCACTCAGGGAACCATAACAAGTACTTTCTCATCCAGAGTCTGTTGTCATGTGTTGACACAAGATGGCGGGCGATATCTGCGAAGGTTCAGCCTTCCTCCTCTCAAGGCTCCATGGTTCCAGCTTCTGATTTCAGCTGCAGGCTGGCACAAGACTTGTCTCTTCCTCTAGTGCTTATTTCTTTTTGGGCTTTCTCACCTATATAGGACTCTGGTCTCCTCAGCTGCAAACTATCAGGCAAATGCCTTGGCTCTCTCCCCAGGGCTTCAGCATCCAAAAGTAAACTGTCTGTGTTCTCCTTCTCCATGTATTTACTTCCCTGTCTTTGACTGAGCATCGTTTATATAGCCCGCAGCTGTAGGCGAGGACTCAAACAGAGTAGCTCTAATGATGGGTTCAAAAAAAGCGCTAATCTTGATTTAATAAAATAAAAGTGAAACCTCAGAGTCTAATACAATCCAATATACCCAGAGAAAAGACCAGTTTATGAATTTCTTCTTGGAATTTTCTTTTTGGAATTCATCAATAATATCAAAATGTCACATTTGGTAATTTTATATGTGGCTTTATGAGCATCATCCAAACTGTCTTCCAGAGCTGCTACACCATTTCATATTGCCACCATTAATGAATGAGTGTTCTTATTTCTCTGCATCCTTTCCACAGCTTGTAATTTTCTATATTTTAATAGCAGGCAATCTAATTGGTATGAAATGGTATCTCATTGTGGTTTTAATTTGCATTTCCCTGATGGCGAATGATGTTGAGTGTCTTTTTATATGGTTTCAGCCATTTGTATATCTTCTTTAGACAGATTCTTTTCAAATCTTTGGCCCATTTATTGAATGGGTTGTCTTTTTATTGTTAAGTTGAAGGATTTCTTATTACATATTCTGAATATTAAACCTTTATTGGATATGTGGTTTCAAAATAAATTCTTTGATTGTTTAGGTTGTTTTACTTTTCTGATAAAGCTCTTTGTGATGCAGATGTTTTTAATTTTGATGAGGTCCCATTTACCTATTTTTTCTTCTGTTGCTTATGCTTTGGGTATAAAATCTAAGAAACCATTGCCTAACACAGAGTCCTGAAGATGCTTCCCTTTGTTTTCTGCTTGGAATTTGATAGCTCTGGCTCATATATGTAGGTCTTTGATCCATTTTTAGTTCATTTTTATATATGGTATGAGGTGTGGGTTCTTTTTTTTGCAAACTGAGATCCAGTTTTCCTAGTACCAATTGTTGAAAGGACTACTTTTTTTCCAATTGAATGATCTTTGCCCCCTTGTCAAAAATCCGTTGGTTATAAATGTGAGGGTTGATTTCTGAGCTCAGTTTGTGTCCATTCCATCTATATGTCTGTCCTTGTGCCAGTACCAGGCAATTTTGATTACTGTGGCTTTGTAAGAAGGTTTAAGATTGGGAAGTGTGAGTCCTCCAACTTCATTCTTCTTTTTACAGATGGGCTACTCTGGGCCTCTTACCCTTCTATATAAATGTCACTACACTTTGACATTTTGAATGGAGTACATTGTATCATCTATGATAAATTTGCAGCCTCAATGTTAACACATTGGTTTACCAAACTGTTATTTTCTTTAGCATTAAGTTACAATGTAGTTCTCTCTGGCTATGAACATAGCTCTGTGTTGGTGTTTATCTAATTGTCACCTCAGCTAGGTTATTTGCAAATTGATAACATAGAAGATTGAATTTTTAATTAAATAATTAATTTTAAAATTTTGTATTAGAGAAGTTGTAGGTTTATAGAAAAGTATGCAGAAAATACAGAATTCTAATATTTCCCCCACTCTTATTGTTAACACCATGCATTAGTGTGGCATATTTGTTATAACTGATGATAGAATATAATTATAATTGTACTGTTAACTATAGTACAATTTTGAACATTAATTTCAGCCCCAAATTTATGTAAATTTTTATATTGGTATGCAACATCAAATGTAAAGTATTGGATGTAGAGGATCACAAAAACAGATTTTCAAAATGAAAAATTATATTGGAGAAAATATTTGTTGCTGGAGCCTTATATGCATATTTTAAATCATCAGTTAAGTGGTTTACAGGACTTAATTAAAGAAGAAATATGCAAGAAGGTAAAGCTGAATTTCATTTTGTCATCTAGACATTTGAAAAGGCTATGCAATTAAAGACAGAAGGAATTGCCAAAGCTCTTGGAACAGATCACAGAATTTCCAAAGCTAGGAGAGGTTGATGTGATGATTCATACATCATGAAAATCTATCCCTTAGGTGCTGAGCTTGTAACTTTCAAAGACTTCCAGCTGACTTCCAAGAAAAGTTGTTAACTTTCAGGGATTCATAAGTCGTATGAGGAGAAAAGGAAACTTTGATTTTAACTAAATAGGAAATGCAGATTAAAATCTTGATATTTTTTGATATGCCAAAAATTATGCAGTCACTCCTAAAGGTGCTGAAGTTGTCAGGTAATGAGCATAGACTTTAAAAAGCAGTATTCTCTGCTATGTTACATTCTTTGCCTGGAAGTGATTCAAAGAAGCTTTGGATTCTGAATTATTAAAAACATTCCTACATTTCCCAGGAGAAGGAAGTCATTATATAGCTAATGTCCAAAAGGCCCCTAGCCTATAAATAGAATGCTCCCCTTGTTTCCTAAACCATATGGTAATCCCAGCCAGGAGAGAGAGCTGGAACAAGAGCTAAAGTGAGCATGATAAAGAGGTGATGACACAGAAGAGTAAAGAGAGCCGATGACTTCTAAAATTCAAATGTCTGAGAGGAGGAGCTAGCAAATACAAAGCTGAAAAGGGGTAGACAGAGAAAAAGGAAAACAGTAGACAAAAAGAATGAAAGATAGTGTCATAGAAACAGTGCAAACATAGTGTTTCAGGAAGGAAAGAGTGGTAAATTCTGTCAAATCTTGATGAAGGATGAAAAATACCCATTGAATTTCGTTAGAGGGAGGTAACTGAGCTTAAGGAAATGGTTTTCATGGTGTAGTGGGGCAGAAAAATTAGACTGGTCTAAGAAGTTATTGGGACAGAAGAGTGGAGACAGTTAATTTAAATAACTCCGCTCATGAGTCTAGATGTGCACAAGATATGAACTGAAGGAGTTCTTGGGGATAGGAGGCTTTTTTTTTAAGATTTGTTTTTTATTTATTTCTCTCCCCTTCCCTGCCCCCCACCAGTTGTCTGCTTTCTGTGTGCATTCGCTGCGTGTTCTTCTGTGACCACTTCCATCCTTATCAGTGGCACCAGGAATCTGTGTTTCTTTTTTTTGCATCATCTGGTTGTGTCAGCTCTCCGTGTGTGCCGCGCCATTCTTGGGCAGGCTGCACTTTCTTTCACACTGGGCAGCTCTCCTTACGGGGCACACTCCTTGCTTGTGGGGCTCCCCTATGCAGGGGACACCCGGGCGTGGCACGGCACTCCTTGCACGCGTCAGCACTGCGCATGGACCAGGTCCAAACGGGTCAAGGAGTCCCGGGGTTTGAACCGCAGCCCTCCCATGTGGTAGGCGGACACCCTATCCATTGGGCCAAGTCTGCTTCTCCAAGGCATTTTTTTGGAATTAAAAATATTTAGATGATTGAATTTAAATATAAAGTTGATAGGGAAATAAATATAAAAGATTGAAATTATACAAAGCACCTTCCCTGATCATAAAAGAATGAAACTGGAAATCAGTAATAGGAAAAAATGTAAATTTGTGAATGTTTGGAGACTAAACAACACACTCCTAAATATTCAGTGGTTCAAAGAAGAAATTGCAAGTGAAATCAGTAAATATATTGAGACGAATGAAAATGAGAACACAACTTATCAAAACTTATGGGATACAATGAAGGTAATCTTGAGAGGGAAATTTATAGCCCTAAATGCCTATATTAAAAAAGAAGAAAGAGCTAAACTCAAAGATTTAACTGAACAACTAGAAAAACTAGACAAAGAACAGCAAACCAATCCCAAAGTAAGCAAAAGGAAACAAATAATAAAGATCAGAGCAGAAATAAATGAAATTGAGAATAACAACAACAAAAAAATAGAGAAAATCAAGAAAACCAAAAGCTGGTTCTTTGGGAAGATCAATAAAATTGACAAACCCACTAACAAAAAAAAAAACAAAAAACAGAAGATGCAAATAAATACAATGAGAAATGAAAAGGGGAGAAGTTACAACTGACCCTACAGAAATAAAAAGAATCATAAGAGGATATTATGAGAAACTGTATGCCAACAAACTAGACAACCTAGATGAAATGGGCAAATCTTACAAATGCACAACCAACCTACACTGACACTACAAGAAATATAAGAACTTAACAAACCAATCATTTTTAAGGAGATTGAATCTGTCATCAAAAATCTCCCAGCAAAGAAAAGTCCAGGACCAGATATCTTCACAGGTGAATTTTACCAAGCATTTCAAAAAGAATGAACACCAGTCCTGTTTAAACTCTTCCAAAAAATTGAAGAGAAGGGTAAATTACCCAACACATTTTATGAGGCCAACATCACCCTAATACCAAAGCCAGATAAAGAGACTACAAGAAAAGAAAATTATAGACCAAGCTCTCTAATGAACACAGATGCAAAAATTCTCAACAAAATACTTGCAGATCAAATCTAACACCATATTAAAAGACTTATACATCATAACCAGTGGGATTTATTCCTGGTATGCAAGGCTAGTTCAACATAAGAAAGTCAATCAATGTATTATACCACATTAACAAACTGAAGGGAAAAAAAATGATCATTTTAATTGACACAGAAAAGGCATTTGACAAAATCCAGCATCCTTTTTTGATAAAAACACTTCAAAGATAGGAATAGAAGGGAAATCCCTCAATATGATAAAAGGCATATATGAAAAACCCATAGCCAACATCATACTGAATGGGGAAAGGTTGAAAGCTTTCCCTCTAAGATCAGGAACAAGACAAGGAGACCCACTGTCACTATTATTCAATATTGTACTAGAAGTTCTAGCTAGGGCACTTAGACAAGAAAAGAAAATTAAATCCATATAGGAAAAGAGGAATTAAAACTCTCACAGTTTCTGGATGACATGATCCTGTACTTAGAAAATCCTGAAATATCCATGACAAAGCTACTTGAGCTAATAAATGACTTCAGCAAAGTGGCAGGATACAAGATTCACATGCAAAAATCAGTAATGTTTTTGTACACTAGTCCTGAACAATCTGAGGAGGAAATCAGGTGGAAAATTCCATTTTCAATAGCAACAAAAAGACTCAAATACCTAGGAATTAATTTAATCAAAGAAGTACAGAACCTATATGCAGAAAACTACAAAAAAATGCTAAAAGAAATTTTAAAAGACCTAAACAAATTGAAAGACATTCTGTGTTCATGGGTTGGAATAATAAATATCATGAAGATGTCAATCTTACCTGAACTGATTTATACATTCAGTGCAATACCAATGCAAATCCCATCAGCTTACTTTACAGAATTAGAAAAGGCAGTTATGGGGGTGGGGGGTGTTGGGGGACCTCATATTTTTTGAATGTTACATTAAAAAAATTAAGACAAAAATAAATTTTAAAAAAAGACAAGCAACCCAATTAAAAACGGGCAAAAGACTATTAGACTTCTCTCCAAAGAAGATATACAAATGTCCAGAGAGCACATGAAGAGATTCTTAACACCATTAGCCTTCAGGGAAATGCAAAACAAAATCATAGTGAGATACCACTTCACAGCCTTTAGAATGGCTGGTATTAAAACAAACAAAAACCCCAGAAAATAACAAGTATTAGGATGTGGAGAAATAGGAACACTCCTTAATTGTTGTTGGCAGTATAAAATGATGCAGCCACTGCAGTGATTCCTCAGAAAGCTAAGAATAGAGCTAGCACACAGGCAATCCCAGGACTATGCCTATACCCAAAATAACTTAAAGCAGGGAATTGAGCAGATATTTGTTTACCAATGTTCATAGCAGCATTATTCACAATTTCTTAAAAGATGGAAGCAACCCAAGTGTCCATCAATCTGTCAATGGATAAATGTGTTTTATACATACAATGGAATATTATTCAGCAGTAAAAGGAATGAAATCCTGATATATGCAACAAGAATGAATCTTGAAGACATCATGTTGAGTGAAATAAGCCAGACACAGAAGGATAAATATGTATGATTTTACTGACTTGAAACAATTAGAAATAAGCAAACTCATAGAGTCAGAATCTAGACTATAGGTTACCAGGGACAGGGTGGGGACAGGGAATGGGAAGTTAAGGCTTAAAATGCACAGGTCTCCTATTTGGAATGATGGTGGTGATGGTAGCATGACATTGTGAATGCAATTAACAGCACTGAAGTATATATTTGAATATGATTAAGGGGGAAATGTTAGATTGTATATATGATAAAAGCATAATATTTTTAAAAAATCCATGGAACTACACTACATAGAGAACCTAACTTAAATCATGGACTTTCGTTAATAGTACAATTATAAAAATGTGTTGTCTTCAATTGTAACAAATCTTTCACACCAATGCAAGGTGTTGGTGGGGGGTGGTATATGGGAATCCTGTGTTTTATGCGTGATTGCTCTGTAAAGTCAATTCTCTAATGAAAAATAAATAAATGTTAATGGGAAAAAAAAAAGAAAAGGCAATTACTAAATTCATTTGGAAGGGAAAGTGCACCTGAATAGCTGTATTAGTCAGCCAAAAGGGTGCTGATGCAAAATACCAGAAATTGGTTGGTTTTCATAAAGGGTATTTATTTGGGGTAGGAGCTTACAGATACCAGGCCATAAAGTATAAGTTACTTCCCTCACCAGTCTGTTTTCACATGTTGAAGCAAGATGGATTTCGATGTCTGCTTCCTGGGTTCCTCTGGGCTCAGCTCCTCTGTTTGCTCCACAAGGTCAGCTGTAGACTATGAGGCTCTCTAGGTTTGCCTCTCTCCACAAAGTCAGCTGTAGACTATCAGGTGAATGGCTCTGTCTCTCCCCCTGGGGCTCCAGCCTAAGACCAGCATCAAACTCCAACATCAAAACTTCAATATTAAGAACCCTCAACTCTGTCCTTTGCCATGCCTTTTATCTCAATGCCCTACTGGCACAAGAGGTTTATATAATTCCTTAATCAAATAAACTTATGAATCTAATAAAATTTAATATGCTGAGAGGAGAAGATCAATTTACAAACATAATCCAATATTTCTTTTTGGAATTCATCAATAATATCAAACTGCTACCATAGCCAAAAGCATTCCAAAAAAGAAGAGTGATGTAGGAGGAATTTCACTGCCTGGACCTTGAAACTTATTATAAAGCTACTGTGGTCAAAACAGCATGGTACTGGCATAAAGATAGACACATTGATCAATGGAACAGATTGAGAACCCAGAAATAAACCCTCACCTATACAGTCAACTGGTTTTTGACAAACCTATCAAGTCAGTGTTAACGGGACAAAACAGTCTTCAAAATACGGTGCTGGGACAACTGGTTATCTATAACCAAAAGAATGAAAGAGGACCCCTGTCTCACTCTGTATACAAGAATCAACTCAAAATGGATCAAAGACCTAAATATAAAAGCCAGGACCATAAAGCAACTAGAAGAAAATATAGGGAAACATCTTCAAGACCTTGTAGTAGGTGGTAGTTTCTTGGACCTTATACCCAAACATGATCAACAAAAGAAAAAAATAGGCAAATGGGACCTCCTCAAAATTAAATACTTTTGCATCTCCCAGGACTTTGTTAAAAGGGTGAAAAGGCAGCCCACTCAGTGGGAGAAAATTTTTGGAAATCACATGTCCAATAAGGGTTTAATATCCAGGATATATGAAGAGATGTGACAACTCAACAATAAAAAGACAAACGACCAAATTTAAAAATGGGTAAAAGACTTGAATAGGCATTTGTCCAAAGAAGAAATTCAAATGGCAAAAAAAAAACCACATTAAAAAAAATGCTCAACATCACTAATGATTAGGGAAATGCAAATCAAAAATACAGTGATATCATTTCAAACCTATCTGAATGGCCACTATTAAAAATACAGAGAATTATAAGTGTTGGAGAGGATGTGGAGAGATAGGAACACTTTTTTACTATTGGTGGGAATGCAGAATGGTACAGCCTCTGTGGAGGGCTGTTTTGTCAGTTTGTAAAGAAGTTGAATACAGAGTTGCCACGTGACCCTGCAGTACCACTACTGGGTTTATACCCAGGACTGAGAGCAGTGATAGGAACAGATTTCTGCACACCAATGTTATAGTGACATTATTTACAATTGTCAAAAGTTGGACACAACCCAGGTGTCCATCAACCAATGAATGGATAAACAAACTGTGGTCTACTCACATGTTGGAATATTATGCAGCTGTAAGAAGAAATGAAGTCATAAAGCATATGATAACATGGATGAACCTGGAGAACATTATGTTGAGTGAAGCAAGCCGCACACAAAAGGACAAATACTGTATGACTGCATTACTATGAACATTATATTGTGTAACATTTTGTATGTTTCAAAAAAATTTCAAATGCATCCTGTATATTTAAATGAGAAATGTATGTTTTTATTCAACTATGTTTTCTTTTTACTTTTTAATTGTTTATATTTTCAATTATTAAATGTACAAAATAAAGTTTAAAAAAATGGAAGATGGCCTAAAATAAGAATTTAGGAAAGAAAATTTTGCATGATTGTTGTCTCCTCTTCCTGACATATTATTGGAATGGATGTGATTTCTGAATGGGGAACACTTCTCTTACTCAAGCTTTGAGGGAAAGGGATGCCATGAAAATCTGGTCTTCATATGATTTTAATTGGTCCTTTAGAATTACCTAACTCTGCTCAAGTATATAATTTGAAACAATATAGGATATCTTGGAGATGTCAAGTGATTTTAGCCCTAATTAAAGACATGTTAAAGGCAGATGTAAAAATTTTTTTAAAAATTAAAAAAATAAAGTTGATAGGGGAATACAGCAATTTATTATGGTTCAAATTACAGTAAGACATACAATGTCCAGCAACTGTCCCTGCAGTACCCCACCCAGGACAACTCCAAGTCCTGAAAATGCCCCCACATCATATCTCTTCTTCCCTCTCCCTACCCTCAGCAGCTACCATGGCCACTTTCTCCACATCAATGCTACATTTTCTTCCATTACTAATCACAATAGTTCCAGAATAGAATATCAGTAAGTCCACTCTAATCCATACTCTATTCCTCCATTCTGTGGACCCTGGGATGGTTATGTCCACTCCACCAGTGGGGTGAGGGGTGGGCTATATGGGGACCTCATTTTTTTTAATGTAACATTAAAAAAAAAAGACAAAAAATAAAATGAAATAATAATGATAGTTTTAAAAATAAATAAAATACAACAATTTTAAAAATTGGAATAAAAAATAATAAAAAATAAAAATATTACAGTAAGAAATACTTTATATATTTATATGATATATATAGTCTATGTAGCTGTATTACATTTGTAGATAGTATATTTAATGTGTATATGTTGGGTTGCAATGTACTTTATTTACCTGTTTATCTGTCTATCTATCTATCTATCTATCTATCTATCTATCTATCTATCTATCTATCAAGCCAGTAAACAGAATTTATTTGGGATATGGGCGAAAGAACAGAGCTTGCTGAGAAATGGGAGAGAAAGATGGAAATGCACACCAAGATTTGGCGTGGGTCCCTCTAGGCAGAGAAAGTGAGCTCTGCCTCCTTTGATTACCTTTTAAACTGTTAATTATTCCACCCCCTTGCTAATGGTAAGGGGATAGGCCCCAGTGGTTATTGGTTACCCCACCTATGGTGGGACCAATGGTGAGCCTTTTTGGAAGATCCGGGGCAAAGGGGAGGTCTTGGAAAGAGAAGCTGGGGCCTCAAGGTTAAACTCAAGGTCCCAGCAAGGTCTTGCAGTCATGTTGTCTGCTGGCCAAGCGGTCTGCTGGCCATGCTGTGGGCTGTCTTTTCCATTACCTTGTACTAACCTGCCTCAACTTCCCCCTCAGAGAGGGTGCTGAGGGGCAGTGATCATTCTTCTGTAGTTACTTTCTGCTGGTTAGGACAGTAGTCCCTGCCTGGCAGGGCATGGACCTTTCTGGCTATTTTATTGAGGTTGAGGGTAGGCAGGTCCAACACTGTGGTTGGAACTGGCTGAAATCCCTGCATGACTAATATCTTGTTTTGGAAGGCATTGATTCTGGAAGAAATAAACTTAGTTTGAATTTTGAAGGCATATGGCCCTTCTAAAAGGATAAAGAAGGTGATGGTAAGTGGGCCCCAAAATGGGTTTGGTATAAATTGCCAATCCCAGTTTTCCATGGTGGCGGCGATGTTTAAGACAGCTAAAGGGGGGATGAGAAGAGGCATTGCCCTTTTAGTTATTGTATAGGGAGAAACTACGGTAAGTGAAAACAGACAAGATTTCTTAAGGGGTGTTTGGCTTGCCCTCCCCTTAGCAATAGGCGTTTGGGCTAGATGGAGTTAGAGGAACAGCTGGCTTTGACACAGACGCGACTTAGCTTTGTTTCTTGAAGAGGTGTTTCAGGCTGTCCAATAACTGGCACATGTATGTCCCATCAGATGCTTTTGGTGAGCTGGCATTCCTTGGGCTAAGTGCACCTAGCTGGCAATTCCTTTAGCTTTAACAGCTGCAGGAGTGATCAGAACCACAGAATAAGGTCCCTTCCATTTTGGCTCTAATTGAGAGTGAGGCCTGATCTCCTGCCAGGTTTTGATCAGAACCTCGTTTTCAGGTCCTGGGTGAGGAAAGGTTACCAATAAACCATCCTGAAGGGGCTACGATGAAGCGGTCCTGGCCATCTTGTTTGCTGTTTCCCTTCTGGTGGGAAATGCTTAGCCCTGCCAGGATGGCCTGTGAATCTGCCTGTCCTCCCCAAGGTATGAGAGGACAGGTTTTGGAATAAGGGCCAGGAGGGAGACCTGGGCTGAGCATGTGTTCCCCCTGGTGTGGGTGAAGACTGTGAGAGGTCGCGGTTAGATGTCAGAGTGAGATAATCGGGAGGTGGAGACCAGCAATGGCAGGTGAGGATGTCCTGGGAAGCCCGCTCCTGGCAGAGGCAGTCGTGAACTTATACAGTACCTCTACCGGCGGGAACATGCTGAGTCAGTGGGAGTGGGTTTTGGCTTGGGTGAGCTCCGAGGGCCGATAGAGATGGCTTGGGGTGTGGCTAGGGGGTGGTGGGCTAGGGGTGCGGGAGGGCTTGGTGGGGTCATGTGGCTCCTTTGTCTATTCTTGTTAGGAAATGAACTGTATCTGGACATGTAGACTCAGGATGGGGGGCCGTTCTATGTCATGGGACATGGCTCCTTATGAGTAAATGGCTGGTCGCCCATCCGCAATGGGGCAGGATACTAATAAACCTGCAGCTTCTGCAAGTCGTGGCTGTTAAAGGGGCTAGGGATGGGGCCTAGTCCAGTCATTCCTGGGTTTTGATTATAATAATAAAATATAAAGTAGGTCTGAGTGGACAGCCAGGCTCACGTGAAGGGTGGAGGAAAGGGGGTGTCGACGCCTTCTGGCTGCTTCCTGCTGTCATGGGGCAATGGGGATTTCCTTCTCGTGTGGCTTGGTGGTGGGGTTTTACGTTGTGAGGTGGTTATTTATTTTTTTATTTTTTAAAGATTTATTTATTTATTTCTCTCCCCTCCCCCCGCCCTGCCCCGCTCTGGTTGTCTGTTCTCTGTGTCTATTTGCTGCGTCTTCTTTGTCCACTTCTGTTGTTGTCAGTGGCACGGCTCGGGAATCTGTGTCTCTTTGTTGCGTCATCTTGTTGTGTCAGCCCTCCGTGTGTGCGGCACCATTCCTGGGCAGGCTGCACTTTCTTTCTTTCTTACGTGGGGCTCCCCTACGCAGGGGACACCCCTGTGTGGCAGGGCACTCTTTGCGCACATCAGCACTGCGCATGGGCCAGCTCCACACGGGTCAAGGAGGCCCGGGGTTTGAGCCGCGGACCTCCCATGTGACAGGCGGACGCCCTAACCACTGGGCCAAGTCCGCCCACTGTGAGGTGGTTATTGATTGTCATTTCGTAACAGGAAAGTTTTATTTACCTTGGGTGGTGGTTTGAACAACTGGGTGGATGAATCAGGTGAGGAGCTGTAGGAGACAAGGGCCACACATGAGAAGGAGAGAAATAATTATTAGTGGGGTTCTTTGGGTCTGTCTCTGTTAAAGGGAAGATGTTTTGAGAGTTTTCATTTAGGGGCATTGTGAAAAAAGACATCTTTGAGGTCCATTACTGTGTAATGTGTGGTTTGGGGAGGGATATGTGGTAAGAGGCTATAGGGGTTGGGGACTATGGGCTGGGTTGCCTGCTTGATGGCTCTGCCTTGTACTAGACGATAACTGCCCTTAGTTTTTTTAACAGCTAGGGTAGGTGTATTGCATGGAGAGTTGGGGTGTAACAGCCCTGTGGCACAAATTTTGTCAATGGTGGGTTTAAGTCTGTGCTTGGCACTGAAGGAGAGAGGATGTTGGGGAATGTTGATGAAAGAAGAGCTGTCTTTTAGGGTGATTTCTTACAGGGGAGAGGTGTGAGGCTATTGAGAGTCAGTGTTCCAGACTTAGGGTTTATTTCCTGTTGTAAGATAGGAGGGATGTGGGTAGGAGGGGAAGTAGGAGTTAAGGCTGGGGCTGGGGACACAAGGAGAAGAAAGCTAGCTTGAGGGGAGGGTGGTGAAAAGGAGCTAGAGGAGTGCAGTTTGGATAGAATGTCTCATCCTAGGAGTGGGGAGGGGCATGAAGGTATAACTAGGAACTGGTATAAGAATGTGATTTCTATAGTCAAGGAAGTGGGTGTGTAAATAAGGGAGAGGAATGAATACTGTCAACTCCCACAGTAGAGACTGAGGAGGATGTTAAAGGTCCTGAATGTTCTGAAAGGACCAAACAGGTGGCCCCTGTGTCAATTAAAAAGGAGATGGCTTTCCTCCAACCCTGATGATAACCCTTGGATCAGACTTACTGATGGAGATGCGGGGTCTCTCCAAATCCGGACCTGTCAGTCTTCTGTTGTTACTCTGAGTAGGTCTGTAAGGGAAGATGATTCAGGTTGTTGGCCGGTAGGTAAGGCTTGATGGAGCGCTTTTCCCGGAAACTGGGTTTTCAGGACAATCCAACTTCCAGTGGTCCTTCTATCAGCACCCAGGACAAGGCCCAGCGGGGGTCCTGGATTAGGGCATGCGTGTGCCCAGTGTCCTTCATTCCCACATTTAAAGCAGGGTCCGGGTGGTGGCCACAGGGAAGAAGAGGCATGGGGTTTTCGGGAGTCACTCTGAGGGCAGCAGCAGGGAGGGAGGCCTTGGATGAGCTCATTTGTGTTTTTCTAATTTGGCTTCCTCTTCTCTTTTGTTAAAGACCTTGAAGCCTGCTTTAATTAGGTCTCTCTGAGGGGACTGAGGGCCCTCCTCTAATTTCTGCAGTGTTTTTCTGATATCTGGGTAAGCCTGAGTGACAAAGTGGGTATGTAAGTATAGTCGTCTGGATTCAGAATCCAGGTCTAAATTTGAATATTTGAGGAGTGATTCAGTTAATCTATTCATAAAGGCAGCAGGACTGTCATCTGATTTTTGGGAAATTTCTTTGATCTTGTCATAATTTACTGCTTTGAGGGCTGCCTTTTTCATGCCTTCTATTATGCACATTAGAAAGGGTGCCATGTGATCTAAATTTCTAGAGCCTGACGGATATTCCCAGGGAGAGGAGGCTGCAGGAACTGCATCAGTGCCAGGCACATGTTGGTGAGGTTCCTGTGTTTGTAGGGAATTGGCGAAGGCAGTGGCTACAGCCCAAATGCAGCTTCTTTCCTCGGGGGTGGTAGAAGAAGTCAAGACAGAGACATTCTGATATGTGAGATCATAGGAGCGAGTGAGGTGTCGAAATTCTTTAATGTATGTAGCAGGATTTCCTGAGAAGGAGCCTAATTGTTCTTAAGATCTGAGAGTGAGAAAGGCACATGCACTTGGATGATTCCTTCAGCTCCTGCCACTTCCCTCAGGGGAAGTAGGGGGCCCAGGAGTGGCTCAGCTTGTGGGGTGGAGGGAGGCATTCGGCAGGAATGAGTGTGAGGAGGAAAAAAGGAGGTAGAAGCAGAGGGAGGGGTTGGAGGTGGAGAGCCTGAGTTGGGTGAGGTCGGAGATTCAGAAGGAGGAGGGGAGCATGTTTGGATGGATCAAAATTGGAAGAGTCTTTAGGTGGGGGTGTCTTAGGAGAAGGTTTCTGATTGAGCAATAGGATTTGATAATTTGGTAAAAGGAATATGACTGACAGAGAGAAGGACGGTTTTGGAGAACAGGATGGCCTGAATGTCAGGGGCCTCTAGCTGCTTGCCATTGCATGGGATGAAGTTTTCCAGATCTCTAAGGATCTGTGTGTCAAAGGTACCATGTCCTGGCCATTGACTTTCATGCTCTAATTTGTACTGAGGCCAGATTGTAGTGGAGTAATAGATAAGTTTCTTGAGTCTGATATCTCCTTCAGGATATGAGGTTTTAAGGTTCTGAAGGAGGCATCCCAGATGTATTTTTCGGAGGAGCTGAAGGAGTGTTTCCCGTTTTCAGAAGCTGGAATGAGGTTAGGGACTCTCAAAGGTTAACGAGCAAGTCAGGCATCTGAGTTAGTCAGAGAGCCTTATCAGCAGGAAGTCCACACCCAGGGGCCTGAGGGCTTCTGGGGATGCAGGTCAGGCACCTGCCGTGGTTCCCCAAAACAGAGACGATCACTGACCTAGCCAGGATTTGCAGAGCTGTCTAGAACAACAGGAGAAGAACAGGATCCTCCAGAGGAGAATTCTCTTAACTCACCCAGCTGGTAATTGGAGTCTGGTGTTGGATGGAACTACAGCCATGGCAGGGGTAGTTTTCTCACCAATCTTCTGGTCTCAGTGCAATCGCAAGAGTCTCTGGGGTTTGCTCTCGGGAGTTCTGGGAGAGAGTGAAAAGGACCGAGAGTTGCACAATCAGGATCTGGGAGTAAGCCTGGGTGACCTGCCACTGCCCATTGCTGCTTCTTTCCAAAATTAGGCAACAAGCTCAGCAACCAGGATCTGGGAGTAAGCCTGAGTGAGCTGCTGCTGCTCACTGCTTCCCAGGTTGTCAGGTATGGTGGTGGGGGTGATCTTTCCAGATCATGGGTTTCGGCACCAAATGTTAGATGTCGGGGTGAGACAACTGGGATGCAGACGACAGGGATTGCAGGCAAGGATTTACTGAGAAAATCCAACAGGCAGGGGTCGGAAGATAGAAAGTTCAGCCTGCCCCTGGCAGAGGCAGTCATGAGTTGACACAGTACATCTAGAGGCAGCAACATGCTTATTCAGTGGGAGTGGGCTGGGGCTTGGGTAAGACCCGAGGGCCTATAGGAATGGCAGGGGTGGTGGGCTAGGAGCAGTGAATTCCAGGGGTGTGGGAGGGCTTGGTGGGGTCATGTGGCTCCTTTGTCTGTTCTTGTGAGGAAATGAACTGGATCTGGACACGTAGGCTCAGGATGGGGGGCTGCTCTATGTCATGGAATGTGGCGCCTTTTGTGTAAACAGTTGGTTGCCCTTCCACAATGGGGTAGGTTAATAATAAACTTGCAGCTTCTGCAAGTCATGGCTGTTATTAAGGTCAGGGGCTAGGGATGGGGCCTAGACCTGTTGGCACAAATCTCCCACTGTCTGTCCTTGGCAGAAACTTCATGCAGGACCCTCCAGCCTTGTTCTTTTGGGAAAATCCCTGGGCAACTGCTAGATATGGAATTAAAGCATCTAGAGAAGTCCTGCCCCCAACAAGACACAAATTGGGGTCACTCTGGGGGCTGTATCCCATTAGTAACTCCCCCAAGGGGTAAAACCTTGCAAGACTTGCTGGATGGCAATAGTCAGGGAGGACTATTAAATAGTGAGGCAGGACTATGAAAGGCCAGGAACCTTTTAATGGTAATTGATTGCACATGAGGAGGTCCCTTATTCCACAGGGGAGAGGTTTTAAACCCAGCTAGTAAGATCGGGAATCAGTAGATGGATCTGGAACCTGGCAGGAAGTCCATGTGGACATCAAGAACCCCAAGATGGCTGCTGGAAGACACCCCCCTCCCCAGGATTCTGCCATCCACAACAAGACTTCCTTCAGAAGCCACGAGAAGCCCGGATATTCCCCAAGGACTTCATCATTGGGTCCTCCTGGGGGATTGAAGGATGGGGTTGTCAGCCCAAACTGCAAACAGTGGGGACTCCTCCCCTGCCCTTAGCAAAAGGGTGGAATAACAGTTCAGAAAGCAGGTGCAAGGCCTGAACTTGCTCTCTCCCCTTTGAACCCCAGTTCTGGCTGCCTTCTCCCCCAGCATGGATCAATATGCAAGTAAACCTGGGGATTTATAATCTATAATGGGGAATTGTAGCTTGTAAATCAGCCCACTTTATCACTTTCCAGCCCCTTCCTCTTCACCTGGGACCCATGAGCTGTTATTTCCTCCCATTTCTCTTCCCTCCCTACCTGAATAAATCACTGGCCTAACTCACCTGACGTGCTCCTGAAATTCATCCCTGCAGCATAGCCAAGAACCTAGACAAAATCCAGTCACCGTTTAGTAATCGGAGTGCATTTCCTTATCCCTTTAAGGCAGGGATTATCAGCCTTTTTTGTTTTGCTCCACGGAACCCTTGTTAAGTTCTCCTGCTTTAAGGAGACGTGCCACGTGGTCCCTGCTCCAGATCTGTTTGTCTTCTCGTTTCTTGCACAGGCTTAACTGGAACTCAGGGTCCCATCCAGAGCCCACTCTTGGCCATCCTGTGGCTATGTGGTGTGGCAGGAAGAGTAGACTAGGCACATTGTCCCAATTCAAGAGCCGCCCATTATCCTAGGGCAAGAAAATGCATTTGTCAGTCTGGATGGCGTCCCACCACGGTCTTGACGGAACGGGGTTGCTCACCAAGTCTGCGCCCTGGAAATTGGGAGCCCTGCCCACTGTCCCACATTTGGGGGATTGGGAGCTTTGTCTCTGGGTGTCCCCAGAGTCTTGGAGGTCTTGGGGTGTCTGGTCTGGTTCCCAGACTGAAACCCCCAAGCCGGGCTGACCCCAGGACCTTCATACGCTTTTGCCTACTTTGCAGTGGTTTTAGGAGCTGCTGTGAGTGAGCTCACCCCATAGCCGCTCCCAGGGGCCAGTTCCTCCCTGAACCTGACATTCATAGCGATTAAAGACTAGAGAGTAATTGTCCTATTCCTTGCTGGCAAACACCCTCAGGGGCCATCCCCCTACCTCAGACTGTCTCCTGACCTCCCCAGGGTGGAGAAGCAGGTGCTGAGGGCGGGGCTTAGGCCTTGCTCACAAGAAAGCATTCTCAGTTTCTAAGGCATTCTGCAGCATCTCAGAGACCCAGAATGAGGACTGCAGGAGTTGCAAGATCAAAGGCACCTTTAATTAAAAGGAATCAACTTCCTCGGATCTACACAGCGTGGGGACTAGCCCCTACCTCTCTGGAGAGGAACCTGGGAGTCTGGGCAGACTGGACTTATGTCCTTTGGGAGCTTATGCAGGAACTCCCTAGCTGTTAACCCCGTTTAAAACGGCAGAACCAAGGCACAGACAGGCCTTAAAACTCTCCAGTTTCCAGTGGGGGTCTGGGAGTACCACCCACTCATTTTTCTCCAGGCAATGGCTCACCAAATGAAGATGGAGAAGCTTTGGATCCCTCTCAGTTCTTGGCTATGAGGCATGAAAGAATTTATGAACACACCAGTTTAGTTAGGCCAGTAAACAGAATTTATTTGGGATATGGGGGAAAGGACAGAGCTTGCTGAGAAATGGGAGAGAAAGACAGAAATACACACCAAGATTTGGTGTGGGCCCCTCTAGGCAGAGAGAGCCTGCAATGTACTTTATATTTCTTCTTGAGAGTCATAGTAAAAAGAAAAAAAATTTTTTTGAGAGCTAAAGCATTAATTGTTAACATGGGAGGGACTGAGTCTCAGGTTACATGTGGAAGAATTGACTTTCAGGAGGAGCGGAGACACACTTTTTTTGTAGCAGATGAACATAAAGAAAGATTGGTACAGATGTAGGTGAAGAATGGAGGAAGTTTGAAATATTTATTATAGAAAGAGGATCATGATAATTAGGATGTTATATTAAGATTGTAGGTAGGTGAGGTTGCCGGCTGAATTTATAAGACTATTAATACATTTAGGAGTGGTCAGTTTTCTGAGTGCAGAATTTCCTGAGATGATGGCAGGAATAGAGGAGAAGAACATGAGCTAGATAACAGAATCTTTAATGAATGGGATAAATTGGCCGCAAGGTTGGTGGATGACAGCCACAAGGAACAAGAGCTGTTTGTTTTTTTAAGAGGCTGGAAGAACTTTTGGGGAGCAAGGCAACAAAGAGAACTGCAGCTCAACTTCTAACCCCAAGCTACTTTGGAAGAGGAACTTGCTGAAGAGCACTAGCTTGGGTTCAGACCACCTGAATTGCACTGCTGGCTTCCTCTCTTTCTACTTCTGTGCATAAGTATCTTAATGTCTCTATGCCTCAGTTTCACATCTGTAAAAGGGGGGGTGAAAGTATCTCCTGCAAAGGATTGCAGTGAAATTAAATGAAATAAACTGTACACTGCTTTGGTATAGTACTTGTACATAGAAAGTGCGTAACAGGTGTTAGATAAATATTAGCCACTATGCTGATGAATAAACAGCCTCTACTTGAGAGAGCTGTAGAAAGTTCCTCCGTAGTCAGCCATTTTTCAGCTAAAGGGATGTTTGGGGAAACTGGTAAGGCTGTGGGACTGGCTGGTTACTGAGGGAGGGCTTGATAAAGCCCAGTGGAAAGGTTTTGGAGGAAAAGTAGGGTAAGAAACATCCTGAGAATGATGAGGATCAGCGTAGAACCGGAGATAGCAGAAAGAGCTTACAGAGCTCCCTGCTGTTTTGTGCAGTTTGTACATTACACAACTCCATGCACATACACGTCAACCTAGCCACTACTGTTATTATTTCCATCAAGGTCATTAACATTATCTTAAACTCTCACTTACTTGCTTATGTATTTTTCGCTTTATTTGAATACGAAGTCAGTAAGATCAGCAGTTTTTTCTCTCATTTACTATAGCATCGCCCGTGCCTAGACATATACCATTACTTGTTAGATGGAAAAGGACCTCAATTCCTCTTTATCCAGAGGACTTGAATCTTTGTGAGGATGGTGCATCACAGCCTGATATGTGGAGGTACTTTGCCTTATAAAAACATCGCTTTGCTGTTCAGGGCCTACTACTTGGTGTAATTCACAAGTTTGAATTTGTCTTTCTTATGGCAAAAAGAATTATGAGTAACTAAGCACCAACTAATGGTTTGCTGCATAATAGGATAAGTAATTATATTTGTATAAATTTAGAACTATTTCTGTGAAACTTCATACATTTTATTCGTTTTATTAAGACTCAGGAGAAGAACATTTGGCTCATCCAATGTGCTGCACTTGAAAAGAGCGCAGCAGGTATGACAACTTATTGACGCTTGTCTTACTAAAATGGCCTCTGCTCTGTAACAGCCCTCCTCAACTTTGTCTCATATTTCTCAAACTAATAAAATTAGTTTAAATGATTCATGAAGAAGTTGGAATCTACTGCATTTGTTTTTCTGGAAGCATAATAAAATGGTCATCTAGAATCCTTTCCTCAGTATAAGTGAATAGGCATTTCTGAAAGTTCTCTTCTGAATTATAATAAAATGGTACTTTCATATAGACATTTGCTTTCATAGTCCTAAAGGATTACAGGTATCTTGTTTGTGATGGCAAAGTTCATATTTAGTTTGTTAAAAATAAGTGTCTGCTAAGATTCTTCGTGAGTTATAGTTTATAAAAGGATTATAATGAATTTTGACAAGCCCTATCTTTTTTCTTCTACACTGCTTCTTCAGGACTTGATTGATCTGGGTCCTCTTAAGTTCTCTGTCTATGTTCCTTCCATAATTGATCTAATTTTGCTCCCTATATATATTATATTTGTATCTCTTTTCTATGATCCAGATTCATATATCCAGTTGTCTACTTGACATATCCATCTGAAAGCATCAAAGATGTCTCACATTTGACAAGTGCAAGAAGAGATTTCTTAATTTTCTTATTCTCCAAACCTAGTTATCTTTAAGTCTTTCCTTACACTCTTTGGCAGTATCATCGATTCACCCTGTAGTATTAAGTAAAATTTGCAGTGTTTTTCTTCATTCTTTTCATTCAGAAGGCTGGTCAAATCTATTTCAAAGATATGTTTATACTGTGCTCACTCCTCTAAATCTCCTACCCTTCTAAATCAAGGCACCATCATCCCTTTCTAGATTACTGCAATTTCCTCCTAACTTAACTGACTTCATTTTAGTCAGTTCTCCTTCCCAGTGAAAAATCATTCTATTTCCTAGTTAATTGCTCTAGTAAAAGTCCAAGGTAGGGCTCTCATGAGTCTGGCCTGAGTCATAGGGACGTTCCAGAACCAATTATTAGGCCAGAGGGAAACGTTGCTCTTATTTGTCAAGAGAGGCTCCAGTGGAGTCAGTCTCACCCAAACCACAGGAACAGAGAGAAGAGAAAGCTCAGTCCATAAATGAACACCATGACGCTACTTTGAAAAGAAGGGGAAATGGATGTTGGGAAGGAAAAAACAATGGATTTCCACCACTTCCACTGTTGCCCTCTTAAAATACATTCTCCAAACACTAGAGAGGGTGCTTATTTTAAAAACTCAAGTTAGATGTTACTACTTTTTAAAACCCTGTTCATGCAATTTATTCTTATTGGATTTAGGATAAATTTCAAACACTTTTAATGTCTACAAGGCTATGCATAATCTGGAACCTGCCTATCATTCAGTCTTGTCTCATGCCACCTTCTCCCTCACCCACTATGCTGTTAGATGACAGTTCTTATGCCACATTCATAGTCCCACCTTGGGCATTTGCACTTGCTTTGTTCTTACCTGGAATCTCTTCTGCCTATTCTTGCTATCCTGTTACCTCTCATCCTTTGTGTCTCAGCTCAAATGTCACTTCTCCAGAGGTTATTTCTGCCTACCTATTCCTGTACTCATAATAATTTTCTATTATAGTGCTACTTTATTTTTTTTTTAATGCTTGTCACAATCTCTAAACATTACTTCTTAATGACTATGTCCCCAAGTGAAATATAAGCTTCAGGAGAAGAGGGACTATATTAATCTTTTTTGATTGTAAACCCAGAACCTACAATTTCTCTAGGTGAATAAATCTGAATCATTTAATCCTTAAGGGTTATTTCTGTCACTGTTCACTTTTGATATTTACTTACAATTTTTAGATACCTGCAGCAGCTACCATAATATCTAATTGGTTTTGATAGTAATGCTTTATAATGCTTATTCTATATTAGCATTAACAAAGTCAATTACTTAAATAATCTTTTGTCTTTAAAAAATACCTTTTTTAAAATTGTTACTCTTTGTCCTTAATATTTTGTCCCTACAACAATATCGATCTAATTTTATTTTATCCAGTTTTTAAATCAACATATCATTCAGTTATTGTGTTATACAAGCTTTGATTTCCAGGTTGTTTTATATTTTTAATACCTTGCAAGCTCTGAATAGGTCATGATTAGAGTCAAATAGTAACTCATGAAAACATACAATAAAGTGATAGGCTGTCTATTAAAATAACAAATGTGGAAGGAATAGAATATAAATCCTTCCATTTGTACTTTAAAATAAAGTTAACTAAGAAGCACTTAAACTAACAGTGTTCAATGCACAGACAATATTTATTGATACGTATACCAGGAGTAAGAGGTTATTTTTATTGAACTGAATAACAGTAGTACAGTCATCTGATACTAAATACATTTCCTTTTTGAATCATAAGTCATTATATCCTTTTGGAGTATAGAGAATACAATTATTGTTATGTAGTAATATATGTATTAGAAAAGATTGAATAAGGATAATTTAGATTGAAGATTATGCTAATTATGTGGCATTAAAAATGTTAATGAACCAAAGTATAAATTACTCTTTAAAAAGTAGATTAGGTATCAATTTATAGTTGTTTTTGTTTTTACTTAAAATCTAATGTGAAAGCTATTACTATGATGTAAAATTTAATATAATTATTAACATTTGTGAGATCTGCAATCCTAAATTGGAAATAAAATTTTGACAGGGCCTATGCAGTGGACATTTAGAAACAAAGTCCAGTGGCATAATCTGAGGTACAAGAATATAGTCTTGTGGAAGAATCATTAACTAGTATTCTTGACAAGGCACCAAGAGCTGTTGCTACTGTTACAGGATTGAAGTCAGTTACAGGAATAAAGGGAACAGACAGGTATTGTTAAAAAAAAAAAAAGGGTTTAGTAAAATTTGTATGGTTATTAGAGATATAAATAAGTGATTCTGTATACAGGTGTGGTGTGAGATATTTTCCTGATAGAGGTACATAAGATTAATATTTGGAAGCCACCAGTCAAGAAAATGAAGACCAGATTACTTAGTTGGGTGTTCATTTCCTCCAGAACCTTTGCCCCAACCATTGCTTTCACACTGTGTCATCATATATATAGTCTTGGCTATAGTTAAACTGAGATACATTTTGCCACAGAAGTTCCTACTTTCCTCAGTGTTTATTTCTACTTCTTTTCATCACTTTAATCTCAAATCTTACCCATTTCTGAACTCTAGTTTAAATTCTAGGTCCTTTGTGAATAATTTAGCAGTTAGAATAGTTTTGATTGTAAATAACAGAGAACAACTCAAATTTACACAAATAATAAATGGAATTTATAGGTTTATGCCAAAGAAAAATTAAGATAAAGGGAAGGTTTCCAATGTAGTTTCATTGTGTCGAGAGCCATTTAGCCATGATTCCCTTACCTCTGCATTTTTTTCATGTGATCTCTGTCCTCAGGTTAGCTTTCTTCGTGGTTATCCAATGCTGCAGCAATTCCAAGCCTTACATTTACATTCCACATTATGCAGAGCAAGAGAGAGTGAGCATCCCCTCCCCCTGCCCACCATTCTCAAATTTAACAAAAGTCCTTACTTCACTTTAGCTTATGTCATCTTCTCACTTGTGTGGCCAGAGAAAGGATGAAAATTAGGATAGCCAGGGCTACCTCAGCTTGAATTAAGCTAGTTACGATCCATTCTTGTAACTTGCTAGTAATTTCTTTTTTTTTTTTTCTGGGTTAATTTTTTATTTAGAAAGAAGCAAGAGTACATAAATGTTACATCAAAAATATAGGGAATTCCCATATACAGCTCCCACTCCCACTCTTTCTCCCACTGACAACATCTTCTATTAGTGTGATACATTTGTTACAAGTGATTAACACATGTTCAAGCATTGCTACTCACTGTGGTCTATAGTTTACATTATTGTTTACACTTTGTATCACATCATTTTATAGGTTTTCACAAAATGTGTAATGGACTGTGTCCATCATTGCAATGTCATGCAGGACAATTCCAATGTCCCCAAAGTATTCCATGTTATACCTATTCTTCCTTCTCCCTCCCCTGAGAACCTTTTGTGGCTACTGCCTTTATATTAATGATACAAGTTCTCCCATTGGTAGAATAATCATAAATCTACTTAAGTCCTTAGCTGCATTTACCCTTTATGTTTGTTCATTCCTCTGTTTTGAGGGTTTGGGGATGGTGGTGCCCTCTCCATTTCTGACTGAGAGGGGACTTAGATCCCATGGGGCAGATGGATGGAACTGTATTGTTTGCAGTTATAGATATTCTGTTTTTTCAGGATGGTGTTGTTCATTATCATCCTTTTCTTAGTTGTCCTGGGAGAGTCCAATGAACTAGAGAGTAGGTGTTGCTACTCTTGCTGAGATTCAGGGCTCAACCAACATATGAACAGACCTAAGATTTAAGTCTCTGGGACATATATTTAATGAGTATAGTGATAATTAACAGATCAAAAAGAAGGGGCATAAGAGTCATGTGTAGGGAAATTGTAAATGAGTCTAACTCTGTTATATTGGGGAACATATATTCCATTGTAAGTCCCACTGACAGGGTGCCAAATTCCTGAGATTGTCTGCCCTGTCTATAGTGTCTAGATGTCTCTAGAGTCCTTAGGAACCCCACTGTTTAAGACATTGTTTACTGTGGCAGTCAATGAGATTCTGCTGAGATGTATGTAAGTGTAACCTCTGGAATTACCTCCCAACTCATTTTGAAGACTCTTAGCCATAAGAATCCATTTGTATTTAATATTTCCCCCTTTTGGTCTTTTTCCAAATGCACCACTAGTTGGTGCTTGTAAGTAATCTCTAGGTGCCAGGGAGACTCATCCCCAGGAGTCATGTCCCATGCAGAGGAGAAGGTAATGCCTTTATATGCTGAGTTTGGCTTAGAGAGAGGCCACATTTGAGAAACAAGGAGGCTTTCAGGTGGTAACTCTTAGACAATATATAATATTACACTAAGTTTCAATTTCTTGGGGAAAGGTTCATGAGTACAACCATCAATATCAAGGACTTAGCATAATGGTCTGTCCTCCTTTGCTCGGCTCTGCCCATGTGCTTGGGGAATTCTTGCTGTTCCACTAGAGAATGTCGCAGAACTTCCCAGGATAGGAGTTCACTATTCTTTGGTTATTGTGTGGGACTCCACCCACTAAGGCAGCACCCCATGATCAATTGATCTTATTCATTTTCCATGAAGGCATGCCCCAGGTGTAGCCCCCCACACACATCCCCCATCACTGACAACCCATACCAGTGATTCTCCCCTGCCACAGTTGTGATGATTCTGTGATACCAAACTTCCCCAAAACAAAGGCAAATAATAAAATAATAAGAAGAAAATGAAATAATAATGTAACAAATAAAATAGAAAAAGAAAATAAAAGAATTAAAAAATAAAAGTTAAAATAAAGTACAATTCTTTTTTAAGTGTTTCTTTTATTACTGTAAGATCTGTTATCTTTTATGTACAGGGACAATTTCTTCTGTATGTTCCCCCAGTATGTTATTATTTTTTCTTTATCTTCGAAGAAACTTTAGGTTTCAGAAAAGTCACGTAGAAAATATAGGGGATTCTCATATACCCAACCTGCTCCCCCCTCCCCCCTCCCCTATTTGTTACAATTGAAATACAATTATTGAAGCCTTGCTACTAACAATGGTCATGGTTCACTTTTTGCATTGTACACTTTTATAGGTTTTGACAAAATTTGAAATGACCTGTATCTGTCATTGCAAGATCATGCAATACAGTTCCAGTGTCCTATATTCCATCCATTCTATTCTTTCCTCCCCCTCCCCTCGGAACCTATGATAACCACTAAGTTTCAGTTTTTGAAGTATAAGGTTCATAGTTACATGCAGTAATATTGAGGACTTGACATATTAGTTTGTTTTCTTTTATTAGGCACTGCCTATGTTCTTGAGAGATTCTTGCCCCTCTAATTGAGAACATAGCAGTACTCTACAGGATGGGAATTTAGTATTTTCTTGTTTATTTTGTAGGTCAGCACCCACAGAGAAAACATACTGTAACAGGATGAACACTTTCATATTCCACAGAAGCATGCCCCAAGTGCACTCTATATGCATATTGCCCACCCAACACCCTGCACCAGTAATATTCCCCTGCCATATTTGCCAAAAAAACATTCCCACCATTGTAGTTTTAACCACAGACCTGGAAATCCCTGGACTTCACCTGTTCCTTCCTCCAGTGCTCCCCCCAGTTCCATGGATAGTCCAATAAAACTCCCCCACTTTACTCCCCCTCATATTCTAGCACCGTCAAACCTAATCACATCACTGCCCCATTATCACTCCAATCCACTGACCAACCACCCCCTTCGACCTTATCATCAGTTTTGCCCATATTGAGCTCACCTCCCTCGATTCCCTTTCTGTCTTCTAATAACCTATCTTACTTATCTATGAGGTCATATATATTTGTCCTTCAGTGACTGGCTTACTTCATTTGACATAAGGTCTTCAAGATTCATCCATGTTGTCCTGTGTGTTAATACTGCATTCCTTCTTGCAGCTGAGTAATATTCCATTGTGTTTATATACCAGAGTTTGCTTACCCATTGATGGAACTTGGATTGGTTCCAACTTTTGGCAATAGTAAATAATGCCACTATGAACATTGGTGTGCATATATCTGTTTGTGCCCCTGCTTTCAATTCTTCTGGGTGTATTCTTCTTGGATCATATGGTACTTCTAAAATTAGCTTCCCGTGGAACTGCCAAACTGTCCTCCACAATGGCTGCACCATTCTACATTCCCACCAGCAGTGGATGACCGTTCCTGTTGCCGCCTTTCTCCGCCCCTCCTCCCCTTCCAGCCCCCGCCACCCTTCCCGCCAGTCCCGCCCATATTACCAACCTACAATCTGCCCTCTTCCCCAGTAACTGCTTACGGCGTATTACCAGAGGTCTGCCCCCCCAGTTTTAGCCAATCCGCAGCCACCCCTCCGCCCTGCTCTCCCCTTCATACTCCACCCCCTTCCCTGCCTATATAACCAAGTGTACTTCCGCAATAAAGCAGACCTGTTCTTGCGCTCAAGCGGTCTCCATGGTTTTTCCCCAACCGCGCGTCCCCCACGCCTGGAGAACCGGTGCTCCCTCTTGGGGCACCCCCCGCCGGTGGTTCGGCAGGAGCAAGCCCCCCCGACTCTTGGGCCTGAGCGAGGACGAAACCCTCTCGCTCAGCTACAACTGGCGCCCAACGTGGCAGCTCCTCCCCCGGCCCCTCTCTGCTGCTGCTGCTGCTGTGATCATCCTCCTCTCCAGGTAGGGACCCCTCGCCCGGACGAGCCCCAAGGGACCCCTCGCCGTCGTCCCGTCCCTATCCCGTCATGGGCGCCTCTTTGTCATTGCGTCAGGTGCTGCAAGTCAGGGCCCTCGCTGCCCTGCTCGATGCCAATGGAGTCCGCATCTCCTTGCGGCAGCTCCAAAAGTACTGGGATCTCTTGCTCCCTTTTAATCCGTGGCTCGCCACCTGCCAACTCTGGAGCCCGGACACCTATTCGCGACTCATAGATCGAGTCACCTCCGCCATGGAGCACGAGAAATGCACCTTCCCAACAGGCCTCTTACCCGTTCTCGTTGCCATTCGCGCTTGTCTCCTTGGCGCCCCGACCGAGGCCGTTTATGAAGCTTCTCCCAAACGGCCTCTAGACTGTGATCCCGATGAGTCCACCGACACTGACTCTCTGTCTAACCAACTTGCTACTGCTCTCGAGCGCGAATCTCCCTGCCCGAGCTCCCCGCAGCAGACAGAAACCACTCTTGCCACTCCCCAAGATGGCGGACTTCCTCCTTCTTCCCCCACTTCTGCCCAAGATGGCGCGCATCTGGCTTCTTCTCCGCCAGTATCCTCCTCCTCCCGCCTCTACCCGCCTCTTCCTGCCCAGTCAGCATTCGGTTCGGGCCCGGAAACTGCAGGGTCGCCATCTTCCGCTAAACCGGAAGCGCCCCCTGCGCCATTTTGTCCGCTGCCGGATGTGGCTGCTCCGCCATCTTGGCCGGTGCCCAAAAGGGTCCCGCCGCCATTTTGTTGTCGGCCGGAAGCTGCTAGGCCGCCATTTTCTCACCCGTGTTCCGTTTATCCCTTGCCGCCGCCGTACGGCAATAGCCCTTCACCTGCCTTGGCTGCTCCATCAGTCCCCGGTGCCACGTCTTCTCAAACCCCCCAGCTATATCCACTAAATCCGCAGCCCACGCCGCAGTGACCCCAAACTTGGCTACCCTTTACAGCGGAAGAGGTCAGGACCCTCCGCAAAGCTGTAAAGGAAGACGGAATTGGCAGCCCTTATGCGCAGCAACTACTTGAGGAGTTGGGGACCCAACTCGTTCTCCCATATGACGGGATTGCACTAGCCCGTGCCATCCTGACGCCGGGTCAATTTATTGAATGGCGCGCCCATTACCAAGCGGCTGTTGACCGGCAAATCGTGGAGAATGCCCAAGCCGGCGTCCTCGATCCCTCCGATGCATACACGGGCACCAACAATTATGCAAACCCTCGTTCTTATCTCGAAATTGACCCAGGGTTTTGGCACCGGGTAAAAGTCCTCGTCCAGCGGTCATTCTCTCTAGTTTCCACCAAGCAGCCCACCAAGCTCGCGCAGCTGCTTCAGGACTCCAATGAGACCTTCCCAGCATTTGTCGCCCGCGTCCTGGAAGCTTGTCAACGGAAAATTTCCAGCGAGGATGCCCAATTTGCGTTAGCCAAAGAGTTAGTCATTGATGGGTGCCTTGCGCCGTTCCGGGCCGTAGTCCTTCCCATACGCGACAAAGCTCTGCACGAATGGGTCCTTGCTTGCCGTGACGTCGACCCACAAGTCAAAACACTCACCGCTGCCTTTGCCTCTGTCATGGCTGTTTCATCCAGCCCTACTTCTGTCTGCTTTCGGTGCGGCCAGCCCGGCCACTTTGTCCGCGAGTGCTCCCAACCAAGCCCAGCGCCTTGCTCAGACCCGCCGTTGCGGCGGCCAAGGGGCCCTTCTACACCATGTCCGCGTTGTGGGAAAGGATATCACTGGGCCCGCGACTGCCGCTCCACCCAAAGTTCCCAGCAGCCTTTAAACTCCCAGCGGGGCAGGCCTCAGCCCCACCCCCAAGAGGCCCTCAGGAAAATTCCCAAGCCATAATGTGGACAATGCCCATCACACGCCGCCAGAAACCTTCACTGGAGCTCAAAATCAATGGGCAATGGCTCGATGGACTTCTAGATTCTGGCGCTGAAGTCTCCTGTGTTCCCTTCGAAGTCGCTGCGTTCAATCACTGGCCCCTAGAGACCGGCCCTCAAGTCATCGGCGCCACGGGAGCTGCTACCTCCTGGAAAACATCCCAACCTCTGCATTGGAGCGACCGAGAAGGCCACGAAGGCCAAATTCGCCCACTCATCCTTTCGTCTGTCCAAACCATCTTATGGGGGAGAAATGTCCTCAGCCAGCTAAAGGCCCGAATCACCACAGAAGCCTTCTCAGCTGCGCTGCCCCCCCCCCCCTTCTAGGGGCCACTGCTGCCATCTCAAAACCTGACCCTATCCCTCTGGAATGGGACACAGAGGAGCCCATCTGGGTCGAGCAGTGGCCCTTGCCAGCTCACAAGCTGCAAGCTCTCTCTGCCCTCGTTGAAGAGCAGCTACAAGCAGGGCATATAGAGTCATCCACTAGTCCCTACAATTCACCAGTCTTTGTCATTAGCAAAAAGAACACCAGCAAATACCGCCTTCTCCACGACCTCCGTGAGATCAACAAACATATTAAGCCTATGGGATCACCTCAGCCAGGATGCCCGCATCCCACCGCAGTCCCCCAGCATTTTCACGCGGCAACCATTGACATTAAGGACTGCTTTTTCTCTATTCCTCTTCACACCCGGGACTGTCCACGATTCGCGTTCACAGTTCCGCGCATCAACAAACAAGGCGCAGCTCAGCGATTTCAGTGGCGAGTATTGCCTCAAGGCATGCGCAACAGCCCGACTATGTGCCAACTGTATGTCAACCATGCTGTTGAGCCGCTGCGCTCCAAGTTCAATCCGGAGCACACATACATTCTCCACTACATGGACGATCTCCTTTTAGCAGCGAGCTCCAGTGCGCTCCTCAATGATCTGCTCTCGGCAATAATAACAAACCTCTCCAGCCTCGGGCTTACCGTGCAGCCTGACAAAATAAACCTCCAGCCTCCTTTTCAATTCCTAGGCTTTCATTTTCATCGGTTCATCCAACCCGCAAGCCCAAAAATCCACCTTTCTGATAGGATGACGCTAACCGAGCTCCAGCAACTTTGCGGGCAAATCAACTGGCTTCGCTCGGCGCTTCCCATCACAACAGCGCAAATGCAGCCCCTCTTCGAGCTCTTGCAGACCAAGGATAGCCCACCAACTGCAGCCACTTGCAGCATCACCATCACCCCCGCTGCCCGAGAAGCCGTCCAACAGGTCAGCCCCGCCCTGCAACAGTGTCGCCTGGAGCGGTTCTCCCCCACCCTTCCAATCTTGGCTTTAGTTCTGCCAACGCCGGTCACTCCCACGGGTCTCTTATGGCAAGATGGCCCCCTCCTCTTTCTTCATACGTCAAAAAGCAAGCTCCCAAAAATCTGCCCTTTCATAAGGGCCTGGATCGCGTTGGCCACTGACTTAGTACTTCTCTCCATACAAACGTATGGTATCCCGCCACACACCATTGTTTGGCCTTTAGATGCCAAGGAAGTTACCTCCCTCATCATGAACAATGCCCAAATGCAGAGCCTGATAGAGCTCTTTCGCGGCTCCTTTGACAACCACTATCCTCATCACCGATTGCTGCAGGGAATGTCTCAATTGGCGTTTTCCAACCCATTCCATCCATTGCCGGCACGGAACCCGATCCCTTCAGCCATCACTGCCTTCACAGATGCCTCAAAAATGGCGTTTGCCGCCATCATATACATTCCTGGGAATCCTGAGCCACGGCAACTGCTGTTCGCAAATGACTTTTCTGTTCAAGTGGGCGAGCTTCTGGCTGTCGCTGCAGTCCTCAGTCTCCACCCAGACCAGCCTCTCAACATCTTTACTGACAGCCTGTACACTCTTCAAGTGTGCCGCGGCCTCCTGCTTGCCACTTTCTTACCGGGTGACTCAAACATTGATCGAGCGCTCGCTTTCGTACAGCGACTTCTTGAAGCGAGGCAACAGCCCTGGTTCATTGCTCATATCAGAAGCCATTCTGGCCTACCAGGACCGCTGACTCAAGGGAATGACCTCGCTGATGCTTCTGTGTCAAGCCGCCAGGTAAACCCGGTCCTCCTACATGAAAACCCTGCTGACGGGCCGCGGCTTGGAGACTTTGTTAATCAAGCCAAGCTCTTACATTCCCAATTTCATTTCTCTGCGCAGTCCATCCGAAAGCTCTTTCCAGACATACCCATTGAGACTTGCAAGCACCTTGTGCGCGCGTGCCGAACTTGTGTGCCCTTGCTGCCACTTGGACCTTTGCAGCCTCAAGGTGTTAACCCCTGCGGCCTCCGCCCGAACTCAAAGTGGCAATTAGATGTCACTCATGTCAGTGCATTCGGCCGCCTCAAATATCTTCATGTGGCAATTGACACCTTTTTGCATCTGTGCTATGCAGTCCCTCTTGCGGGAGAAAGTGCTAAACACTGCATCCAGGCGCTTCGCCAAGCTATTTTGTTCATGGGAATTCCATGGGATCTCAAAACAGACAACGGACCAGCGTATCGCAGTGCCTCTTTTGCCAGCTTTGTGCAGATGTATCACATCACGCATCATTTTGGCATTCCATACAATCCACAGGGGCAAGGAATCGTCGAGCGCACTCACCAACAGCTCAAGCTACTCATTCAAAAAGAAAGGGCCTCCTCTCCCCACAAGGCCCCCGCCGACGTCGTGACTGCCTGCCTCATTCATCACAATCTCCTAACCTTCGATAACCATGGACTCTCCCCCACCCATAAACACTGGGGACCCATGTGGCAGCCCTCGCAAGTTCCCCTCGTCCATTGGAAAGACCCTGCCACAAATCGTTGGCAAGATCCAGCTCCCCTCCTAGCACAGGGGAGGGGCTTTGCTTGCGTCTTTCCAGATTCTGAGCCGCAGCTGCTCTGGATTCCTGGGCGCTGCATCCGGCCTGCCACTGACCCACTAGTTCCACCGAATGATCAGCACCCTATGCCTTCGGTGAGAGATAACATTGACAGTGGATATGGCCCAGAGGTCGCCCCGTTCACCCGGATCCAGCACCAGCCATCATCAAGATGCGGCACCGTCAGATGATGCCTCTACACAGCCTCGCAGCCGTTCTCTTCGTCCTGGCTTCCCTCGCTCTCCCAGCCGCTGCCAACCCGAGTCACCAGCCCTTCAATTGGACCCTCTCCCTCTGGCAACAAAAAAGGCTCCTCGCCTCGAACGTAACCGCCTCCGCCCCCTCTTTCACTACTGATGTCGCCAACCTCACTGGACGCACGAACCTTCCGTCTTATGAGTGGGGGGGACACAACCCCGCTGCCACAGGTTTCTACATGTGCCCATCCTCCGCCAGAGGATGCCATGACCCAACGCACTATTACTGTCCTTCCTGGGGGTGCAAAACCATCGCCCACGGATGGTCCAGCGCCCCTAACAAAGACCCATACCTCACTCTCCAGCGTAATGCTACTCGATGGAACACCATCACACTCACAGTCAAAGACCCCAACTCCGACCTCTGGTTACGAGGCCGCATGTGGGGAGCCCGCCTGTATGCAGTAGGCTACGATTACGGTGCCATTATCACTATAAAAAAGGAGCCAATTCCCACACGTTCCACCCCAGTGGGCCCAAATCAGATTTTCAATCCTCCAAAGGCACAGCCCCCTTCCCTGCCCCGCTCCACCTCGCCCGCTCCTTCGCCCGGCACCCCCCTCGCCACTGTCTCCCTCAGCTCCCACAACCCCAAGCCTCGCTTGCCCCCTACTCTGTACCCCAGCCCCCTCATTAATCTGATCAGAGCTTCGTACGCTTCTCTAAACTCCTCTCACCCCAACCTCACCAAAAGCCACCTACTCCAGACCACTCGCCTATAGCTTCTTGTCTTCCTCTCCTTACTTCTTCCCAACTACTCCTCCCCCTCGGGCGAGGGGTACAGGGGTATCACAGGCCCGTTTCGCTGGCAAGGCTCGGCGCGCGCCAGGCGCCGGTGTGCGCCGACCCTAATGGTGGGCACATGCATCCTGGCCAGATGCTATGTTGTCCGCTCACGACCGGCCGATCCTCGTGGTCTCCCCCCACCCCTCGTCTTATCCCCGTGCCCATCCCTATAACCTCCTTTTCCTCCTACTCTTCCTCCTAATCCTTGTCTTTTGTTGCTGCGCACGCCGAGCCATTCACACCCACCGTGCGCACCAAAACTTGTTGCTTCAATTTCTTTTTAAAACAAAAGGAACAATTGTTGCCACCTTTCTCCGCTCCTCCTCCCCTTCCAGCCCCCGCCACCCTTCCCGCCAGTCCCGCCCATATTACCAACCTACAATCTGCCCTCTTCCCCAGTAACTGCTTACGGCGTATTACCAGAGGTCTGCCCCCCCAGTTTTAGCCAATCCGCAGCCACCCCTCCGCCCTGCTCTCCCCTTCATACTCCACCCCCTTCCCTGCCTATATAACCAAGTGTACTTCCGCAATAAAGCAGACCTGTTCTTGCGCTCAAGCGGTCTCCGTGGTTTTTCCCCAACCGCGCGTCCCCCACGCCTGGAGAACCGGTGCTCCTTCTTGGGGCACCCCCCCCGTCGGCTGTTCGGCAGGAGCAAGCCCCCCCGACTCTTGGGCCTGAGCGAGGACAAAACCCTCCCGCTCAGCTACACGTTCCCTTTCCTCCACATAATCTCCAGCACTGGTAGTCCTGTTCTTCAATGGCTGCCAGTCTAATAGATGTAAGGTGATATCTCATTGTAGTTTGATGTGCAATTCCCTAGTAGCTAGTGATGTTGAACGTCTTTCCATGTGCTTTTTAGTCATTTGTATTTCTTCTGTGGAGAAGTATCTATTCAAGTCTCTTGCCCATTTTTTAAATGGATTGCTTTTATTTTTATTTTCTAGATGTAGGGTTTCCTTATATATGGTAGATATTAGGCCATTATTGGATAAATGATTACCAAATATTTTCTCCCATTGAATAGACTGCCTTTTCAATTTCTTGGCAAACTCCTTTGAAGTGCAAACAGTTTTTAAATTTTGAGGCAGTCCCATTTGTTTTTTTTCATTGCTTGTGCTTTGGGTATAAAGTTTATGAAACCATTTCCTACTACAAGATCTTATAGATGGTTCCCTACAATATCTTCTAGGAGCTTTATGGTCTTGGCTCTTATATTTAGGTCTTTGATCCATCTTGAGTTAATTTTTGTATAGGGCATGAAATGATGATCCTCTCTCATTCTTTTGGATATGGATATCCAGTTCTCCAAGCACCATTTGTTGAAGAGGCCATTCTCTCCCAGTTCAGTGGTCTTGGTGGCATTGTTGAATATCATTTGACTATACATGCAAAGATCTGTATAAGAACTCTCAATTCCATTCCATTGGTTGGTATGTCTATCCTTGTGTCAATATCATGCAGTTTTGACCACCATAGCTTTGTAGTGTGCTTTAAAATGAGTTAGGATGATTCCACCAGTTTTTATTTCTGAATATGTTTGTGCTATTTGGGGCCCCTTTCCCTTCCAAATAAATTTCATAATGAGCTTTTCCAATTTGGTAAAAAATTCTGTTGTAATTTTTATTGGGATTGCAGTAAACCAATTTGGGAAGAACGGATATCTTAATGATGTTTAGTCTTCCACTCCATGAACAGGGAATATTCTTCCATTTATTTAGGTCTTCTTTGATTTCCTTTAAGAGTGTTGCATACATTTCTGCATACAAGACCTTTACATTTTTAGTTAAGTTTATCCATAGGTATTTGATTCTTTTAGTTACTATTGTAAGTGGAATTTTTTTCTTGATTTCTTCCTCAGATTGCTCATTACTGGTGTACAGAAATGCCGCTGATTTTTCATGTTCGTCTTATATCTTATCACTTTACTGAATTCTTTTTTCAGTTCTAGAATCTTTCTTGTAGATTTCCTAGGGATTTCTATGTACAGGATCTTGTCATCTGCAAATAGTGAAAGTTTTATTTCTTTCCTTTCCAATTTGGGTGACTTTTATATCTTTTCCTTGCCTAAGTGCTTGAGCAAGTACTTCTAACATAATTTTAAATAAGAGCAGTAGCAGTGGGCAACCTTGTCTTTTTTCAGATTTTAGAGGGAAAGCCTTTAGCATTTCACCATTAAATATGATGTTAACAGTGGGATTTTCGTATATACCTTTTATCATGCTGAGTAAGTTTTCTTCTATTCCTATCTTTTGAGGTATATTTTCTTATCAAGAAAAGGTGCTGTATTTTGTCACATGCTTTTCCTGCATCAATAGCATTTGATCATGTGTTGCTTTTTTTCTTTTGATCTGTTAATCTGGTGTATTACATTGATTGATTTTCTTAGTTTGTATCATCCTTGCATAGCAAGGATGAAACCCACCTGGTCATGGTGTGTAATTCTTTTGATGTTGCTGAATATGATTAGCAAGTATTTTGCTGTGAATTTTAGCATCCAGTTTCATTAGAGAGATTCGCCTGTAATTTTCTTTTCTTGTGACATCTTTGTGTGGCTTTGGTATTCAGATGATGTTGGCATCATAGAAGGAGTTAGGCAATGTCCTTCCACTTCTATTTTTTGGAAGAGGTTAAGCAGGATGGGTGTTAGTTCTTTCTGGAATGATTGGTAGAATTCACCTATGAAGCCATCTGGTTATGGGCTCTTCTTAGTTGAGAGGTTTTTTTCTCTTATTTTATTGTTTTATTTATTTATATTTTAAATGTTACATTAAAAAAATACGAGGTCCCTATATAGTCCCCACCTCCCTCACTCCACTCCTCCCACATCAGTAATCTCTTTCATCATTGTGGGACAGTCATTGCATTTGGTGAACATATTTTGGAGCACTGCTGCACCACATGGATAATGGTTTACATTGTAGCTTACACTCTCCCCCAGTCCACCCAGTGGGCCATAGTTAGGGTGTTTTCGATGACTAATTCAATCTTGTTACTTGTGATTGGTCTTTTGAGTTCATCAGTTTCTTCTTTTGTCAATGTAGCTGCTTGTTTTGGAGAAAGTGTAGATTTGCTGGGTAGACAAACAGTGTCCACTATAAGCCTTAAGTCATTTACCACCTAAAAATACTCTTCATTTCCTGAATTACTTTGATATTTTATTTACATTCTTTTTTATCACTTATTTTTCTTTGGTTATTATAGATGTTTTCTTTCCTATCTGCCAGATTTTAAGCTGCTTAAGGTACAAGTAGTTACATCTGATTCACCTTTTATTTAACTTCCCCTTGCCCAGCACTTAGCAGAATGTTTTGCTAAATTAAATATATAGAAAAATGAAGGAAGAAATAAATTCATGATTGAATGATTCAATAAAATTGTTTCTTTTGAAGTATAAGTTCTCTTCATAACATTTCAAGGAAAATTTGGTGGAACATATGTCAGATATAATAAGGACTCCTGCATTAGAGCTGGATGCAGTTATCATTAGGATGCCTTCCGTTTCAACAGTAAAATTATTTCTTGAAGATTGATGCTGAAGTCAGGGAGAGGGAAAAAGAGGTTTACTATGGGGGCATTTTCAAGACTTGGAATTGTCCTGAATGACATTGCAACGACAGATATAGGCCATTATATAACTTGCCATAACCTACAGAACTGAGTGGGAGAGAGTGTAAACTACAGTGTAAACATAATCCATGCTGAGTGGCAGTGCTGCACAATGTGTTCATCAATGGCAGTGAAGGTACTGCACTAATAAAAGAAGTTGTTAATGTGGGGAAAAGTGGGAGTTGTGGGGAGTGGGGCATATGGGAATCCCTTATAATTATTTATGTAACATTTTTTGTAATCTAAGTATTTTTAAAAATAAAAAATATATTAAAAAAAAACGGAGAGGGATTTCCATATACCCTAAGAAAAAAGTTTTTTTATTTGTGTGTGTGTGTGTGTGTGTGTGTATGGCTTCTTCTTAATTACATATCTTTTGTGATCCATAACTAGTCCTTGGGAAAATGCCTCTTGTCCGGAAAGAAAAAAGGAAAGTACAAAGCAATTGGGAGGGATGATGTTTTAGCCTGCCAAATATTGTGCCTTTTAGTACGTGAAGAATTTTGACCCTAGGTGGTTTTTACTTGCACTTTAAGTGAATAATAATCACTTAACACTATTATTAAGTTAGTTGATCTTCTTTTGAGAAGATAATTTATTCTTATAAAATTATTATTAAATTGGAGAACTTATTAGTTTACAAACAATCATACATACCATATAGGATTCCCATATATTACTCTATCATTAGTACCCTACCTTGTTGTGACACATTTGTTACAAATGATGAAATATGAATTTTAATTAAGGGAATAAAATTTACATAGCTGTAAGCTTTCAGATTCAACTTTGGATGAAGATTTCAAGTCACCTATAGTAAAATAGAAGCTATATTTTATGATAAATTTTTTTGTTTTTAATTGCTAAATTGCTTTAATTTTTAAAATGATATAAGCAGTACAAACCTATTGTGTGGCAGTAAAAAATACAGATGAACAAAAAGAAGAAAATAAAATTCACCAGTAATTTAAATATAACTTGGCCATCTATATATTCTTCCAAAATTTTTATGCATATATATATTTCAATAAATCAATTTTATTGATACATATTAACAAAGCATAAATCCATCCAAAGTGTACAATCAGTGATTTTTGGTACAGTCACATAGTTGTACATTCATCACTTCAATCAGTTTAGAGCATCTTTATTTACTCAATAATTATAATAAAAAACAAACAAAAAACTGATAACCTCTTAATCACTCTGTGCTTCTGCTGTACAGAGGTACTATTCTTTTTCCATCTCTCTGTTTGTATTTATATTTTGTAAAAATTGTCTTATATATGCAATATCACCCATATTCGTATTTTATATGAAGTTTCACTATGTTGTACAATCCCATGTCACATTTTTAAGATTTTCTTCCAGTAATAAACACGACTTTAGACATACCTTTACAACTACTGTCATGTCCATATAATAGCCCTGGTAGTTACAAACACTGTGATGTGCTTTCATCATTGCCATTCACTTCCAATGATTTACAAACAACCTTTTAAACCAATTCTGCACAGATTAACCCTCGGCTTTCCATTTTCAACCCACATTCTATTTTCTGATGACCAATATTCTAATTATTAATTCCATGAATTTACACAATATATTTAGTTCATAATAGCATAGTCTACAGTATTTGTCCTTTTGTGTGGGACTTGATTCATTCAACATAATGTCCTCCAGGTTCATCCAAGTTCTCATATACTTCATGACTTCATTTCTTCTTAGAGCTTCATAATATTCCAATGTATGTATACAGCACAATTTGTTTATACATTCATCAGTTGATGGAAACTTAGGTAGTTTCAGACTTTTGGCAATTGTGAATAATTCCTCTATGAACATTGGTGTGCAGATGTCTGTTCATGTCACTGTTCTCAGTTCTCCTGGGTATATATATATCTAGTAATGGTATTTTATTGCCAGGTCACATAGTAAGTCTATATTCAACTTCCTTAGGAACTACCAAACAGTCCTCGACAGTGTCTGTACCATTGTAAATTCCTACCAAGAATGAATAAGTATTCCTATCTCTCCACATCCTCTCCAACACTTGTAGTTTTCCTACTTTTTAAAGTGGCCAGTCTAATAGGTGTGAAATGTATCTCATTGTAGTTTTGATTTGCATTTCCTAATCACTGGTGATGTTGAACATTTTTTCATCTATTTCTTTACCATTTATAATTCTTCTTTGGACAATTGTCTTTTCAAGTCTTTTGCTCATTTTTTAATTGCTTAGTTTGTCATTTTATTGTTGAGTTGTATGATCTCTTTATATATCATGGATATTAAAACTGATGGCGCTGGACTCAGATGGGATCTCTTTCCACAAGCCTTTTATGCTATTTTACTGGAATTGTAGTTGGTGCTAGGGCTTAAGATATATCTAGGGGATTTGAATCTCTGGACTGACAATATGATAGCCAGGCCCTGACCTCAACAGACTTCAGCTCCTACACTCTGATTTATTGGACTTACTCCACTCAGCTAACATGGAGTTGAAGAAAGTCAACCACCACACCATGGAGCCTAGAGTGCCTACAACTGAAAGCAGGAGGATTGCATCCAATATCCATGTGGAATCTAAACCTCCTCTTGACATAGATGTGGAATGGACACAACCAAGCCAAGGTCCACAGGAAGGAGGAATACAGTAAGGATCAGAGTGAACTTAATGATATTTTATTCATGAACTATTGTGGTTAATAATCGAGAAAATGTGGCATTAGTGTGGAAAAAGTGGCCATGGTGGCTGCTGGGTGCGGGGAAGGGGAGGAAGAGAAGAGATGTGGAGGCATTCTCGGGACTTGGAGTTGTCCTGGGTGGTGCCCCAGGGACAATTGCCGGATGTTGTATGTCCTCCCATGGCCCACTGGATGGAATGTGGGAAAGTGTGGGCTATGATGCGGAACACGGGACATGGGGTGCAGTGATGCCCGGAGATGTACTCACCAGACGCAATGGATGTGACATGATGATGGGGGAGAGTGTTATTGGGGGGGGGAGTGGTGGTGGGGGCGGTGGGGGTGAATGGGGACCTCATATTTTTTTAATGTAATATCTTTTTAAAAAATGAATAAATTGAGTAGAATTTGAAAAAACAAACAAACAAAAAAAAACCTTATTGAATTGCCAAATATTTTCTCCCATTGAGTCAACTGAATTTTCACCCATTTGACAAAGTCCTTTGAGGTGCAAAAGTATTTAATTTTGAGGAGGTCCCATTTATCTATTTTTTCTTTTGTTGCTTGTACTTTGGATGTAAGATTTAAGAAGCTACTGCCTACCATGAGATCTTGATGATGTTTTCCTACATTTTTTTCTAGGAGTTTTATGTTTGTAGCTTTTATATTTAGGTCCTTGATCTATTTTGAGTTAATTTTCGTATAAGGTATGAGATAGGTGTCTTTTTTCTTTCTTTTGGATATGGCTATCCAGTTCTTCCAGCACCATTTGTTGAACAGACCATTCTGGTTCAGCTCGGAGGGCTTGAAAGTCTTGTCAAAAATTACTTGACTGTAGATGTGAGGGTCTATTTCTGA
Organism: Dasypus novemcinctus; assembly: GCF_030445035.2. NCBI lineage: Eukaryota > Metazoa > Chordata > Mammalia > Cingulata > Dasypodidae > Dasypus > Dasypus novemcinctus. The sequence goes on from NC_080682.1 coordinate 124,264,382, forward strand.
GTTCATGATTTAGTTCCATTGGTCAATCTGTCTATCTTCATGCCAGTACCATGCTGTTTTTACCACTGTAGCTAAGTAATATGCTTTAAAGTCAGGAAATGAGAGTCCTCCAACTTCATTCATCTTTGATATTTTTGGCTATCTGGCGACCCTTACCCTTCCAAATAAATTTGATAATTGGTTTTCTATTTATACAAAAAGACTGTTGGGATTTTTATTGGGATGTCATTGAATCTGTAAATCAGTTTGGGTAGAATTGATATCTTAAATATATTAGTCTTCCAATATGTGAACACAGAGTGTCCTTCCATTTATTTAAGTCTTCTTTGGTTTCTTTCAGCAATGTCTTTTGGTTTTCTGAATATAGGTTCTTTATGTCCTTGGTTAAGTTTATTCCTATTATTTGAAGTTTTTAGTCACTATTATAAATGGAAATTTTTTCTGATTTCCTCCTCAGACTGCTCATCAGTAGTATATAGAAACGCTATTGATTTTTGCATATTAATCTCGTATCCCATCACTTTGCTGAACTTGTCTATTTGTGCTAGTAGCTTTGTTGTGGATTTTTCAGGATTTTCTAGATCTTGGATCATATCAGTGAACAGTGAAGTTTTTCTTCTTTTCCAATTTGGGTGCCTTTTATTGCTATTTGTAGCCTTATTGTTCTAGCTAGAACTTCTAACACATTATTGAATAACAGTGATGACAGTTGGCATCCTTGCTTGTTCCTGGTTATCAGTGGGAAAGCTTTGAGTCTTTCACCATTGAGTATAATGCTGGCTGTTGGTTTTCCATATATACCCTTTACCATACTGGAAAGCTTCCTTTGGAGTGTTTTTAACATGAAGGGGTGCTGTGTTTTGTCAAATGCCTTTTCTGCATCAATCGAGAAGATCATGTGACTTTTCTTTTTCAGTTTATCAGTGTTGTTTATTACACTATTGATTTTCTTGGGTTGAATCACCCTTGTATACCTGGAATAAAACCCACTCGATTGTGGTGTACAATTCTTTTAATGTGCTTTTGGAATCTGTTTTCAAGTATTTTGTTAAGGATTTTTTTCATCGATATTCATTAGGGATATTGGTCTGTAATTTTCCATTTTCATAGTATCTTTATCTAGTTTTGATATTTGAGTGATGTTGGTTTCATAGAATGAGTTTGGTAGGTTCTTTCCTGTTCAATTTTTTGGAAGAGCTTGTGTAAGATTGATATTAGGTTGTCTTTGAATGATTGGTAGAATTCACCTGTGAAGCCATATGGCCCCAGGCTTTTCTTTTTTGGAAGGTTCATGATGACTGTTTCAATCTTTTCATTTGCAATTGGTTTCTAGAGTTTTTCTATTTCTTCTAGGGTCAGGGTAGGTGGTTCGTGTATTTCTAGAAATTTGTCCATGTCATCTACATTGTGAAGCTTTTTGGCATACTATTGTTCATAGTATCCTCTTGTGATCTCTCTTATTTTTGGAGGGACAGTGGTAATGCCCCTCTCATTTCTGATTTTATTTAGTTCCATCTTCTCTCTTTTTTTCTTTGTCAGTATAGCTAAAGGCTTGTTGATTTTGTTGGTCTTCTCAAAGAACCAACTTTTGGCTTTGTTGATTCTTTCTGTTGTTTTTCTTTTGTTCTCAATTTCATTTATTTCTGCTCTCATCTTTACTATTTATTTTCTTCAGCTTGATTTTTGATTAGTTTGCTGTTTTTTTTTTTTTTCTAGTTTCTCCAGGTGTGCAGTTAGGTCTTTAATTTTAGCTCTTTCTTTTTTTTTTTTCTCACTTAGGAGGTTTTGGGGATTGAATTCAGGACCTCTTACATGGGAAGTAGGCTCTCAACCACTGAGCTACCTCTGCTCCCCTCTTCGTCTTTTTTAATGTAAGCATTGAGGGCTATAAATGTCCATCTCTACCCTCCCTTTGTGGTGTTCCATAGGTTATGATATGTTATGTTCTCATTTTCATTTATCTCAAGATATCTGCTGAATTCTCTTGCAATTTCTTCTTTGACCCACTGATTATTTAAAAGTGTACTGTTTAATCTTTATATAATTATAAATTTTCCCTTTTTCCATCAATTATAGATTTCCAGCTTCATTCCTTATGATCAGAGAAAGTGTTTTGTATAATTTCAATCTTTTAAATTTTATTATGTCTTGTCTTTTGACCCAACATATGGTCTATCCTGGAGAAGGATCCATGAGCATTTGAAAAATATTATATCTTGCTGTTTTGGGGTGCAATGCTCAGTAGATGTCTGTTAGGTCTAGTTCAGCTATTATATTATTCAAATTCTCTGTTTGTTTAATTATCCTCTGTCCAGATGTTCTATATCCAATACTGAGAGTGGTGTATTGAACTCAAGATTTATATATTCAATGGCCTATTTGAATATTCCATGTTGGCCACCCACAGTCAAAAACTGAATCCATGATATGACCCTGTCAAGCCAGATTCTCCTCTACTGGCAATTGTCTTGGTCAGTACTTTTTCATCCATTGTGTAGGTCTTTTCAGAAACTTGGGCATTGTCCTAGATACTTCCTCTACCTTGTCCTCCCCCCCATCCAATTGATTATCAAATCTTGTCAGTTCTACTTCCATAATGTGTAAAATGTGACTTGAATAGGTTCACTTCTCTTAACTTCTATTGCTACTACTCAAAGAAATCAAGATCAATTACCTGAACTTCTATAAATAACCTCTGAACCAGCTCTCCTGTTCAAATTTTGCCTTCCTCCTTTCCATTCCCCACACTTTGCCCAGAGTGTCAAAAACTGGCATTCCAGGCTTTTAATAGCTTTCCATGCTCTGTGCATAAACTTATACATTCTACAAGATTTAGATAATCTGGTCCGTGTGTGTTTCTCCTCCTCATTTTTTACTAATTCCTCTTTCTCACTCTCATTGTTCCAAATATACCATACTTTTCTTTTCTGAAATTCATCAAGTTCTTTTGCCCTCAGTACCATTGCACATCTGTGAAATATTCTCTTCACCTCCAATACACACAAATACACACCTGTCTTCCTAACCTAGCTAACTCCTATTCATCCTTCATGTCTCAGTTAATATTATTTTCATTTGTTAGTGAACCTTTTTGAGTATCTCCCACCAGATTAGACTTATTCCTCCTGCTGTAAACTGTCACACCCTTGTGTACTTTCACTTAATAGCATGTACATCAATTGTATCAGTTATTTATGCAATTATTTGTTAAATATCTGTTTTCCCCATTACGTTGTAACTACCATGAGAGCAGGTACTATGTCTCATTTTGTACCCCATTGTACCCCCACTACCTAACATAATGTCTAGAGCTTTATATGTATTCAATAAATAGATGTATAATACATGAATTACAGAGCTATCATAGAAAAATTATATTTACTGAATGATTCCATTTGTTGAAGGGTAGTAAATAGAGAAGGACAAGGTGTCGCCTCCTAAGAAGGGAGAATTTAAAGTAGTAAGCCATAGCAAAATTGCTCTCTGTATGATTTTTTTTCTTTGCTCACCCATTGTTCTTCTTAATATCCTTTTTCTCTTTAGGCATATTTTCCTTCAATTCCTTGATTTGATTTAGAAGATATATGTGAACATCATTGTTTAGTTTCTTAAAATCCTGTGCCCCATCAGGATTTTTAATTTTTTCCTTCCACTGGGCCATATGTTCCTGCTTCTTAGTATGACTCATAATTTTTTGCTGATGTCTAGGCATCTGGTTATTTAGTGAGTTTACTCTGGTGGTTAGTTTCTTTTGCCTAGTGGTTTGTTTTTATGGCTCTTTGATTTTTAGTTAAACTTATTCTAAAACTTTAAAATTGCCCTTTTTAGGTTATGAAAACAGGGTCAGAGACTGTCTCAGGGGCAGAGACCAGGTGGGGCCTGGGAAGACGGACAGAGACTCCTAAGTCTTGTTTTCCTTCATTCTCCCAGCCTCCCAGCGATGGTGCTAATCGACCCTCCTTTCCAAGGAGGTGATTCTTTTCAACTTCCACTGGCTTGTGTTCTGAGCCAGTTAGAGCCACAATTCAAAAGGGGCTGCTGCTGCTGAAACTCCCAGAGAGAAGCCCCACTCAGCCCCCTGCTGCGCCCTCCCTCTTCCGGAAGAGGAAAGCCCATTCCCTCTCACAGGGCAGCTGTCAGCTCCTGGTTTTAGAGAGGCTGTTCACTCGAGGCTGAGGGGTGGTGTCACTCCCAGCCTCAGGGGCAAGTAACACAGTGTTTTCTTTTCTACCTCTTTGTCTCTCTGTCTCCACTTGCTCTCAGAAAATGTATGGGGCACTCTTCTGGTCTTCAGATTTCCAAAGTGGTTCTTTTGGACAGTTTCTACTGTTTTTGCCAGAGAGCTTCCTGGACCATGTGATTTTTAAAAATGTAGTTCATAAATAACAGCGTTTATTCTCTACCTTATCCCTTCCAGGCTCTCTTTTTGACCTTGCTTTACATAAATTTCATGAGCTGGCATTCTTATCCTTGTTTCAGCCTCCCTGATTCTGACGTTCCTCTCGTGTAATGCCACTCACAAATTCCCATTTATTTTTTTCTTTGTAATTTCATTACATGTTTTTCTCTGAAATCCCATTGGCAGTACTCTCTTGCAGAGCACAGATATATTATCCTTGGTCTTTTGCAAAAACCTCCTAATATATCTTCCTACCCTTAGTTCACATAGCACTTGATACTAGATAAATCTTTGTAAAGCAATTCTCTGTTCATGTCACCCATAGTTCAAGAGTACCCATTTACTCTTTATCAGTCTATTAAATAAATCCAGACATTTTAGTTCAGCATTCATGGTACCAATTTATCTTTTCTATTTCTTATGTGAATTCTTTGTATCAGTGAAACTGATCCACATATTTTAGATCCATATTTTGCTCATTCCTTTTCTCCTTAGAATATCTTCTTTTAGCACTCTACTTTCTTTTTGCTGTGATACATATTTCCTGACTACTCCTGCTGACAAGAGACTCTTTTCTTTTAAATTTGGTTTCCTCTATATTCTGAGCTAATCACTTGATGCTTCAGAATAATTTTTTTCATTGGTTTTTATTTTTATGTCTGTGTGCTAAATCCTCAACTAAATTGTTAACCATTTGAAAATTTCATTGTAGTCCCAGAATCTAGAATAGTATCTGTTGGGATTGAATCATGACACCCCACAGAAGGCGTGCTCAGGCCCCAGTCCTATGGGTGTGAACCCATTTGTAAGTAGGATCTATTTAAATACGTAGTAGAGCATAATGAATATTTATTGTTGGTGACGATGGGTACTACTTAGAGAGGGGGAGATGGCAGAAGAAACAGAACATCCTGAGGAATGCCAAGTATTAGGAATGTATTAAGTGATGAACCTAACTGTATTCATCAGCCTTGAGAGTTCCGACATTTTGATGGTATCACCTTTGGGGGACTTGTTCCCTGATGCGAGTGAGAATGAAGAAGGGCACCCCAGTGGGTCGAATGGCATAACCAAAGCCTCAGGGGTGGGAAATGCGTGTGAAAGATGGGCTAACTTCCTAAGAAGTGGAAATTGTAGGCAAAAAATGAAGCTGTGTTTATATAAACTCCCCTGAAATATCCTTTGATATTTCTATGCCAACCATCCCTTTTGAAAAAAGTAAGAGAATTTTGGTCAAGAAGAGAACAAAACAATAGTATTTGTAGGTATTTGGTAAAACAGGTAAATTAAATTATGCAAACTGAAAAACAACGCGAGCCACCTTCTCATGTTCTTACACCTACAAATCAAATTGCATCTCGTTTTTCTGAACACATGAAATAACTATTTCTTGATTTTTCTGTTTTGCAAATATTGTTGCCTCACACATGCAGAATATAACTTATAATTTGCAATTTTTCTTCTTGAGATGTTGGTATCTAACCAATATTGAACTATAAAAGGTTAATAAGTTAAAATCCATTGAACTCAATACTTCTTTAAAAATTACCTTCTATCTTCTTAAGTTTGGGCAAGAAAGAGCCTCTAGGATAAACATTATGAAAAAATTATGAAAATAGACTATTTTCTTGTTAACAGCAGTCTGGTATACCAAAACAATATAATTAGTTTTTTTAATGATAAACTTTAATGATAAATTTAGCTCTGATATTCAGAGAAGAATTTGATAGTCTCTGTTCCTTGGCTTCTGTAATCTTTATTTTATACCTTTTATATGGTACCATGTTGATCTAAGAGTCTTGGACATTAAGCTATATACTCTGTAAATAACTTTGTAGGGTTTTATGATTGCTTTCTTAGATTTTTTAAAGTTTCATTTTGATTTGTTTTGGTTTTTACTCCAGTTACTTGAAAGCCCTCCTCTACCTTTGTTGCAGTACATGCCAAGTAATGGGAGTGAGCTCTGGGAAGCAGGTAGGCAGGTTATTTAATTTTATTTTGGTTTTGCTAAAAGTGTGAGCTTGGTATCTTCCAAGGTGTTCAGATTATCATTTGGCTGGTCTTCCATAGACATAAAGTAGCTAATATGGATACCTATAAAATCATTTACATTATCATAATATGTCTCCATTTTCACCTGTGGTGACAAGTGAATATATAATTTAGACTATGGTAGCCTCTCTAATTTCGCATGTTATGGTGATAGTCAAGGAGAAAACCAAGTAGGGCAAAGCAGAGAGTAAGGTATATGAACCTGTTAATAGTCTGCTCCCCAACCATGCAATCAACCTACATACTTTGGAACTTTTAGAATATTATGAGAAGTAAGAAATAAAATATCATGCATGGAAAGTGAATATAAAATATCTAGAATATTTGTAAGTGATATTCTGGCTTTCTCTTAATAATAAAAGGAGGTTTAAAGATTTATGATCAGATTCTCAGGAACATGGGAAACCGGTTATTGAAAAAGGTTTTCCTAACCATAGGATGATAGTGGTAGGGAAAAGTCAGGGAATAGCCCATGAGTGGGAGAAAGACATATTGCATGTGCATAATGGGATACAGGTTTGTAGTCTGAGAGTAATGGTTTAACTAATCTACACCCTGTGTAATCTTTATTATCTCTGCATTTTTATATATCTAGAGTTTATAAACCTCTTCTAAAAAGGGATAGAGAATACATATTTTAGGCTTCTAGGTTATACAGTCTCTGTCACAAGTACTTGGTCCTGGCATGGTAGCCACAGCAGCCATAGCCAAAAGATAATGCAATGGGGGTGACTGTGTTCCAAAACAACTTATTTATTTACAGAACAGGTGACAAGCCAGATTTGGCCAGCAGGCTGTAGTGTGTTGACCCCTAGTATAGATTCTTCCCAAGTCAGATCTTGCCTGGACCAGATAATGGTCTGCTGCTTCTCTGTGACCATGATCCTTATAACCTTATTCATTTATTCCAGAAATTTTATTGCACAACATACCAGACACTGTGTCCTACCTTTCAGAAACAGTGCTGAAAAAGATAGGCGACTTTCTTTCTTCAGGCTCTTTTATTCTTTGAAACAATGATACATAAACAAAGAAGCAAACAAAATAATGAAAAATTGTTTTAAGTATTATAAAGGAAATAAAAAGGAAGATGTGAAAGAGAGTACCTGGCAATAGTAACACAGTTTTAAGTAGGGTGGCCAAGGAATGCTTTCTGTAGAAAGTGGCATTTAAGCTGAAATGAGAATGATGAAAAGAAGCCAGCCATTTGATAATTCTGGTTTCTGTTTCAGAAAAGAGAAATAAAAACTAAAAAGGCTCTAAGGTAGGATGATGTTTGATATGTTTTGAAAACAGAAAGGAAGACTGTGTGCCTGGAGCGTAGGGGTGAATTATTATAAAATGAGATTGGAGATGAAGACAGGATGCAGATCAAGTAGACTCTGACGTATGTGTGAAATGGTTTCTAATGGCAAGGGGAAACTACTGAAAGTGTTTTATCAGGGCAGTAAACAGGATCCAATATATATTTTTAAAGAATTATTCTGTTACTTGGATGACGAATGGATGGAAGGAAACAAGGTAAGATTAGTTTAGAAGTTTCTGCAGTGGCTCAGATGAGAGATTCTGAGTGTGGTTGCAGTGTAGATAGAGATAAGAGGTTGGATTGAAATGTATTTTGGAAATAGAACAATAAGAATTGCTAATGGGCTGGATATGGTAATTGGGGAAGAGAGGAGCCAAAGATAACTCCTACATTTTTAAAGTGAGCATCTGGGTGAATGGTGATAACTTACTGAGTTTTGAAAAACCAAGAGAAAAATGTATGGGGAATGGAGTGAATCAAGATTTCTGCTTTGGATACGTTGGAACTGAGATTTCAATGAGAATTTAAGGTAAACTATAAAGTAGGAAATTGGATACATGTTTGTAGTGCAGGAGAGTCCTGGACGAGGGCTGTAACTTTGAGTGGCATCAGCATATCGGTGGTATTTAAAACTTTGGGCCAGACATCTGCTTCTGATCATGATGGAGTGATGGTTTGCATTTACTCATCTACCTTAAACAAATGGAAAACAGGACAAAATATATGAAATAATGGTTTACACCTGAGAAAAGGAAAACAAAGAGGTGATTCCTACAACTGACCCAACTTATTGCTTTAAGAGAATTTCCAGTATTCAGTGCAGGGAAGGAGAACCCGGGCAGTCTGCTCAAATTGAGGAAACCGAGGAAACAGGGAGACAAAGATCCAGAATGCGGAAAGGGGTGCCTTGAGTCTTTAGCTGATACTGATCAGTGCTCGAATGTGGGGAAACTACCTACGTCTGGGGAAAGAGTTACAAATTTTCAATACTCCTCTCTTCAGGAGTTAGGGCTTATAACAGAGAAACCTGGCAATGCCACCTTAACCAAGTGTTTGAGTTAACATAATCAGTAATAAGATGTTGATATCATACACCCTGATGTGATGCGATGAGAAGAGTTCTTTGCCTTTATGGTAGTCTTCTAAAAAATCCATAAAGTCTGGCCATAGGAAAACATCAGACAAAACCAAAATGAAGGAATTTCCTTAAAATTTTATGACCAGTGCTCTTCAAAAATGTCAAAATCATGAAGACAAGGAAAGACTGTGAAACTACCTCAGATTGGACGATATTAAAGAGACATGACAACCAAATCCAATGTAGCATTCTGGAACAAAAAAATGGACATTAGTAAAAATGGTGGAGAATGAAAAAAAGTGTAGTTTACTTCATAGTCCTGTAGGGAAATTAAATTTTTACTTTTAATAATTTTACCCTGATTATGTGAGATGTTAACATTAAGGGGAAGCTGAGTGAAGGGTATATGGGAATTCCCTCTACTATCTTCAGACTCTTCTGAAAGTCTAGTATTATTTCAACCTAAAAAAAAAATTGAAGAGCAAAATGAAGACTTTGGAAGCAACAGAACAAGGCACTGACAAGTTCAGTAATAACAGCATCACTAGTGAGGGCCTTTCTAATTGCCCATAGGAAAAGCAGCAGTATGCATAATTAATATAAATGTGTTGACACCGTAATGGGCCCAACACGATGCTATGCTATGAACTTGGGTAGGCAGGGCTTTGGGGGTCAATTACAAAAATCTTTCCATCATCTTCAAGGCTGATCTGATGTGAACTGTGAAAGCAAAGAAGATTTCATAGGAAAATAAACTGTAATTTTGAAATACTTCTTTTAATCTCTGTGAAAGAACCCTTTTTTACTGGTCTTTGCTGTTCACATGCATTATAGACTTTCTCAATGCCCGAGTGAGTTTCTGGTTTGATTACAGCAGACTTTCCAAAGTACCTAGGAATAATCTTGATGTTTTTATCAGTATCAATATTGTGATATCACTGTATGTTGTATTCTGTACCCCTTCCAGTATTCCTATTCCGTATCTCCTATTCAGAAACACACTCAGGCTTTTTTTTTTCTTTCCTTTTCTCTGTTCTGTTGTGAATGGTAATATCAAAAGGGATTATTAAATATATTAAAATAAGTAGACTGAATTTTGAATGAGCTAGGAGAGAGGTATTTATGAGATTTATATGCTTCTGGAGTCCTCCTGGGAATTTTTGCTGGCAGCATAGCCTGTAAATATTTAATATTTTCCAGAAATTATCCTCAGAGGCTCAATCCATTAACTCAAGTGCATGCTATAAAAACATACCCTGTATACTATTGACAGTACATGACAGAAGAAGGAAGGAAAATGAATGGTTTTTCTATCAGGTACCATGATTTAGCCGTTTTTTTTTGTTGTTGTTCTATGGTTAGCCAGTGCTTGCAGATTCTCAATTCAAATTTTTTTTGAATTGAATGAATGAATGAATGTATCAACCAGGGTTTCATATAAAGAGCTTAAAACATCACAACCTTCTCTCTTGTCTCAGGACATGTCCTAGACAAAGCCATTACAATACCTGATGCAGTTCAACCATTTTAGGAATGCTTACTGTACACCAGTAGATGGCAGTCCTTCTTCACTTATCTTTCATTGAAAGAAAGATTAGGAAGAAAGGGATTGGAAGAGATGAAAATGGAAACACATAAAGACAGATTTTAAAATACAGAACATTGTGTTATTTAATTTTTATGAATGGGTTTTTAAAAGTTAACTTTTAAGAAGCAAGGGAAATTAAAATATGACTTAAGCTAATTGGAAATAAGGCATCAGACAATTGATTTTGTGCTAGCTCATTGTATTTCATATCAGTGAGTTATATTTTGATTAAATGACACCATATTTCTCTCTGAAAATGAGCTCATCAATAGCCACATAGCATATGTGATTTTCTAAGTAAATGTTGCTGAGTTTCTTGCCAAGTTAGGTTGTCAGGTGAAGCAGCCTTCAGTTTTAAAATTTTGGTTCTCCACTTGGTTATCAGTTTTGTGCCTTGGAGAGCCTCAAATTATTTTTCTTTCCAAAATGTTTAAAACAATTTTAGTAGCTCAGGAGGCTGCAGACATCCAGACAAATGCTTACACTGGCCCAGCAGCATAACATGGAGGACCTCCCCAAGAGGAGCTCATTATGCATTTCCAGAGATTCCCAATATATGAGACATGCTGATGCATTCAAATTGCATCTCCCGCAGTTGCCAGGGAGCAAACTGAAATGGCCAATTTCATTTCCTTCAGATAGTATCTTTATTTGAAACCTAAATCATGGGTTCCAGAATAATTCCCTCAACCTCTTCCCCTCATTATATTCATCATTCCTCTATCCACTTCAGCCCTCTCACACTGATCCTACTCCAAGAAAAAAAATGTGACTCAAGCCCAGGGAATAATTCAGAATTTCAGATACTGGTCTGGTTTCCACTTGATTTTTACTAGGCTTTTATTTTGTCTATTCAAGAATTTGTTAATAGCTAAAAGCACAACATTAAATGCACTCTTACCTATCACCATTGTTAACTAGAGAATATACACCATGATAAAAATACATATTTTTGTGAATAGGGGCGTCTTCTCATCTCTTTATCATCAAATCCATTTTTCTGGAAATAAACTACTTATGGATAGTTCAATATATATTATACTCAGCTCTATATTTTTATTTTGCTGATAATATTTGGAGGATAGATAACATCAACAATATTACTGTTGTTGAAATTGGCAATAGCAGGAATGATACAGACAAATCACAAAAGACACAGATACTTCGTGTTCATATGAGCATATGTGTGTTCCCTGACCTATCTGGAAATAACCATGCACGCAAGGCAATCATTGTATCTATATATGCTGCTGTAGTTTTTGATGTTTGTGCCTGTTTCCCCCATTAGACTTTGAGATATTTGAGGGAAATAACATTTTAACATTAATTTATTTGGCTTTTATCAATCTTTATTGCATATTTACTGTGGTGGTTTGAAGCTGTATGTACCCCAGAAAAGCAGGTTCTTAAATCTAATTCATGTCTGTGGGTATAAACACTTTGGCAAGTAATGCGTTTTGATGAGGTTACTCCAGTTAAGCTGTGGCTCAACCCAATCAGGACGGGTTTTAATCCTATTACTGGAGTCCTTTTTAAGTGGAATGAAATTTAGAAACAGAGAGAAAAAGCCACAGGTACAAGCCAAAAGACGAACATCAGTGGAACCCAGAAGAGAAGGGAGAGACCAGGGACACTGCCACGTCATATGACAAGCTAAGGACCAAGGATTGCCAGCAGCCAGTCCTAGAACAGTCTTTGGTGAGAAACCTTTGCCTTTAGGATGCCTTAATTTGGAATTTTTCCTAACCTCAAAACTGCAAGTGAATACATTCCTGTTATTTAAGCCGACCTATTTTGTAGTATTTGCTTGAGCATACAAGGATACTAAAAAGATACTAAAACACTATGTGATAATCTGGAATAAAAATATGAATATGACACAGCCTCTGCCCTTAAGAAACTTGAAGTATGTATAGGCAAAGCAGATACATAAAAAATAAGGTCAATGAATCTTCCTAGTTGCTATGATGGAAGAATACGTAGGTTATAGAGGAGTCACAAATGACAGAAAGAACCTTCCTGTCTGGGAAAGACCACATGATATGATGGCAAATGATGAAAAGCTGCATTAGACTGTGGCATTCATTAGACAACTTCTCTGAAAGTTGTGCAGGAATTCACCAGGTTGATAAATTGTGAGATAAAAAATTCTAAACAGAAGGAACAGTGTAAACAAATGTAAAATGCAATAAATGACATGGTTTATTTAAGAGCTAAAAATAATTTTTGTGAGGCTGGGTAAACAATAGGACCCTAAATGTAGGTATGGATACTGTAAGGGAAACTTTGCATGCCATGGTAAGGAATCTGGATTTTAATCTCTGGGTACTTGGATCAAGAATGGCTTGTAAGCAGGGAAGGGACATGATCCATTCAAATTTTTGAAATTTCACTCTGACAGAGGCATAGTGGATAGATTGAAGAGTGGCGACTTGGCAACAAGATTAGATGGGTGATTTCTGCCTTAGTTTAGGCAGGAGATGATAAATTATTTGGAAAAGATGAGATGAGTTTGAGAGGAAAGACAAGTTCAGTTTTGGATAGGTATAGATTGAGATGCCTGTTGGACATCCAAGAGGAGATATGTGGCAGCATTTGGAATCAAGGGAAAGTTCTGGATCAGAATTATGACCTTGGTATCCACTAGCTTATAAATGGCAATTGTAGTCATGGATGTGAATGAGATCATCTTGTAAGAATAAAAATGAGGAGAGAAAAACTGGGTTGAGAAAGGGGAGTAGCAAAAAAGAGGAAGGAGAACATTGGAAAATTTAACATTTAAGGTATAAATATATAAAAGTAACCCTGAGAAAAATAAAATAAAAAAGACAGGGACATAAGAAAGAAAAAATGGAGTTAGAGATGTTAAGGTAGGATCAAGTTGTCAACGTACCAAATGCAGCATGGAGGTAAATTAGGGTAGAAGTTGACAAGAAATCCATTGAACTTGGCAATTAGGAAGTAACATGTGGTCTTTCCCAGAATAATTTAGAAGTGGTCGTAGGATTGGAAGCCTGATAGCTAAAGGTTTAAAATGGAATGGGAGTGAGGAGGAGTCAATAAATACATAGACAGTTCTTTTAGTGAGCTTCTCCATGAAGAGAAGAGATATCACCAGTATCTAGTACAATATTTGACCCTAAAAGGGTATTAATATATATCTGAGGAATTGAACTCATCAGGTATACTTTTTTATCACTGCAATATTATTTGGAGACATAAATGTGATCTGTTCACAGAAAGATTCATGTTTTTACCAAGCCTGGTTCTCCATCATTGAACACATACATCTATAATTAGGTGGCACTATCAGTGTGCAGTTTGGTCAAAGATTAAAGCTCATGGACTTATGAGAGGAAGAAAAATGGAATCTCTAGTTATACCTCTAAGGATTATCTTTGAGCTCTTTGAGCTCACTAGATGGATGGGTTTTTCCTTACCAGCAGAGTGTGATGTGACAATTAGTAGCAGAGAGTTCCATGGAGTATCTAAAGCATGACCACAAGAATGAAGACTAAATGAAAATGAAAAGGAGCTACTAATTTATAAAATGTAAGAGTTGAAAGAGTTCTTCGCTATCTTCTGACCCCAAATTTTTAAACACATTTTTGTTTTACTAGAACCCACTTTTACCAAACAAATTTGCATGTGTAATCTCAATATTCAAAACCAATAAAGGTGGAATTTTATTAATATTCATTTATTTTATAAATTAAAATTTATAACAGCTATGTACCCTGAAATTAATAGGACAATGAGTCTGTTTTGGTTGAACACAAATAAAAATCTAAACTTGGTTGTTAGAGATGACAGTTGCAATTATATTAACCTTATCGTCCAATTTATTTCTGTATTTTGCTTTGATTGTGCTGTTAAGAGAAAATCCTGAATCACACATGTAAGTAGTTATAAATTGTAATTTACCTTTTATAGCAGATCATTTTGGAATCTTAGGATACTCATTAAATAAACTAGAAGGGCAGGGAACCTTAACATTCATCCATTCATGCATGGATAAATAATAAAGATTATTGTGAAGCACCTGCTAGGCATATTATGATGTATAAAATGCTTTGGGGGCTTAATTTCAACTTAATTAAGGCTTACCCTCTCATAAATCATTTCTTGAATGATTATTATGCAATGGACTGCAGATTCAAAGATGAAAAAAGTCTTAGCCTCTGCCCTTAAGAAATTTACAGTAAAGAGGAAAAATATTATTCATAAAAATATGGGTAATTAAACATCAAAAGGTAGAAAGTGGACTGATAGAATCATGTAATAATATATAGGCTATAGGGAGGCCACAAAAGGAGGAGAGAACATCTCTGTGGCACTTCTGCTCTCATGAAAGATATGCATGTATTCACCGGCTTGACAAAATGCTGGGGAGAATACTAGTAGTAAAAAAATGATATTTTGTCTGAACTATTGTAGAGGCCCTCCACCTCTGATGTAAGAGATGCTGGTATTCATTTCCAATATATAAAACTTAGTCAACAAATAACCAATTTTATACAGTAAGCATAAAACTATAATATATTATCATGATATGGCATATTATGAATTTTCTTGTTGTTATATAAATAACTACTACATTATGAAGAGGAAAACATGAATCCAGGCAGAAGTGCTTAAACATTGACTGGCAATTTGTTGTGTTATTGCCTGAGAGCTCTAGGCATGAGCAAACATGTTCAGGCCTGAACTTAAATAAAAAGCCAGAATCAGAGTATAAGCTGTATAGCTAATGATATAATCACAAAAAGTTCAAATACATGTGGACAAGAGAGCAGATTAAACTTCCTTTTTAATATCTATATAAAAATATTGTAATATACTGGAAGTAGGCAACAGGTGAAAATTTGACTTATAATACATTAAAATGTTCACTTATTCATTACTAGTTTATTTTAAATAGTTAAAAAGTAAAAAATGTTTTAAAATGAAATTAGATTAAAAATTTGTGGAATTTCTTCCATTTCTTCCTCAGTGTCTATACATCCTTTTTTTTTTCTAATTATTAAGTTTGTTTCACATACGTTTTAGATGACAGTAATTCACATATACAATATATGGTACTACCACATATCCAACATCAAACTCTTTGTCCCTTCCCCAGCAATGATCTTTTTACATGTTCATATTATATTTGCTGCAGCTGATGTACAGATATTGAAACAATAGTTTTCAAACATAGTTCCATTTGGGTTTACATTATGGTTTATATTTTAGACTATATACTTTTCTAAATTTTTAGTTATGTTTTACATTATGGTTTACATTTTAGCCTATAGACTTTCATACACTTTTGGTGTAATTTAACATGTCCTATATCCACCATTGCAGGATCTTGTGGAACACTTCCATTCCCACAGTTACACTGATTCCATGTATTCAACACCTCTTTCCTCCTCCCCTCAGGGCCCACCATGACAATCAGTCTTTATTACTTGAAGGACCATATTCAGAGATACTTGCAACAATGTTAAGGGCTTGACATGCTCGACTGCTCTAACCCATTAGCAGCCATCAATTCTCTCAAGAGATACAATTCCCTCTGTTTGAGAACATCAGTCCTCCCCAGGATGTGGGTATACCTTCACTCTCATTGTGTAGGTCTCCACCCATACATGTAACCCACTATGACAAAATGAACACTCGCACACTTCCTAGAAGCTTGCCCTATGTCAGATGTCCCCCCTTAAGCATCTTAAATAGGTAACCTTCCATATTATATTTTCTAAAGAGTTTTCTCTGCATTATAATTTCACCCACATATCTGACAATTTCCTATGTTCAAATGTTCCCCCCACCTTCCCCCCAATTTCTTGGGCCATCTGAATTGCCTCGCCACTGTACATACAGGGGAACACCTATAGCAGTGATGAAAGACAAAATATCAAAAACAAAGCTTTTTCATTTTTTGATACTCCAAATTATTTTCCCTTTATTTAATTTTTCTAAATTACTATGTATTCTATATCTAACCTTTAAACCCATCACTATATTCCATTTTACTATTAATGGAACCTGGCAATATATTGGGCTTCCTTTTTGAAGAAGTTTGGGACTACAGAGAGGTTCAACTATGGCAGGGGAGAAGCACTTGCATGGGGTGTTATTGGTGGGGGCACATGGTTGGGAGGGAGTTCTCCAGGGCATGTATACAAGGTACATAGAAAGGTTTGGATATTTTCATAGTGGTTTCAGTTGGAAATGACAGCTGAGAGAGTGCTGAGTTCCTGGCCAGGGGAGCTCTATCACATTCCCCAATGGAACAGCAACAATCCCCCAAGTGTAATGGCAAAGACCAACAAAGATGGATGGTCCAATGATGAACCTTTTATTCTGATGGCTCCAGTTATGAACCTGTGTGCCTGAAATATGAACTAGGCCTAGAGCTGCGGGGTACCCAAGAGTTACCTCCTGAGAGCCTCCATGTTGCTCAAATGTGGCCACTCTCTAAGCCAAACTCAGCCTGTAGATGCATTGCCTTCCCCCCAGTATGGGACATGACTCCCAGGGATGAGCCTCCCTGGTACTGAGGGGTTACTACCAAGCACCAGCTAATGATGTAACTAGAAAAAGACCTTGAATAAAGGGATCAACTCAGACCAGCAGAATATCTCAGTCTACATGTAATATCAGGTGTTAAAAACTGTGTTTTGAAAGGACAAGTGAGTTTATATGGCTATGAACCTCCAAAAAAGAGTTGGGAGGTCATCAGATGGGTCACGGTTATGTACACATCAGCAGGGTATCAGAGACAGCCAAGGTAGATGGAAACCCAGGTGCTTGTTCTCCTGAGGGCTGCAGAGACCCACAGGCTCTATGGTCATGGCAGATGGCTCTGGAGTTGAGGGCCATGTCAATTGGCCCTACTTTGGAGTTTGTGTTCCTGAGTGTGATGGAGCTGGACTCAGCTATGACCTTTCTACACATGCCTTTTCTGTTACTTTTACTAGACCTGTGTTTGGTGTTTGGGTTGGTGTATACTCAGGAGATCTGAATCTCTGGACTGTCCATGTGATGGCTAGGCCTGGGGCCTCAGCAGACTTGCAGCTCCTACCCTCTGGTTTGTTGGACTTATCTGGCCAGCTGATAGGGAGGTGAAGAGGGTCAACCACCATACCAGGGAACCAAGAGTGCCTATAGCTGCCAGCAGGAGAATTGCATCCATCATCCGTGTGGAATCTAAGCCCCCTCTTTTTTTTTTTTTTTTAAGATTTATTTTTTAATGTATTTCTCTCCCCTTACCCTCCCCCCCCCCAGTTGTCTGCTCTCTGTGTCCATTCACTGTGTATTCCCCTGTGACTGCTTCTATCCTTATCAGTGGCACCAGAAATCTGTGTTTCTTTTTGTTGCATCATTTTGCTGTGTCAGCTCTCTGTGTGTGTGGTGCCATTCTTGGGCAGGCTGCACTTTCTTTCGCACTGGATGGCTCTCCTTATGGGGTGCAATCCTTGTGCGTGGGGCTTCTCTACGCGGGGGACACCCCTGCATGGCACGGCACTCCTTGTGCACATCAGCACTGCACATGGGCCAGCTCCACACGGGTCACGGAGGCCCGGGGTTTGAACCGTGGACCTCCCATGTGGTAGGCAGATGCCCTATCCATTGGCCAAGTCCACTTCCCTAAGCCCCCTCTTGATGTAGAGGGAGACTGGACATAACCATCATCCTGGCGTCCACAGGATGGAGGAATAGAGTATGGATTAGAGTGGACTTACTGGTGTTCTGCTGGGGAACTATTGTGATTAGTAAGGGAAGAAATTGTAGTAGTGATGTGGAGAGGATGCCACGGTGGCTGCTGATGGTAGGGAGAGGGAAGAAGAGATATGGTGTGGGGGCATTTTCAGGATTTGGAGTTGTCCTGGGTGGTGCTGCAGGGACGGATGCTGGATGTTATGTGTCCTGCTGTGGCCCACTGGGTGGACTGGGGGAGAGTGTGGACTACAGTGTGGACCAATGTCCATGTGGTGCAGCGGTGCTCCAGAATGTATTCACCAGGTGCAGTGGATGTGCTGCTATGATGGAAGAGGTTGTTGATGTGGGAGGGGTGATGTGTGGGTGGGGTGAGGGGGATATGGGGATCTCATATTTTTTGAATGTAACATTTAAAAGAAAATAAGAAAAAAATTTTATGGAACAGCTGCAGTGGCTCTGGAACACAATTTAAAAGCTGTTGGTTTATTTCATCAGCTGAGAGATGAAGGAACAGTAGCAAAGAGCATTGCACCAAGTTCCTTATGTGTGCTTTGTGTTGGGGTAGAATAGGGCTAGGACTCTTATCGCCTTACTCCCAGTTCAGAGTTCTTTCCATAATAGAATACTTTCTCTTTATTTCTCCTTGTCCTCAGAAAAGTCTAATGCTAGCACTACTGCAAATAGAGGAAATTAGTACCTGCTGTGCTTCTGTTGATCTTTCTTTTGTTTTGGCAGATGGAAAGATATCATGTTTGATCCTTCATTTTGAAAAGAAAAGCTAAAAAACGCAGATCCCAAGTAGAAATATAGGTTTAAGAGAAAGATTAATTTGTCCACATACCAATAGTTGAAAAAAAAAATAGTTCATTTTAATCTTGGAGGTCTGTGCTTTTTTTCTTTGCTTCTTTTCATTTGTGCACTAAAAAATTTGTCAGATTTCTTTTTGGTTAAATGTTGGACATAAACCTCTATTACAAATGAACAAAATTGAGTTTTATTTAGAGCTTGAATTAATATAGTACAAGACAATTGATGTCATTTAAAAATGAGTAGCACTTTTTTTATTACAATACTGCATCTTGTAAAACTGAATGGAAGAAAATTAAAAACAGACTGAGAACATGTTTCAACTTAAAAAAAAAACAAAACCTTTGTCCTCCAATATATTTAACTCCAAATATGGATTAACTCTGGAGAAGCCTATAACCAGAGCAATTTGCTTAGTTGTGTTCACATGCCTTGATGTAACTAGAATGATGTCTGCAATTGTGTAAGTGGTAAATGTAACTACATTCCTTGAAAATCAGTTGTACATGCCATAATATATTTAGCTTGGTGCAAAAGGAATTGTGGTTTCAGACCGTGAATTTTAAATCATTGTAACTAATCATTCTAACACACATTTATTAATCAGAATAGGAACCATTACAATCAACACATTTTTGCCAAAGAGAAATAAGTTTCTGTATTCCTATAAAAATCCATGCTTCAGGATGCAACAAACTCTTGGAAAGCATTTTCTGCATCCTGCTGGAAGTGCTTTCCCTGCAAAAAAGTGGTTGACATGCCCAAAGAAGTGGTAGTTGGTTGGCGAGAGGTCAGATGAATATGGCAGATGAGGCAAAACTTTGTAGTCCAATTCGTTCAATTTTTGAAGCATTGGTTGGGTAACGTGCAGTTGGGCATTGCTGTGGAGAAGAATTGGACTCTTTCTACTGACCAGTGCCGGCTGCAGACTGTGCTTTTTGGTGCAACTCATTGATTTGCCGAGCATTCTTCTCAGGTGTAATGATTTCTCAGGATCCAGAAAGCTGTAGTGAATCAGACCAGCAGCAGACCACCAAACAGTGACCATGACCTTTTTTTGCTGAATGTTTGGCTTTGGGACGTGCTTTGGAGCTTCTTCTTGGTCCACGCACTGAGCTGGTCATCGCTGGTTGTTGTATAAAGTCCACTTTTCATTGCACATCACAATCTGATTGATAAATGGTTCATTGTTGCATAGAATAAGAAAAGATGACACTTCAAAATGACAATTTTTTTGATATTCGTCAGCTCATGAGGCACCCACTTATCCAGGTTTTTTACCTTTCCAATTTGCTTCAATGCCAAATGACCATAGAATGGTCATGTTGAGTTCTTTGGCAACTTCTCGTGTAGTGTAAGAGGATCAGCTTCGATGAGTGCTCTCATTTGGTTATTGCCAACTTCAATGGCTGCCACTATGCTCCTCATCTTCAAGGCTCTCATCTCTTTGCAAAACTTTTTTTTTTAAGGTTTATTTTTATTTATTTCTCTCCTGTTCTCCTTCCTCTCCCTCCATTTTCTGCTCTCTGTGTCCACTTGCTGTGTGTTCTTCTGTGTCTGCTTGCACCCTCGGTGGCACCAGGAAACTGCGTCAGCTCTGTGTGTGTGTGCAGCACCATTCCTGGGCAGGCTGCACTTTTTTTCGTGCTGGGCAGCTCTCCTTATGGGGCGCACTCCTTGCACATTAGGCACCCTACGTGGGAGTGCCCCTGCATGGCCCAGCACTCCTTGAGCACAACAGCTCTGCACATGGGCCAGCTCACCACACTGGTCAGGAAGCCCCAGGTATCGAACCCTGGGCCCTCCATATGGTAGGTTGATGTTCTGTCAGTTGAGCTATGTCCATGTCCCTGCAAAACTTTTTTTTTTTTTAATTATTTATTACATTATTACATTAAAAAAAATATATGAGGTCCCATTCAACCCCACCGCCCCCGCCCCCCACTCCCCCCACAGCAACACTCTCTCCCATCATCATGACACATCCATTGCACCTGGTAATTTCATCTCTGAGCATCACTGCACCCCATAGTCAATGGTCCACATCATAGCCCAGACTCTCTCACGTTCCATCCAGTGGGCCCTGGGGGGATCTACAGTGTCCTGTAATTGTCCGTGAAGCACTATCCAGGACAACTCCACGTCCCGAAAATGCCTCCACATCTCATCTCTTCCTCCCGTTCCCCACACCCAGCAGCCCCCATGGCTACCGTTCCCACACCCATTCCACATTTTCTCTGTGGACATTGGATTGGTTGTGTCCATTGCACACCTATGTCAAGTGAGGGCTTAGATTCCACATGGGTACTGGATGCACTCCTCCCGCTTCTAGTTGTAGACACTCTAGGCTCCATGTTGTGGTGGTTGACCTTCTTCAACTCCATGTTCGCTGAGTGGAGTAAGTCCAATAAATCAAAGTGTAGGAGCTGAAGTCTGTTGAGGCTCTGGGCCTGGGTGTCATATTATCAGTCCAGAGATTCAACTCCCCTACATATATCTTAAACCCAGCACCAACTACAATTCCAATAAAGTAGCATGCAAGTCTTATGAAAAGAGATCCCCTCTGAGTCCAATTCCATCACGCAGAAACACCAGCTCCAAAGAAGGGCCATCTGTCATGGCAGTGAACCCCTTCTGCCATGACCATAGAACCCGTGGGTCTCTTTATCCCTCAAAAGAACCAATACCTGGGGTTGTATCTACCTTATCTGTCTCTTAGACTCTGTTCAGTTGTACATAGGGGTATTCTTCTGACAACCTCCAGACTCTTTTTTAGAGACTCACAGCCTTATAATCTCATTTCTCCTTTCCATTTCCCCCTTACATTAGGTCAAACCGCTTCCCGAAGTCATGTTATTATATGTAGACAGGTATATTCTGCTGTTCCGCATTGAATCTTTAATTCAAGGTCATTTTCTAGTTGCTTCTTCAGCTGGTATGTGGTAGTGATCCCTCGGTGCCAGGGAGGCTCATCCCCGGGTGTCGTGTCCCACGCTGGGGGGAATGCATCGCATCTACACGCTGTGTATGGCTGTGAGAGTGGCCACATTTGAGTAACATGAAGGCTGTAGGAG
The DNA here is from genome assembly GCF_030445035.2 of Dasypus novemcinctus. Taxonomy (NCBI): domain Eukaryota; kingdom Metazoa; phylum Chordata; class Mammalia; order Cingulata; family Dasypodidae; genus Dasypus; species Dasypus novemcinctus. The sequence continues at coordinate 124,286,396 of NC_080682.1, forward strand.
GAAACCCCCAGGCACAATGCTACTCTAGGCCTTGTTCTTATTGCAGGTGTATAGGCTCAAAAGTGTAGCCATTAGTATCAAGAGCCCACTGTTGGGCCCTCCTTCCTTCCTGGTTCTTGCCGTTGCACCTGGAGGATTGCCGCTGCTCTCCCAGGGCCCACAACAGTGACCCCCCGGCCAGAAGCCCAGTACCCCCCCAGCTGTTGTTTTTAATTGTTTCCACTATGAGTATATATAGACATTACCATATACCCTGGGCATATGCCCTGTATAACTCCCTGTCAACCATATATATCTTGTCAATAACATCCCATATCAGTATTCCTCCGCTGCCATTGTTGAACCACTCTGTGATCCAAAACTTCCCGTAAAGTGAATCCCAACATAATGTCAGCTTCAGAAGAGTCTTAGATCACCGAAATTCATATATACAATATACAGTATTTCCCCAGATCCACCATAAAACCTTTTCCCTTCCACAGCAATACTCTTTTAACTTATTCATATCATATTTCCTGAAACTGATGTACAGATTCCGAAACTATAGTTTTCGAACAAGGTGACATTTGTGCTTACTATGTGGTCCATACTTTAGGTTGTACAGTTTTCTAAATTTTTTAGTTATCCTATGTTTTGTCTTATGGTTTTCATTATTAGTCTGTCGTCCCCTATATGTTTTTGGTGTAATATTAGCTGTTTTATATTCATCCTCGTGTACTCTCACATAACTCCTCTTTTGCCCCCTTATTTACCTTTGTTCCATCCATTGCACATCCATTTTCCCCTCCCCTTAGGGCCCACAACGCCTGCCAATCTAATGCCCTGGGAGCCGTCCTTTCTCACGAGAGATACAGTTCTCTCTATTCAACGGCATTAGTCTTCCCCAGGATATAGGTCCACCCCACCCAATGGTAGAACCCACCTTGGCCAAATGAGCCTTCAGCTATTCCCTCCGGAGTCCGTCCCGCATCAGACCATACCCCCTGAGCGTCCTAACCAGGTAACCCTCCTACTTATACTTTGGTACGTTTTACTCAACATTTAGTTCTCAATGAACTTCTGACACGCTCCCATGTTCGTATGTTGCCCCTCCCTCCCACCTATTTCTTGGACCATATTACCCCTCTTCCCATCCCCAGCCCCCCTCAAACCCAGAAAACCCCACCCGAAGGTAACCCCTTGCCCCCATTTTGTCCCTTCTTTGTGCTCATACTTACCGCCAGCTCATCACAGATTCCACCCCTGCAGACATTAACTCACATCCTTCCTCCACCCCCCGATTTCCTGTAAGCCACTTTTCCAGACTCTAGCTCTCTGAGGCAGTTAACTTATTTCATATCATTGAGGTCATATAGTATTTGTCCTTCAATGCCTGGGTTGCTTCACTCAACATAAGATTCTCAAGGTTCATCCATGTTATCACGTGCGATTGTAGTGTATTGGTTCTTACAGCTGAGTAGTATTCCATTGTGTGTATATACCACATTTTATTGATCCACTCATCTGTTGATGGACATTTGGATTGATTCCAACTTTTGGCGATAGTGAACAATGCTGCTATGAACATTGGTGTACATATATCGGTTTGTGTCCTTGTTTTCAGATCTGATGGGTATATACCCAGCAGTGGTATTGCTGGGTCATATGGCAAATCTATGGATAATTTTTTGAGAAACCGCCAAACTGTCCTCCAGAATGGTTGGATCCTTCCCTGCAAAACTTCTTGAACCACCACTGCACTTGTACTTTCATTAGCAGTTCCTGGGCCAAATGCTTTGTTGATGTTGCAAGTTGTCTCTGCTGCCTTGTGACCCATTTTGAACTCAAATAAGAAAACTACCTCAAATTTGCTTTTTTTCTAACATCATTTCCATAGTCTAAAATAAAAAATAAAATAAACAGCAAGTAATGTCATTAGCAAAAAAACATAAACAGAAAAGTGCACATTAAAATGATCTATAACATAACCACATTTATTTAAGAATGTATGCTAATATCAAACAACAAATTTTAACAATGCAAAACTGCAATTACTTTTGCACCAACCTAATAATATCATATATTTAATTCATTTCACAGTGATATCAACAGTTGTATTTGGATTTTCAAAGAAATACAAGATATTCAAAATACTATTAAGACAATTAATAGCAAGTAAGACTTATAAAGCATCTGCTAAACAAGTGCTTTGATCTTACAGTTAACTTAAAAGAGGCTCTCTGTAACATTCTTTGTGATATATTAACTTTAATTTTAAAAAGTTAAAAAAAAAAAGAGGTTCTCCCTTGAGTAGTTAATGGAGGAGAAAGTCTGGAGGCATCACTAGCAAAGAGTCTGTGGGTGCTTTATGAACAGCTCTCTCGGTGACTGTCTTTCCTTCACTTTATCTCTTGCTTACTTTTTGTTTCTTATCCCATCCTTCTTTTCCTGATTTTTCACTGGCTTCTCTCTGGCCATCATGTTCATTTTTTACTCATGAATTAAATATGTAGCCTTTCCTTGATCTACAAATGTTTTCTTTGTTCTTGCTGAGTGAGTATATGAGACAAACAAGTGTATGAAGTCACGGGGAGGAGAGTGTCAAATGGTAGATATTTATGTAAAGAGGCTAAAAAGACTGAGGCTCTTGATTTTCATCATGAGGTCACTAGTTTTTTAAAAAAGGATTAGAATAGAAAGCTGGTAATAGATGTTCAAGGAATAAATTTGACAGGAGGAATTTAAAAATAGATACTAATTTTAGCTTAGAAGATGTAATGAAGAAGTAAAAAAGCAAATGCGGAGGAAACTCAGTCCAAGGTTTTCTAGGAAAACTATTAATTTCAATATAACCAAAAGTGAGAAATGCAGATTTCATTGTAACTGAGTCTAAGATTCTTGTATTTAATTAAAGTTAAATCTCTAATTTTAGAATTTAAGTTTTCTCAGTGTGACAAACCTCTATTTCCCCAGTGTGATTGAGATTGAGATATTTTGGTTAATGGAAAATTCTTGTTAGCTGATACTTGCCAAATAATTCATACTTTTCACAAGATTCTAATGTTTCAAAACTTGAAACAAAGTATTAAATTTTGTTAAAATTTATTAAACATACTGATTGCTTACAAGGCCTTCACAAACATTGGAAGTATTTAATCAGAATTCTTCATGCCTCTGTTTTGTGTTCCCTCATGCTTTAAAAGTACATTAAATTTAATAAGAAAATCACTAATATATTTCTCAGAAAGCTGCCTATTTATAATTTTCCAGTGTTTTTATAAAACAGTATGCACATTCAGCTCTAAATGTCTTGATGGCAGGAATTTACCTTCTTCATCTTTGAATCCTTAGCAAACTTCTTTGTACATCGTAAACACTTAGAAAATATTAAATAAATGTTGAATTTTCAACTCTGGGCTTTTAATTTTACCACAGTAAAGAGTCTAAAATCCTAAAAGTCTACCTGCTAATGGTATTTTCTTAGGGTGATATTACGTCCAAACAGGATCAAGAAATATTTGCTGTTGCTAAGAAAGATATTGGAAACAAAACAAGCATTTTCCTACATTGCACTCTACTGTTAAAATAACTACATTTGGAATTTCTTATTCTCAGCTTCAAGAGTATCATAACATGATTAAAGACAATTTAGAGGAAGTAGCCACAGCTTTTATAAATAGAAATAAAAATTCATAGTCTTTAATTTTAATGACTTTAGCTATAAAAAATAACTTAGGATTAGACAAGAGGGCTTGAGCAGAAAATAATTTTTACATTATTTTCCTCTCATCACGTAAGTACTTGAGTGATGTGAAATTGCCCTTCTCAGCAAAATAAAGGAGTTAGAAAATGTTTACATTTCTGTGACTATAACATTTCCACATTAAGAGTCATGTTGGAAAAATAGCCAACTAGGAGCAGGGCCACTTAAGTAAACACCTATATGTGCTCCTCTTCTTGTTATCATAATCCTGTAAATTTTGTTCTTTGTGTTTGCTTAGAAGGAGAGAACTGCCCAAGAAATTCAACTACTCACCTAAAAAGTTTTTGATTAACCTCCCAAGAATAAAATATTTATACAATGAGGTTTGGGATGACCACAAATCTTATAAAATATGTTTGTTACAGCAAATTTTATTTGTTTACTAACTTATGAATTTTTAAAAATAGAAAATTGAATTTATTTTAAGCTGTAAATGAATTTACCAGCCTTCAGAAAACTAACTCATCGCTCTATATATTAACTCTACCATCTTGCAATCAATTCACCACCATGTGTGGGTTCTCTGATTTAAAAGAATATTTCCACTAGCTCTTCTCTATACTGCTAAAAATCAGCATTTTCTTTGACAGATTTAGTTCAAATACATTGTGAAGCCTAGTTCTTTTTACATGATTGACAACAGCTTTACATGTAGGATTTCTATTAGGAAACCTAAAATCTGGATGTAGTAATAAGCTAAGAGTAAGAAATGAAGACTATGGATAATGTTAACATTGATTTATTTACTAGGAATATGTCTTTCAAACTTGAAAGAATAAACTTGAGACAAATGAGAGTTAGGTAACTAAATTCTAAGAGATGGCAAAGACCTAAACATAAATCAGTTCAAAAACATTTTAATTAAATCCATGAAGGATGAAGCCAAGATAAAGGTGGGGAAATATCACTCAGCCTTTTGAGTTTTTATTAAGGAAAATTATTCTGCTTCTTTACCAAAACATCTTTAACTGCTACCACCAAAGCAATATTATTTGATTATATAAAATGAATGATTCTACCTAATTTTAGAAATTTGTATATGTGAGTAAATTATTAAATAGTCTCAATTAGATGATAATATTAACATTAACTGAAAATTCTATTACTTCAAACTTGCTCTGTAAAATCTTCTTTTCTTGATTCTTCATGATCTCTAAGGCAATCCCATAACTTTCTGGCTACTTTTGGGTATAAAAGTCCAGTCCAATACAATTTAAATCAATAGAACCTCTTAAAGTTCATTTCCTTCCCTTTTCGTAATGCTGACTGAACCTCAGCTTGGGGTTCTTGATTTGGAGAGGGGCACAAAGTCTTTCATTTCTGGTGCTTTCTTTCTCCTCCAGTGAATGGGAATCTGGGAGCAAGGATAGGGGAAAGGACAGAAAATGTTTTGCTTAATTGGTTCCTTTGTGAAACACTCTTGCCTGTCAATGACATTAGTATGAAAGGAATCCAAATAGTGACTCTCAGGTGAAACGTGTGAGATCCCTGGGAAATTTGGATAATGTTTTCCCACTGAATAGTTCCATAATATGGGAGGCACTTATTTACCTTCCTCTATCTCTATTCACTAACAGAAGAGAAGTGATTCCTTTCTCTTACTGCAGGAATCTGTTTCTGAAGGGCAGCTCAAGCCCAGTTTCCTTCGTAGAAGTCTATATGGATTATGGGAAACTCCCACATGCTTGCCATGGCAAACAGTTTAAATGCTGCATGTTCCACTCCAGTTTCCACTCTTCACTTTGCAGTCTCTCTCCAGTTCTCTCCTCCTCCTGTACAAGCAAATGTCCACCTGGACAATGGAATAGCAACTTGCCTTCTTTTTTTTTTTTTTTTTTTTTTTTTTTTTTTTTAATTTTTTAATTTTTTATTGACTTTGTAATAATATTACATTAAAAATATATATGTGAGGTCCCATTCAACCCCACCCCCCACCCCCCCTCTCCCCCCCCCCAACAACACTCGTTCCCATCATCATGACACATCCATTGGATTTGGTAAGTACATCTTTGGGCACCTCTGCCCCTCATATACATTGGTTCACATCATGGCCCATACTCTCCTCTATTCCATCATGTAGGCCCTGTGAGGATTTACAATGTCCGGTGATTACCTCTGAAGCACCATCCAGGGCAGCTCCATGTCCCGAAGACGCCTCCACCTCTCATCTCTTCCTGCCTTTCCCCATACCCTTTGTCCATTATGTCCACTTTTCCCAATCCAATGCCACCTCTTCTATGTGGACACTGGATTGGTTGTGTCCATTGCACCTTTATGTCAAGAGGAGGCTCAGATTCCACCTGGATGCTGGATGCAATCCTCCCATTTTCAGTTGTAATCACTCTAGGCTCCATGGTGTGGTGGTTGTCCTTCTTCACCTCCATCTTAGCTGAGTGTGGTAAGTCCAATAAATCAGATTGTAGGTGCTGGAGTCTGTTGAGGCTCAGGATCTGGCTATCACATTGTCAGTCCAGAGATTCAAATCCCCTAAATATATCTTAAACCCCAACATTAACTGCACCTCCAGCACATTAGCATGAAAGTCTTATGAAGGGAGATCCCATCTGAGTCCAGATTCATCACACATAAACACCATTTCCAAAGAGGGGCCATCTGCCCTGGTAGTTAACCCCATCGGCCATGACCATAACTCCCATGGGTCTCTTTAGCCCTCAAAGGAACCAATATCTGGGGGTTGTATCTGCTTTATCTGTCTCTCTGACTCTGCTCAGTTGTGCATGAGGGCAAACCTTCTGCCAGCCTCCAGACTCTTTTTTAGAAACTCGTAGCCATATAAACTCATTTCTCCTTTCCATTTCCCCCTTACTTTAGGTCAAACAGCATTTTAAAGTCATGGTATTTTATGTAGACATGGATATTCTGCTGATCCGCATTGAACCTTCCGGCAACTTGCCTTCTTGCAGGCACTGCAGTCTCTGGTAAGTGGTCTCTTTAGAGTCTCCTTATTTGGGTGGGAGGAGCAATCCCCCATATCCTTTCCTTGTGGAGGAAGGGTATAAAATTTGCACCAGGATAGCTGCATTTCCTGCGACTGTGTTCATGGACTATTGTGTTTCTTTTTTCCTCTTGTAAAGGCTTGAAGAGTGCTGGAGGAGTTGAATGTATCTATTTCTCTTAATAAACCCAGCTAGGATCTAGCTCGAAGTTCTCTTTAAAATGCCTACGGAGATATTTGGATGCAATTCAAAGACAATGGGGAAATTCAATCTATTACCTGTATATTGAACTGAATAATTCTAAGAGCAATTTTTCTTCTCATGATTTTTTTTCATTTCCCCCTCAAATGTTCAGATTTGATAAATTGAGATAGATACTGTTATTTTATGAAATATTTAGGATTTTAGAATCATCCTGCCATCTACGTTTTATCTGTTTCAATTTGAAGAACACTCATCTATAGCTCAACACCCAAACCATTCTTTATCAGTTTCTTGATGGAATTATTTTTTTCAACAGCTGTTTTGAACACTTCTGTCCATACAGACATGATTATGAGATGGTAGAAGAAGGATGGTAGTGCTTATTAAAATGGATGGGAGAATTGTAGCTCAGTTCTTTTCTCTCATAAACATATTTTGGCCAACAGAGTATAAGTACATCTATGACAAAAGAGATGACACACATACATATAGTCCATGCTAAAACAATTTTTGTTAATATGTCCTTTTGTAGTATACAGAATGAAAATAACTTTCTCCTCCCATCAAAAAGAGTCTATGTTGAAGGAGACTAAGAGTGTTCCTTTCATAATTTTAAATAAAATTCAGGTCTTCCATTTAAAGACAAATCCTTTTCTTTGAAAAAATAAAACATGATACCTTATTAAAATTCATTTTGTTATACTTCACTGACAATTCAGCCCAAAACCATTTTGAAAGACTAGTAATGTAACTTGCATATGGTAGATTTTTATTAACTATTTATTTTATGCAGCTGCCTTTCAGTTTCATGAAATAGTCAAGCAATTGTTGATAGGTGAGTTGAATTTAATGAGACTGCCCTCTTTATGTAAGTGATCTGTTTCTGTTGAGCTGCCAGTTAAAAGATGACCTCATGCTTGCTGTCACATTATTAGTGACTGATTGTTAAAGAAATGTTGATATTTCTCTATGCTACTTTTTTGCTTCTTTATACATCATTTTGACCTTTTTTTCTTTGTTCTATGCATACTACCTGTTTTTGTTGTGAGGGATATAAAATAGATGTTCGTAAAATCAGTTATTGATTATATCATGGGGAAAAGTTCAAATGTGAAGTAGCTATTTCACAGTTAGACTTTCTAAAAATATATTTTAAAAAAGCCACTTTTTGGAATCAAAGTTCCCTCTTATTCATGCCTGCACTTTATCTTTGAGTTATCGTTACTGTGTACTTAACAGAAAACACTCTTTTTAAATTTTCTAACTTACAGTTATAACACATCTATCTGAAAAGATCTTGCAAGTTTTGAGTCAACTTAGTGATTTCTTTTTTTTTAATAAGTATCACAACTGTCTTTTTTAAAATGTTTATTCATGTCTTTTGCACACTTTTTCCCTTCCTCTTCCTTTCCCCTGCCCTCTCCCTGCTGTTTTTGCTGTATGTGTCCATTTGCTGTGGGATCTTCTGTATCTATTTCTCTTCACGTCTTCTCTTCTTGTCTCTCTCCCCTACGATTCACTGGAATTCCATCCTGGGGACATCTGATGTGGAGAGAGGTTCCCTGTCAATTGCGCCACCTCAGGTCCTGGTCTCTGCTGTGCTTCACCTTGACTCTCCCCTTTGTCTCTCTTGTTGCATCATCATCATCTTGCTGCCTGACTCACTTGCGTGGGCACTTGGCTTGCCACGCTGGTGCTGGCTCCCCATGTGAGCACTGGCTCACCACATGGGCACTCCGCTTGCCACATGGGCACTCATGTGAGCACTCGGCTCACCGCACGGGCACTGACTCACCGCACGGGCACTCGGCTCACTGCGCAGGCGCTGGCTCACCACGCAGGTACCAGGGATCAAACCCGGGTCCTCCCATATGGTAGGTGGAGGCCTTATCACTTGAGCCACATCCACTTCCCTACTTAGTGATTTCTTGATGTTATTTAACTCATTCATTCATGTTTCTATTCACCAAATTTTCCTAAGCACCTGCCACATGCCAGCATGGTCTCTGCCCTCAGGGAGCTCAGAGTCGTGGAGATGGGAGAAAAAAACACAGTATCTAGTAAATTAATAAACTAGAAAATTAGAGATTATGACGAGGTGTCATAGCACCTGTCCATTATAAGTTCATCACTTATTTGGTATTAAGTATACAAAACACTTGCATATACATTCTCACTCCCCTAATAAATCACTATAGTTTACTTGAATCGTTTCTTTAATTTAGTCAAATATAACTTTTAAATAATGATAGCTTTATTATTTAAAATATGCATTTATAGGTGAGGAAGCATTATGAACTCTTGAAGTAAAATTTGGTTTTCATGAATTGTAATTGTGACAACTATTAACAACGTGGGACACACTCCTTGCCATCTCTCATTGCCTCCCCATAGTCCAGTGTTCCTGAGGTCCTTGCTTCTGACCAGACTATCACTTTTTCTTGTTCTGGCCTTCTGAAAGTTTCATTCCCTGCATTCTCAACATTTCCTACACTTTTCTCCCTACCACCCACGCCAAGGCTGTTAAGTCTGTTTAGACCAACCAACCAATTTCTAGCAGTATCAGCATCACCTGGGCTCTTGTCAGAAATGCAAATTCTCAGCCCCACACCAGACCTGCTGAATCAGATAGAATGGAGTGGGGCCCAATGTGCTTTTGTGTTTTTGTTTTTTAAATTTTTTTAAAGATTTTATTTTATTTGTTTCTACTCATCCCCTCAGTTGTTTGCACTGCTGTGTCTGCCTGTTGTGTGCTAGTCTTCTTTTTTAGGAAGCACCAGCAACTGAACCAGGACCTCCGCAGTGGGAGGGAGGTACCAAATCGCTTGAGCCACCTCCACTCCCTGCTTTGTTGTGTCTTTCATTATGTTTTCCTTGTATCTCTTGTTGCATCATCTTGTTGCATCAGCTCGCTGTACCTGCCCATCACATCAGTTTACTGTCTTGCTCCATTTCTTTAGGAGGCACCAGGAACCGAACCTGGGACCTCCCATGTGGTAGGTGGGAGCTCAATCTCTTGAGCCACATTCACTTCTCTCCATTAACAAGCTCTCCAGATGACTCTGATCTATGTTAAAATTTGAGAACTGATATAAACTTTCTTCTGGAAAGCTTTCCCAAACCTTCCAAAGACTAGTCCATGTACTTTTCCTATGTGTTTCTCTAACATGGGTTGGCAAACTACAGCCCCAAGACCAAATCCAGCCTGCAGCTCATTTTTCTGTGATGAAAGTTTATCAGAACACATTTGTTTACTGCTTGTTTATGACTGCTTCTGAGCTACAATGGCCCCCAAACCTAAAGTATTTACTCTCTGTCCCTTTACGTAAAAACAAAATCGCTGGCCCTGCTCTAGCATTGTAGCTAGTACTGAATTACATTAATTATCATTAGCTATTTACTTACCTATTCATTCATGGCTGGACATTTTTCTAGTTGTGGGAGGCAACAGCAAATGAAACTCAGTAACAAACTTCTGTTGAAGGATGAGACAGACAATAACCAAATAAATATTTGATAAGTCTGGTGGCTATAAGGGTTATGCAGAAAAGTAAAGCAGGGTAAAGTATAGAGGTTAGAATTGTCTAACTATTCACTTTTTTAAGCTGATGTTCCAAGATTCTATAAGCTATGAGTTTTAACTGTTATTTAGTATTTCTGTCTGCCACAAAAGGACTTAGATAATATTTGTTTTAGTTTCCTAGCTGCTAAAATAAATACCATACCATGGGTTGATTTAAGCCCAGGAGTTTTTGGTTGAGGCGTCAGTGAGGCAGTGCTTTCTTCCTGGAGAAAGGTGTTCTAGGGCTGGCTGCTGTGGTTCTTGGTACTGGGCTTTTCAGTTCCATGGTCGTGCACATGGCAGCACCTTCCCCTTTTTCTTCTGGGTTCCATAGACGCAGCTTCTGACTGCTCCCAGTGGCTTTCTCTTCTGTGCTCAGTTTCCTTTGCTTATAAAGGCTTCAGCCATGGTGAATGAAGGTTCACTCTCATTCAGCTTGGGCACACCTTAACTAACAACGCCTTCAAAGTCCTACTGACAAATGGTTCACAGAATCCACGTCCACAGGACCAGAGCTTGGGGCTTGGACACGACTTTTGTGGGGGACATGGTTCATTCCCTAGCAACATTCAAATAAATTGAACTCAACTCTAAATTTTTAAAGGAACACATCACTTTTAGGAGGAGAGAAAAGGATTCATGTATGTGGAAAGCACAATGAGCCATGACCAAATTTTACAGCTCCAAAAGGCATCGTCACACGTTAGTACTGAAGACACTGAATATACATGTGAAAAGATACTTCGGATCTTGGTTGAGTGCTTCATTTTTCAAAGCACAAGGATAGCTTCATATGAAATAAAATGTATCTGTATTGGGAGTATGCCTATTTTACTCTATGTTGTTTTACATCAAGAAGAAGTTAATATCGTCTTTACCATTATATCAGTCATACTGATGGTTAAAACTCTGAATCAATATATAACCGAATCCCATCCAGTGTGGTAAAATAAAAGGCTCTTTATTTTACTTCGTATATGAGTCAATGAAAACTGCTACAAAAATAAACCAGGAGCTTTAAGTGGTTAGTGATCTTCAGATTGAAATAAGAAAATCATGGACAGCTGAAGGCTCCCCAGCATTTGGAATCAATTATTAACTCCATCTATGGTAATGAAACCAGTTTATCCAGCCCATGCAGTATCATTCTATTCTTAAATTTGTAAAAACCTGCTTTAACTTGTTTCTCTCCTAAATAAAATTGAGGGTATATCTAATGTGTTTTTTAAAAGATCACTTCTAATGCTATGCATAGATAATCTGGGCATAAAAATACCTCAGCAGCAACCTATGAGCCCTGGGGTGAGGGGACTCGGGAAATGGAATGACTGTGCCCCTCGTCAAGCACACAGTTTTACTTCCAGTATAGAGCAGAAGTGCTAGGCCAGGGCTCCTGGGAAGAAGTCCATCGGATGTACTGGGCCAACAGTAGACAGGAGAGGATGCCAGCCAGGAGACACACGGGGGCATAGGGCTCACCTAGGTGTTCCAGATACTGGAGATGTGGCAAAGAGACCAATTCCAGGCCTTTTGGCTGTTGAGTTTGCTCAACAAATGGACAAAACAGAACGTGAAACAGAAAAGGATATCACCAAATCTGGAAAAGGTTAGGGGAAGGCAGCGGCCAACAAAAGTGGACGTCAGAATGTGAAGTCTTGGTGGAAAATTATCCATAAACCTAAGTGGTTTTTATCATTTTTTTTGCAATACTTCAAGGATCAGAGCAATAATATGGAAACTTAAATCCCCAAAGGAACATTTTACTTCTTAAGATTTCTTGATTGATGCTTGAAGTCATCAATTTTAATTAACCTCTTTTCACAATCCCTACTCCTTTCTTCATAATTATCTGCTTATCAAACACTTACAGATTAAGAAGTGAGATATAATCTTCTTATCTCTCTATTTAATTAAAAAGAGATTTGTTTAAATGGCCCAGACAAGCTTTCTTTCCCACTGGCATTATTAGTTACAGGGAATAAGTGGAAGTCCGTGCAGCCTAGTGTAATAATTCTCAGAAAGTGGCACAAGAAGGCTGTAGAATCACACATTTACCTTCTCAAGGTTCCTATCTGAGAATGCAGGTTTTCTCTATGTGAATTGATCATTGTATCAATAACCAAGCATTCTCTGTAACTGGTCAGATCACCACAAATTGTGAGGGTGAGATAGGATAAAAGAGCATCCAGCAAATCAGGACACATCTCTTAATCAAGGAACCCTAGAGTCCAGACTGAAGATGTCAATTTGGAAATTGCTTTCAACATTGTAAACATTCTCTGTTACCTTGTCTCTCTATTTTCCTGTCACTCTCATATTTTTTGGCTTTTCTTTCCTTCATTTATTTTCCTTCATTCATAATGTTTTCTTCAGTTTTGATATAATAACAGATATATATATGACATAACTTATCCTACCTTTGAATTAGCTTAAGTTTTAGAAGTCAATTTTAATTTGAAATTTTGTTCACCATATTCAATTGCTGTTCAAATTTTTCTTCCAAAAGAATCTTACACTGTTTAAACAATGCCAAGCTGAAATTATGCAATTCCTCTTTTTATAGATTTTCAGGATCTGAAAGTCCAATAACTATTTGAAGTTCTAAGCTGGCTATAAGGTAAGTAAAATTTTCTTAGTGAAAGATCCCTAACCAGTACAGTTTATTTTGCAAAGGGGATACTTTTTTTAATTTACAAATTTTTATTAAATTATATCATTGATACATGAACATACATAAATGATAACTGTGTAGTACTAAGTTGTGAACATACAAAACAAACATGTATAACATCATACAGGGTTACCATACTACGTCACCCCACCACTAATAGCTTACATTGCTTTGAAACATTTGCTAGAAATAATGAAAGAGTATCATCAAAGTATTAGTCCTAACAATAATCCATATACTACATTTTGTGAATCTTCCCCCAACCCACCCATTATTTTTTGTTCATAAACTATACAAAGAAGTGTACTATCAATGGCATTTGTTATAATCACAGAGTTGTCATTCATCACTTCAATCTATGTTAGAGTATTGTCATACTCAAAAAAATAGAAAAAAAGATAAAAAACAGATAACAAACCACTATCATACCCATATGTTAGAGCTAATAATTACAAATGCTATGATATGCTTTCACTATTTCTATTCCTTTCCAAACATTTACAAACAAATTTTTACCAATTCTGCACAGATTAAACTTTAGCTTTCTATTCTCTAACAACATTTTATTCTCTGGTGACATATTCTAGCTATTAATTCTATGAGTGTCCTCATTATATTTAATTAATAATAGCGAGATCATGCGCTGTTTGTCCTTTTGTACTGGCTTGCTATTTAACATAATGTCCTCCAGATTTATCCATGTTGTCACGTGCTTCACAGCTTCATTTCTTTGTGCAGCTGATATTCCAACAAGTGTATGTACCACAGTTAGTTTAACCATTTTCAGTCGATGGACACATGGATTGTTTCTATCTTTTGGCAATTGTGAATAATGCTGCTATAAATAATTGTGTGCATATCTGTTCATGTACCTGCTCTCAGATATTCTGGGCATATACCTAGTAGCAGTATTGATGGGTCATATGGCAGATATATATCTAAGGTCCTTAGGAACTGCCAAAGAGAATTCCACAGTGGCTGTACATTCTACATTCCTACCAACAGTGAATAAGTGTTCTTATCTCTCTACATTCTCTCCAACACTTGTAGTTTTCTGCTTTTTAGTAGTGGCCATTCCAATAGGTGTGAAATGATATCTCATTTAAACTTTGATTTGCATTTCCCTAATAGGCAATGATGTTGAACATGTTTTTCATGTGTTTTTTCACCATTTGTATTTCTTCTTTAGAAAAAATGTCTTTTCAGGTCTTTCACCCATTTTTAAATCAGGTCATTTGTCTTTTTATTATTGAGTTGTAGGATCTCTATATATACTATGGACATTAGAGCCTTGTCAGATGTGTGATTTCCAAATATTTTCTTCCATTGAGTAGGCTTCTTTTTCACCCTTTGACAAAGTCTTTTGAGGTTGAGAAGTGTTTAATTTTGAGGAAGTCCTTTCTAACCAATTTTTTTGTCTTTTCTTGTTTGTGCTTTGGGTGTAAAGTTTAACAGACACCCACCTACTGGAAGGTCTGTAGATCTTTTCCTACGTTATCTTCAAGGCATTTTATGGTCTTGTCTTGTATGTTTAGGTCTTTGATCTATTCTGAGTTGATTTTTGTATATAAAAGAGGGAGATAAATATCCTTTTTCATTCTTTTGGTTACAGCTAGTTCCCCTTTTACTGTTTATTGAAGAGACTGTTCTGTCCCAGAAGAGTGAACATGGTAGGCTCATGAAAAATCAGTTGACCATAGAGGTGTGGGTCTATTTCTGAACTTTCAGTTGGATTCCATTCATCTTTGTGTCTATCTTTATGCCAACACAATGCTTTTTCGGCCCCTGTAACTTTATAATACATGTCAAGATCAGGAAGTGTGAATCCTCCAACTTTGTTCTTTTTTAGGATGTTTTTGGCTATTCAGGCCCCTTTCCCTTCCAAATAAATTTGATAATTGACTTTCCTATTTCTGTAAAATAGGCTCCTGGAATTTTGATTGGGATTGCTTTGAATCTATAAATCAGTTTGGGTAGAACTGACATCATCACTATGTTTACTCTTCCAATTAATAAACATGGAATGTCCTTCCATTTGTTTAGGTCTTCTTTGATTTTTTTTAGCAGTGTTTTGTAGTTTTCATAACATAGATCTTTTACATTCCTGGTTGAATTAATTCCTAGATATTTGAGTCTTTTGGTTGCTATTGTAGATGGAAATTTTTTTCTAGGTTTCCTCCTCTGCTTGCTCATTACTAGTTTTTATAAATGCTACTGATTTTGTGCATTGATTTTGTATCCTATGGCTTTGCTGAACTTATTTATTAACTCTAATATTAACTTTGTTTTAGATATTTAGGAATTTTTAAAATATGTCAATGGTGAATAGTGAGAGCTTTGGTACCTCTTTTCCAATTTAGATGCCTTTTTTTTCTTGCCAGTTGCTCAGTCTGCAACTTTTAGCACAATGTTGAATAACAGTGGTGACGGTGATCATCCTTGTCTTGCTCCTGATCTGAGATGGAAAGCTTTCAACTTCTCCCCATTGAGTATGATGATGACTGTGAGTTTTCCTATATGAACTTTATTATGTTGAGGAACTTTCTTTCTATACCTATCTTTTGAAGTTTTTTATTAAGGAAGGATGTTGGAATTTGTCAAATACCTTTTCTGCAACCATTAATATACTTATGGTATTTTTTTCTTTGATTTGTTAAAATGTGGTATATTACATTAACTGATTTTCTTATGTTGACCCCCCTTTGCATACCAGGAATAAAACATACTTGATCCTGGAGTATAGTTCTTTTTTTTAATTGAAATATATCATTCATACATGAACACACATAAACAATAAGTGTATAGTAAAGATTACGGACTTATAAAATAAACATACATAACATCACACAGGGGTCTCATACATCACCCCTCTACCAACTCTTTGCAGTGATGTGAAACATTTATTACAAACTATGCAAGAGCATTGTCAAAATATTACTACCAACTATATTACTTATCTTACACTTAGTGTATTTTTCCTCCAACCCATACTTTTTTAAAAAAGTATTTTTGTTACAGATATTGTGAACTTGCAAAACAATCATACAGATATGTAGATTTCCCATACAACTCCATACCGTGGTGGAACATTTGTTATAGATTATGAGATAATATCATCAGACTATTACCACCAATCATGGTCCATAGCATACATTTGGCACACTTCTTCCATACACCTCCATTATCAACACAGTATAGCTTGGCATTAATGCAAGAATATTATAGTATTGCTGTTAACCACAGTCTATAGGTCACGTCAATTGTAGTTTTCCCATGTTTGTCCATGTTCCCATCACCCTGCAATATTGATGTACATCTGCTCCAGCTAATAGAAGGACTCTCTTGCATTTGTACCCTTAACCAAAATTTTCAACTCCCTCTGGGTTCACTGTGTTATTCAGTCCCTAGATTATTCTCTAGCTTGCTTTCTATTGATATTTATTTCCCCAGACTACCTTTTTCAGTCACAACCCCATTTATAAACCAGTTGTTACTCAGTATAATGTGTTACTATCAACTCTATCCACCTCCACACTTTTACAGTCAAGTTAATTAAAACTTCTAAGTACATTAAGCATCCATTGTTCTTCTCAACCCTCCTCTTATCTCCTTATAACCTGTACTCTAGGTTTTAATTCCATGTATTTATTCTTTGTATTCAGTTCATATTAATGAGACCATGCAATATTTGTCCTTTTGTGTACTTCATGTAGTATAATGTCTTCAAGACTCATCTGTGTTTTCACATATGTCTCAATTTCATTTCTTCTTATTGCGGCTTAGTATTCCATTGTACATATATACCACATTTTGTTTATCCATTCATTGGTGGATGAGCACTTGGGTTGTTTCCATCTTTTGGCAATTGTGAACAATGCCGCTATGAACATTGGTGTGCAGATGTCTGTTCATGTCCTAGTTTTCAGTTCTTCTGGATATATTCCTAGTAGAGGAATTGCTGGATCATATGGCAGTTCTATATTTAGCTTCCTGAGGAACCCCCAAACTGTCTTCCACAGAGGCTGCACCATTTTACATTTCCACCAACAGTGAAGGAGTGTTCCTATTTCTCCACATCCTCTCCTGCAATTATTGTTGTCTGTTTTTTTAATAATGGCCATTCTATGTGGTGTTAGATGATACCTCATTGTTGTTTTAATTTGCATTTCCCTAATGGTGAGTAATATGGAACATTTTTTCATGTACTTTTTGGCCATTTGTATTTCCTCTTTGGAGAAATGTCTATTTAAATCTTTTGCCCATTTTTAAATTGGATTGCTTGCTCTTTTATTGTTGAGTTGTAGGATCTCTTTATATAGAATGGAAATCAATCCCTTATTGGATAAGTGGTTTCCAAATATTTTCTCCCATTGACTGGGCTGCTTTTCACCTTCTTAATGAAGTCCTTTGAATCACAGGAATGTTTAAGTTTGAGGAGGTCCCATTTATCCATGCTTTCTTCTGTTGCTTGTGCTTTTGGTGTAAGGTTTAAGAATCCACCACCTACCACCAGGTCTTGAAGATGTTTCCCTACATTTTCTTGTAGGAGCTTTTTGAGTTAATTTTTGTATAAGGTGTGAGATAGGGGTCTTCTTTCTTTCTTTTGGCTACGGATATCCATTTCTCCCAACACCGTTTGTTGAATAAACTGTTCTGCCCCAACTGAGAGGGTTTGACAGGCTTGTCAAAAATCACTTAGATTTGAGGGTCTGTTTCTGAACCGTCAATTTGTGTTCCATTGGTATGTGTCTATCTTTATGCCAATACCATGCTGTTTTTACCACTGTAGCTAGGTAATATGATTTAAAGTCTGAAAGTGAGAGTCAGTTTTCCTTTTTAAGATGTTTCTGGCTATTCAGGGCCTCCTACTCTTCCAGATAAATTTGATAGTTGTGTTTTCCACTTGCTTAAAAAATGCTGGTGGAATTTTTATTGGGATTGCATTGACTCTGTATATCAGTTTGGGTAGAATTGACATCTTAATGATATTTAGTCTTCCAATCCATGAGCATGGAATGTTCTTGCAATTATTTAGGTATTTTTTTTATTTCTTTTAGCAATGCATTATAGTTTTCTGAATACAAGTGCTTTGCATCCTTGGTTAAGTTTATTCCTAAATATTTGATTCTTTTAGTTGCTATTGTAAATGGAATTTTTTTCCTGACTTCCTCCTCAGATTGTGCATTATTAGTGTATAGATCTAGTGTATAGATTAGTGTATAGATTTTGGATATTGATCTTGTATCCTGACACTCTACTGAAATCATTTATTAGCTCTAGAGGCTTGGTTGTAGATTTTTCAGGATTTTCTAGATATACAATCATATCATCTGTGAATAGTGAAAGTTTTAATTCTTCCTTTCCAATTTGGATGCCTTTCATTTTTTTTTTTCTTACCTGATTGCTCTAGCTAGAACCTCTAGCACTATACTGAACAACAGTGGTGACAGTGGGCATCCTTGTCTTGTCCCTGATCTAAATAGGAAAGCTTTTAGTTTTTCACCATTGAGTACAATGTTAGCTGTGGGTTTTTCATATATAGCCTTTATCATGTTGAGAAAATTTCCTTCAATTCCTAATTTTTGTAATATCTTTATCAAGAAAGGATGCTGTATTTTGTCAAATGGCTTTTCTGCATCAATTGATAAGATCGTGGTTTTTCTTCTTTGGTTTATTAATGTATATTATGCTGATTGATTTTCTGGTGTTGAACCAGACTCGCATGCCTGGTATAAAATCCACTTGATCATGATGGATAATTCTTTTAATGTGTTGTTGGATTCGATTAGCAAGTATTTATTGAGGATTTTTGCATCTGTATTCATTAGAGAAGTGGGTCTATAAATTTCTTTTTTGTAATATCTTTATCTGGCTTTCATATTAGGGTGATATTGGCTTCATAGAATGTGTTTGGTAGTGTTCCTTCTTGTTGAATTTTTTGGAAGAGCTTGAGTAAGATTGGTATTAAATATTCTTTAAATGCTTGTAGAACTCACCTGTGAAACCATCTGGTCCTTGGCTTTTCATTTTGGGGAGCTGTTTGATGACTGTTCAAATTTCTTTATTTGTGATTGGCTTGTTGAAGTCTTCTATTTCTTCTAGTGTCAGTGTAGGTTGTTTGTACATTCCTAGGAATTTTTCCATTTCATCTACATTGTCTAGTTTTTTAGCATAAAGTTGCTCATAGTATCCTCTTGTGATCTCCCTTATTTCTGTGGGGCCAGTAGTAAGGTTCCCTTTTTCATTTTTTATTTCATTTATTTGCATCTTCTCTCTTTTTTTCTTAGTCAGTCTAGCTAAGGATTTGTCAATTTTGTTAATCTCGAAGAACCAACTTTTTGTTTTGTTAATTTTCTCTATTGTTTTTTTTTGTTCTGAATTTTATTTGTTTATGCTCTGATCTTTGTTATTTCATTCTTTACTACTTGCTTTAGGATTAGTTTGCTGTTCTTTTTCTAGTTCCTCCAGCGGTGTAGTTAAGTTATTGATTTTAGCTCTTTCTTCTTTCTTAATGTAAGCATTGAGGGCTATAAATTTTCTTCTCAACACTGCCTTCATAGCACAGCATCCCATAGAATCTGATATGTTGTATTCTCATTGTCATTCGTCTCAAGATATTTATTGATTTCTCTTGAAATTTCTTCTTTGACCCACTGATTATTTAAAAGTATGTTGTTTAATCTCCATATATGTGTGAATTTTTCCTTTATTTGCTACTTGTTGATTTCCAGCTTTACTCCATTATGGTAAGAGAAAGTGCTTTGTATAATTTCAGTTTTGTTGAATTTATTGAGATCTGCTTTGGGTCCCAACATATGGTCTATCCTGGAGAAAGATCCATGAGCACTTGAAAAGAATGTATATCCTGCTGTTTTAGGGTACAGTATTCTGTATATGTCTATTACGTTTAGTCCATTTATCATATTACTCAAGCTCTCTATTTCTTTATTGATCTTCTGCCCAGATGTTCTATCCAATGCTGAGAGTGGTGTATTGAAGTCTCCAACTATTATTGTAGAGAGGTCTATTTCTCCCTTCAATTTTGCCAGTGTTTGCCTCGTGTATCTTGGGGCATCCTAGTTAGGTGCATATATATTTATGAGTATTATTTCTTCCTGGTGAATCATCCCTTTTATTAATATGTAATGTCCTTCCTTATCTCTAATAACAGTTTTGCTTTTAAAATCTGTGTCATCTGATATAAGTATAGCTACCCCAGCTTTTTTTTGTTTACTGCATGCATGGAATATCTATTTCCAACCTTTCACTTTCAATTTATTGGTATCCTTGGGTCTAAGGTGAGTCTCTTGCACACAACATATAGATGGCTTATATTTTCTTAGCCATTCTGCCAAACTGTGTCTTTTGGTTGGGGAGTTTAATCCATTAACATTCAATGTTATTACTGTAAAGGCAGTTTTTATTTCATCCATTTTGATCTTTGCATTTTGTCTGTCATTGAACACTTTTAATTACTGTTACTGATAACAGTTGTCATTTCTAGACTCTATTCCAGGCTTCTCTCTCCTGTCTTTTCTTTTCAGGTTGTAACACTCCCTTTAGTATTTCTTGCAAAGCTGGTCTTTTTGTTATAAACTCTTTCAGTTTCTGTTTATTTGTAAATATTCTAATCTCACCCTTATTTTTAAAAGATAATCTTGCTGGGTATAAAATCCTTGGCTGGCAGTTTTTCTCCTGCAGTATCTTAAATATATCATACCACTGTCTTCTTGCCTCCATGGATTCTGAGGAGAAATAAACACTTAATCTTACTGGGTATCCCTTATATGTTATGTATTGCTTTTCCCTTGCTGCTCTCAGAATTCTCTCTTTGTCTCTGGCTTTTGGCGTTCTGATGAGTATGTGTCTTGGAGTTGGTCTATTCGGATTTATTCAGATTGGAGTATGTTGTGCCTCTTGGACATGGATATCTCTGTCTTTCAATAGGGTTGGGAAATTTTCTGCCATTATTTCTTGAAATATTCTTTCTGCCCCTTCTCTTCTCCTTCTGGGATACCAATTACCTGTATGTTTGCATGTTTCTTGCTGTCATTTAGTTCCCTGAGACCCTGTTCAATTTTCCATTCTTTTCTTCATCTTTTCTTTTGTTTGTTCACTTTCAGAGGCCATGTCTTCAAGCTCGCTGATCCTTTCTTCTGCTTCCTCAAATCTGCTGTTATATGCCTCCAATGTATTTTTAATTTCATTTATTGCACCTTTCATTCCCATAAGGTCTCCTATTTTTCTATGTATGCTTTCAAATTCTTATTGCTCATCCAATGTCTTCTTAATATCCATAACCTCATTAGCCATCTCATTGAATTTATTAAGGAGATTTGTTTGAACATCTAAGATTAGTTGTCTCAACTCTTTTATGTCATCTGCAGGCTTATCTTATTCCTTTAACTGGGCCATCTCTTCCTGTTTCTTGGTATGGATTTTAATTGTTTGTTGGTGTTTCTGTATCTGATTTGCTAGATGTATTTATTCTGGATGCAGTTTCTCCCTTTAGTTTAGGGATATCTTATCTTTTCTGCCTTGCTGGTTGTGTAGTAGGAGCCAAGGATGTAACTGGTGCTGTAAGCGATGGAGGCTGAAGCTGCCCACGTTGCCCCAGGAATTGATGACATTTCTCCCACCTTTCTCCTCTGTCAGGGGTAGGGATAGAGCTGTAGTCGTGTATAATTATCCCAGTTCAGCACAAGACTGTCTGTAGCCACCCAGAGACACTGATGAAGCTTCACACCCCTTCCTCCCATACCTTAGGCAGGGATGGAACTATAGTTTTGGTCAGCAATCTATTCTATGTGGGTCCAAAATGACCACAGTTGCTCAGGTAAACTGATGTATCACCATACCCTCTCCCTGTCAGGAGAGAGAATGGACCCTCTGGAGTGCCTGACAATCTAATCTTTGTGGGCCAAATATGCCTGCAGTTATCCTGAGAAGCTTAGGGATTACTATCCCTTCTGTCCTTTAGGGTGTAGAAACAGAACCACAAATGCTCAACAGTTCAGTCCTGTAGGCTGAAATTACCCACCATTGCCCAGAGAGACTGAGGAAGCACCAGCCCCCTCCTATCCTCTTAAGGCATGGGGTTGGATCCACAGGCACCCAACGGTTCAGTCCCTATTGGCTGAAAGTACCTACCATTGTCCAGAGAGGCTGTGGAGACACCAAAACCCTTCTATCCTATTGGAGGTGGTGGTGGATTCATAGGCATCCAGTTGTCCAGTCCATGCAGGCTGAAGGTCTGCTGTTGCCCAAAAAGGCTATCGAAGATCAGCCCCCCTTCTTTCCCACTGGAGGGTGAGGGTGCATCTACAAGTACCCACCAGACCAGGCTGTGTGGACCAAAGGCACCTGCAGTTACCCAATGAGGCTAGGCAAACACAGTCCATCTCTTGTCCTGTTGGGGATGGAGGTGGAGTCACAAGTGCCCAGTAGTCAGACTTGTGCAGCGCAAAACTGTTGCCCTGAGAGATTGAGGCAACACCAGCCCCCTCCTATCCTGTGGGCGGACAGAAGTGGAGATGTACTCAAAGGCACTCAACAAATCTGTGTGGGCTGAAAACTCCTGCCATTGCCTGAAGAGGCTGAGGATACCCAGCTCCTCTCCTATTCTTTAGGGGTGTGGGGATGCAGCCCCAGGTGTCTGGCTATTCAGCCTGTGCCAGCAGAGAGAACTTGCACTTGCCTGGAGAGCCTGGTGTAGGTCTCACTAGCTACCTTTCTGCTGGAGGTGGGGCTGGAGCCTAGGCTTGGGCTGCTGTCTGATCTTGGTGGAAAGAAGCCCGTCCCTAACTTCACTGGATTTCAGTCAGCCACACTCCCCCTCATGCCAGGGGTGGAGTCAAGATGGCAGCTACTGGACTCTTTCCCGCTTGGCAGGCTCAGGCCCTAGCTGGCTCTAGGATTATACTTTAGCCAGCTGAGTCCACTTAATCAGTAGCTGAGGTCAGTGGACATGTCTCTCTTCCTCCACTGTTTATGGGAAATGGAGCTTTTAACTCCAGTCACAGAATAGCTCCTGAAGCAGCTTGTGCCCCTAGAGTAGGGTGGGCGCCAGCCTCTGTGGCGTGGCTTGCAGCTTCCCAGAGAGTTGGTGCAGGTCCCCCCAGCTTCCTCCCTGCCGGAGGTGGGACTGGGGTTTAGGCTAGACCTGCAATCCAACCTGGGTGGAAAGAAGCCTGTCCTTACAAGCACTGTGATTTTCAGTCAGGCCCGCTTCCCTTTGTGCCCAGGGCAGAGTCAGAATGGCAGCCACCAGCTTCCCTCTGACCTGGACAAGCTCAAAGTTTAGTTGTTCCTAGGATTCTGCTTTAGCCTGCCAAATCCACTAACCAGTAGCTGAAGTCGGTGCCACACTGTGTTTTCTTCCCATTTTTATTGGGGGAAATGGAACTTCAACTCCAACCACAGAATAGCTCCTGAGGTGGCTTGCACGCCATGGGCACCGGCCTCCGCGGCGTGGAGGGCTCTACTCATGATTCCTCTGTGCAGATGGGCAGTCTCCTCCTTCCACACCATCAAGGATGTTGCAGGATACTCCTCTGGTCTCCTGGGTCCTCCAAAATGTGCTTTAGGTAGCTCTGGGTGACCACCAACTGCCCTGTTTCAGGAGGTGACTCCAGGAGCTCCCTCTGATGCCATCTTGGCTCCACCCTGAGTATAGTTCTTTTAATATGGTGTTGGATAAGATTTGCAAGAATTTTGTTGAGAATTTTTGAATCTATGTTCATTAGCAAGATTGGTATGTAATTTTCTTTTCTTGTAGTATGTTTTTATGGGTTTGGTATTGCCCCGGCCCGCGGGACGGTAACGAGGGCTCGAAACCTGCCGAGAAAGAATGGTGGGACAAGAGACACAAAGAACGACAGCAAGACAGGGTTCTGATCAAGCTGCAATTTTTATTGAGGGGAACAAAGCATATATACTCTTGGGAAGGGGAGGAGCAGGGAGTGAGGAGGTGGAGGTTGGGGATTGGTGGTTGCTGTTGCTGGGGAGGAAGGCAGACTTTAGTTTCGTGCACTATCTTATCAGTCTGGGCAGTGGCGGGAAGACGGAGAACAAAGGAGCAGGGAGGGAGAAGAACAAGGAAGTGGGCTCTGCTCTGGTGGCCATGTTTCCGGCATTGCTGAACTCAGTGTATACTGGTATTGACCGCTCCCAACATGGTATTAGGGTGATGTTGGCTTCTTAAAATATGTTCAGGAATTTTCCCTCTTTTTAAATTGTTTGGAAGAGTTTTAATAGGATTGTTATTATTTCTTCTTAAAATGTTTGCTAGAATTCACATGTGAAGCCATCTGGTCCTGGATTTCCTTGGTTGGAAGATTTTTGATGACTGATTCAATCTTTTTGCTTGTGATTTTTTTTTTTTTTTTTTTTGTTCCTGTATTTCTTGAAGATTCTATATAGGTTGGCTGTGCATTTCTAGGAATTTGTCCATTTCATCTAGGTTGTCTAATTTGTTGGCATACAGTTTCTCATAACTTCCTCTTACGATCCTTTTTATTTTTGTGGGGTCAGTCATAATGACTTTCCTAATTTTATTTGCATCTTCTCTCTTTATTCCTTTGTTAATTTTGCTAAATGCTTGTCCTTTCTATTGATCTGCTCAAAGGACCAGCTTTTTGTTTTGTTGATTGTCTCTATTGTTTTTTTCTGTTCTCAATTTCATTTGTCTCTGCTCTGATCTTTTCTGTCTGCTTAGAGATTGGTTTGCTGTTCTTTATCTAGTTTCCCCAAATACATATTTATTTTAACTCTTTCTTCTTTTTTAATATAGGCATTTAGGGCTATAAATTTCCCTCTCAAGACTGCCTTCACTTTATCCCATAAGTTTATTTTTAAATTAATTGTTTTAAAAGAAGCTTTAGATTACATAAATATGGCATAAAAATATAATGGATTCCCATGCCCCACTCCCTCCCCCTCCCACACTATCCCACATTAACAACATCCTTCATCAGTGTGGTACATTTGTTAAAGTTGATAAACACATATTGAAGCATTGCTAGTAATTATGGATTACAGTTTATATTATAGTTTATATTCTGTCCTGTAGAATTTTGTAGGTTATGACAAAATATACAATGGCCTGTATCCATCACCGCACCATCATTCAAGACAAATCCAATATCCCAAAAATGCCCCCATATTACATCTATTCTTTCCTGTCCCATCCCTCAGAACCTCTGGTGGCCACTGTCTTCATATCAATGACAAGAGTTCTTTCATTGCTAGAATAATAATAAGTCTATAGTAGAATAATAATAAGTCTACTTTAGTCCATTGTTCATTCCCCAATCTTGAGGATTTGGGGTTGGTAATGCCCACTCTGCTTCTAACTGAGAGGGAGCTTAGATCCTATGGGGCAGATGGATGGAACTATCTTGCTTGCAGTTGTAGACCCTCTCTTCCCTTGGGATGGGCATTTTCCATCATGTTCTTCTTGTTAGTTGTCCTGAGTGTGTCCAAATAACTGGAAAGTAGGTGTTACAATGCTGCTGAAATTCTGGGCTCAACTGGCACATCGATGGACCAATGACTTAAAGTCTCTATAATTTTGGTAAGTTGTGTTCTTATTTTCATTAACCTCAATATATTTACTAATTTCTCTTACAATTTCTTCTTTCACCCACTGATTGTTTGAGATGTGTTGTTTAGTCTCCAAGTATTTGTGAATTTCCCCCTTTCCTGCCTATTACTGATTTCCAACTTCATTCCATTATTATCAAAGAATGTGCTTTGTATAATTTAAATATTCTTATTATTGAGAGCTGTTTTTGGCTGGTCTATTCTGAAGAAAGACCCATGAACACTTGAGAAGAATATATAACCTGCTGATTAGATGTATATTGCTTTGTATATGTAAATTCCAGCTCATTTATCGTATCATTCAACCTTTCTCTGTCCTTGTTGATCTTCTATACAGTTGTTCAAGCTATTGATGTGAGTGGCATGTTGAAGTCTCCAACTAATATTGTCGAGACCTCTGTTTTTCCTTTCAGTTTTGCTAGAGTTTGCCTCATGTATTTTGGGGCACCTTGGTTAATTTCATAGTTATTTATGATTGTTACTCCTCCCTGGTAGATTTTCCCTTTTATTAATATATAATGGCCTTCTGCATCTCTTATCATTTTTTGACATTTAAAGTCTGTTTCGTCTAACACCAGTATAGCTAACCTTCTCTTTTGGTTATTGTTTATGTTAAATATCTTTTTTCAACCTTTCGTTTTCAGTCTGTTTGCATCCTTGCATCCAAGTCTGAGTCTCTTGCAGGCAGCAAATGGATGTCTCATGTTTTTTATCCATTCTGTCAGCTTAAGTCTTTTTTTCCTCCTTTATTTATAAAGATTTAGAATACATGAATGTTACATAGAAAATATAGAGGTTTCCCATATACCTCACCCCCTCCATCTCCTACACTTTCACCCATTAACAACCACATCCGTTAGTGGTTCATTTGTTACAATTGATGAAAACGTATTGAAACATAAATTGCCACCAACCATGGTTTGTAGTTAATATTATGGTTTACGTGTGCACCACGCAATTTTATAGGTTCTGACAAAATGTGTACTGGCATGTATCCATGATTGCAATATCATTCAGAAAAAATTCCGATATCCCCAAAATTTCCAACCTATTTTCCTTCTTCGTCCTCTCAGAACCTCTAGTGACCACTTCTTTATACACATTTTACACGTTCTTCCATTGCTAGAATAATAATAAATCTACTTTGATCCCTAGTTGCATTCCTCTTTATGTTTGCTCCTTTCTCACTGTTGTGGATTTGGGGATGCTGATACTCTGCTTCTGATTGACGTGGGGCTTAGATCCCATGGGGAAGATAGATGAAACTGTCTTGCTTACATTGTAGAAGCTCTCTGTATTTTTTGGCATGGATGTTGTCCATCATCATCATTTTGTCAGTTATCCTGGGTGAGACTGAATAACTGGAGAGTAGGTGTTATCTGTAACTTTACTGAAATTCAGGGCTCAACGAGCATATGAACAATCAGAAAGTTTAGTCTCTTGGATATATATTCAAGGAGTATAGTGCTAATTATAAATTCAAATGAATCTATAGTTAGAACCGTATGTGGGAGAATTATAACTGAGTTAACTCTGAAACATTGGGGAAAAGGTTATCATACATTCCATGTAAGGTCCACCAATATGATGACAATTTCCTGGGGTTATCTGTTCTGTCTGTAGTGTCCAGATGTCTCTAGAGCTCTCAGGAGCACCTCTGGCACTGTTTACGGTGGTAGTCAGTGAGATCCTCCTGAGATGCGCATAAACGTAACCCCTGTAATGACCTCCCAACTCATTTAGAAATCTCTTAACCATAAAAACTCATTTGTATTTACCATTTCCTCCTTTGGTTTAAATCTTTTTGCAAATACACCATTAGTTGGTACTTGGTACTACTCCTTTAGTGCCAGGGAAGCTCATCCCTGTGAGTCATGTTCCACACTGGGGGTAAGATTATTGAGTTTATATGCTGAGTTTGGCTTAGAGAGAAACCACATTTGAGCAACAAGGAAACTTTCAGGAGGTAACTCTCAGGTAATATATAATACTAGGCTAAGTTTTAGTTTCACAAGAACAACATTCATAAGTACAACCATCAATATGAAAGGCCTGGCATATTGGTCTGTCCTACTTTACTAGGTACTATCCATGTACTCTAGAGATTATTACAACTCTCCTAGAGAATGTATCAGGATTCCCCAAGATGGGAATTCAGTTTTCTGTTTGTTATTGTGTGGTTCTCCACCAAGACAAAGCCCCGTGACCACATGATCACCTCCATATTCCACAGAAGCATGCATCAGGTCCACACATCCCCGCACCCCTGACAGTCCACACCAGTGGTCCTCCCCTGCCACAGTTCCAACCCTTCTGCAATCCAAAACCTCCCCCAAAACAAAGCAATAATAATAATAATAATTTTTAAAAATCATTTTTTTGCATTGTACCTTTCATTACCATAAGATCTGTTATCTTTTAAGCATATTGGCAATTTCTTCTCTATCTTTCCCCCAGTCTCTTTTTTTTTTTTAACTTTATATTCCAAAAAGCCTTAGGTTACAGAAAAATAACAAAGAAAATATAGGAGATTCTTATTAACCCCTCTCCCTCCCACATCATCCCTTATCAATATGGTACATTTGTTAGAAATGATGAACAAATATTAAAGCATTGCTACTGACCACGATCAATTGTTTACATTATGTTTCACATTTTGTACCATACTCTTTTATAGGTTCTGACAAAATGTATAATGGTTTGTATCCTCATTGCAAGATCATGCAGAACAATTCCAATGCTCCAAAAATGCCCTATTTTCCACCCATTGTTTTCTCCCCTTTCTCTCAGAACCTATGGCAACCACTAAGTTTCAGTTTTTGAGGAATAGGTTCATAGTTATGTGCCTTAATGTTGAGGGCTTGACAGACTGGTCTGTTTTCTTTTATTAGGTGTTGTTTCTGTAGTCAAGATGTTCTTGCCCATCTGCTTGAGAATGCAGCAGAACTCCCCAGAATGGGGGGTTAATATTTTATTTATTTTGTGGGCCTCCACCCACTGAGATAACACACTATGCCAAGATGAACACATTCATATTCCATAGAAACATGCCCCATGTGTACCCTTTCCCCCATATCTTCCCACCGCCAATGTCCTGCACCAGTGACCCTCCTCTGTAATATTTGCCAAAAGAACATTCCTACCATTGTAGTTTCAACTACAGACCTACAAATCCCTAGAGTTCATCTATTCCTTCCTCCAGCCCTCCCTCCAGTTCCATGGAAAGTCCATCCCAGACCCTCAACCTACTCTTCCTCACATTCCAGCACCATCAACCCTGTTTACCTCCCTGCACCAGGATCACCCCTACCCACTGCCAAACCACCCTTCTACCTTATTATGGGTATTGCCATATTGAGCATCAGATTACCTCACTCTACTCCCTTTCTGTCTCCTAATAAGCTATCTTCTAGACCCTAGCCCAGTGAATCTCCTCAGTATGCTTTGGTCATGACAGTGAGGTCAGTAATGTTCGTCCTTTAGTTACTGGCTTACTTCACTCAACATAAAGTTTTCAAAGTTCATTAATCTTGTTGCATGTGTCAATACTTCCTTCCTTCTCATAGCTGAGTAATATTCCATTGTATGTATATACCACATCTTGTTTTCCATTCATCTCTTGATGGACACTTGGATTGCTTCCAACTTTTGGCAAAAGTGAATAATTCTGCTGTGAACATTGGTATGCATATATCTGCTTGTGTCCCTGATTTTATTTTTTTCTGTGTCTATACCAATCAGTGGGATTCCTAGATCTTATGGTAATTCTATAGTTAGCTTCCTGAGGAACTGCTGTATCATCCTCCACCATTCTACAATCCCACCTGCATGGATGAGAGTTCCCTCCACATCTTCTCCAACACTTGTAGTTCTCTGTTTTTTCAATAGCTAACAGTCTAATAGGTACAAGATTATATCTCATTGTAGTTCTGATTTGCATTTCCCTAATAGCTAAAGATGTTAAGCATCTTTTCATGTGATTTTTAGCTATTTGTATTTCCTCTTTGGGTAAGTGTCTATTAAAATCTCTGTTCCATTTTTTAAATGAGTTTTTTGTATTTTTATTTTCAAAATGTAGGATTTCTTTACATATGCTAGATATTAGGCCCTTATCAGGTAAGTGCTTCCTAAATATTTTCTCCCTTTAAAGAGGCTGTCTTTTCAGTTTCTTGACAAATTCCTTTGAAGCACAGAGGTTTTTTATTTTAAGGAGGTTCCATTTTTTTATTTTTTCTTTCATTGCTTGTGCTTTAGATATAAAGTTTATGTAAACATTTCCCATTACAAGATCTCATAGATGCTTCCCTACTTTATCTTCTAGTAGTTTTATAGTTTTAGCTCTTATATTTAGGTCTTTGATCCATCTTGGGTTAATTTTTGTATAGGGAATTAGATGTTGATCCTCCTTCTTTTGGATGTGGATATCCAGTTCTCCCAGCACCATTTGTTGAAGAAGCCATTCTCTCCCAGTGGAGTGGACTTGGTGGCCTTGTCAAATATCAATCAATCATATATGTGAGGATATATATCACAACTCTCAATTCAGTTCCATTGGTCAGTATGTCTATCCTTGTGCCAATGCCATGCAGTTTTGACCACTGTAACTTTTTAGCAGTCTTTAAAGTCAGGTATCTAATTTTGTTTTTCAATATGTTTTTGATTATTCAGGGCCCTTTGCCCTTTCACATGAATTTCATAATTGGCTTTTCCAATTCAGTAAAAAAAAAGTGCTGCTGTAAAATTTATTGGAATTGTATTAAATCTGTAAATCCGTGTGGGTAGGATTGACATCTTCATGATGTTTACTCTTCCAATCTACGAACATGGAATATTCTTCCCTTTATATAGGTCTTCTTTATTTCCTTTAACAATGTTGTAAGATTTGCTGTGTACCAGTCATTTACATCTTTAATTAAGTTTATTCCTACATTGCCGCAGGACTTGCATACCAAAATTCATTTGCCGGGAGGACCCTATTTGCTTTATTTCTCTTGCTTATATATCATGTATTTTTTGATTCGGCCAAGGGCGGTGGTTAAAGTTAAAATTTTCAAGGATGTTTAGTCTTGGAACAAGAAACCTTGTCCCTAGACTCACATCCTATCTAGCAGCAGAAATGCAAGAGGAAGTCGTTTTCAAACTTCAAGTGAAAAGAGACAGCTTGTGCAGAGATAAGCAAGAACAGAGCTATTTTTGCTCTGAAGCAAGAACAGATGAGCTTTTATAAATCATTTAACAGTGCCCTTGTGGAAGTGGTGGAACTAATCCCCACACAACATAACTGATTCTTTTAGTTGCTATTGTAAATGGATTCTTTCCCTTCTTTTTCTTCTCAGATTACTCATTAATGTACAAAAATGCTACTGATTTTGCTTGTTGCTCATATCTCCTGCCAATTTACTAAACTTATTTATCAGTTCTTGAAGCTTTGTTGTAGATTTTTCAGGTGTTTTTTTTTAACGTATAGGATATTATCATCTGCAAATAGTGAAATTTTTACTTCTTCCTTTCCAATTTGGGTGTCTTTTATTTCTTTTTCTTGCCTAACTGTACTTCTAACACAGTGTTAAATAAATGTGTGATAGTGTACCTCCTTGTCTTGTTCCAGATCTTAGAGGGAAAACCTTTAATATTTCACCACTGCGTATGATGTTAGCTATGGGTTTTTCATAGATACCCTTCATCATGTTGAGAAAGTTTCCTTCTATTTTTATCTTTTGAACTTTCTTTATCAAGAAAGTATGCTATATTTTGCCAAATTCCTTTTTTTGTATCAGTAGAGATAGTCATGTGATTTTTTCCTTTGATCTGTTAACGTGTTGTATTACATTGATTTTCTTATGTTGAACCATCCTTGCATATGAGGGATAAAACCCACTTGATCATGGTGTATAATTCATTTGATGTATTGTTGGATATGATTAGCAAGTATTTAAAAAATGATTAGCCAGTATTTTGTTGAGGATTTTTGCATCTAAGTTCATTAGAATGATTTGTCTGGTAGTTTTCTTTTCTTGCGGTGTCTTTATGTGGCTTTGGTATTAGGGTGATGTTGATTTCATAGAAATAGGTAGCTAATATTCCCTCTGGTTTAGTTTTTGTTGGAAGAGTTTGAGCAGGATTGTTGTTAGTTCTTTCCAGAATGATTGGTAGAATTCACCTATGAAGCCATCTTTTCTTGGTTTGGTTGGGAGGTTTTAGATGACTAATTCAGTCTTACTTTTTGTGATTGGTCAGTTGAGTTCATCAGTTTCTTCTTTTGTCAGTGTAGGTTGCTTTTATGTTTCCAGAAATTTGTCCATTTCATCTAAGTTATCCATCACGTTGGCATACAATTTTTTAAAGTATCCTCTTATAATACTCTTATTTTTGTGGGATCAGTGAAGAATCCCCTCTCTCATTTTATTTATTTGCATCTTCTCTCTTTTTTTCTTTCTTAGTCCAGCTAAGGGTGTCCCAGTTTTATTAACCTTCTCAAAGAAACAAGTTTTGGTTTTGTTAATTTTTCTAGTGTTTTTTATTCTCAATTTAATTTACTTATACTCTAATCTTTATCTATTTCTTTCTGCTTGCTTTGGGATTAGTTTGTTGTTCTTTTTCTGGTTCCTCCAGATGTGCAATTAGATCTTGGATTTTAATTATTTATTATTTTTAATATAGGCATTTATAGACTATGAGTTTCCCCCTCAGCACCAGTTTTCCTACATCTCATAGGTTTTGAAATGTTGCGTTCTCATTTTCATTTGCTTCAAGGTAGTTACAGATTTCTTTTGCAATTTCCTCCTTGACCCACTGATTGTATAAGAATGTTAACTTCCATATCTTTGTGCCTATTTTGATTTTCTGCTCCTTATTAATTTCCAGCTTCATTCCATTGTGTTCAGAGAAATTATTTTGTATAATTTTAAACATTCTAAATTCATTTAGACTTGTCCTGTGACCTGTCCTGTGGTCTATCCTAGAGAATGATCCATGTGTGCTTGAGAAGAATATATATCCTGCTGTATTTAGGTGTAATGTTATGTATATGTCTATTTGTTTAGATCCTCTAATGTATTATTCATCGGCTCTGGTTTTTTTTTTTTAACCTCCTGTTAAGATGTTCTGTCTAATGGTGATAATGTGTATTAAATCCCCCACTATTATTGTAGAGATAGCTATTTCTCCTTTTAGTTTTCCAATGTTTACCTAATGTATTTTGGCACACTCTAGTTACATGCATAAATGTTTATGATTGTTTTTTGTTAGTGTCCTTCTCTGTCTCTTAACAATAGTTTTACATTTAAAGTCTACTTTTTTCCAATATTAGTACAGCTGCTCCTGCCCTATTTTGGTTATTATTTGCATGTAAAATTACTTTCCAACCATTCACTTGCAACCTCCTTGCTTCCCTGGATCTAAGGGGAGTTTCTTGAAGACAGATATATAGATGGGTTATATCTCCTTATCCATGCTGCCAATCTATGTCTTTTGATTGTATAGTTAATCCATTAACAATCAGTCTTAGTGTTACTAAAGCAAGTGCTTACATTAGCTGTTTTTGTTTTGTTTTGTTTCTTTTTTTTGTGCTGGGAGGCTCTCCTTACAGGGCGCACTCCTTGCGTGTGGGGCTCCCCTATTGGGGGACACCCCTGTGTGGCATGGCACTCCTTGCACGCATCAGCACTGCACGTGGGCCAGCTCATCACATGGGTCAGGAGACCCTGGGTTTGAACCTTGGACTTCCCATTTGGTAGGCAGACACCCTACCCATTGGGCCAAATCTACTTCCCATTAGCAATTTTTTCTTTAGGTTTATTTATGTCATTTTTTGTTTTTATTACCTATTTATCCTCCTAGTTTTTCTTATAATCTTCCTTTCTACACTCCTCAAACCCTCTTTGTCCTTTTTTTTCCTTTCAACTTGAAGAACTCCCCTTAGTATTTCTTGAAGGGCAGGTCTCACTGGCAAACTCTCTTAGTTTTTGTTTATCTGTGAATATTTTAAACTCTCCCTCATTTTTAAAAAAGATTTATTTATTTATTTTCTCCCCTTTCCTCTCCCTTCCCCCACCCTGCTGTATTTACTGTTCATATCCATTCACTATGTAACCTTCTGTATCTATTTCTCTTTTTGTCTTCTCATTTTTTCTCTTCTAGGATTCACTGGGATTCAATCCTGGGGACCTCTGATATGGAGAGAGGTCCCCTGTCAGCTATGCCACCACAGTTTCTGGTTTCTGCTGTGCTTCACCTTTACTCTCCCCTTCATCTCTCTTTCATTGCATCATCATCTTGCTGCATGACTCACTTGGTGGGCACTGGCTCACTGCCTGGGCACTTATATGGGCCCTCAGCTTGCCACGTGGGCACTGACTCGCTGCGTGGGTACACTTTCTCTTCTTTTTTACCAGGAGGCCACAGGGGTCGATCCTGGGTCCTCACATATGGTAGGCAGAAGCCCTATCACTTGAGCTTATCTGCTTCCCTCTCCCTCATTTTTGAATGCCAGCTTTGCTCGATACAGAATTCTTGGCTGGCAGTTTTTGTTTTTTGTTTTTTCTTTTTTTTAGCACCTTAACTATGTCATATCACTACCTTCTCACATCCATGGTTTCAGATGAGAAATCAGAGCTTAATCTTATTGAGGTTCCTTTGTATGTGATAGATCTTTCGCTGCTTTCAGTATTCTCTCTTTGTCTTAAGCATTTGACAATTTGACAGACATATGTCTCAGGGTAGGCATGTTAGAACTTACACTGTTTAGAGTATGCTGTGCTCCCTGGACATGCTCGTCCATATCCCTCAAAAGAGTTGAGGAATTTTCATCCATTATTTCTTCCAACATTCCTCTGCCCCTTTTCCCTTCTTTTCTCCCTCTGGGATGCCTGTAATGCATGTTTGTGAGTTTCATGTTGCCATTCAGTTCCCTGAGTTCCTGCTGAAATTTTTCTACCTTTTTATCTATCTGTTGTACTATCTGTCTGATTTCAGATGTACTATCTGAATTATCACTAATTCTTTCCTCTGCCTGTTCAAATCTGCTATTATGCATTTCCAGCATTTTTTTATTTCTTGCATTGTACTATTCATCTCCATCAGATCTATTACCTTTTTATGTATATGATTTCTCAGTATGTTCCCCCAATGTCATCTTATTGACCTTTATCTCTTCATTGACTTTACTAAGTTGATTCATGATCTTTGTTTGGACATCTTTGATTACTTGTTCCATGTTCTGCATCTCCTTTTTTTTAAGTTTGTTCTTAGAATTGACCATGTTTTCCTATTTATTAGAATGGCTTGTGATTTTTTGCTGGTGTCTAGGATCTGTTTATTTTGATGTTCTTATTCAGATGGTTAGCTTTCCTTTCTACTCTAGACTTTCATTTCATTTTGTTTTGTATTAAGATTCCTCTTTGACACTTTAAGACTATATTAGCTCCATATAAATATTTTCTTAAATTACTGTGACTGGTTGGATTGTAGGATAGCTCTATCCTCCACACAAAAAGTCTTATTTTTTTCTTTTTCTAATGACACATTACTAGAAAGTAATGTCACATTTTTAAACAAGTGTTTATGTCTCCTTTAATTGTCTTCTGGTCTGCAAATAAGTGCTTGAAAAAATTGTTTTGAATCCATCAATTTTTTTCATAAAGAAATTGTGAGTTTACAGAAAAATCATACATAAAATACAGGATTTTCATGTACCACCTTATTATTAACAACTTGTGTTGGTGTGGTATATTTGTTGCAATTGATGAAAGCACATTTTTATAATTCTATTAACTACAGCCCCTGGCATAATTTAGGATTCACTTTGTTGTGCAGTTTCATGGATTTAAAAAAATATTCTAATACCATAAATCTATAACCTAAAATTTTCCTGTTTAACCACATTTATATAAATAATTCAATGCTGTTATTTCTGTTCACAATGTTGTGCTACCTTCACCACCATCCATTACCAAAATTTTCCATCTCTGCATTTTAAGTATTAACTCGATATTCCCTCTCACTATCCCTTCTCCTGGTAACCTGTATTCTAGTGTCTGACTCTGAGTTTGCACTTTCTAATTATTTCATATCAGTGAGATCATACGATATTTGTGCCCTTGTGTTTTCTTTATTTCACTCAACATGATGTTTTTAAGGCTCATTCATGTTGCCGCATGTATCAGAAATTAATTCCTTTTTATGACTGAATTATATTCCATTGTGTGTATATATCACATTTTGTTTATCAATTTATCAGTTGGGGTTCCTGGCTGGTGGTGCTCTGTCGTGGTCCCTAGGGGAGCAGCGACAGTCTCCCAGGTGCAGCAGCAAGGACCGGGAAGGAATGAGGGTCCAACAGTGAGCCCCTGACGCTAATAACTATGCTTGTGAGCTGATATGCCTGAAATAAGAACAAGGCCTAGAGCAGCATTGTGCCTGGGAATTTCCTCCTGACAGCCTTCATGTTACTCAAATGTGGCCAGTCTCGAAGCCAAACTCAGAATGTAAATGCAATGCCTTCCCCCCAGCGTGGGACATGACACCCGGGGATGAGCCTCCCTGGCACCGAGGGATCACTATCAACTACCAACTGATGATGCAACTGGAGAATGACCTTGAATGGAAGGTTCAATGTGGATCAGCAGAATATCCCTGTCTACATAAAATAACATGACTTTAAAATGCTGTTTGACCTAATCTAAGGGGGAAATGGAAAGGAGAAATGAGTTTATATGGCTACTAGTCTCTAAAAAAGAGTCTGGAGGCTGTCAGAAGGATTGCCCTTATGCACAACTGAGCAGAGTCTAAGAGACAGATAAAGTAGATACAACTGCCAGGTATTGGTTCCTTTGAGGGCTAAAGAGGCCCATGGGTGCTATGGTCATGGCAGGTGGGGTTAACTGCCATGTCAGATGGCCCTTCTTTGGAGCTGGTGTTTATGCGTGATGAATCTGGACTCAGATGGGATCTCTCTTCATAAGACTTCCATGCTACTGTGCTGGAGTTGTAGTTGGTGTCGGGGTTTAAGATATATTTAGGGGATCTGAATCTCTGGACTGACAATGTGATAGCCAGGCCCTGAGCCTCAACAGACTCCAGCACCTACAATCTGATTTATTGGACTCACCTCACTCAGCTAAGATGGAGTTGAAGAAGGACAACCACCACACCATGGAACCTGGAGTGCCTACAACTGAAAGCGAGAGGATTGCATCCAGTATCCATGTGGAATCTGAGCCTTCTCTTGACATAGAGGTGCAATGGACACAACCAATCCAATGTCTACAGAGAAAAGGTGGCATTGGAGTGGGAAAAGTGGACACGGTGGCTAATAGGTATGGGGAATAGCAGGAAGAGACGAGATGTGGAGGCGTCTTAGGGACTTGGAGCTGCCTTGGATGGTGCTTCAGGGGCAATCACCGGACATTGTAAATCCTCACAGGGCCCACTGGATGGAATGGGGGAGAGTATGGGCCATGATGTGGACCATTGATCATGAGGTGCAGAGGTGCCCAGAGTCGTACTTACCAAATGCAATGGATGTGTCATGATGATGGGAATGAGTGTTGCTGGGGGGGGAGTGGTGGGGTGGGGGTGGTGGGGTTGAAGGGGTCCTCATATATATTTTTTTAATGTAATATTTTTACAAAATCAATTAAAAAATAAAATAAAAAATAAAATATAAACCATGATGTAAAACCAAAAAAAAAAAAAAATTATCAGTTAATGAACACTTGGGTTGCTTCCATTTTTTGACAACTGTGAATAATGTTGCTATGAACATTGGGGTGTAAATATCTGTGTGAGTCCCTGCTTTCACTTCTTTTGGTATAAACTTGGTAGTGGGATTGCCAAGTTACATGGTAATTCTTTATTTAACTTTCTGAGGAACTGGCAAACTGTCTTCCACAGCAGCTGCACCATTTTACATTCTCACCAGCAGTGAATGAGCATGCCTCTTTCCCCATAACCTCTCTTACACTTACAATCTTCCATTTTATTTTTAACAGGAACCATAATGGTATGTGTAAAATTGTATTTTATTGTGGTTTTTATTTTCCTGATGGCTAATGATATTAAGCATCTTTTTTATGGTGTTTTTGGACATTTGTAGATTTCTTTAAAGAAATATCTGTTCAAGTCTTTAGCTCATTTTTTTATTTCAGTATTTGTTTTTGTGTCATTGAGTTGAAGGACTTCTTTATATAGTCAAGATACTAAATTTATACTTCATTAGTATGTATCAATAAAATTGATTTGTTAAGAAAAAAAAGATATTAAACCCTTATGATATATGTGGTTTCTTAATATTTTCTCCCATATGTATGTCATCCTTTAATTTCATGATAAAATCCTTTTAGGCACACACATTTTTAATTTTGATGAGGTCCCATCTATTTTTTCTTTTGTTGCATGTGCTTTGGGTATAAAATCTAAGAAACCATTGTCTAATACAATATCTTAAAAAAACTTTCGTATGTTTCTTCTAGGAGTTTAATAATTCTGGCTCTTCTATTCAGTGTTTGATCCATTTTGATTTGATTTTGGTATAGGCATTAGGTAGATGTCCTCTTCCTTTTCCCTTTTTTTTTTATTGTAAATGGAGAAACTACTTGTTGAAGAAACTATTTTTTCTATATTTAGTGTTCTTTGCCATCTTGACAAAATTAGGTTGGCCATAAATACAAGAGTTGATTTTTGAGCTCTCAGTTTGATTCCATTGATCTATATATCCGTCCTTGTGCCAGTACTATGCTGTTTTGATTATTGTGGTTTTGAAATACATTTAAGATCAGGAAATGTGAGTATTCCAACTCTATTCTTCTTTTTCAAGATGTTTTTGACTATTTAGGGTACCTTATTGTTGTAGTTTGAGGCTTTTATACCCCTACCCCCAGGAAATTATGTTCTTAAATTAATCCATTACTGTGGGTGTGAGCCTATTGTAGGTAGGACCTTTTGATTAGATTCAGTTAAGGGCCACTTAATTAGATTACTTTAATGAGGCATAGCCCTGAGTAGGTCTTAGTCCTCTTATAGTGTCCTTTTCTTAAACAGGAGAAATATGCAGAGACACAGAGAGGAACTCCCAGAAGCTGAGAGAGAAATTCCTGGAAACCAAAAGCTGAACTCAGTGGAACCTAGGAGAGAAAAAGCCACAGAAGCAGAGAAAAACCTGGGGCAAGCCAGAAGCTGAAAGCAATGAGACCCAGAGGAGAGCAGAAAACATCATATGCCCCCATTGCCCTGCCATGTGATAGGCACATCCAGGATGGTTGGCAGCTGTGTCGTCAAGGAGAAAAGTTTACCAGATGCCTTGATTTGGACGTTTTTCTCAGCCTTGGAACTGTAAGCTTGTAAGTAAATAAATCCCTGTTGTAAAAGCCAGCCCATTTCTGGTATATTGCCTCAGCAGCCTATAGCAAATGAAAACACTTAACTTTCCATATAAATTTGATGAATGGCTTTTCCATTTCTGCAAAAATCTTGTTGGAACTTCTTCTTTGATGTTGTTTAGCAATGTTTTATAGTTTTCTGTATACAACTGCTTTACATCTTTGGTTAGATTATTCCCAGATATTTGATTCTTCTATTTGCTATTGTAAATGTAATTCTTTTGTTGATTTCTTTTGATTGTTCATTGCTAATTTATAGAAACACTGCTGGTTTTTGGGTGTTGATCTTGAACTCCACCACATTGCTGAATTTGTTTATTAGTTCTCTTTGGCCTCAAAGCAGGGCCTTTATGGATAACCAGAGATGGTATGAAGAAAACTTCAACACGAGAGTTAGGCAAACTCACATTTATTATATTTGCAGAGGTAAGGAGCCAAGGCCAGTCTAAAGTGACTCAGACCCAACTCCCTGTGCTGCAGTTTTACATTTGCTTAAATACCCAAGTTATTACTAAGCATTTGCTTTGATTATGCACTAGTTTTTATGCACATGGATGAACACACATAGCTGGTTATATAATTGTATGATTAGTATGTTCAGGAAATCATACTTGTACATACACTGCATGATCAAGAAAGGGGCAGATAACTCCACCCCTGGGTAGGAATTTTACGATGTTAATTAAGCAAGGTGAAGTGAGGACAGCAAGGGGCTGCTTCTGCGCAGGTCCAGCCAACAGGTAGAAGCTGGTTTTTATAGTTTATTGCTTCAACAGTATATTCTTGACCACCAAAGGTGGAATTTGGCACAAAGAGAGGGTTGCGTCTCATTACCTTCTGATTTACATACGATTCTTTTCTTTGTATCCTAGCAACAGGGAGAGAAACAAGTTCCTTTCAGGTATTCAGTCATCCTACATCCATCAGTTCTAGTAACAGTGATGTGGAGTTTTCAGGATTTTTCGTATGTAGGAGCATGTCATCGGCAAATAGGGAAAGTTTTAATTCTTTCTTTCCAGTTTGAAGACCTTTTATTTCTTTTTCCTGCCTAATTGCTCTGGTTGTAACTTCCAGTACATTGTTGAATAGCAGTGGTGACAGTGGGCATCCTTGTCTTGCTCCTGATCTTAAAGGGGAAGCTTTTGGTCTTTCAC
Source organism: Dasypus novemcinctus (assembly GCF_030445035.2). NCBI lineage: Eukaryota > Metazoa > Chordata > Mammalia > Cingulata > Dasypodidae > Dasypus > Dasypus novemcinctus. Next base: position 124,326,665 of record NC_080682.1, read on the forward strand.
CATTAAATAGCTGTGGTTTTTTCATATACCCTTCATCTTGTTGAGGAAGTTCCTTTCTATTCCAATATTCTAATTGTTTTCATCAAGAAAGGTGCTGTATTTTGTCAAAAACCTTTTCTCCATCAATTGAGATGATCATGAATTTTTTTGTGTTCATTCTCTTAATGTGGTTTATTGCATTAATTGATTTTCTTATGTTGAACCACCCTTGCATTCCTTGGATAAATACCACTTGATGATGGTATATAATTCCTTTAATGTTAGGTTGGATTTGGTTTGCTTATATTTTGTTGAGGGCTTTTGCATCCATATTCATAAAAGATAATGATTTGTGAATTTATTTTCTTGTAGTGTCTTTATCTGGGTTTAATATAAAGGTGATGCTGTGCTAATAGAGCGAATTAGGGAGTGTTCCCTCCTTTTCAGGTTTTTTTTTTGGAAGAGTTTGAGCAGGGTTGGTGTTAATTCTTTTTGGAGTCTTTGGTAAATTTCGCCTGTGAAGCTGTCTTGTTCTGGGTTTTTCTTCATAGAGAGGTTTTTGCATACTTGAATCCATCAATTTTAATGCCGTGTTTATCTTAATATCTGTTACAAATGAACAATTCTTTAAAAATTTAAGGGAGTGGATGTGGCTCAAGGGGTTGAGCACCTCCTTCCCATGTGGGAGGTCCTTGGTTTGGTTTCCAGTACCTCCTGAAAACAAAGACAAACAAGCAAACAAATGAAAAAATCAACTTAGGGTAGTCAATGTGACTCAGTGGTTGAGCACCGGCTTCTCATGAGGTCCGGAGTTCAGGCTCTGGTACCTTAGGAAAAAACATTTAAAAATCTGTCAGTCAGGCTTTGGTATCTATCTCTGTTGGTTTCTAGGAGAAACTAGTTGATGTGTTCACTGGAGAGACTGGAGACCATAATAAGGTATCTGGATTTTAGGTTGATTTAAGATTGATCTGACATCATTGGAGAATTTTGAACAGGGAAGTGACATGATCTGATAGATGTTTTAAAATGATGAGCCTGTTGTAGGAAGGATAGGCCTGAAGAGAGGCAAGAGGGAAAGTTATCAAACAAGTTCAGTATTTTAGGTAAGAGATGATGCATTAATATCTTTTCCTGCTTGTAATTTCTTTTCATGTACTGTGTTTAAGTTCATAAAGTTATCACCCTTTTCCAAAGTGAAATAAAAGGCGATAGATGTGCTAATCTTGAGTCCTACTAAAAGGCACACAAGTGTAAAATTGAGAAGTGGGAATTTGAACTTTTATTCAAATTGTATTATTTTACTTTTTCAGCCTTTCCCTGTAGGCCAGTGTTAGGTTAAATAGAACAGGAAAATAAGGAGAGAAATCAGAAGGAAAAATAATTGATTTTTTTTTCATTTGGATCATCTCTCAGCAGTTCTGAAATTTTTGGAAACCTTTACTGTGTACTTTTAGGACAAAGTCCAGTTTCCCAGCCCTAACCCTGTGATCTGACCCATGCCTATTTTCTAGTCTTATTCTCCATCAAAATCCTACCTGTATTTTTCTCTCAGGCAATATGTAACTGTCAAAAAGTTCATTCTGTTTCATGTCTCAGTGGTTTTGTTTATGGTCTTCCCATACTATATGTTAAACTTTTTTTTTTTTTTTAATGTCTTAAAACTTAGCTCATCAGTCACCATTCCTGGGAATTTTTTCCTGTCTCCCCATATTCTTTCTTCCTTACTATTTTTTTTGCCAACTTCACTAAAAGGAGAACAAGTATTTTTTCATTCATGCCATCTGTATACTGTCACCATGTTTCTAACATTTCATTTATTTGCTATGTAATGTTTGTTTGCATATGTTTTTCCTTCATTACTGAAATTTGACGTCTGACACATTTATATTGCTCTGGTGTTTAACAGCCATTGGTTGCTTGTCATTGTTCAGGATAAAGTCTAAATTTATAAGATGGTATGAAGGAAGATTTCTGTAAGCTCTAGGTCTCACTTTTCTGTCTAATCTCTTCTCCCTAATCCCTGCTTTCTGTCCATGTCCTGTTCACACTACACTGCATTTAATTTCTCGTGATTTTACACATTGTCCTCTATTTCCTGAATGTCTCTTTCTACCTGAATCCTGTCACTTGGATAATTTCTATTTGTCCTTTAGTTTCCAATCGGCAGTCACCTTGTCCAGGAATTCTTTCTGGATTGCATTGCTAAGGTTGGGTGTGTTTCTGGTGAAGGCATTCTACGTGTGTTCTTGCCTTATCATAATGCCATGCTCTGATCTCTTCAGTTACTTTGCCTTGTCCTCATCTAGACTCTAGGCTCCCTGATGACAGGAGTAATGCTTGTATTTATGTTGGTTTTCAAAAACCATTGTATTTATAAAACTCAACACAATTACTAGAACATAATAGGAGCTCAATAGACATTTATTTAATGAATGAGGTAGAATTTTGTCTAACTCACTTGTAAATCCCCAGAACCCAGCACTGTTCTTAATAAATGTGCATTGAATTTAACTGTAGCATGCTTAACCCCCCATTTTAGGATTAAAAAAGTTCCAGGAAACTAAATTTGAGTCTTAAGTCTTTACAAGAATATGATAAAGGTCATCTAATCTAATCTAATTCTCTCTCTCAGAACTACGTGCTCTGTTAGGCCCAGAAAAATCTCAAAAGCAAATCTATACTATTATAACCCAGTAATTGTTATTGTGTACTGGCATATTCCTCTACTGCCAGAAAACCTAAGCGTGAAGGGAGGACTGGCATTTAACAGCTATGGTCAGGTAGAGGGAGATAAATAGAGCAAGAACTCAAATAACTCATATGAAGTAATATCGAGGTTAGACACATTATTAATTATATATAATTCTGTGTTCAAATGTCTCTGTGTCCTTAACTAGTTTTGTGACCTTGGGAATGATATATTTTATTAAAATATAGGCTTTTCATATCTATACAGTATCACCATGGATCAAAATATATCTAATCCACAGGGGTTTTGTGGAAATGAAATGGAGTAAAACATACGAAGTATGTGGTACACTACCTCATATACAGTAAACAATCAAGGATTGCCATTGTTATTAAGCACAGCCTGAAAAGTGCCTTTAGAAATGTTCATATTTTTGGATTCATATGTGGCAGATGTCACTTCTAGAAGATGAAAAAAAAGATAGAAAGGCTATCATTTGAGTTGGGTCTGAAATAAAAATGACGATTTCAAGAGGTAGGAACTGGAGGTAGTGTTATGCTGCCGCCGGCCCGCCCTGCCCTTACGGTTGCTTGTCCTGAGTGGAGCAGCTTTCAAAGCACGGGGGCCTGGAAGGGCGCTGGCTTTGCGGAGACCACAGCAGGAGCGCGTGTGCAGGGCTTTGCTTTCACCAGGGTACCTTGGGAACTGGAGAGAAGATCTCCTGACAGTCTAGAGCTCTGTCCACTGAGATCTGTGGATCCCTGAAGGGGCAGGCTAGCCCTTGTCCACATTCCGTTCCTCAGATCCTAATTACCTATAAAGAGCTGAAGAGTTTGATGAATTCTCTCTCTCTATTTGGCTAGAAGGGCTCTATCCTTTGTAGTCCATGGGAGTAGAGGAAATTTCTCCAGGAAAATCAATAGATGGCCTCAAAATGTCAAGCTGATACATCTCGGGCTCACAGGGCCGGGGATTGCATGCCTCCCTACATCCAAGGGATTGGCATCACGGGGAACTGGAAGCAATGGGAGCATAATGCCTTAAAGAAAGAGAATACCCTTGAAAACTGATGGGTCATTATCAGTAGATTGTTAAATTTCAACAGAACTTCCACGCTGGCAAGAGGAAAAGGATAATCAACAGTAATTTGATCAATCAAATAAATATTGAAAAATATAAAGAACAAAAAAATATGAAATAAATAGGGTCATTATTATCTAAATTTTGCTCTATCTATGCTTTGGAAGTTTATGCAGCTTTAAAGGAAATTAATCTGAGTTATCTCATCTGACCAATAGGTAATTTTATGATGTGTTAATGAGTGAAAAAAGCAAAATGCAGGGATTTATATATAGTGTGAACCATTTTTTAAAACAATAGACAATCTAGATAATTATGTGTATGTGAATACATTTGTTTGGCTAGCTTGTATATGATTATATGAATATGAAGAAAAATGTGGACTAATAAATACTAGATTTCTAACACAAATTATAGTGGGGTTAGGAAGGCATGTATTGGCGGGAAATAGTATGGGTGAAGAGGGATAGAAGGAAGGGAAATCAGGGAAAAAGAAAAGGCTATGCTAATAATTTCACAAACAAAAAATATTAAGCATCTAACATCATACAAATATGTTTATGTATAAAGAAGTGTTTTTTAAGGGAAAAATGGAATGATAAACTGAAACCAAAGAAAAGCTATTTTGATATTAAAGTTAGAATATAAGTGTTAAACATAAAAAAGACACTGCTTAATAATAAAAGGCACAATTAGTGATAAAGAAACTGTAGTAATAAACCTGTATTCACTAAACAATACAGCAACTGATCATATAACAAAAATTTATTAAAAACTCAAGCTGAATTTGATTAAAAATACAATTGAATTGGGATATTTCTATTCACAATGACAGAATAGGTCAGATAGAAGAAGTTTTAAAAAGTTAATAGGGAAGGAAATTTAATAATATAATCACATTGGAGAGAGAGAAAGAGAAAGGAACAGAGAACCATAGAAGTTGGCACCTTCGCAGCTCACAGACAGGAGAATAATTTTTTATAACCCTTGAATATTTTTGAATCAGTCTTCTGTTTGCTAAGAAAGGAAAACATAAGCATTTTGAAAGTAAGTATTTTTAAAGGCTACATTATCTGATAATTAATCTAATAATCAAGAAATCTTAAAAAATTAGCTACCTGGAAATTAAGAAACATCCTCTTCAATAAATAACATTTAGATGAAGGAGGAATTCAAAAATAATATTACAAACTATCTAGAAAACTAAAAAGGAAACCTTTTCACATCAAAACCTAGGGGGCATAGCTAAAGATTGCTCAGAGAAAATTCTACAATTTTAAATACCCTTGTGATTAAAGAAGAAAGACCAAAAATACTGGAACGTAGAATTTATCTTGAGAAATAAGACAAACAAAATATGCCAAAAGAAAGTAAAGAAAGAATACAAAAAGATTATAAAAAAATAATGAACTAGAAAATAAATCTATAAAATTGTTTCTTAAAAAGACCGATTAAATGCATAATCCCATTCTGAGCTTAATTAAGGAAAAAGAGAAACAAAAATCATACTAGGATGAACTGCAGATATGATCCAGATATAGAAAAGAGTAAACAAATTATATGAGAACACTCTAAGGCAACCAATTTGAAAACCTAGATTAAGGAGATGTTTTTTAGCAAAAAGAAATTACCAACATTGATTTGTGAATAAACAGAAAACTTGGACAAATCAACTATTGTAAAATAGATTGGAGAAGAGATTAAAAATGTGTCATTAAACAAAACCAAGGCCAGAGGGTTTCAAGGATGAGTTCTAGCTAATTTTAGAGAAGAGACAATTTCTATTTTACCTAAATTATAGACCATAAGATAATGTGAAAAGCTCCTTAATTCGTTTATAAAGCCAACATACCATTAATATCTAGAAACTGAGGAGGAAAGGGACATGTTTAATTAAATTTGGTTAGAGAAACACTGAAAAAAATGTCAAGAAAGATGTTGAAGTTAAGCACATGGTAGATTGGAAAAATCTCTGGTGCATCTGACAGATAAATCACACACACACACACACACACATATATATATTATAATAAGCCCTTACAACTTGATAGCATAAAGACAAAAAACCATAAAAGTAGGCAAAGGATTAAAACAGGCAAACCAAAAAAGAGCAAATACAAATGACCAATATTCTTAGACTCACTAATAGGAAAATGCAAAGCAAAATAGCAATGAAATATTCCTTTTCACCAATCATGTTGGGAAAAAATACCCCAAAATTACCCAAAATTTGGGTAATACCCTGGGACTGGACCTCAGATGGGACCTTTATTAGGCGAATGTCCAGCACTTCTATCCACCAGCCAGTTCAGAGGAACCATTTAGCTGTCGTATATGCTGAGGCTACATTTAGAAAACTACATATCCTTGCTATTTCCAGCAACTTCCACACACAAAATTAAGTATCCAGGAATGGTTGGGTAGTTGGGTTCTAGAGTCTTTATTGTTCATTATTTATCTACAGTCTTCCACAAGGAGTAAGTTTGCATCTACAGGGCAGATATAGATAATCTTGCCAATTAACTCTTAGCTTCAATTAGCAAATTGTCATTTGGAATTTGGGTTTTTACATAACTTTGATTTGAATTAGTCTAAATCAGTCTATTAAAGCCCAATCTTTACAATGACTTTTAAGACCCTGCAAGATTTGCACTCTTGCCAACCCATCCCTGTGACCTCTCTGAGTTCAGCTTCTGTCATTTCGCTCCTGTAACACTTTGCTCCATCTAACAGTGTCTTCCTTTTTCTTCCTGGAACGTGCTAACCATGCTCTCACCTCGTGGCATTTGTACGTGTTGTTCTCTCTACTTGCAATGATCTTCCCAATTTATTTCATGTTACTTCCCAAATACCTCCCTCTTAATGGACAGACTGTATTGATTATTTTTATAAACTAATAATGCTATCCCCATCCCACTACTCCCTCACTTGTCCTGCTTTATTATTCTTTTCATATACAATGGCCAACAAACACATGAAAAGATGTTGAACATCTTTAATCATACTGAAATGCAAATCAAAACCACCTGAGATATTATTTCACATCCACTAGAATGGTTATAATTAAAGAGACAGAAAATAACAAGCCCTGTCAAGAAATGTGGAGAAACTGAAATTCTTGTATGTTACTGGTGAGAATGTAAAATGGTACAGCCACTTTGGAAAACAATTTGACATAACTTTGAAAAGTTGATCATAAACTTCTCATACAATTCAAAAAGCCTACACCTGGGGATCTACCCAAGATAAATGAAAATATATATTCACACTAAGATTTGTATACGAATGTTCATAGCAGTATTATTGAAAATAGCAAAACCTGAAACCATCCAAATTTCCATCTGGTGAATGGATAAATGAAATGTGTTGTATCCTTACAATAGAACATTATTTAACAATAGAAAGGAATGAACTGCTGATAAATGATACAACATAGATGAACCTCAAAATCATTATACTAAGTGAAAGAAGCTATATACTAAATATATATATTGACTCCATTTATATGAAATGTACAAAAATGCCAGAAATCAGAGCATTGGTTTCCTGGGGCTGAGAGTAGATGTTGGGGCTGGCAGCCAACAGGTTCTAGGGAATGTGGGGTGGGAATGGAAATATTATAAAACTGGATCGTGGTGATGATTGCATAGCTCAAACCATTTACTGAGAATCATTGACTTGTATGCTTTCAATGGGTGAATTTTATGATATTTAATTATAATTCAAGGAAGTGCCAAAAATGCTGTGCTGGTTGGAGACTTTTGTGGACCCAAGAAAAGTATGTTCTTAAAGTTAATCCAGTCCTGTGGGTGTGGACTCATTGTAAGCAGGATCTTTTGGTGAGTAGGATCTTAATTTAATATCCGACCTACCTCTTTCAGAGCGGGTTTCCACCCTCTTACTGGAGTCCTGTATAAGCAGAGGGCTAAAGCCTCAGAAACAGAAGAGGTCCCAGAGGCCAGAGGCTGCAATCAGTGGAGCCCGGGGACATGGAAAGAGTTCCCTGAGCAGTTAGGCCCATGGAGCAGCTTGAAGTGGAGGAGACAAGGCCTGCCCGAGAGGGGAGGACCAGCAGCCCGACAGCGTGCCCGCCCCTCGCCTGACGCCTGACGCCTCACAACTCCAGCTCCGGGAGAAAGCAGCTCTTGTTGACGCCTTGATTTGGAAACCCTCACAGCCTCGGAACTGTCAGCTCTTAGCCTAATAAGTTCCCATTATAAAAGCCAACACATTTCTGGTTTGTTTCATTGGCATCCTTTAGCAAACTAAGCCAGAGATTGGTACCAGGAATGGAGTTATGCAGCTGCAAATACCAAAAATGTCAGAATGCTTCTTTAAATGGGTAAGAGGAAATTCTGGAAGAATTGTGAAATGATAGAAAAGGCCTATATTGCTTTGAAGAGACTGTTGGTAGGAATCTGGATGCAAAAGATACTTTTTTTTTTGCTTTTATAAAGGGTATTTATTTAGAGTAGAAGGTAAAGTTACCAGGCCTTAAAGCATAAGTTACTTCCCTCACTAAAGTCTGTTGCCACTTGTTGGGGCAAGACGGCTGCCGACATCTGCCAGGTTCAGGCTTCTTGGGTTCCTCTCTTCCCAGGGCTCTCTTTCTCTCCAGGCTCAGCTGCTATGCTCTCTCTACTGTAAACTATCAGGTAAATGGCTCTGTCTCTCTCTAGAGGGCTTTTCCTGTGTCTAAGGAGCCATCTCTATTCGGCTGTGTTCTTCTCCTGTGTGTTCACTTCTTGGGCTCTAATTCAAAGCCTAAAGATACTTCTGATGAGTCCTTAGATGGAAATGATAAATGGTGAATGTGTCATTGCAAACTGAAAGGAAGATGATCCTTGCTATAGAGTAGCAGAGAACATGGCAAAACTGACTCCTGATATTACATGGAAGGTGGAATTTGAAAGTGATGAGCTTGGACTTTTAGTTGAGGAAATTTCAAACTATATATGGGAAGTGGCCTGGCTTCTCCTTGAAGCTTATAGAAAAATGTGAGAAGAAAGGGATAAGCTAAGAACTGAACTGATGGGCACAAAGAAACCAGAAATTGATGGTTTTGGAAATTCCAAGCTTCCAAAAAACAAGTCCCCAGAAGATATGACCTTCACATATGAAGACTTAAATAAACTTGGGACCAGCCAATCATTTCAGGGTAAGTCAAATTGGAAATGCAGTTTCTCCAGGAAAGATCTGTGACAGGTCTTGCTGTCTGATGGATTAGATCCCTGTTTCCTACATGTTTAACCAACCAGTGTTTTTGAGATCTGTTTGGATGAAACCATTGTCAACCAGGACTAAAAAGGATGGAAATGGGAGAGATTAAAGGAAAAACAACATCAAAGGCAGAACTGTGGAAGCTGAGTTCTGGACTAAAAACATCTTGGACCAAGAGAGAGACACACCCCCAGCATGTGTGCAGAGGTGTCGAGTATATCCCTGGACATGAGCATGAAGGGCTTCCACCCCACTGGTGAGAAAGAGTGCAGTGCCCCGTGTTCTCAGTGGGCGGGGCCTACAGGTCAGCTGCCACCCTACTCTGCTAAGGGGGTTGAGCCTGTACCCGAGATTGGGACAGTGCGGCCATCACCCCAGTGTTCTTGGAGGATGACGCCCAAAGCTCAGCCACCACCCAGAAGCTTGATGAGGGTGGAGCCGGAAAGACAGCCACCAGGCAAGCTCTTGGGTGGGAGGGGTACCTCTGTCCAAGCTCTTAGGAGAAGAAGCCATCATTCCATAGATGACTCTCAGACTTTGAAATAACCAACTATGCCCTGAAGGCTTTGGAACTGGTTGGGACCTTTGCCCACTGTTTTCCTCCCATTTCTCCCTATGGCAATGGAAACGTTTATTCTATGACTGTCTCTCCTTTGTATATTGGAAGTAAATACTTGTATTCTAAGTTTCACAGGTCTACAACCAGAGGGTAATTTTGCCCCAAGACACACTGGGTGCCTATAACTGATTTTGATGAGATTTTGTACTTAACATTGTTACTGAAATTAAGGTTTTTGAAATATTGTAATGGAATGAATGTATTTTTCATATGGAAAGGACATGTATTTTTGGGGTCCAGAGGGTGGTATGTGCTGGTTTGAGTCTTTTGTGTACCCTAGAAAAGTATGTTCTTGAAGATAATTCAGTCCTATGGGTGTGGACTCATTGTAAGTAGGATCTTTTGGCAAACAGGATCTTGATTTACAATGTCACCCATCACATTCAGGATGGGTCTTAATCCTGTTACTGGATTCTTTATAATTGGAGGTCTACAGAGCCAACAGACAGAAAAAAAGCCTCAGGAATAGGCAAGTCCTGGAATAATGGAATCACAGAGCAGAGGCCTGGCAAGAGGTCCCAGAGACTAGACTAGAAGCTGAGGAGACAAGGACTGGAAGGGGGAACCAGCAACCTGGCAGTGTGCCCGCCCCGGTGCTGGCTGCCCACAGCTGAGCCGAGAGAGCGCAGCTTTAGGTGACACTGCTAGGTGCCTGGTCACCCACAGTGCAGCTTGGTGAGAAAGCCTCTCTTGATGACTTTCACAGTCTTGGAACTATAAGCTTTTATCCTAATAAATTCCCACTATAAAAGATAATACAATGGCATATTGCATGGGCAGTCTTTAGCAAACTAAGACAAATGCAGTATTTTTAGTTCTCACAATATATGCAGGCAGCTGTAAAGTTTCAGCTTTAAAATCTTGTTTTAGAATATATATCTAGATTAATTTTTATTACAGCATGAAGAGAAAGCTGAACCCATTTTTCTGGGTATTTCAGTTTATAAATGTCAGGTAGTTATCTATTCCACTGGAGAAGTCTCTTTTTGTAATTGGCAAACAAATCCTTTCTGAATTGTTTGCCTGGAGTCCTGAATTGACATTTATCCAACTTGTGTTTATCGGTATACCAGTTTAAATAATGCAGATTTATTTAAATTTGATAATATAACTGGTTGTTCGGGGTAATATCAAACCATGTTGGACTAAGCCTATTTACTTAGTCATTTAGTTTTCTATCCTTGACTGTCCATTTATTGCATTTCTATTTTATATAAATCATAGAGGCATAACATGTGAATGCTAGAGGAGACTGTAAGGACAATTATGCTGACTTAAACTTACAAAGATAAAGAAAATGAGGCATAGAGAAATCAAATGGTTTATCCAATGCAAACTTCTAAATGACGAATTTAGAGTAGATACTCCTTGCTCTCAGTCTCCCACTACACTTGTGCTAAGTTCTCCATTCATAAGAATTTACCACCAATTTAACAAATTAATTGACCAAAAAATAAATTTAACCTCTTTAATTTTTAGAGTAACTTCTATGTTCACATGGTCATTATTTACTTCACTCAAGAGACACTAGACTCTAGGGGCTTTGGAAAGTCGTTGACATCCCTCAAACTATTCTCTCCATATTCAAAATGGAAAGCATTATAAATTTTGTCATATGCTCCTTCACATTAGTTTGCAATGTAATTTCATCCTTGTTAGCTCTAACTATCAGTGAAAGTAATTGAAACTGACAAGCCCCCACGACAATAGTTTAGAAACTAGATTAAACATTTGTTCATTAGGAAACCAAACTCCATGTAGCATTTATTTTAAATATTTTTAATTAAATTTTTTTTATTAGAGAACTTGTAAATTTACAAAACAGTCATGCGTAACATACAGAATTCCCTCTCACCACCACCACTTTACATTGATATGGAACATTTGTTACCATTGACAAAAAAATTCAAAATATTACTATGACATACATTTGTTCTAATTCATGGAATAACATTCTTGTATTTGCACCATTTTTTTTTTTTCATCGTGAAAATATCCCTATTAAATCTTGCAAAACTGGAGCATGCCCATGCAGAAGATTGTGGGGGTTGTTTGGGAGACAGGGAAGCAATTACTTGGGGAAGATGCACAGCACATTAGATTGTACTGGCCAACTTATGTGGAGCCTGCCTCAGTTTCCCGGCTGCTAAGACAAATGCTGTGCAATGGGTTTCCCTAAACAGTGGGAATATTTTAGCTCACTTTTTTGAGGCTAGGAGAAGTCCAAGTTGAGGTGTCAGTCAGGAGACGTTCTCTCTGCAAAGACTGGAGTGCTCGAGGGCTGGCCGCTGGCGCTCCTTGGTCCGTTGACCTCCCCACCACATGGTGGTGCATGTTCAAAATCCTCCCCTTTCTTTTCCAAGATCAGTTAACCTCCTGCACTATTTTTTTAAATATTCTTTTCTTTCTTAATTTTTAAAAGAAACTTAGATTACATAAATGTTACACAAAACATGTACGGGATTCCCATATGCCTCACTCCCTAGCCCTCCCACATTTTCCCCCGTCAACAACATCCATTATTAGTGTGGTACAATTGTCACAACTGGAGCGTTGCCACTAAGTGAGATTATAGTTTACATTGTGGTTTATACTTTCTCCCACACATTTTTGCAAGTTATACAAGATATACAATGGCCAGGATAATTCCCAAGTCCTGAAAATGCCCCCAAATTACACCTATTTTTCTCTATCCCTCCCCTCAGAACCTTCAGTAGCCACTGCCTCCACATCCATGACAAAAGTTCTTCAATTGCTAGGATCAAAACAAGTCTACAGTAGAACAACTATAAGTCAACTCTAGTCCATCATCCATTCGCAAATCCTGAAGATTCTGGAATGATGATGCCCACTCGACCTCTAATTGAGAGGGGACTTAGATCCCATGGAGCACTTGGATGGGACTTTCTTGCTTGCATTTGTGGATTCTTTCTGTTCCTTGAGATGGTTGTTGTCAGTCAACATCTCCTTGTTAGTCCTGGTGCATCCAATGAACTGGAGAGTAGGTGTCACAACTCTGTTGCGATTCAGGGCCCAACTGGCATGTGGACAGCCCAAAGATTTAAGTCTCTTGGACATACTAAACTATCAAGTTTAGTACTATCTATAGGTTCAAATAGAAGAGCAGCAGAGCTATGTGTAGGGAAAACACAACTGAGTCCAACCCTATCATACTGGGGAGCGTAAATTCCAAAGTAGGGCCCACTGGAAGGGTGCCAAATTCCAGAGCTATCTGTCCTGCCTGTAGTGTCTGGATAGCTCCAGAGCCCTCAGGAGCCCTGCTGTTTGAAGTAATATTTATTTTGGCACTCAATGAGTTCCTGCTGAGACATGCAGAAGCATAACCTCTGAAATGACCTCCCAACTCACTTTGAAGTCTCTTAGCCATATAAACTCATTTGTCCTTACCTTTTCCCACTTTGGTCAAGGTCTTTTTCTAGTTGCATTAATAGTTGGTTCTTGGTAGTAATCCCTCGGTGCCAGGGAGCCACAATCTTCACCCACCACTGTGTTCACTAGGTAAAGCAGTCCCAAGATTATCCTCTAGCTATCATTCTTTTGACATTTATGACTCTAGACTACCCCTTTCAGCCACAATCACTTTTATAAATCAGTGGTATTAATTATACTCAATAGAATAGTTTGCCGTCATCACTATCCATTTCCAAACATTTCAATCAACCTTATTAAAGATTCTATAGACATTAAGCATCAGATCCCTGTTCTCAACCCTCATTTGTCTCCTAGTAACCTGTACTCTAGATTCTAACTCCATGAGTTTACTCATTGTATTTAGTTCACATTAGTGAGAACACACACTATTTGTTCTTTGTGTCTAGCTTATTTCACTCAACATAATGTCCTCAGGATTCATCCATGCTGTCATATGCACTCTGACTTAATTTCTTCTTACAGCTGAATAGTAGTCCATTTTATGTATATACCACATTCTGTTCAGCCATTCATCTGTTGATGAGAATTTAGTTGTTTCCATCTTTTGACAATTGTTAATAATGCTGCTATGAACATTGGTATGAAAATGTCGTTTGTGTCCCTACATTCAGTTCTTCTGAATATATTTCTAGTAGTGGGAATGCTAAATCACAAGGCAATTTTATATTTAAATATATTAGATTGTTAAACAATATTCCATAGCATCTGCACCATTTAACACACCCACCAACATTGAAAAAGCATTCCTATTTTTCTGCATCTTCTCTAACACTTGCGGTTTTCAGATTTTTTAATAGTGCCTATTCTATAAGGTCTGAAATAATATCTAATTGTAGTTTTATTTTGCATTTCCCTAACAGCTAGTGATGTTGAACATCTTTTTTATGTGCTTTTTAGCCGTTTGTATTTCCTCTTTGCAAAAATGTCTTTTAAGTCTTCTGCCTATTTCTTTATTGCGTCACTTGTCTTTATCATTGAGTTGTATAATTTCTTTATATATCCACAAATTAAACATTTATTGGCTATATGGTTATCAGATATTTTCTCCCATTGAGCAGGTTGCCTTTTACCTTCTTTACAACATCATTTGAGGCACATATTTTAATTAATTTGTTTAATTTTGAGGAGATCCTGTTTGTTTTTTCTTTTGTTGTTCGTGCTTTGGATGTAAGATCTTGAGGCTATTTCCCTTCATTTTCTTCTAGGAAGTTTATGGATTTAGCTTTTATATTTAGGTCTTTGATCCATTTTGAGATAATTTTTATATAAGGTGTGAGATAGTTGTCCTTTTTCTATCTTTTGGATATGGGTATCTGGTTTTCCCAGCACGATTGGTTGAGTAGACTGTTCTGACCCACCTGGGTTGACTTGGCAGCCTTGTCAAAAATCAGTAGTCCATGGGTTAGTAGCAAGCTTCAGTATGTGCTCATCAATTGTAACAAATTACCATACTAATGAAGGATGTTGCTAATGTGGGAAAGTGTGGGAGGGGAAGGGACTGGGGCATATGGGAATCCCCTATCTTTTTAATGTAATTTTTATGTAATCTAAAGCTTTTTTTTTAAATAAAAATTTTAAAATAATTTTTTTTAATTAAAAAAATCAATTGGGGAGCAGATGTAGCTCAAGTGGTTGGGCACCTGCTTCCTTTGTATGAGATCCTGGGTTCAATCCCCAGTGTCTCCATCCCCAGTGTTTCCTTTAAAAAAAATCAGTTGACAGTCGATGTGAAGGTCTATTTCTGAATTCTCAATTCCATTCCATTGTTCACCCTGTCTATCTTTATACCAGTACCATGCTGGGGTTTTTTTTGTTGTTTGTTTGTATGTTTACCCCTGTAGCTAAATAGCTTTAAAGTCAGAAAATGAGAGTCCTCCAACTTAATTTTTCTTTTTTTAAACACATTTTTGGCTATTCAGGACCCCTTTCCCTTCCAAATAAATTTGATAATTGGATTTTCTATTTCTGCAAATTAGGCTGTTGGAATTTTCGTTGGGATTGTATTAAATCTGTAAATCAATTTGGGTAAAATTGACATCTTAACAACATTTAGTATTCCAGTTCATGAACACAGAATGTTCTTCTGTTGCTTAGGTGTTCTTTGATTTCTTTTAACCGTAATTTATAGTTTTCTGAATATGTTCTTAAGTTTATTCCTAAATATTTCATTCCTTTCTTCTCTATTTTAAATGTGATTTTTTTCCTGATTACCTCTCAGGTTACTCATTACTGATGTACTAAAAACATTACTCATTTTTACATATTAATCTTGTATGCTGCTACCGTGCTTAACTTGTTTATTGGCTCTAGTAGATTTGTTGTAGAGTTTTCAGGACTTTGTAGTTATAGTATATCATCTGTGAAAGGAAAAGTATTATTTTTTCCTTTACAATTTGGATGCCTTTTATTTCCTTTTCTTGCCTAATTGCACTAGCTAGAACTTATAGTTTCATGTTGAATAACATTGGTGCCAGTGGTCATCCTTGTCTTGTTCATCATCTCAGCACAAAAGCTTTCAGTCTTTGGCCATTGAGTACAATGTTAGCTGTGAGTTTTTCATATATGCCCTTGATCATTTTGAGAAAATTTCCTTCTGCTCCTGTCTCTCAGAGTCTTTTTTATCATGAAAGGATGCTGGGTTTCTTCAAATGCCTTTTCTGCATCAATCGAGGTGATCACGTGGTTTTCCACTTCAGTTTATTAATGCGGTATATTACATTGATTAATTTTCCTGTGTTGAACTCCCCTTGCATAGCTGGAATAAAACCCACTTGATCATGGTATATAATTCTTTTAGTGTACTGTTGTGTTCCATTTGCATGTATTTTGTTGAGTTTTGCATCTATGTTCATTAGAGAGATGATTCTGTAATTTTCTTTTCTTGTGGTATCTTTATCTGGCTTTGATATTAGGGTGATGTTGGCTTCCTAGGATGAGTTCAGTAGCATCCCCTCCTGTTCAGATTTTTGGAAGAGTTTGAAGAGGATTGGCATTAAATCTTCTTTCAACGATTAGTAGAAGTTGCCTATGAAGCCATCTATTTCCGGGCTTTTCTTTTTTGGGAGATTTTTGATGACTGCTTTGATCTCCTGTAATCAGTTTGTTTAGGTCTTCTATTTCTTCTAGGGTCAGTGTAGGTTGTTGGTGTGTTTGTAGGAATTTCCTCTTTTCATCTAAGTTGTCTAGTTTTGTTGGTATACCATTGTTCATAGTATCCTCTTATGATCTTTTTTTTTCGGTAGAGTCAGTAGTAATGTGCCCCTTCTCGTTTCTGATTTTATTTATTTGCATCTTCTCTCCTTTTCCCTTTGTCAGTCTAGCGAAGGGTTTGCAAATTTTGTTGATCTTCTAAAAAAATTAACTCTTGGTTTATAGATTCTATATATTTTTTTGTTACTGTTATTCTCAATTTCATTTATTTCAGCTCTAATCTTTGTTATTTCTTTCTTTCTGCTTGCTTTAGGATTAGTTTTCTGGTCTTTATTTAGTTCCTACAGATGTGCCATTAGGTCTTTGATTTTAGCTCTTTCTTCCTTTTTAATGTAAGCATTTAGTGCTATAAATTTTTCTCTCAGCACTGCCTATTCTGCATCCCTTAAGTTTTGAAAATTTGTGTTCACATTTTCATTCATCCTGAAATACTTACTTATTTCTCTTGTAATTTCTTCATTGACTCATGGGTCATTTAATAGTTTGTTGTAATCTATGTATCTTTTAGAAATAAAAAAAATTATAGAAATTTTTTTTGATGTTTTGCCTTTCATTGATGTGGAGACAGTGGCCACAGATATTGCTGAGGGCAGGGAGAGGGAAGAAGAGGTGTGATATGGAGGCATTTTCAGGACTTGGAGTTGTCCTGAATGATATTGCAGGGACAGATGCAGGACATTATATCTCCTGCCATAACCCACTGAATGGACTGGGAGAGAGTGTAAACTACAATGTAAACTATAACCCATGCTCTGTAACAGTGCTCCAAACTGTATTAATCAAATGCAATGAATGTGCCATGCTGATGAAAGAGGTTGTTGATGTGGGGGAAATGGGGGTGGAGGTAGAGGTATATGAGAACCTCAAATTTTTTAATGTAACATTTTGTGTGATCTATGTATCTTTTAAAAAAAGATAATAAATAAAATATATATATATTTTAAAACTACAAAAAAGGTGTGTTGTATAATCTTAAAATTTATGCATTTTCCATTTCTTCACCTGTTATTAATTACCAACTACATTCCATTCTGATCTGAGAAAGTGCTTTGTATAATTTCCATCTCTTAAAAATTTATTTTGAGCTATTTTATGACCAATATCGGTATATCCTGGAGAATGATCGATGAGCACTTGAGAAGAATATGTATCCTGCTCTTTTGGGATGCATTGTTTTGTATATGTCAGAGCAAATTCAGTTAGCAAATTGTTCAAGTACTCTTTCCTTATTGATCTTTTATCTAGATAGTCTATCTATTGATGTGAGCAGTGTATTGACATTTCCAACTATTATTGTAGAGACATCTATTTCTCCCTTCAGCTTTGCCAGTGTTTTACCTCATGTCTTTTGGGACACTGTGGTTAGATGCATAAATATTTATGATTGCAATTTCTGGTTGGTGGATTGCCCGTTTTATTAATACATAATGTTCTTCTTTGTTTCTAATAGTAGCTCTTCTTTTAAGGTCTATTTTGTCTAATATTAGTATAGCTACCCTAATGTTTTTTTGTTTTTGTTTTAGTTACTGCATGTGTGGAACATCTTTTTCTAGAAATCCTTTCATTTACAATTTATTTTTACCTTTGGGTCTAAGGTGAATCTGTTTTAGACAGCATGTAGATGGCTCGTTTTTGAAGCCATTTCACAAGTCTGTGTCTTTTGATTGGGGAGTCAATTGATTAACAATCTTATTACTGTAAAGGCAGTACTTACTTCATCCATTTGTCCTTTGGCTTTTATATACTATATCTGATTTATATCACTCCTTTTACACTTTGTTACTTATGCTGATAATATTTATTTCTAGACTCTCTGTCTTCTCCTTTCAATCTGAAGGACTCTCTTTAGTATTTCTTCTAGGTGTCTTGTTAACAGACTCAGTTTCTGTTTATCTGTGAATGTCTTAAACTCTCCATCATTTTTGAAGGACAGTTTTGCCAGATGTAAAATTCTTGGCTGGCAATTTTTCTTTCAGTATTTTAAATATATCATGACATTGCCTTCTTGTCTCCATGGTTTCTGATAAGTAATCAGCTCTTAATCTTATTGGGTATCCCTTGTATGTGATGAATCACTTTTCTCTCGCTGCTTCCAGGATTCTCTTTTTATCTTTGGCATTTAATATTCTGATTAGTATGTGTCTCTGAGTAGGTCTATTTAGATTTATTCAAGTTGGAGTATGTTGCACCTCTTGGACATCGATATCCATATCTTTCAGAAGATTTGGGAAATTATTTCCTCAGTCTTTCTTTCTGCCTTTTTCCCTTTTCTTCTTCTGGGATACCCATGATACATCTGTTTGTGTGCCTTGTGTTGTCATTCAGTTCCCTCGGACATGTTCAATTTTTTCCAATCTTTTCTATATCTGTTTTTCTGTCTGTTCGATTTCAGAAGCCCTGTTTTGAGCTCATTGATCCTTTCTTCTCCTTCAAATCTGCTTTTGTATGCCTCCAGTGCATTTTAAATTTCATTTATAATGCCTTTTATTCCCATAACCTCTGTTATTTCTCTTTGCATGCTTTCAAATTCTTCTTTGTGGTCACTCAGTGTCTTCTTAGTATCCTTTATCTCTTTAACCATCTCACTGAATTTATTTGGGAAATTTGTTTGAACATCTGTATTTAGTTATCTCAAATCCTGTATCTTGTCTTCAGGTTTAATTTTTCACTTTGACTGAGCCATATCTTCCTGTTTCTTAGTATGGCCTGTAATTTTTTTGCTGGTGTCTCAGCATCTGATTTTCTTCAAGTGATTAATCCGGGTTCAGTTTCTGTCTTTGGCTTTGGGCTTTCTTGTTAACTGGCTTCATGCTAGGGCTCCTCTTTGACAGTTTAACTTATTTTAGACCTTTGTAATAGCTTGTGGCTATTTCATTAGATTTTTTCCACTCTTATTCATCTGGCTCTTGCCCTGAATAGAAGATACTGCTCTTGAGATTGCAGTATTTCTGCACTTATTCCATCCCCAGGAGAAAGCTTCTTTTCCCCTCTTCCTCTTCCATGAATGTTATCTGTTCTCTTTGTTTTTTATTTGCCTCCCTACGTTTTTAACACTCCTTTCATTTTCCCTAGGTGCTATTACCTGGAGGGCTAATTTTGGTACTAGGGTCCCCTGGATACCCACCAAAACAGCCCCAGTGATTCACAAAGGAGGTGTAGATTGTTTCCAATATGCCCAATATGGGGAAGGTGACCCCAGAGGCCACCAGCAGGTAAGAGTCTTCAGCCGGCTGTTCCCTGCATCCTGAGGTGCTGCTGTGCCCTCAGCTGCCTTCCCTGCATCCCCGAGGTGCTGCTGTGCCCTCAGCTGCCTTCCCTGCATCCCCGAGGTGCTGCTGTGCCCTCAGCTGCCTTCCCTGCATCCCCGAGGTGCTGCTGTGCCCTCAGCTGCCTTCCCTGCATCCCCGAGGTGCTGCTGTGCCCTCAGCTGCCTTCCCTGCATCCTGAGGTGCTGCTGTGCCCTCAGCTGCCTTCCCTGCATCCCTGAGGTGCTGCTGTGCCCTCAGCTGCCGCAGCCCATCAGCAGCGTGGTTGAGATTGCGGTTGACAGCCATGCTGGGATCAGACTGTTGCACAGACACAGCCCCTGCAGCCTGAGATCTCTGTTCAGTTGCCACAGTCTGCTGGGTCTTGTCCACCTGCTTCTCTAGGGGGAAGAGCCACCCTTCGACAGGCTGTTCCCCACCACTCCGAGAAGGTGCTGTGTCTCTAAAACAGTCCCAGGCCCTCCTCTGCCAGAGGCACGGTTGAAACAGAGGCTGGCAATTGCTTTCTGGGCTGGATGGATTTAAACTGCCCACACTTCCTTGAGAAACTGATCAAACTCGCTGACCTTCCACTCCTGGTGAGCTCTCCAGGTTGAGCAGTGGCTGCTGGTGTCTGCCTGTGCTGGGCAGATTTAAGGTGTCTGCATTTTCCCAAGAAACTGCGTAGTCTTCAGCCTACTCCCTCCTTGCTAAGGGTGGGGCTGGAGCAGGTGCAGCTGGGGATATCCTGCACTGGATGGATGGAAACTTGCTGCCCAGAGAGACAGATCAAACGCAGTGCACCCTCCTCTCCTGCCGTGGTAGGGTCAGGGCGCTGGTTGCAGACTACTTTTTGTGCTGGGCAGATTTAAATTGTCTATGTTTCCCCTGCTCAAAACTCAGTCCATTCTCTCCATTCCTGGAGGCAGGGCTGGAGCAGGGGCTGCTGGGGATCTTCTGGGCTAGGCAGACAGAAACTGACCTTACTGCCCCAAGAAAGTGATCAAACTCTCCCTACCGTCCTCTCCTGACAGTCAAAACAGAAGTCACTGTGTTTTTAATGGACCCTGCTTCCTGCCTCCTGGGGCATAGTTAAAATGAAGACTGCTGCCTTCTCTCTGATTTGGGCACGTTTAAGATTCAGCTGTCTCCTCTTGACATAGAGGTGCAATGGACACAACCAATCCAATGTCCACATAGAAGAGGTGGCATTGGATTGGGAAAAGTGGACATGGTGGACGATGGGTATGGAGAAAGGCAGGAAGAGATGAGAGGTGGAGGCGTCTTCGGGACATGGAGCTGCCCTGGATGGTGCTTCAGAGGCAATCACCAGACATTGTAAATCCTCACAGGGCCCACTGGATGGAATGGAGGAGAGTATGGGCCATGATGTGAACCAATGTATATGAGGTGCAGAGGTGCCCAAAGATGTACTTACCAAATCCAATGGATGTGTCATGATGATGGGAACGAGTGTTGTTGGGGGGGGGGGAGAGGGGGGGTGGAGGGGTGGGGTTGAATGGGACCTCACATATATATTTTTAATGTAATATTATTACAAAGTCAATAAAAAATAAAAAAATTAAAAAAAAAAAAAAGATTCAGCTGTGCTCAGAATTGGAATGTCACTAGCCGAATTTGGCACTCAGTGGCCAAGTCAGTCCCCAGCCATGTCCACTCCCCTGATTTTGGGAGCTAGAGCGTCCGTTTCCATCCAGGGAGTGACTGCTGAGCTGGCCTGCCCTGCCAGGGAGGGATGGGCATCAGCCTCCACAGTGCGCAGGCATCTGCTCACAGATCTTCCCCACAGATTTTCAGTCTCTTCCTTGGATGGTGGAGGGTGTCCTCCTGGTCTCCTCAGCCCCTGAACAGGTGATTTAGACAGATCCTGGATGATTATTAGCTGTCCTGGGGGAGGGGCTTTATCTTAGAGGTCCCTACTCTGCTACCATCTTGGATTCTCCTCCACGCAGCGTTTTAAGTAAATTATTCCATGGTCATAAAAAATGTAACCAAGATATATAAACCCCAATTCATACATTCTGAGCTTTAACATTTGGGGAGATCAAAGCCTGATGCATCTTACAAACAATAGACTTTTTTTTTTTCCTTCTTACGTTGTTCGGTTTCCATGTGTTTCCACTGGGCTGAGAGGAGAGGGTGAGATGGGGAAGTATCCAACACATATTTGGCATTTAGGCAGCAACCATAAAGTAGGAGCACAAACAGTAAGATGGTGAGTTGTTTTTTTTTTTAGTATTCTATCTTAAATATATTTAAAGTAAATCACTAACAGATAATAGTTCAAAGGGATTTGAATTTCGCATATATAGTGACTGAGTTAACTATATTTTAGTCACCAGAACTTGGTGAATAAATTTCTTAAAAAGCAGCCTAAATTTTCCTAATTTATATTATTTTCTAAACTTGCACTGATTCCTGATGATCACTTCCTCTTAATAAGAAATTTTAAATATTGGCTATTTGCTTTTGTCTTCCACCTCCCCAACATTGGCAAGGTTATAATTCTAAAAGAATCCAGTGATTGGTAACCAAAAACCATCTTTTGAGTTCCTAGAGATCAAAAACAAATATCAAAATTTAGGTATGGAATGGCTTTGTTTTAATAATCTATTACCATATAAGAAGACTATCCGAAAATTCAGTGAATTAAAACACAGATAAACACAAATGTGAAATTAAATCATATATGCCACCATGCACTTACTAGGTAATAACAGATTTTAAGCACAACCAGCCTTAGCTGATTTTAACAACCTATAAGAAGATTAAAGATTTTATATTACCTATTTCTAAACCCCAGATATTTTTCTCATAGGGCTAGTTTTCTCATAGCTCTAAACATGATCCCATAAGGAGTTTTCATTAAACTGTGAACTATGGCAATGAAAATAGTCTCCTTCATGTACAACAAAATATTTTATTTTTCAAGAAGTGTTTGGAACATTTCTGCTTAACAGGATGTTTCATCCAGATAAAAAGGTATGATTGTTAATGGTACTTTTGAAATAATTCCCCCCTTCCCGAGATGGCTCTCTGTTGGTTTCTCATTGTTTTTGCTCGTTGTCTGCTCATTTTTGTTCATTGTCTGTTTTTTTTCTGTAGGAGGCACGGGAAATGGGACCTCCCATGTGGAAGGGGTGTGCTCAACTGCTTGAGCCACATCCCCTCCCCTTGATGGTCCTTTTTAACCATAGGACCTTCTGTACTGGGAACTGACTGTTATCAATTACTATACTGCAGTTCACTGGAGCCAAGAAGATGGAATCCCTTCTTTTTGATCTTTCCTTTTTCTAATCTCAAATAGAGATACTTTATGTATCAAAAGAGTTCATTGAGAAACAAAGCCATAATATCAACGATGTTAGAGTTTCAGCCTTATGAACATGTCCATTGCCAGGCATGTGAAAAACCAAGGCTCTTTAGGAAAAATTTCCTAAATTGGGGTATGACTCATACTGGTACATGTGAAGTTAGACCAGAGAGCAGAGTATTTTCGACAATGAACTACTTATTTTTCTGCTAAACATGCAATTATAATGATTGAAAGTTGAGAAAAGGATTTTGATTCTTGGGACAGGAAAGAAAAAATTACAATGATTAATTAGGACTCCAGGAAACAACCTCATAATGTGGTCTGAATCAAAATCCTTTTCTCAACTTTCAATCATTACAATTGCATGTTTAGCAGAAAAATAAATAGTTCATTGGGCAAAACACTCTGCTCTCTGGTCTAATTTCACATGTCTCAGTTATCCATTATCAAGGATCCCCTGGTAATATTACAAATAAATACACCTACCTCACTGCTAAGACAGCTCTAAGAAATAAGGCATTTTTAATAAGTAAAATGTTTACACTCACTGAATTTATTCCTAAGCATAATGTTCTCTGTGTATACCATGATTATATGTACTGTGATTTCAAGGACTCAAATTTTACCCCAATCTAATATTCTCTAATGGCTGAAATTTTTCTAATAAGAGAGAGTCTTCTATTTCATTACTGATACTAAGTTTGAAAATGTAAATATTCTTGGGAAAAGAAATAGATAACAATTGTGATTCTTACTAAGTTGTAAATGGCTAATAAATTTACGACTTAGGAAGTTGTAAGTAACATTACTAACTGCTTGTGACAGAATGGACTATGGATAGTGGAGAAGAAAAAGGACATATAATTGTAGATGTTTGTCCATTTTATAACTTTGCCTAGGACCAGCTCCATTACCAAATAACTGAAACTCTTCCTTTAAACAGTGCACTGTGTGTTTTCATGTATCATGAATTCCCTTATTTTAGTAAACAGAGCATACTACATAGAATATAAACTTCATGACTTATAGTTATTATTTTGAACATCCAATGGTATAAAATGCTATAAGATACAACTGCCACCAGAGCTATTGATATGTTTGTGCTTGGACTAAATTATCCTAGATTGCAATATTGTGCTGTGATTCTCCCTCACTCCTTAATGATAGCTGTCCCAGATCAGGATTGCTGCTTTTAGGAGGAAACTTTTCCCACTCTTGCAGCCCTCACTATATTTCATCTCTTCTATAGCTTTATAATTTTAGAGTCACGAAGTACTAGGTTTCAGTCCTGACTCCAAATCTGGTAGCTGTGTTACCTGAAGCAAGTTACTTAGCTTCTTTAAGTCTTGTTTTTTGGGACTAAGAGGAGCACCCACTTCAGGGACTATGGTGGAACTAAATAAAAAATGCACATGAAGCATCAAGTCTTTAGCTGTTATTAGCTGGTTTAGTTTTGTGCAGTAACTTAGTAACAATAGAATAGAACTAAATTAAAAATGCACACACAGCGTAGAGATTTTAACTATTATTGGCTTGTTTAGTTGTCTGCAACAACTTAGTAACGATGGAATATTACCAAATATTGTGAAGCTTATTAAGTAAGCACCTTTAATTTTAAATATAATTTTGAAATTATACAAATCTTTCTAGAGGATGCCTTGGTTACTTTTCTATATAATAGAACGTTCTGGGGGATGAGGGTAGGTATGTTTACAGACGCTTTTCACTAATATTTAAATTTAAG
The DNA here is from genome assembly GCF_030445035.2 of Dasypus novemcinctus. NCBI lineage: Eukaryota > Metazoa > Chordata > Mammalia > Cingulata > Dasypodidae > Dasypus > Dasypus novemcinctus. Next base: position 124,351,244 of record NC_080682.1, read on the forward strand.
CCACGTTCAGGGGAGTTGAGGGCTAGAGAGGGATGCCTGCCAGAAACATGGGTAGAACTATATATATATATATTTTTTAAAGATTTATTTATTTATTTTATTTCTCTCCCCTCGCCCCCCCCCGGTTGTCTGTTCTCTGTGTCTATTTGCTGCATGTTCTTCTTTGTCCACTTCTGTTGTTGTCAGCAGCACGGGAATCTGTCTCTTTCTGTTGAGTCATCTCGTTGTGTCAGCTCTCTGTGTGTGTGGCGCCATTCCTGGGCAGGCTGCACTTTCTTTCACGCTGGGCGGCTCTCCTTATGGGTGCACTCCTTGTGTGTGGGGCTCCCGTACGCGGGGACATCCCTGGGTGGCACGGCACTCCTTGCATGCATCAGCACTGCGCATGTGCCAGCTCCACACGGGTCAAGGAGGCCCGGGGTTTGAATCGCGGACCTCTCATGTGGTAGATGGACGCCCTAACCACTGGGCCAAGTCCGCTTCCCAGAACTATATTTTTACATACTAAATTTAATGATAATTCATAAAATTATATGAATGAAGTTTAAAACTATTAAAGGAAAATTACTATTAATAATGGTATTTTTAATATTTAATCAACAATTATTTAAAAGGTAGTGTGAGATTTCTGGAAAGATGGAGGATTAAAGAGGCAGAGGAATTACTTCTCTCCCAGAAAAAATAGCTAGGGGACCGGCAGAGACCCATTGGAGGGCTGCTCTGGGGCTCAGAACAACAGGAGAAGTTGAGGCACCACCCAGAAGAGAGAGGGGTGAAGGAAAGGAGTCTCAGCCAGCTAAAAAATCCATGAGTACAATTGCAAAAGCAGCAGTGGGCACCCATCTCCCCACCTACAGAGCAAATAGCGGTCTGTGCACTGCGACCACTCTGGACTGCAGTGGCTGTGGACTAAGAGGGTTGCAGTGGTCCTCTTCCCAAAAAAGGGGGAGAGGGAGGGACACAGCCGACAGCAAATTCAGATTTTGACCAGTGAACTTGGCCTGCTATGTTGGAAGGGTCACACGCTTCAAGGCCGTGTGGGGCCCTTGTGAGAACATTGTTTGCCCTGAGAGCCAGCAGGAGCTGAAGATAATTTGCCTTCTCACACACTCTCTCTGCAATCCCAGGCTGGTCGGGAGGAGACAAAGCAAGGTAGGGCATGGCCTGCCAAAGGTGGATAACAGCCTCTGAAAAGCTCAGCCAGCCCTGAGGACATTGCTTATGCACCACCCACCACCAGTTACACTGAGTGCATTTACCCTCAGCGCCTGGAATCCAAGCTGAGTAGTCTGCTAAGAGGGCCATCTGCTGGCCAGAAAAGAAAAGTGCATGACAAAGGAAAAATAATAATAAAAGAGCAGGTTCCTTTACTGCCAACCCCTCCAAGGCCCTTGGAAACTGGTCTGCACCCCATTACTGGGTCCTTAGCCCTGGTTTGCGCATTTAAATGGACAATCCTAAATATCTAGGAATAGTTGAACCAAGAACCAAAGAACAATGGTAGCACATAACTACTTAACAGTAAATCCCTAGGCAAGAGAGAGCAACTGAACATCAGAGTAAATTTAGTATCAGAACCAGATGCCTACACATTAGCAAAAAAATGACAAGCCATATAAAGAAAAAGGAAGATATGACTAAGGCAAAGGAACAAATTAAAGCTCCAGATGAGACACAGGACTCAAAAGCGCTAATCAGTGATGTCCATACAAATCTCCTAAATCAAATCACAGAGTTGAAGGAGAATGTGGGTAGATAAATAAAAGACAATAAGACACTGAGTAAGCACAAAGAAAAAATTTGAAATCTTAGATAGAAAAATAACAGAGCTTATGGAAATGAAAGACATCATAAGAGAGGTAAAAAATACAATAAATGCTCACAGCAGCAGATTTGAAATCATAGAAAAAAGAATAAGTGACATAGAGGAAAGAAAAACTGAAATTGAGAAAAAAAGAATATAAAGAGAAAAGAATGGGGAAAAATGTTATGGAAGTTCCAGAAGAGGATGAGAATGGAAAAGGGGCAGAAAAAGTATTTGAGGAAATAATGGCCAAAAATTTCCCAGCTCTCATGAAAGACAGTTTATTCTAATTAGGATAAATCCAAATAGACCTACCCCAAGAAAAATAACATGAAGAATGCCAAATGCAAAAGATAAAAAGAAAATTCTGAAAGCAGCAAGTGAAAAGTGAAACATCACATACAAAGGACATCCAACAAGACTTAGTGTGGATTTCTCATCAAAATCATGGAGGTGAGAAGGCAGTGGTAGGATATAACTAAGGTAATGAAAGAGAAAAACTGCAAGCTAAGAATTCTTTATCCAGAAAAACTGTCCTTCAGATATGAAGGTGAGCTTACAATATTCACAGGTAAATAGAAACTCTTTAAGAGAATTCGTAAACAAGTAAACAGCTTTGCAGGAAACACTAAGGGTATTCTGGGGCAGAAAAGTAGAGAAAGAGGACTGGTGGAGAGTGTAGAAGTGAAAATTATCATGAAGGGTAAACCAAAATGTTAAAAGATGGAAAAAATCAGATATGACATGAAAGCCAAAGGATAAAATGTCTGAAGTCATGCCTTTACAATAATAGCATTGAATGTTAGTGGATTCAATTTCCAATCAAAGACAAAGGCTGGTAGAATGGATAAGAAAACATAAGTCATCCATATGCTATCTGCAGGAGACTCACCTTAGACCCAAAGATGCAAATAAACTGAAAGTGAAAGTTTGGAAAATATTTCATGCAAATAGTAACGAAAAGAGAGCAGGGTTAACTATACTCATGTCTGACAAAACAGACTTTAAATGCAAAAAAGTGATGAGTTGCAGAAGGCCATTCTATATTAATAAAGGGACAATCCACCAGGAAGGAGTAAAAGTCATAAATGTCTATGAATCTTACCAGGGTGCTACAAAATACATGAAACAAACTCTAGAAAAACTGAAAGGAGAAATAGATGTCTCTACAATAATAGTTGGAGATTTCAGCATGCCACTCACATCAACAGATAGAACAACTAGACAGAAGATCAACATAGAAACAGAGAACTTGTTTAATATGATGACTGAGCTGGACCGAACAGACATATACACAACATTGCACCCCAAATCAACAGTTTATACATTCTTCTAAAGTGCTCATGAATCTTTCTGCAGGATAGATCATATGTTGGGCCACTACACAGCTCTCAATAAATTGAAGAAGATTGAAATCATACAAACCACTTTCTCTGATCGTAATTGAATGAAGTTGGAAATCAATAATAGGTGGAGAAGGGGAAAGTTTGCAAATATATGGAGGCTAAAAAACATATTCCTAAACAATCAGTGTGTCGAAGAATTGCAAGAGAAATAAATAGATATCTTGAGATGAATGAAAATGAGAATACAACATATAAAAACTTATGGGATACAGCAAAGGTAGTGCTGAGAGGTAAATTTATATCCCTAAATGCCTATATTAAAAAGAATAAAGTTAAAATCAAAGGCCTATCTAAACACCCAGAGAAACTAGAAAAAGAACAGCAAACCAATCCCAAAACAAGTAGAAAGAAAGAAAGAAAAGATTAGAGCAGAAATAAATGAAATTGAGAACATTAAAAACAATAGAAAAAATCAACAAAACCAAAAGCTGGTTATTCAAGAAAATTTTTTAAATTGACAAACTCTTAACAAAGAAAAAAAAAGAGAGCAGATGCAAATAAATAAAATCAGGAATGAAAGGGGGGACATTACAACTGACCCCACAGAAATAAAATAGATCATAAGAGAATATTATGAGAAACTGTATGCCAATAAATTAGACAACCTAGGTGAAACACACAAATTCCTAGCAATACACAAACCTACATTGACTCTACAAGAAATACAGGAACTCAACAAAATAATCACAAGCAAAGAGATTGAATCAGTCATCAAAAATCTTCCAACAAAGAAAAGTCTAGGACCAGATGGCTTCACAGGTGAATTGTACCAAACATTTTGAGAAGAATTAATACCAATCTTGTTTAAACTATTCCAAAAAATGGAAAAGGAGGGAAAACTACTTAATACATTTTATGACCCCAACATCATCTAATACCAAAGCCAGATAATGATACTACAAGAAAAGAAAATTACTTACCAATCTCTCTCTAGTGAACACAGGTGCAAAAATTCTCAACAAAATATTTACAAATCTAATCCAACACCATATAATAACAATTATACACCACAATCAAGTGGGTTTAATCTTGGTATGCAAGGATGGTTCAACATAAGAAAATCAGTTAACATAATACACTACATTACTAAATAGAATGGGGAGAACCACATGATCATCTTAATTGATGCAGAAAAGGCATTTGACAAAATCCAGCATCCTTTCATGATAAAAGAACTTTGAAATGTAGGTATAGAAGGAATGTTCCTCAACGTAATAAAGAGCATATATGCAAATCCCACAGCCAACATCATACTCAATGGGGAGAAGTTGAACACTTTTCCTCTAAGATCAGGGACAAGACAAGGATTCCCATTGTCACCACTGTTATTCAACATTGTGTTAGACATTCTAACTAGAGCAATTAGACAAGAAAAAAGAATAAAAAGCATCCAAATTGGAAAAGAGGAAGTAAATCTTTCACTATTCACAGATGACATGATCCTGTATTTACAAAACCCTGAAATATTTACAGCAAAACTACTTGAGCTAATGAGTTCAGCAAAGTGCCAGGATACAAGGTCAAGTTGCAAATATCAGTAGCATTTCTATACACTAGTAGTGAGCAAGCTGAGGAGGAAACCAAGGAAAAACTTCCATGTATAATAGCAACAGAAAGACTCAAAGAAGGTAAAGGATAAGCATACAGAAAAATACAATATACTGTCAAAAGACATCAAAGAAAACCTAAACAAACGGAAGGGCATTCAGTGTCCCTGAACTGTAAGACTAAACATCGTAAAGATGTCAATTTACCCAAACTGATTTATAGAGTAAATATAATAAAAATCAAAGTTACAACCCCCAACTTTAAAGAAATAAAAAAGTCAATTACAAAATTTATTTGGAAGGGAAAAGGGTCCAGAATAGCCAAAAGCATTCTTAAAAAGAAGAGCGAAGTTGGGGGAGTCATGCTTCATGAGCTTGAAGTGTATTACAAAGCTACAGTGGTCCAAACAGCATGGTATTGGTATAAAGATAAACATATGATCAATGGAATAAAATTGAGAGTTCCAAATAAATAAATAAAAGGTGGTGTACTATGGAAGGACGTTATTTCTTCAGTTCATTATCCATATAGTTTTCACATCTTAATATTATCCTTGATTTCTCTTTAGCTTTCCCCCAATGGATCAAGGGTCAAGTCTTTTGCATTCCACCTGCATATTGTCTTCTGTTCTCTTTTTAATTCCCTGACATCTTTCAGGGAAGGAAAATGGGCATTTTCCATTTGTGGCATCCTACTTCGTAATTCATCTACTTGCTCTTATCTAGCTTTTCCTCCAAGACCTCTAAAATTTAGTCCTTAACCAGATTATCTTCCTAAACTTAATAATGTTACTTTCTTGCTAAACCTTTGATTGGTTCTCTAATATCATCTTTACTTCAACTTAAGCATTTAGGAAGATAGTTTATATTACCGCATTCTTATGACTATTTAATTTTATGCTTTTTAACTGTTTAATAAATTACATACTTTGCCTCCCCAACTGTACTGTAGCCCTCTGATGTTACTGAATGTGTTTTGATAGTGCACTGATATAATAGCAGCAGTGTAAAGTTGGGTATGCTCTGACAGGTGCTCAAGTAACAGTGAGTGATGTTAGAAGGAAAAAAATACAAATTGTGGAAGGGAAGGACTCTTGCCTTAGATATTATGGGATTGCCCTTTCAAAGGAGTCCTGGAAAGTATCCCAGGAGTATGTATGAATTCCAGAGTATCTTTTCCTAGTTAAAGAGCTTTTGGAACCTAAAGTGAATTTTTAAAGGTCAATTTTTATTTCTTATGGCCTATCTTTCCTTCTCACACAGTCATTGCTGGCATTCAGCATAGTTATGGAAAATATTCAATTAAGAGTCCTGCTTAGTGAGTCACCTTTCAATTCCTATATTATATTTGTCCCCTAGCATCTATTTGGAGTGCCACTATCTTGGAACCTTGAAGATATATGATCTTTATTACAATAGAACTCTCCAAGGATTTAAACGTTCTAAAATAAAAGACAGACCAATGTGACGGGTAGTATAAATACTTGTACTTGCATATCATATCACTCCATATAACCTTTCAGGGCATTTCTTTTCCTGCCTTTTTTTCCTGGCCAAAATACTAGCATAGAACAATAACATTCTTATAACTCAACTAATCAGGGTCTTTCAGTCTGCAGTTTCTCATACCAAAAGGATTTGGGGATTTAAGTCTAGTCAATTAGCTTTTAAGAGAGAGGTTGTGATTGAGTGAAACAGTGTTTATCTGATATTCCTTAGAAGCTGATTAGATAGTCCAACACTCACCTAAGAAGCGTTTTTGCCCTGAGAACAAATTTTCTCAAACAGAAAGTACCTAGATGCTTTAGAGGGAAATGTTGCACACTAGATTTGACTTTTGAGAAGTATCATTTGACAGTATTGAAATACCTATTACGCTCACTGGCATTTTGTTAAAATATCCAAGGGAATAAGAGAACCAATATGACAAGAAAGAGATACTTGCTTGTTTTGAATCCTAATATGATTGTCTTTTTGTTCTAAAGCTTTCCAAGGGGACCTCTTGAAAAAGTATAGAATTCTTTTCCTGACAATGCTATTTTGTCTGAAATTTAAGTTATAGTAATTGTGTCTTTCAAAAATAAACTGAAGATTGTGCTTTTAAAAGAGAAGAAAGTTAATGGGTATGTAGTTAAATATTGACAGTTACTTGGAGATATATCTGAATATATTTAGATGTAATTTTTAAAGACTTTTGCTTAGAAACTCCATCTTCAAGTATACTGATATCTAATTTGACAAGATACTGATCAAAAAATTCTTGATTCATTATAATTGAAAAAGAGTAGCTCACTTGAAGGAAAGACTCATTTTCTCTGAGGTCATTCTTTGCCTCTTTCCTTTATCCTTAGAATTGATAACGATTAATAGTCTAAAACTTAGAACTACACTTAAGTTGAATAATCTTGACACAAATACTACCATGCTGCTTAGGGCCTACTTAAAATCTTCAGATATACGCTGCAATTTAGAGTGATATATTGGCATCAAACAAACATAATTACATAGAAGATAAAGAGCAAATATGCTTGAGTTTACTGGAGGAATTGGAAGTTAAGAATGAAGGAATATAAGCAGAAGTGAGCAGGGATATCTATTTAACCTGGCAGTTGTTCTGACAACTTAGCTTTGGATATTTCATATATCCACATATATTTGGATATTTCAAATATCTAGTGATTTCACTTATGCCCATATAGTAATGCCAATAATTTGTCATTATATCAGGAGAGCAGTACAAGTATGTCTTCTTTTGTGATGTTGCTTTTGTGGTATTACCATTACAAACCCCTATGATCATTGTGATTTTTTTGATTTTCATGAGGATTAAACTCATGCTCTATACATAATTTAGGAAAATATCTTCAAGCTAATTTATTTAAATGAGAAAAGTTAACCGATTATGTTTTACAAAAACTAGCCACAATTAATATACCAAAAAACAGTGTTTGAGAACTTGAATTGGTAGATAAGATACAATCATCAAGTGATGACTAATAATAATTCAGTGAAAAGAATGATGTGAATCATATGTTGTGTTTGTTGAGTTTAGAAAAAAGAGTGAGCACCATGAGCTGGGCTGGTCAGGAATATGGCATCACAGAAGTAGGACTAACTCTCTAGAATTCATATAACACGCAAGACAAGAAATGACTTTATAGACAAAGTATTATGTATTGAATTGTCTCCTCCAAAAAACCTGTTTCTAATCCTCTGTCCTATGAATCTGAAATTATTTGTAAATAGGATCTTTGAAGGTGTTACTGGTTAAGATGAGACCAAACTGGATTAGGGCAGGCCTTAAACAAATACGACCGATGTCCTTAGAAGCAGAGGAAATTTGGACACAGAGAGACAACCATGTGTAAGAGGCAGAGATTGAGTCATGGATTGCCAGCAAGTCACGGCAATTTTCAGGGATTTCAGAAGAAGCATGGCCGTGCTGATCCTTGGATTGGGCTTCTAGCCTCCTCAACTGCAAGGAGGTATTTAAGAGTTAATTGACTTGTTCTCCATTGATTCTGGGGCTAGTAAATGGAAATTGTGCTTAAAAGGGAAGGACCCAACCCCTTATTGAGTTCATGGAGCTCTGTACCCACGACTTTATCTCCAAAGGCATATATAGGAATTTCCAAGTTTTTTGAGTGTGTTTGTGAGAGAGAGAGAGACAGAGAGAGACAGAGAGAGACAGTGGATTCTATACGCGTATTTATTGGTATTGCAATGGACATTTTCTGGGAGTTGCTGCTCTAAAACAACCGTGGTCTGTGCAGTTGAGGAAGTAAAAGCCTCATTTCTACTTTATGGACGCCAGCAAGAGGAACTGATTCAAAGCATATGCTACTTTATTGCCTCCTACAACTTCCTGACAGTGTACCATGTGTCTCACTTTATTCTTTGCTAATACAAATAAACTATTTAGCTGCTGTGCGGGCCTAAGCACTTAATTTATTGCTCACTTACACTTCGTAAGTATTTTAAAGAAAGGTTTACTTACATTGTCTGCCAGGAGTGTGGGAGCACACAGCAGGGAACTACATAAGAGTTTATAGGTTCTTTTTTAAATTGAATTTCATGGAGAATTTTAGTTATAAGAACACAGGTGTTTCACCTCAGGCCAGAGGCTGTTCATTAGGGACGAGCACCATTTCTGGAGTGAGAGGCATGTGTTCTGAACATGGAACACTCTGAAAGGAAGTACGAGCATTTCCTCAAACTTAGAGTTGTAGAATTTCAGGATCTAGTCCTGATAAATGTATCAATATGTATGTGGGCATTTTAATTTTTATGTGTATCAAAAAGTACTAAAGAAAGATACCAACCTACTAATACATCAAGGTATTTTTAGTAGCTATAGAATATTTTAAATAAATTTCAGTATTCCAAAGTAAGAAAATTACAGGGATAAAGGGGGGATATTTTGCCAGTAAGACTCAAATGTGTTTTATTAAAGTTTCAGAGAAGTAGAAAGATAAGAGCACTGGCCTTGGACAAGGGCACTTGGGTATTGTCCCTAGCGAGGGGATGCTGGGCAAAATATTTAAGTTTTTGTGTCTCTGTTTATAAAAGTGGGAATTGGATTAAATCATCTTTGCATATTTCTTCTCTTAATACTTACGGTTTTGAATGACACACTGGAGAGTAGTAATAGGACTTGTACATCTTGTGTACTATAATTCTTCCTTCTTTCTTTTGTTCTCTTTCTTCTTTCTTTCCTGTCTGCTTTACATTTTCCCTTCTCCTTGTACCACTATTATGACATTTGTCTGCCAGGTTCTGGGCACTGGTTTGGATGCTGCAAGCACAAAGACAAACAAGAGAAGGTCCTTAACTTTTAATGTAGTGAGGGCGACACGCAATGAGCTAGTCGTTACAACAGAGTGACAAGTGGTTCCACGTGAGTAAGTACCAGGAAAGAACATGAAAGGGATGCCGAATCTCATGAAGTTTATGAAAGGGAGACATTCACCTAGTTTGAGAGAAATAGCTATCAAATAGAATGGCTAATAAAACAGTGAAATACTTCTGTACTTTTAGTAAATAGCTTCCGCCGGAGCTGCCAAGTGCTTCCTCTGACACCTTGGCCACCCAGGCCCCTGTCCGGAGACTTCCGTCCCATCCACAATAAGCCTTCCAAGACGTCGTTCCAGCATGTGTGTAGTCTGTGAACATTCTGACTGTTAATTGTTTTTATCACCCCTGATTTTTGGTCTGCCTCTTGGAGAAGTGCATAGGCTACCTGTGATATCTGTAATCAAAAATCCCGATGTCATAAGTAAGGATTTATGTCTCTCCAGAGCATGCTGGAAGCATCAATATCTACTTCTTTATCAAAGCAATACAAATATATCAGCTCCAGGTCTCTCTTTACATTTTATTAATCGTTCCAGAGGGAAAGGGTCCTGGTATCTAGAAAATAGACAATAAATTTTCTTCGGATTTTAGCCATTTTGAACGTGGTGTTACTGTTTTGGGTAGTGAACTTTAAGTGCTTTTATGAGTAATGTTTAAGACTTCTCTTTTTAAGACCTAAATATTAGGAGTTCTCAATAAATGTTTAATGAACGGATTAATCAATGAATGAAAGGTGATGCCTCTGGGGTGTAAGGTGGGAATACTCCTTCCCTCTCTTGATGTTTCTTTGCCTATGGTGGAATCCCACTAGCCTAAGGCTTCTGGAGTCTTTCTCACATCTCACCCACTCCTTGTTACAAGAGTGGGGTGACTTATTGATGAGTTTTAGAGGAGATATGCGGTATGTATTGCCCAACCATTTCTATCTATATCTCCTGGGTTGAGTTGCCACCAAGGAACAAATAATCTTCTCTCATATTCCCTTGAAAGGCACTTTGTTCTGGGAGGCAGATGGATATTGGGAGAGGAATTTTGCCTTTTCCCATATTGCCATGTCTGGGTAGCTAAATTTGTTTAATACTGGGGTTTGATAATTAGAAGACCAGTTGCCAGCATACAATAGCGACATCTTCCTGAATGAGCGTCATTACTTAAAGGTGATGTTTTGAATTTGTTGGCTCTTCTGTCTTGGGTGCAGAAACCACCTAGAGAATAAGGGGGAATTTAGGAGACCACTTTCAAATCTAGTGATGGATTATTCTCTCATGCCATGGAAAGAGATTTTCCTGCTATATTTGCAAAGGAGATCTGTTTATACCCCAGTACGAGAAAACAGTTACTTTTTGCTTACCATATAGCTGAAAATATATGCTTTATCGTTGTTTAAATATCCTGTTAAATGATCAGTGGTTAAAGACTTCTTGTAATTATAAATTGTCTAATTCAGGGATCCTAAATATAATTGTCTTCCCAGAAAAAAAATTGGCAATGAAGCCTAAATATTCCTCTTTGAATTCTCTGAAAACTTGTTTTCAAAAAACATTAAATAGTAACACTTAAATTTGCTGTCTTTTCCAATTTGCAAGCAAACCAGAGATTTATAATGATATTTACCAATTACAATTTTCAACATATTTTCAGTTACAAATAACAACACATAGAATTAGAAGTTATGAAAAGAACCATAAAATTCTATTGCAAATTTTTGAAAATATGGAGGAAACAGATTATTTCCCAGGAAAATAGAAATTATCTAAATCAATCCAAGAAAACTGGAATTTGAAAAATCTGTTTTCTCAAAGTAGTAACTGAAATGGTGATTGTAGCAGTTTGATATTACTGATGAATCCCAAAAAGAAATATTGGATTATGTTTATACACTGGTCTTTTCCTCTGGGCATATGAGATTATATTGGATTCAGAGGTTTACTTGATTATGTCATTATGATGACATAATCAAGTAAACCTGTTGTGTCAGTAGAGCATTGTGTCCCTGCCCCTTGGTGGGGGGACTCACAGATAAAAGCATATCAAAAGACAGAGTTGAGGGGTTTTTAATGTTGGAGTTTTATGCTGAAGTCTTAAGCTGGAGCCCCAGGAATTAAGCCCACAGAGGAAAGAGAAGCAAGCTCCAGGAAGAGAGGAACCCTGAGTCCAGGAAGAAGCAAGCCCTGGGGAGAGAGGAACCTTGAACCCTGGCAGATGTCAGCAGCCATCTTGCTCCAACATGTGAAGATAGGCTTTGGTGAGGGAAGTAACTTATGCTTTATGGCCTGGTATCTATAAGCTCCTACCCCACATAAATACCTTTTACAAAAACCAACCAATTTCTTGTATTTTGCATCAGCACCCCTTTGGCTGACTAATACAGTGATTAAAGACATATCATTAAAAATGGTAACCATCTAACCTTTAAAAATGATTAAAAAATGATAAAAAAACAAAAAACAAAAAACAAACACCATACAATGTGTTGGCTTAAAAATGGGAATTCCTTCTCCCACAGCTTGCTTCCTCGCAGGCTGGCAGCCCTTTGGGGCTGACTTGGGGCATCCTTGGGCCTCTCTGCCATGTATCCCTGCCTTGCATCCGTGGCAATGTCCTCTCCCTTCTCTCCTGCATTTCTACTGTCTTTGGGGTTCTTGATCCTTCCTGAGGCTTTCTCTGACACTGATTTCTGATTGTTGTTAGTTGTTTTTTTTTTAATTTTTATAAATTCTCCTGCAATCCTGATTATGACCCAACCTCATTCAGTTGGGGCACACCTTAATTTAAAACATCTTCAAGAGGTCCTGTTTATAATGGGCTCACATCCACAGGAGTGTGGATTAAGATTAAGAACACATCTAAATTGGGGTTCTTAATTCAGTCTACTTCACCCTACCTAAATCTTTCTAGAACACAATAAATATATAACTTCCCAATTCATTTTATGAAGCCATCATAACTTTGATGCCAAAATCTACTAATGGTAGTACTACCTCATTTATTACTATAGATAAAAATTTGCTAGAACTTACATTGTTAATAGAACTATCATTGTTTCAAGAGATTATACAGTGGCAGAGGTTATTGGTGTGGGAGGAGTGGGGTGGGAGGATGGGGGTAGACGGGAACCTCATGTTTTTTATAATGTAACCTTTTTTATGATATATGTATCTTCAAAAAAATAAAATTTATAAAAATGATGGGGTGGGGGGTGGGGGGTGTGTTATATGGGAGCCTCTTATGATTTTTTAATGTAACATTCTATGTGATCTATTAACTTTGATAAAAAAAAGAGATTATATAAAACCGTAGTACAGTTTATTCTAGAAATGCTAGGGTAGTTCCATATTGATTAATCTATTAATATAATTCATTGAGAGGAAAAAGTATATGCTTTTATCACTAGGTTCTAAAAATGTATTTGAAAAAGAAATTCAGGAGCCATGCCTAAGAGATATCCAAGTGGACTGATATAGGAGGAAATTGCTTAAATATTATAGACAAATTATAAAATCCAAAAGCAGCTATAAATATAAAATATGAATGCTATTTTAATTAAAATTAGAAACCAGAAGTTATACCTGTTAGTGCCATGATTAATTAATATTACATGGCAGAGTATAAAATATACAAAGGAAATAACAAAGTAATGGTTTTAAGTTTTGAAAAAGAAAGACAAAATTATTTACTTTTGCTGATTGGGTAATTGTATAAAGTAATAAAAACCCAAGATAATCTGAGAAAAACCTATTACTTAAGAAAATGGGAGAAAGTTACTATATATAAGGAAAACAGAAAAAAAAATTTCTCTAGCAATTAAGTAACTAGAAAAAGAATTAGGAAAATTCCCATTCATAATATAAACATAAATCTATAAAGTACTTAAGAATTACCTTAATAAGGAAGATCAGGAGCACTATGGAGAAAACTTAATAAAGCAAATTAATCACATGTAAAATCACATAATGTTCCCAAATGGAAAAATTTAATATCATGAAAACAACAATTCCTTCAGAGTTGTTAGAAATGTAATGCAACTACAGTTTGAATTTCAACATGAGTTTTTAAAAATTTGAATGACTTATTTTGAAATTTATATGTAGCATTAAATATAAAAAAGTTATTAAAATCAATAACAGCTATCAGAACAAGTTATAAAGCCGCAGTATAAATGAATATGATATTCATGAAAGAGAAAACAGACAGGCAAAAAAGTAGTCCAGAAAATCCTGAAATAGACTCCATTTTAAAAAAAAAAGCTGTGTAAATATATATATTTGAATAGAAAAAAGCGAACAAAGAATGAAAATAGGCAACTAATAGAAGAGAGGAGTCATTGTACATGACTAGCAAAAATTAGAAAAGATTCTCAGGCTCATTATCAGGGAAGTGAATATTGAAGCAAAAATAAAATATTACTTTACTCCACCGAACTGCCAGAATTAAAAATATTAGAAGCTATTCCAAGCAAGTGGAAAATGATTCTACCAATTATTATTTTTGGAAGAATTTACTGAACTTACTGCCTTCCTGGAAAACAATTTGGTACCATCTCTATTTAAACAAATTCATATTCAATTACCAAGCAGCCCATTCCTGGGAATTGATTCCATAAAAATAAAAATACCAACATATAAGATTATATTTTCAAGGATTTTTTATAGAATCAATGCTTTTGGAGGCAAAACACTTGAAAAAATTAATCACCATCAATAAAGTACTGGTTCAATAAATTAAGCACAAAGGAAATTTTGCCATAATTTTTTGTTGGGATTTTCTTAAAATATTGTACACAACAATATGAAAAATGCAAAGAAGACTTTATAATATAATGTTTTTCATAAAGAAAACAATACTTTCTCATGTATATGCAAATATGTATTCAATGCATATTTATATGTATATGTAAAAAATATATACTTTTACATGGTTACATGCAGAGGAAAATACAGAAGAATACATACCAGGTGGTATATACAGTTTGGTGGGGAAGGGGATATAGAAGTAATGAATGTGGAAGGAAAGGGTGGAAGAGGGAGACAAAATAATTGAAGAGTGCAGTAAAGAAATTCAGCCTGAAAGGTATGAACACATTTATTTTTGTTATTTAGCTTGTTTTGGAGAGTTCTTGCTATTATATATCAAATATTTACTCCATTTTCTATTTTCATTCCTGTATTCCATTTATTTTTTAAATATTTTTATTTTTTAAAGATTGATTGATTTATTTCTCTCCCCTTCCCCCCAGCCCCAGTTGTTTGCTCTCTGTGTCTATTTGCTGCGTGTTCTTCTTTGTCCGCTTCTGTTGTTGTCAGAGGCAAGGGAATCTGTGTTTCTTTTTGTTGTGTCATCTTGTTGTGTCAGCTCTCGGTGTGTGCGGCACCATTCCTGGGCAGGCTGCACTTTCTTTTGTGCTGGGTGGCTCTCCTTACGGGTGCACTCCTTGCGCGCATCAGCACTGTGCATGGGCCAGTTCCACACGAGTCAAAGAGGCCCGTGGTTTGAACCGTGGACCTCCCATGTGGCAGGCAGACACCCTAACCACTGGGCCAAGTCTGCTTCCCTCCTGTATTCCATTTATACATGTATACATCTTTTGATATTGTCCCAGATTTTCTGAATGTTCTTTCCTGTTTGTGGGTTGTTTGTTTGCTTGCTTTATTTTTTTCTTTGCATTTCAGTTGGGAAGTTTCTATTAAAACAGTCTTCAAATTCACTGATTCTTTCTTAGGCCATGTCAAATATTCTAATGAGCCACTTGAATGTATTCTTGATTCTTACTACAGTGTTTTTGATTTCTAACATTTCCTTTTTTTAAATTTTTAAAAAATTATTTATTTTGAGGTGCAGGGGCCTGGGGATTGAACCCAGGACCTCGTATGTGGGAAGCTGGTGCTTAACCACTGAGCCCCATTGGCTCCCCTCTAGCATTTCCTTTTTATTCTTAGAATTTTTATTTCTCTGCTTATATTACCCCTCTGTTCTAGCATGCTGCCTACTTTTTCTACTAGCATCTTGACATATTAATTATAGTTGCTGAAAATTCCCTGACAATTCCAACATCTGCGTGGTATTTGAGTGTAGTTCTGATGATTGATTTCTCTTTCGGCATGCTTGTATTTTTTTGTTGTTGTGGAAAGATGGATATGTATCAGGTAACAGGAACTGAGGTAAACAGGCCTTTAGTGTGAGGATTCACGTTGCTTTGGTTGGGAGCTGGGCTGTGCTTACCATTCGCTTGGCTCTAAGTACTACAGGTTTTCCGTTCCTCTGGTGTCCTTGCTGACTGCCCCGTGCTTGGCTTTGTGCTGCCCATCACAGCTCTTTCAGGTGTGATCCCTGTTACACTGGGACCCTGCTGGCGTGGTGGCAGCAAATGAGGGCGGGACGGTGTTCTGCAGTCCTCTGATTATGGCCCCTCCTCTAGTGGGCTTTGCCCGGGCCTGAGCTCTTGAAGCTGTTTCTGACCCCCTCTGGGGGCAGCACTCACTCCTCCCAGCATTCCACTCTCTTCCCTGGGCAGTGTGGTCAGTCTATTTCTTGGTGCCCTGTATCCTGTTGACCATATGTTTTCCTCCCTCGGGTGAGACAGGAAAGCCAAAGGACTGGAGTGAAAAAGACTCCCCTTTCCCACCTGGGATAAAGTTTCAGGATAGTGGGTCAGTGCTCTGGTGAAACCTTTTACCCTGGTCTTTGCTGTGGAAGCCTTGGGAGTGTTTCAAACGGTTACTGGTCCTCTCATCCTGCCACAGCCAAGGGGCTGACTTTCTCATCCTGAGAACCTGGTGGATTCCGAGAGAGAAAGCCCACACAAACCTGGGAGACCCCTAAGACTGAGGCCCCAGAAGTCAGTTCCCATCCTAAGCGTCTGGCATTTCATCTTGGAATAAACAACACATTCAAAAGCCAAAGAAACAAAACACTTCTATGCATGTATTTATGCTTGTAAATATTTCTGTGCAGAAGAAAATTGTAAGAAGATGTGCATGAGATAATTAACACTGGCCTTTTTATGTGGCTGGGATAGTAAGGAAAGAGAGGAAATCATTAACTCAGCTGTTTATACTTTTATTATTGTGCTGTTTCCCTGATTACAAAAAGCATGTATCATTTGTGTTTATGAATAATGATGATAAACCTTTAAAAATTGAAAGATTCTAAATACCAGGCTAAGAAGTATGACCTTTATTTTAGGGTAAAGGAGTGCTACTGATAACTTTTGAGCAGAGAAATAATGTAATTTGAACTCTGCTTTTAGAAAACTTATCTAGTTGCTGTGTGTTGAATTGGTTGGAATACTGAGAAACTCATTTAGAAAACTTCCAGCATTATGATAGCAATGTTTTCTACTTGTATAATGCTTAGCATTTATTGAACATTCTCACTTTTACTAAATCATTTATTTCTCAACAATATACTTTTAAGGCAGGAAGATCAAAGAGTTTTACCTTACATTTGGAAATCTAGACACTGGCTCTGAGTAAAGTTAAACATGCCCTGGACTACACAACCATTATGTTTCACAACTGAAACCAGAAATCAGAAATTGATGCTCTTTCTACTGTACCATAAAGCTTCAGTATAAAAATAAGCAAAACTAGCTGTATTAGTCAGCCAAAGGGGTGCTGATGAAAAATACTACAAATCTGTTGGATTTTATAAAGGGTATTTATTTGGGGTAGGAGCTTACAGTTACCAGACCATAAAGCATGACTAAACTTCCCTCACCAAAGTCTATTTTCACGTGTTGGAGCAAGATGGCTGCCAACGTCTGCCAGGGTTCAGGCTTCCTGGGTCCCTCTCCCCTGGAGTCCCTCTTCCTGGGTCCCTCTCTGGGCTCAGCTGCTCTGCTTCTCTGTGTGCTTCTTCCTGGGCTCCAGCTCAAAACTCTAACCTCCCTTCTCTGCGGTGTGGTTTCTCTGTGAGTCCCAGCCCACCAAGGGGGTGGGGATACAGTGTCCTACTGACATGGCCCAATCAAAGCCTGAGTCATTTAATCAAGTAAAAGTGAAACCTCTGAAACTAATACACTCTAATATGCCCAGAGGAAAAGACCAGTTGACAAACATAATCCAATATTTCATTTTGGAATTCATCAATACCAAACTGCTATACTAGCCCTATATTTTTATGATGCTTACAGTTTATAAAGTGCTTTCACAGCACTGTCCAAATTAGGGAGCTGCTAATAGAAATGAAAACAAGCTAAACCAAAGACTAGCAAACTAACAAAAAGAATGTTTGAGAAAGGTGAATAAATGAAGGGAATAGGAATTAACGTTATTTTGTCTTTGACTTTATTAGGTCAAGATGCCCTATAAAGTGTGTATTAAATCTGCATTCTTTAGATGAGGAAACTGCATCTTAAGGAGGTTGAGTGGCTTGCTCAAAATCACAGATCTTCGAAAGAGACACAGCTGTGCGATGAACCCAGGTCTGTCTGATTCTACCTCTGGTACCATGTTGCTTGCTGTTGCGGTAATAGTCTTTATGGCATTGTATGTATCTGTTGGACTACTTGCTGAAGAGCTAAAATAATAGGGAGAGAAGTATGGTAAACATGTTGCTGTACTACCCAGAGCCCCTTTGAGGTGGGGGTGAGGTGGGGGGAGGACTTGCTGTCCAGCTGCAAGCGGTTCTCTCAGCAACTCAGGGTGTGTTTCAGCTGCAGAGAGGCTCCAGGAAGCACAGAAGCGGCATCACAGTTCAGATTCTTCCTTTGCCAAATCTTGCTTCCGTCCCTTTCCTTTCACAGGTGTTTACCCTAATAAACATTTTTGCAAAATTCCTTCCAAATTCCATCTCAGGTTCTGGAGAACGCATTCTGTGACTTGAGTCCATGAATGTTTCAAGCAAGTGAGTCATAAAGGGGTTTGGGAATTGTCTAACTCACCCCCTCTTTTCAATGAAGACCCGGTGCCTGATGGTAAATAGAGCACTTACACCCCCTGGCACAAGGCGACACTCCAGCCTCGCTGGTGGTGAATTGTGGTGCTCTACCAGTGGAGGGAAAAGAACTGTGGGTATGATGTATTAGGCTTTTGAGAGGGATGGAGGATATAATAGCTACAGGATAATGGCATTGTTGGTGACTGTGTTACTGATGTATTATAGAAATATACCAGCAGCTGAGGTTGAGTAACATGTAGACAATGAAGTTCTCCTCAACAATGGCGTGGAGAAAGCCAAGGCCTGAGCCTAGGACATAATTGAGATTAACATCAAAGACAGGTGATGCCCATATCAAAGCAGGTTTTGTTAATGCCAAGGTGATTTTGATACTCCAGACACATGTGCGCCTGCAGGCATAATTCACCCTTCCTGACTGAAGGGTGGTATACCCCGTTTGCAGAAAGGCTAGCTAGAGGCCTCTCCTCTGAAAGTTAACATATACCCCCCTCAAGGTATACCCCTCCTGCCTGGGTCCTCCGACCAGGGTTCAGCTGCAGCATTATCCAGCTGGGGAGGTGCTGCCCAGCATGAGGGTTGGATGGATTAGATCTCAAATGGTCAATGAAAAATAGCCCACATTTTCTGTAAGAAATGGAGGAGTACACACAGAGCTGGATTTGATGCTGCTAAGACAAGGTGGGTGGGACATAAAATTGAGTACAGAAGGATGTATGACTTGGGAGGACTCTTCTGATCACACTCTGGCAGAAACCCCAGGAGATGGTGCAAACTTGCTCTGGGACGGCTCCTGGAAGCATGGGAAAAACAATGGCTGGGAGAAGCAGAAAAACTAGAATTGCCATGGCATGAAGTGGAAGAAGGGATTAGAGGCCTTGGAGGAATGGATGTGCTAGAATAGATCCACCATGTATGTCCAGGAGACCTGGCAGATGACTATATTTCATGGGAAGGCTGGGAGGACATACGTTTACCAAGGCCATAAGGAGCTTGCTCATGAAACAGACAACAGCATCACTAAAATATCCAGTAGCGGCTCTCATTTAGATGATGGCTGATGGCAGGACAAGTTATTATGGGTCCCTGAGAGAACAGAGAAGACAGGACCCTGGAACAATGGAGGCCACGTGCTGGCACTTAACCGCCAGAAACAAGGGGCTTATACTTATTGTAATGGACAACAGCCTCAGAGAGGCAAGGAAGTGAGCTGACCTGCAGGGTATGGTGATGATTAGCAGACTATAAATTCTGTAGGGCGGAATAGATGGATAGCCCTAAGGATCTTACTTATCTTGAACCAGCGGAACAAAACCGAGGGCGGGCGCCTGGGGCCTTGTGGGCATTCTCCCTTGTGCAGAGCTAAGCCCCTTTCCCAGTGCCCACAGCTGGACCAGCTCTCAGGCCTGACTGCAGAGAAGGCCTGGTCTCCAGGGGAAAGAAGACTGTAATGTCGTGGCAACTACATGGAGTAATGCTTCCCCTAGCCCTTCCTCAGTGGACTTTTACTCACCTCCTTTTATAAATGGAATCTAAATTATTATTGCTATCTGGAGAGCCAAAGCGATATCATCAGTTTCCTGTTAGAATGAGCGTGTATGAGGTCCAGGTCATGAAGTTCAGAAAAGCTCTGCCAGTGGGTCCAGTGGGTTCACGCGCCTGACTGGTTGTCATCCCTTCAGTCCACATGTGTAGCTGGGATCGCCGCTCTCTGAGTAGGTTCTGCAGCCGCACTCCGGGTCCTTAGCCTGCGGGGTAATATCTCCTGTGGTGGGGAAAGCCAAATGGAGGGCTCTGAAATTCCCCTCCTATTCAGCCTCAAAAGAAAATCAAAACAAAGTTGCAACCTAGGAGTGGGGGTGAGGAGTGGAAATTAGTGCTACTTTTAAAGGATCTAAAGAATGTAATGATGGTTGTTCCTATCATATCTATGTTAATTCACCAGACTGGCCAATGCAGAAGCAGATGGATCCTGGAAAGTGTCTGTAGACTACCTCAAGTTCAACTAAATGATAGCCACAACTGCAGCTGTTGTATCAAGTATGGTAGCTTTGCTAGAGTAAATCACTATGGCCTCACACTTCTTCTCAACCTCTGTTTCTAGAGAAGTCAAACTGCAACAGAGAAAGATGGTAGAATTGTGTGATTTATATTCTCATTTTACAGGGGAGGCCAAAGGAGGTACCGTCAAGAGGTTAAAAAAGTTATGTTCCTCTGACCATCATTTCATTTTATTTCCAGATATTAAAACCAATTGAGATATCTCTCACACACACACACACACACAAAAAACCCACACATGCCACAGGTTAGGCTTTCTATTACAAGCTGGCTATTTACACCCAGCTTCTGAGCATTGTTATTTATGAGATGCAGCATGCATGCAATACTAATCCTAAACTGTCAGAATAACATCAATCTTGAGCAATCAAAAGTAAATTGAGTGCACCTTGCTTTTTTTTCCTTTTAAAAGATGTACATTTTTTTAAAAAAAGATTATTTATTATTTCTCTCCCCCCCCCCATCCACCCAGTTGTCTGCTCTGTGTCCTTTGCTGTGTGTTCTTCTGTGTCCGCTTGTATTCTTGTCAGCAGCACTGGGACTCTGTGTTTCTTTTCGTTGTGTTCTCTTGCTGCGTCAGCTCTCGGTGGTGTGGTGCCACTCCTGGGCAGGCTGCACTTTTGTCTCGTGGGGCGGCTCTCCTTACGGGGCGTGGGCCAGCTCACCACCAGGGTCAGGAGGCCCTGGGTTTGAACCCTGGACCCTCCCATATAGTAGGGGGAAGCTTTCTAAGTTGAGCTTGCTTTTTAAAATTTTCTTTGTTAGACTGACTTACATGTATATTACATTATTAATTGAATGCATTTTCTTTATAATGTTAAGGACAAAGTTAAGTAAACCCAAGTTGCCTTCCACAACCTGGGAGCCAGAAAATAACTGAAAATTTAGAGGCTTTTGATGGGGAGGAAGAAGCATAGATAATAAGGGAATCTGGCATCTGTCACTTGTTCTATGAATGAGCATCTGGGCAACTTCTATTTATTTCTTATTCAGTCACCCTTCCAACATATTCCTTTATCTAAATAACTATGAGCTTTTTTCATCTTTGTGGAGTGATTGGAGATTGGTTGCACTCTTGGTAACTTTAGCGCAGTGTTTCTGATGATCCTCTCTTGAACTGCTTGCGCTCTCCTTCGCCAGTGGCACCAGTCAGAGCTGTTGCGGGGTTTTTTAGATGGTTCCCTGAATGAGGGCCCCTGAGGAAGAAGCCCGTGGAGGCTGAAATCCCCACCACCCCTGGCCTGTTCTACTGCAGCAGTCTGAACCTCCCTTCGGTGATTCATGCCCTCAGGGAGGCTCCGTTTCTCACAAACGTGTTTTGTGTAATAATGGTGACTCTGCTGCAAATGTTGGCTCAAGTAATCAAATTGATAATTGGTATTTCTCTGCTTAATAATAAAAAATAGATTAGGATTTTATAATTTCTACATTTTTACTTTAATTTTATCTCAGAGGGTAAAATCTTACAAACATGAATTTTAAAAGGCAGGTTTTCTTAATCTTTTCTTCTTTGAAATCTTTATACTTTATTAACTTATTTTTAAATGAATAATTAGCTCCTAATCTCATAGCTTCTTTCTTGCGGCCTTTCCAGACTATTCCCGTGCTAGTCACTGGTTATAATTTAGAGTCTTACAGTAATTTACTCTCTGTCAGGTATTATAAGCTCAAATATACATCTATGTTTTTGTCTTAAAAAGTTAAACCTCGTGCAGCCTTGAGGGAAGACAGTGTTAATGATCTGGGGCTTTTGACAGGATGAGAGTGAAGAGGGGCTCATGTGTGTGAGCCACGAGAGAGAGAACCTGACATCAGTCACTTTTTCATTCCCAAAGCCCTTAAGCATATATGTTCTAGGCCCCATGCCTGGAACATTGTAAGTTATTAGTGAATGCTAAAATATGTATAACGGGGTAATCATCTAGATTTCTTATAGCAAAATTGAGCCTTTTACTTTGTTTTCCCTTCCCTTTTCTTTGATTGCCAAAATTAGTCAATATTCCTTTGAGTGATTATTAAAGAAAATGAACAAACTTTATTATAAGCTATATAAATGCTCTTTCTGTAGTATCCTTTCCAATATTAATGTAGCAAACCAGTAGATAGAGTAGAATGAGTTGCTTTTAAATCATTTTCTAAAGACAACAATGAAAGCAGAAAAATGAATTGATACTGTTAAAAAGAAATCTTTTGTTTAATGTTTTTTCCTTAGAGAGTTACATACTATGTTTTCATTAATTACCCCAAGATTAGAATTACTTAGGGCCAAAACTTTAACACTGTAAAATAATATAAAATTAACTTTCTCAGTGAGCAAAAGTTCAGTTAGATGATGACTTTCAGGAGTTTCAATCAGTAATTGAGATCAGAATCCTCATCTATAATACTGGGAATTTTCTGTATCTCCATTGGGGAAACATGGTGTTTTGCTTTATATTCTGGCTATTAATGGGGCATAGATGGGTTTCTCTAAATCCATGGGTCATTACTATGTTAAATATCAGGCATGTATTTTAAGTATCAGTAATTTTTCTTTGATTAATATCAATAAATTGGTCATGCATAAATCTTGACAGTAAAAGGTTAAGCCATTGGCATCCAAGTTAATGGTGATTGTTTTATCTGGTCAAGAAATTTTAAAAGATACTTGAAAATACATTGAAGGCTTGGGAATTTCTTCCTCCCAATCTGCTACTAAGAGGCAGTATTATAGCATCAGAAACCAAAGCCCATTGAAAGAGGTGAGGAGATCCAGTGACTCAAATGAAGTGACAGCAAAACAGAGGCAGGTTTGGGTGTTTAAAGGAAAATGAATCTACACAAAGGAAAAATTATGTCCTAGCTCTAGAAGTCATTATATATTGAACCAGTCCTTCCTTTGTTGTATAGCAATATGGAAAATTCAGTACTATGGCATAAGCATAATTCAATAAGTTCATTTGACTCTGGATGTTGCTTTCAATGAAGTCCCAGTTTTAATCTCAGGAACACATTTATTTAGTCATTTTACCATTTTGTTTTTTAAATTTGTTTGCTTGTTTGTTTGTTTTTAGGAGGTATTGGGTATTGAACTTGGGATCTCATATATACAAAGCAGGCACTCACCCACGGAGCTGCACACGCTCCACTATTCTGTGTTTTAAGGTTGGGACTATATAATAACATTTATATATTTTTAATATTATTTTTTGTTAGAGAAGTAGGTTTATAGGAAAATCATGCAGTAAATACAGTTTCCAAATAACTCCCTATTATTAACACATTGCAATTGTGTGGTACTTTTGTTACAATTGCTGAAAGGATACTACTATAAATTGTACTAATAATGATAAACCATAGTTACATTGCACATTTGTTTTGTACTTTCCTATGTTTTATTTAAAAAATTTTTATTCTAGAAACATACACACACACCAAAATTTCCACTTTTAACCACATTCAAATATAAAATTCAGTGCTGTTAGTTATATTTACAATATTTTCTACCTATCACCACCATACTTTACCAAAAGTTTCCATTAATCCAAGCAGGAACACTGTGCCATTTAATCATTAATTCCCCATCCCTCCACCCTGGACACCTGGTACCTGTATTGTAGCAGCTAATTCTTTGAACTTTCTTTTTGTAATGTTTCATATCAGTGAGATCACACAATAGTTGCCCTTTTGTGTTTGGCTTATTTCACTGAATATGATGTCTTCAAGGTTCATATTGTTGCATGTATCAGAACTTTATTCTTTTAGCAGGTGCATAACATTCCATTGTTTGTATATATCACATTTTGTTTATCCATTTATGAGCTGATGGATACTTGGGTTGCTTCCATTTTTTGGCAATTTTGAATAATGCTTCTGTGAACACTGGTGTACAAATATCTGTACAAGTTTATGCTTTCAATTTTGGGGGTATATACCTAGACGTGGTATTGCCAGGTCCTATGGTAATTCTATACTTAACTTTCTTAGGAACCAACAATCAGTTTTCTGAGAGCTGTACCATTTTACATTCCCACCAACAATGAATAAGTATTCTGATTTCTCTACATGCTTTCCAACATTTTCTGTTTTCCATTTTTTAAAATAGTAGCCATTCTCCTGTGTGTTAAATTATATTTTATTGTGGTTTTGATTTGCATTTCCCTAATGGCTCCTGATGTTAAGCATCTTTTCATGTGCTTTTTGGCCATTTGTATATCTTATTTGGAGAAATAGCTATTCAAGTCTTTTGTCCATTTTTTAGTGTTGGTTTTTTTTTATTTTTTATTTTTTTGTCTTTTTACATTGGAGTTGTAGGATGTATTTATATATTTTGGAGATTAAACCCTTATTGGATATGTGTTTTCCAAATATTTTCTCCCATTGTATAGGCTGTCCTTTTAGTTTCATAATGAAGTCCTGCACACAAATTATTTATTTGCAGAAATGTTTTTAATTTTTATAAAGTTCTGTTTATCTATTTTTTTCTTCTGTTGCTTGTACTTTTGGTATAAAGTCTAAGAATCCATTTCCTAACACAAGTTCCTAAAGATGCTTCCCTATATTTTCTTCTAGGACTTTTAGTTTTTGTTCTTATATTTAAGTCATTGATCTATTTTCAATTGATATTGCATTTATATTTCTTCTTCACTCATGAAAAAAATATTTCAAAATCTTAATCCACAAGAATATTCTTTTTTCAGAACTTCATGAACTCTCTTACTCATTGCTGGTGGTAATACAAAGTGGTGTAGGCACTTAGAACGTCAGTTTGACAGTTTCTTACTAATCTAAACATAGTCTTAACATGCAATCCAGCAAAAATACTTCTATGTATTCACTCAAGTGATTTGCAAACTAGGTCTACATAAAAACCCACATGCAAATGTTTGTCAACTTTATTCATACTTACCAAAAACTGGAAGCATCGAGATGTCCCTTAATAGGTGAATGGATAAACAAACCATGGGACATTCAAACAATTGAATGCTATTTCATAATAAAAAGGAATGAACTATCAAGCCTATTGCAAATACATTGATGAATCTTAATACATATTTCTAGTTGGAAGAATCCAGTCTGAAGGGCTGCATACTGTGATTCCATTTTAAGACATTCTGGAAATGACAACACTATTGAGATGATAAACACATCAGTGGTTGCCAGGGGTTCAGAGAGGGGAGAGAGTTGAGTAATAGGTAAATTGCAGGGGATATTTTAGGGTTTTGAAACTATTTTGTATGATACTATAATAGTGGTACATCACATTCACCACACTGTGCATTTGTCAAAACCCATAGACTTTACAGCACAAAAAGTGAATCTCAATGTATGTAAACATACTTAGGAAGTTGGAATTCCAGAATGGAATTCACACTGTGACAAAATAATCAACTGTATTAAAAATGTATGAAGTAACCTCACTGAAGGATGTGAGGAAAAAAATGTTGACCAAAGTAACTTTGAAAATGCATGGAGACTGTAAGACTA
The DNA here is from genome assembly GCF_030445035.2 of Dasypus novemcinctus. NCBI lineage: Eukaryota > Metazoa > Chordata > Mammalia > Cingulata > Dasypodidae > Dasypus > Dasypus novemcinctus. The sequence continues at coordinate 124,377,277 of NC_080682.1, forward strand.
AATGTCAAAAACTGAACAAAATCATTGCATTCTTGTTGATTAAGTTGTTTCCATGGAGGCACAGGTTTACAATTTTGAAACCACTGTATATGCATATTAGAATTAAACAATATGTGAATGGATGTAGGATGGCTGGAACCAGATTTTCTGTTGTTAGAGTGGGAATTAGAAATAAGCAAGGAGACAAAGCTAGAATGATTATCATGTAGTAATGATCAAAGTCTAGCTTAATACAGGTTCAGATAGTTACACTGGTTGATATATGTATACAAAGGTAGGTGCGCACACACACATGTATCTTCTTGCTCTGTTATCTGAGAGGGCTTCGAAACAGTGACATCCCAGTAGCAACAAGTATACTTAGCATGCAGATCATTGTTTCGAATACTATTCTCCAATAAAGGAAACCAAGGCTTGTTCCTGACTCTATGCTTGGGGCAGGGGATATGAAAGGTGATCCTGGGGCATACTGTAACGTCAGAAAACAAGGAAGTACTAAACACACACACACACACACACACAATGACCAAAAGGAACAATTTGAGCAATTAAATAAAGTAAAATTGGATGATAGCCCCAAATTTGAAATAAATTCCCATCAGTCCATACTGATACAGTAATTGATTGAATATGTAAATAAATGAGAGAAAATAAATAATCTTTTGTGTGGAAGAATGCCAAATAATTTATGTAGCTGCTTTATTCTCAAGGAAGGGCAGAATTACTCCCCCCTCCTTACCTGAGGTCTGTGCATAATGACTTCTTTCCAAAAAGTGCACTATGGAAAGGGGGGTTGAAGAGGAGTGGTGGGGATAATTATTTTATAGTAAACGAGCCTGACAAATGCTGACTCAGCCCAGTGATAAGGTTAACATCAATATTGAGGAGTTATATTGATAGTGTGTTATGCCATGCATGATGAGAATGACAGTTTACTTCTGTAATCTCTACCCTCCCCAACCCCATAGCCCCAGTCTAATCATGAGAAAAACATCAGACAAATCCCAGTCGAAGGGCATTCCACAAAACACCTGAGTAGTATACACCTCAAAACTGTCAATGTCATCAAAAACAAGGAAAGTCTGGGAAACTGTCACAGCCAAGAAGAGCCTAAGGAGACATGACAACTAAATTTAATGTGGTATCCTGGATGTGACCTGGAGCAGCAGAGGGAGGTTAGGGGAAAACTAAGGAAATTAAAAAAAAAAAAAGTATGGACTTTGGTTTAAAATAATGTGTCAGTGTTGGTTCATTAATTGTAATGAACATACCATACTAACGTAAGATGCTAATAGTAGGAGAATATAGGTGTGAGGTGTATGGGAACTCTCTTAATATCCCCTCCGCCAGTCTATCAGCTAAAAAAGACTATTTTCAGTTGCTAGCAGTTTTTTAGAACCGAGGGAGCCCCTCTGCTTTTCCTGTGAAATAAGGATCGATGTACCAGAGGTGAGGCGCCTGCCTCGAGAAGGGGCAGGAGGTGGCAGTGCTCCACAGGACTGACGTTCTCCCATCCTGCCTGTGCACATAGGTCCCTTCCTCCCTTAGAGGCACTTGCATCCAGGTATGTGAGTTCTGACCAAAGTAAATATGGGTGGATGTACCGTATGTTGGTCTGTTTAACTCTCCCATAAGGAAATCTCTGTATTCTCTCCTTCTTCAGACTTCAACAGAATTAAGAGGTTTCTGAGCATTTAGAAGTTGTACTGGTTATTGTACTGCTGCCTCTCAGTTCTAAGCTAATCCTTCTATAGACTTTATTTTTTCTTTTTAAAAATTAATTTCTTTTAGTTTTAAAGAAGCTTTAGATTACATAAATGTTACATAAAAAGCATAAGGGGTTCCCGCGTGCCCACTATCCCCCCCACCCCCTCACTTTCCCACATTAACAGCATCCTTTGTTAGGGTGGTACATTTGTTAAAATTAATGAACCCATATTGAAGCATTGGCACTATGGATTACAGTTTACATTATAGTTTACACTCTGACCTACACAATTGTGTAAGTTATGACAAAATATACAATGGCCTATGTCTATCACTGTAGTGTCATGCAGGACAACTCCAATATTCTGAAAATGCCCCCATGTTACACCTGTTCTTCCCTCTCTCATCCCTCAGAACCCCTGGTGGCCACTGCCTTTACATCAATGATAAGAGTTCTTCCATTGCTAGAATAATAAGAAGTCTGTAGTAGGATAAAATTAAGTCAATTTGTCTTGCGGGGGCTGAGTCAGAAAATTGCATATCTCCTTTGCCAGGCAACTCGCTGATAGGCTCTGACAATAGGGAACACTAGAGAAGAGGCTAAAAAGGAAGAAGATAGGAGACCTGATGTCCTCCTTCATGTGTACTTGCCATTCTGGTCAGTGTTATTCTAGCAATGGCCCTTCACTTAAAAACAGTAATTGGGGGAGTGGATTTGTCTCAATGGATAGAGCATCCACCTACCACATGGGAGGTCCAAAATTCAAACCCAGGGCCTCCTGACCCGTGTGGTGAAATGGCCCACGCGCAGTGCTGATAACTGCAAGGAGGGCCCTGCCATGCAGGGGTGTCCCCACATGGGGAGCCCCATGCACACGGAGAGCTGACACAGCAAGATGGCTCCACAAAAAGAGACACAGATTCCCAGTGACACTGACAAGAAAACATGCAGACACAGAAGAACACACAGTGAATGGACACAGAGAGCAGACAACCGGGGCAGGGGGGTTGGGAGGAAAAGGGGAGAGAAATAAATATTAAAAAAAATAAAGCAGTAATTGATTTCACTCTCCAAGCTTTTTTCCAAACATTTATTGAGCCTTTCTTGTGGTCTCTCAGAGGCACTAGACAGACAACAATGGCCCTCCTCAAATGTCTGAATTATAGCTTCATGTGGTATCCCCTTCAAGCTTCTAGATTCTCTATCCCTATCTCTCATCTTTGCTCTCCAACCTAGGGGCAGTAACTGCTTTCTGGTGACGCTATCTCTCTGTTTTCTTGGTATTACCTGCTTTTTCAATTTTCTAACATCTATTTACCCTATCCCTTATATTACACTATCTCTGAATTACTTAATGTGGTTTCTATTATTTTTATATATAGATAATAAAATAGATATATATAGTTTATATTACAATATTTCTGAATTACTAATAATGTGTTTTCTGTTATTTATATATATAATATAAAAAACAAAATATAAAAATAAAATACATAAAATATATATAGTTTATATTACAATATCTCTGAATTCCTAATTATGTGGTTTCTGTGATTTTTGACTGGACCCTGACTCTAAGGATGACTCCACAAAATAAAAAGAACCCAGGTTTCTGAGTAACTCCTCGGACAAGAATTGGTCAGGACAGCTGCTCTATCTGGAATACTCATGAGTGAGAATTGATTTGCTTCAACCCCTGAGAATTATGGATTAAGGAATGTGGGGATAGTGTTAAGTCATAGTTACAGAGAGTATGAGCGTCAGTTCTCTTGAAAATTGTTGTAAGATTGCCAAGACCATGGTTAAGTAGACCTGTATACTTTTCCTGGCTGAGTAGTACACAGTTGCCCAGATGCAGTCAGGGAGAAGGCAGATGTATGGGTTCATCAAGGACTGCATTTCAGGTAGGAAATCCAAATGAGGAGAAGAAACAAATATGATGAGGTGTGGAGAACAGTCTTTTAATAATCTATATTTTGTTGAAAATCAATAGATCTGCTTTCTGATCTCCCCGTATTTCTTTGGGTTCTCTTTCCATTCCATATATTTTACTTATATGAAAGTAACAAAGTACAGTGAAAATTTATTTTCTAAAATTAGATTCCATTTGACATCATTTGTTATATGAGAGATCAATACATTTTTTCCATTAGTTTTTACTTTTTTAAAACAAAAATATTTTAGATGGTTCTGTTTGAAATATAAGTGCAGATATCAAAATATTGATCTACCTGACCAATAACAAACTGCAAAAACTTGTTAAAGCCTTTGAATATCGTTTCTAAAGTCTGTGATTATAAAACTTTTTCATTTTATTTGAATGTGTTTCAGTTTTTATTACAAAAAATAACTTACTTTGAATTGACTTTCATAAAATTGTATGAAATAACACATCATGCCAACAATATACATTAAAATGAAGAATATTTAAAATGCAGTTAAAACAGAGTTACTATATTCTGACAGATGTTATAACCCTTGGGTATTTAACTCTAAATCCAATATCAATGAGTACAGATATTGTTAGACATAACATAGGGTGAAATTTAGGTCATTTGGTGAAGCATATAGAGAGTGATTTTTCTTCAGTCATGAGGCAAAATTAAGAAGCGAAGATGTCACGTCGTGTTTCATCAACCCATGAAACCACAGATCCAGAAGTGGGAATTTTCATTATGCAGAATGTAAGGCACCTAACCATTTTTATTTCACTGAATTCAATATATATAATTCAGAGAGAAGGAATTCAGAACATTATATGCTTTTCTTGTAGCTCTAGAGAATACTAATATCAACTCAAGACTATAATCATATTATGAATTGGTAATATATTTTACATTTTTATATGAAAGACTTACATTACAGAATGCATCCATAAAGTAAGTTTTCAACAAAGCTATCAAAAGAAACATCCTCCAGAACTAGTAACTAGTAAAATAAAATGTTCATAAAAAGTCTGACAACTATCGTGGGTCTAACACTCTGACCCCTTTAAAGTTTAAGCTTATTGTCAGCTATGTTTGGTGCATACAATGATGCTTTGCTATTTTATATTTAATTGCTGGACAATTAAATTTCAAGTATGAAGAGCATGGCGTTTTTTGTGATGATGCAAAAATTAATAAACTAGTGAAATACTTATGAGAAAATAAACTGAAAGACTTTCTTAAGGTATTATTGGCTGGAACTTAGATTAATGTGAAGGGAACTTGCCAATCTTTCTCATCATTGGGTCCCCAATACTTATCAAAATGTTCAGTTTATAGAACACTCAGTGTCTTTAAAATATTTATGAATAAAAATAGAGCAAAGTTGAACATCAAATATTCAGAATAAATAGCTCAATTAATCACAAAGTTGGGGAAAATTGAACAATGCTTATTAAAAGTATATGTCTTGAATATTCAATACCTTAGACTCTGAATTAATCAGTTCATTTATTGTTTCAATCCACAGGTAAGTATGATTCTGATTCCAGATTTTTTGCCCTCTCTACTTTACATACTCAATGCCTAATTATCCTTTTTTTTTCAATTACAGTGATTACATATTTTCAAATAATTATTATTTTTCCACTGAAATTATTGAGTTCTCTAATTTTTGGATGATCATAAGAATACATAATAGAAGAACATAGACTGTTTTGTATTTTCCCCCTATAATGAATTATTACAGAATCTTGTTTATTTCTTAACATTAGTGTTCTTTATTCACCATGACTTAGGTCCTTTCATCTGTCCAACTTTAAGAATCCAACTTTATAATAAAAAAAGTCTGTAACTTATCAATATACAAGAAGGACAATTCATGCCAAACAGAATAAATTCAAATAGACCTACTATTCAGAATGACAAATATAAGAGATAAAAGAGAGGATTCTGAAAGGAGCAAGAGAAAAGTAAGCATCACATACTAGGAAATCTCAATAAGATTAAGTGCCAACCTCTCATCAGAAACCATGGAGAAGAGAAGAAAGTACTATGATATATTTAAAGTATTAAAAGAGAAAAACTGATGGCCAAGAATTCTGTATCCAGCAAAACTGCCCTTCAAAAATAAGGATGAGTTTAAAGTCTTCTCAGACAAACAAAAACTTAAAAAGTACATTAACAAAAGACAAGAATTAGAAGAGATACTAATGGAAGTGCTGCAGCCAGAAAGGAAAAATCAAGGGTGAGAGACTTGGAGAAGAGTGTAGAAATGATGGTTCTTAGGAAGGATAAATTAAAGGGTAAAAAGACAGGCAATAGTAAGATATGACAATGGAAAATTCAAGGATAAAATGAACAAAGTAAGTAATGCCTTCGCAGTAATAACACTGAATGTAATGGCTTGAACTCCCTAATCAAAATACATAGACTGCTAGAATGGATAAAAAAGTAAGAGTCATCTTATGCTGTCTACAGGGACTCACCTCAAACATAAGGAGACAACCAGGTTGAAAGTGAAAGGTTGGAAAAAAGATATTCCATGCAAACAGCAACCAAAATGATCTGGAGTAGTGATAATAATAGCCGACAGATTAGAGTTTAAATGCAAAATTGTTGTAAGGGATGAAAAAGATCATTATATATTAATCAAAAAGAAATTACTATAAATATTTATAGACCTAACCTGGTGCCCTAAGATACATGAGGAACACATTGGCAAAACCAAAGAGACAAGTAGACATGTGTACAATAATAGTTGGAGATTTCAATACATAACTCAAGTATTGGACAGAACATTGGGGCAGAGCATAAAGAAAGAGAGCCTGATATGACAAACTAGACCTAACAGACATCTATAGAGCACTGCACACCAAAATAGCAGGATATACATTCTTTTCAATCACTCATGAACCCTTCTCCAGGATAGATCATAAGTTGGGTCACAAGATAGGCCTCAATAAATTTAAAAAGATTGGAATTATATAAAACACTTTCTCTGGTCATAACAATATGAAGCTGGAAATCAATAATGGATGAAAAAATGTATAATTCATAAATATATGGAGATTAAACAACACATTCAAGTAATCAGTGGGTCAATATATTAACTGAAAATAATTCAGTTAATATATTGAGATGAATGAAAATGAGAACACATTTCAAAACCAATAGGACACCATAAAGGCAGTGCTGAAAGGGAAATTTGTAGACCTCAATGCTTGCATTCAAAAAATAAGAAAGAGCTAAAATTGAAGGCCTAACTGCACACCTGGAGGAACTAGAAAAAGAATAGAAAATTAATCCCAAACCAAGCCGAAGGAAAGAAAGAAAAAAGATCAGGGTAGAAGTAAATGAAATTGAGAAAAAAAATAGAACCATCAAAACTAAAAGTTGATTCTTTGAGAAGATTAAGAAAATTGACAAACCATTAGCTAGATTGACAAAGAAAAAGAGAAGATGCAAATTAATAAAATCAGAAATGGAAGGGTAGACATTACCACTGACCTCACAGAAATAGAGATCATGAGAGGATAATATGAACACTATATTCCAAAAAAAACTAGACAATGTAGACAAGATGGACAAATTCCTAGAAAGACAAGAACAGTCTACACTGACTCTAGCAGAAATAGAAGAGCTCCACAAACCAATCACAAGAGATTGAAACAATCTTCAGAAACCTCCTAAAGACAAAAAGCCCAGGAACAGATAGCTTCACAGGTGAATTATATCAATTATTTAAAAATGATCTAATACCAGTCTTGTTCAAGGTCTTCCAAATAATTGAACAGGAAAGAATGCTACCAAAGTCATTGCATGAAGCCACCATCACCCTAATACTAATACCAGATAAAGGTACTATGAAAAAAGAAAATTACAGACTAATATCTAATGAATATAGGTACAAAATCCTCAATCAAGTACTTGCAAGATGATCAAGCACATTAAAAGAATTATATACCATGATCAAGTGGGGTTTTTCCTGAGTACACAAGGGTAATTCAACAAAAGAAAATCAATTAATCAATTGTCACAATCACATGGGACAGTTTGAGATTTTTATGAATCCCAAAAAGAGGAAGGTTGTATTTTTAAACTGTTCTGTTCCTCTGTGTGTGATGCCCTTTGATTGTATTAAATTCAGTGAGAGACCTCTGAATAGTTTACTGAATAAAATCACTTAGGGCTTCTGATTGGGTTATGTCAGTAAATGTAACTCAGGTATCCCAGCTCCCTTGGCTGGCTGATATAAAGGGATACACACTCGAGAACACATGGGAAGAGAGAGAGCTCTGCCATTTTTAATTCTGGGACGCCGGGGAAAGATGAGGTATTCATCTGATAGTTTTCAGCTGACCCTGAGAAGAAAACCAAGACTGACTTAAAAGGCCCATGAAGAAATGAGCCCTATGCCTGGAGAGAAGGGGGAAGCCCAGAGGGGAAGGTTGAACCTTCACCAAGATCAGCGACCATCTTGCTTCAACACGTGGCAACTGACTTTGGTGAGAGAGCAACCTTGAGTTGAACTCTTTAGGACCTTGTAACTGTAAATTTCTACCCCAAATAAATACCCTTTATAAAAGTCAACATATCATTGGTACATTGTATTGACACCCCTTTGGCAGACTAATATACCACTTTAATAAATTGAAGAAGAAAAATCACATGATCCTCTCAATTGAGGCAGAAAAGGTGTTTGACAAAATGCAGCATCCTTTTTTTTCTTTCTTTTTTTAATGTTACATTAAAATATATGAGGTCCCCATATAGCCCCCACCCACCCTCACCCCAATCCTCCCACATCAACAACCTCTTTCATCATTGTGGCACATTCATTGCATTTGTTGAATACATTTTGGAGCACTGCTGCACCACATGGATAGTAGTTTACATTGTAGTTTACACTCTCACCCAGTCTACCCAGTGGGCCATGGCAGTACCTACAATGTCCAGCAACTGTCCCTGCACTACCACCCAGGACAACTCCAAGTCCTGAAAATGCCCCCACATCATATCTCTTCTTCCCTCTCCCTGCCCTCAGCAGCTACCGTGGCCACTTTCTCCACATTAATGCTACATTTTCTTCCATTACTAATCACCATAGTTCCAGAATAGAATATCAGTAAGTCTACTTTCTTGATAAATACTTCTAAAAGACAGGAATAGAAAGAAGCTTTCTCGGTATGATAAAGTACATATATGGAAAACCTACAGCTAGCATTGTACTCAAAGTTGAAAGACTGGAAGCTTTCCCATTGAGATCAGGAACAAGGATTCCCATGGTCACCACTGTTATTCAATATTGTGCTAGAAGTTCTAGCTAGAGCAACTGGGCTAGGCAAAGAAATAAAAGGCACTCAGATAAGAAAGGAAGAAATAAAACTTTCACTATTTGCTAAGGATATGATCCTATATCTAGAAACCCCTGAAAAGTCCACAAAAAAGCTACTGGAACTAATAGACAAGTTTAGCAGAGTGACAGGATACAAGATTAATATACAAAAATTAGTAGTTTTTCTCTATTACTGATGTGCATTTTGCGGAGGAAATAGAAAAAAATCCATTTTTAATAGTAACTAAAAGAATAAAATATTTAGAAATAAACATAACCAAGGACGTAAAGGACCTGTATTCAGTAAACAACAAAACGTTGCAAAAAGAAACCAAAGAAGACTTAAATAAATGCAAGGACATTCCATGCTCGTGAGCTGGAAGACTAAATATCATTAAGATGCCCATTCTACCCAAACTGGTTTACACATTAAATTCAATTCTAATAAAAATTCCTGCAGCCTTTTTTTTGTACAAATGGAAAAGTCAATTATCAAATTTACTTGGAAAGCTAAATCACCCCAAATAGCCAAAAGTCTTAAAAAAGGAGAATGAAGTTGGAGGACTCTCAATTCCTGACTTTAAGGCATATTACTTAGTTACAACAGTAAAACAGCATAGTGCTGTCTTAAAGATAGACAGATTGACCAATAAACCATATCTAGAACTCAGAAATAGACCCTCACATCTATAATCAAGTGATCTTTGACAAAGCTGTCAAGCCAACCTAACTGGGCCAGTAAAATCTATTCAACAAATGGTGCTGGGAGAACTGGGTATCCATATAGAAAAGAAAGAAAGAGGACCACTATTTCACATCATATATAAAAATTAACTCACAGTGAGTCAAGGACCTAAATATAATAGCAACAACCATAAAACTTCCAGAATTAAATGTAGGAAAACATCTTCAAGATTTGTGGTAGGTGTTAGTTTCTTAAACTTTACGCCCAAAGCACTAGCAAGAAAATTTAAAAAAAGGTAAAGGGACCATCTCAAAGTTAAACACTTTTGTTCTTCAAAAGACTTTGTCAAGACATAAGAAGGCATTGTACTCAATGGGAGAAAGTATTTGGAAACAACATATCCAATATGAGTTTGATATCCATGTTATATAAAGAGATCATACCACTCAGTGATAAGACAACAAGCAACCCAATTAAAAATGGGCAAATGACTTGAATAGACACTTTTCCAAGGAGGAGATACAAATGGCCAAAAAGTCCATGAAAAAACGCTCAATATCACTAGCTATTAGGGAAATGCAGATTAAAACTACAATGAGATACCATTACATACCTTTTAGAATGGCCATTACTTTAAAAGGAGTACTACAGGTGCTGGAAGGGATATGGAGAAACAGGTACACTCCTTCACTGTTGGTAGGAATGAAGAATGGTGCAGCCTCTGTGGAGGACAGTTTGGCAGTACCACAAGAAGCTGAATATAGAACTGCCACATGATCCAGCAATCCCATTACTAAGGTTATATTCAGATGAACTGACAACATCAACGAAAACTGACATTTGGACACCAATGTTCATAGCAGCAATATTCACAATTGCTAAAGTATGGAACCTGCACAAATGTCCATCAACTGATGGATGGATAACAAAATGTGATATATACACACAATGGAACGTTATTCAGCTATAAGAAGAAATGAAATTGGTATGCATATGACAACCTGGATGAACCTTGAGGATAATATGTTGAGTGAAATAAGCATCACAAAAGGACAAAAAGTGAATGGTCTCACTAACATGAACTAAAATATGTTGAGTAAACACATGGAGGTAAACTCTAGAATATAGGTTACCAGGAAATAGAAGGTGGGCTGAGAATGGGAGCTGTGCTTAATGTATGTAGCATTATTAAAAACGTTATTTGTAAAAGCATGAAAATTAATAGAGTTGAGAGTAACACATTATTATGGGTATAATTAACACTGCTGATTTATATATGTGATTGTGGCTAAAAGGAACTAAATGTCAATTGAAAGAAAACTAGAGAACAATCTAGGGAGTGTATGACTGATTTTGGTGGTGGATGAAGATTGTGGTTAATAGTGTAAATAAAAAGATGCTCTTCTTTTACAGAGTGCTAAGAATATGTGATACATGGGGAAATTACAACTAATATAACTTATGGATGATAGTTAACAGTAATATTGTAATATTTTGCAGTAATGGCAGGAAGATAACTTTTCAATACTGACAGGCAACAATAGGGGGTATAAGGGGTATGTGATTTTTCCTTTCAGAATGGAGTGTACAAAACTTGGGACTATATACACAGGGAATCCAGCAGAATCCAGAAAATGATGAACTATAGTTAACTATACAGACATGGGAACTTTAATCCTGAATGTTAACAAATACATAAAACTAATATAGGATGTTAATAATTGGGTGGGTTGGGGGAAAATATACCAAATATAAGAAATTGGCTGTAGTTAGTAGTAATATTTGATGATGCTCTTTTATACTTTGTAAAAAAATTTTTCACAACAATGCAAGATGTTGGTGGTGGGAAATGTATGAGAGCCTTGTTTGTTGATATGCATGTATGTTTTGTAAATTCACAAATTTTAGTATACATTTATTGGTTATGTATGTTCATGTATGAATGATACACTTCAATAAAATTTTATTAAAAATATATTATTTAGCCATAAGAAGTATGAAGCTATGAGACTTGCTCCCGCATGGAAGAACCTTAAAAATATTAGACTCAGTGATATAAGCAAGGCAAGAAAGGACATATTGTATCATATCCCATAAGAGATCACTGGAAATAGTAAATCCAGATAGATAGAAAGAAAGTAGATTAGAGGTACCTAGGGATGGGGGAAAAGGTAATGTTTGTGGAAATATTTACATTTACATAAAATAAATGTTTGATTGTTAAAAAAATAGGTTTTCTCATATTGATTGCTGTTTGTTAGGATGATCTGAAATGTCATCTAAATTATCAGAGCTAAATAAAAATCTCTATAGTAGTATATTAGGATTAGATTTATTTTAATATTTATTGGTAATATAATTTGCAAACTTGTTTACATAAAAAAAATAAATTAGTTGTAAAATAGTCCAGACACAGAGAAGAGTATAACTAGATCATGCCTTCACTTGACTGAGCTATTCTGGATAGATTTTATAATTTCAGTTCTTTTCCTGCCTCAATTTCCAATGCCTCCTATGTCTATCACCTAAAACTTTAAGGAGAAGTTTTTGTTTAGAGTTGTGCATTGATTTCTAAATATAACTGAACGTCAGTATAGCCTGTGAAGAATAAAAGGAAAAACCAATACAGAAGCTCTGCCTACTACAGACCACCAGGTAAGACTCATTTGGGACATATTTGGAGCTATATAGACCAGATGCTTTCATTATCTGGGTCCATTATATCAAAACCTTTCTCCACTGAAACCAACATGCAACGACCTCTTGAGAATCTATAAATTAGTTATGATATTTTTCATGACTTAATGCCTTCCAAGTTCTGTGATGTTTTTATCTTCATCTTCAATATAATGTAGCAAACCCTTAAATATTGGCCAATAATTCTCATTATAAAATAAGGGATTCCTTGAGAAATCTTGAGCAATTTACTCTCCTTTTCCTGTCTCACAATTTTTAAAAAAACAAAACAAATTTTCAGTTAAACAGACAAAATAACCTTGATTGTTTCTAAATGCATGACCTTTGCAAATTACTTGGTCCTTTTGAGCCTCAGTTACCCTATCTAAAAAATATGGTTATTAAAAACTTTCTCATTTCATCATTGGAAAGATTAAATATGATGGTTGTAGAGTGTTTATCAATGTGCCTGGATATAAAATAATATCTAAGTAGTAGTTAATAATTATTTTCATAACAATATATGTGACAGCTCTTTTTAAGCTGATATTTTACCCAAGTTTGCAATATGTTAATTTTTAGTGATTAAGAATTAGCATTACTTGATTCTTTAAAAGTTACAGGACTTCTACCTTGGCTACCGAAAAGGAACTGTAAAATTGGTTAGCTATATAAGAAAGACTGCCCTCTATGTGATTGATATTCTGGTATGTCTGGATGAAGAAAATTCTAAACAACCAGCCAAAACAAAGAGGAAGAATCATCTTGAAATTTTGGAGTGCATATGGGAGAGCCACAAGTAGATTTCAATTTTATCTGTCATCTCAAGGATTGTAATAATTGTACAGGCTTGTTTTGTGGATTTAATGAGAATATATGTGGACATCCAGCACTTTCTTGCCAAGCACTGGCTACTCAATATATGTTGCTTTCCCCTAGGAGTTAAATTCCTTGAGGGGATGATTATGATATTTTCACTTTATCAAAGAGAGTACATTGTATAAAGTAGATGATTAGCATAAATTTACTAACAGTTTCAGTTTGTTCACTACTAAATCGATTGTGGTTGTTCAGGCAGGAAAACTCATTTCTTTATTGTTTTATTATTCAATCAAGTTGTATTAAGTACCTACTATGTGGCAGGTACTGTGCTAAAAGTGTTAGAGAACCTAAAATGAGTAAGACAAAATGGAAATCCCACCTTCAAGGAAGTTATAGCCTAAGGGAGGAGATACATATCTAGCATATAATTGTAATGCACTTTAAGTATTTAAGTTTGACTGTAACAATATCAGTGTGGATGCATGGAGGCGGTAATGTTGGAAGGATCAGGACAAAAATGGCCATCCATTTTCTGAATTATTATATATTTTTAGGAAATATATATGTGTAAATTTTCCATTGTAACCAATCAGGATCATTAAAACTTTCTTATCCTATTTAGCTCATGTTTTGGTTAATATCATAAAATGAAATACTCATGAATACTTAAGTATTTGAGGGGGGGGCAAAAATAGTTTTCTCTTAGTGTCTCCTTTTAGTAGCATCAACAGTGGTGAATAAAAGAAATCCATAGAAATTTCTGTGTACTTAACAGCATAGTTTGTTGTAGATACCTTTCTTGAGCTAAAATAATTTATTCTATTGTTTCTTTTTTTTAAAGATTTATTTATTTATTTCTCTCCCATCCCCCCACCCCAGTTGTCTGTTCTCTGTGTCTGTTTACTGCATGTTCTTTGTCTTCTTCTATTGTTGTCAGCGGCATGAGACTCTGCATTTCTTTTTGTTGCATCATCATGCTGTGTCAGCTCTCTGTGTGTGCGGCACCATTCCTGGGCAGGCTGCACTTTCTTTCGCGCTGGGCGGCTCTCCTTACAGGACGCACTCCTTGCGCATGGGGCTCCCCCACGCGGGGACACCCCTGTGTGGCAGGGCACTCCTTGCGCGCATCAGCACTGCGCATGGGCCAGCTCCACACGGGTCAAGGAGGCCCGGGATTTGAACCGCGGACCTCCCATGTGGTAGATGGACGCCCTAACCACTGGGCCAAGTCCACTTCCCATCTGTTGCTTCTTTTATGGAGCTCCAAGTTGTTTGCTAATAAATATACAGGTAATAACTTGACCCTATTGGCTACAGCAGAATAGAAAGTACTAGTTAGTTTTGATTTACCTTCATAATACACAAATTCTACATTTTTCCACAGGCAGCTTAACATATATTCTTTTTATTTTATGAAAGATTTATTTCTATTTATTCCCTTCCCACCTCATTGTTTTGCACTCCCTGTCTGCTCTGTGTCCATTTGCTGTGTGTTCTCTATGTTTGCTCGTCTTCTCTTTAGGAGGCTCTGGGAACTGAACCCAGGAACTTCTATGTGGGACAGAGGCACTCAATCACTCGAGCCACCCCAGTTCTCTGCTTTGTTGTGTCTCTCATTGTCTCCTTATTGCATCAGCCCATTGTGCCATCTCACTTTCTTGCTCGTCTTCTCTAAAAGACACCAGAGAACCTAACCAGGGCCTCCCATGTGGTAGGCGGGAGCGCAATCGCTTGAGCCACATCCACTTCCCAAGATATTCTTTTATTTTTAAGATTTATTTATTTATTTACTTCTCTCCCCTTCCTCCCCGCCCACCCCAGTTGTCTGTTCTCTGTGTCTATTTGCTGCGTCTTCTTTGTCCACTTCTGTTGTAGTTGTCAGCGGCACGGGAATCTGTGTCTCTTTTTGTTGCATCATCTTGCTGTGTCAGCTCTCCGTGTGTGCGGCACCATTCCTGGGCAGGCTGCACTTTCTTTCGCGCTGGGCGGCTCTCCTTACGGGGTGTACTCCTTGCGCGTGGGGCTCCCCTACATGGGGGACACCCCCGTGTGGCAGGGCACTCTTTGCACTCATCAGCGCTGCTCACGGGCCAGCTGCACATGGATCAAGGAGGCCTGGGGTTTGAACTGCGGGCCTCCCATGTGGTAGACGGACGCCCTAACCACTGGACCAAGTCCACCACCCCAAGATATTCTTTTTAAATAATTAAAACGTACTGTTTATGCTCTTTCAGGACGTTGCTTTTCTGACTTGTGCTGAAGAAAATGCTATAGTCCTTTTGATGTATTCCCTTGCTAGCTCTTCCAAGACAAATGAACATTTCTTAAGAAGGATGACTTGTTATCTTCATAATTTTTATTTTAAAAAGAACTTTTATATGATCATTGTCTTTAAAAATCAAGTATTTAAAGGCTTACAGTGAAAAACAGTGTCCCATGGCCCAATCTTCTCATCCCTCGAATCCAGTTTCTGAGGCAAATTCTACCAACCCTTTCATTGACTTTTTTCCTAGTAATTTCCAATATATTTATAAATAAAATACTTATCTTGCTTTCCTTGATATGTCAATTTTAATATTATTTTCTGAAGTCTGACCACAATAGTTGAGGAATAACTTCTCTTACACCACCTGCATATTTTGTGTTAGACATATATTAACGGATAGAGTTTTTACATCTTCCTGTGTTCACACACTTCAGAGGTATCCTCCCAAACTGACTCTGAGCTTGGCTATATGGCTTGCTTTTAGAGTGTCACATTAGCAAAATCAATGCAAGGAGAGGTTTGAAAACACACTTGGACATTTCTTCTTCTTGGATTCCTGACAATGCCGTGATGATGAGCCCAGGCCACCCTGCTGAAGGGTGAGCGATTTTGTGAATCAGAGCTACATTGTTCCAGCTGAAGCCATTCTAGACCTTTCCCCACTTAACTGACCTGCCAGTTGATTAAATACACTTGAGTAAATCCAGCAGCCCTCACCCAGCCAGCCTATGGTCTCAGAAGATACTTTTAGCTATTAAGTTTTGGGGTGGTTTATCATGTAACAATACCTCATTGAAACACTCTACTCCTTTCACTTTCCAAATATAGTTTTACTATATAATCTATTCTCTCCTCTTTCCTCCTGGCTTTTCTCTTCCATTCCTTCCGTATATATTGTTTTCGAATACTCCTCTGTCCTGATGAGCTAATCTGAAATTGTTTCTTTCCAGTTCCGTGGTTCATCTCATCTTGGGACTAGTTCTTGCCACTCTTCTGGGCTGGATCTGCTGCTGTTATCTGGAATCTATTCAAACTCTTTTTCCCTTGGCTAGCTGAAATATATTCTTCAATTTTTTTCCAAGAAAATGTGCATATGAATTATATTTTCTGAGTACTTACAAATTTGAAATTATAGTCATTCTAGTCTCAAACTTGTTTCATGTTTTTATTTCCTAAGTTGAAAACCAATTTTCCTGAAAAGTTTTAGAACATTTAGCCTATGTTTTTTAGCATACAGTGTAGCTGTTCAGAAGTCCAGTTATTACTCTTGATCTCATTCCTTTGTATATAATCCGTTCCCCAACTCTTTAGAAGCATATAGGACCTTGCATTTCTGGATTTCTTTACTGTTCCATGGGAAATAATGAAATTAGCACCAAAATTAATGAAGAAGAATGGCTTGTTTAAGAGATGATGTTGGAAAAACTCTGTCATATGGAGAAAAGTAAAATTAAGTTGATATTAAAACCACAGACAAAGATAGAATCTAGATGAAACAAAGACCTGAATGAGAAAGGTAAAACTATAAAGTTAATAATCAAAATATAGGAAAATGTTTTTGTGATCTATGGGTTGAGAACAGCTTCTTAAAATTTCAAATGACAAACCATTAGATTAAAAATTGAATTCTATTACATCAAAATTAGATATTTTTGTTCTCCAAAAGATACCACAGACAAAGTTAATAGCTGACACATATGGGTAAGATGTTTGCAATTTCTAAAATGACAAGAAATCAAATACCAGATATCTAAGAAGTCATGCAATCAATGAGGAAAATTAGTTATTCCAGTAGAGAATGGGCAAGTAATATGGAATAGATAATTTAACATGAAAACCAAAAAGCCAATAAGCTAATGAAAAGATGTTCAAAATTATTTGTAATCAGGGAAACTGGATTTTAAAATTTCAATGAAATATCACTTTATAATTACTGGTATTAGACCAGAATATTTTAAAAAGCTGAGTAATGCCAAATGTCAGGGGTAGTGGGGCTTACAGGAACTTTCTTTCTTTTTTTTTTTTTTTTTTAATTTTTTTATTTTTTATTGACTTTGTAATAATATTACATTAAAAATATATATGTGAGGTCCCATTCAACCCCACCCCCCCACCCCCCCTCTCCCCCCCCCCAACAACACTCGTTCCCATCATCATGACACATCCATTGGATTTGGTAAGTACATCTTTGGGCACCTCTGCACCTCATATACATTGGTTCACATCATGGCCCATACTCTCCTCTATTCCATCATGTAGGCCCTGTGAGGATTTACAATGTCCGGTGATTATCTCTGAAGCACCATCCAGGGCAGCTCCATGTCCCGAAGACGCCTCCACCTCTCATCTCTTCCTGCCTTTCCCCATACCCTTTGTCCATTATGTACAGGAACTTTCATACCTTGCTAGTAGAAGTTTATATTGGTGTAGCCATTCTGGAGGTAGTCAAGATAAACACACTAAATTAAATGATTCAACAATGATAGTCCTTAGAATGACAGCAATTCCAAAATAGATTCATAAGGGAGCATATATAGAAGAATTTCCTATATTCTATAAATAGGCAAGTAAGTGTAGAGGTAAAATGTAGCAGATGCTTAACATGGAATCTTATTCAGAAGTTAGAAGTAATAGATTAAGTATTTACATGGCTACTTGTGTAGAGCTTAATTAATATCATAGTGCCCAGAGTGAAAAAATGAAGCAATGAAATATATAACAAATAATATTTTTGTAACTATCCACCCACCCATCTACCCATTATCTATGTCATCTATGTCATATCTTTCTCTCCCTTGTATTTAGCTCATGCCTCACAGCATTCCTCCAAATTAAAAAGTGCCTGTAGTTATGAAACCTCTCTGAAAGGTAACTTGATCTGTTTCCTTCTTCATGTTCTTTTGGTTGTTAGTTAATGTATATATATATATTTTAAAGCAAACATTTTTGCTTTTTCCATATGCTTTATAAAATATTTTAATAAAAGTAAAAAATTATTTGTGCTTGTGATATGCCAAAACCTAAGACCATGAACATTTCAATAAATATTTAATGAAAATTTATCATTTACCAAACACTATGCAAGTTCTGTGGCTAGAACAATAATATGACAGGTGTAAACCTTGACCTCCTGAAGTTTATATAATGAATCTGTGTGTGTATGTGTACTAATATATGCATACTTATTCACAGCATCATTTATTCAACAAATATTTTTCATAATTTACTATGTTCCTGGCAGTGGGATTACAAGAGTAGACAAAAGAGACATGGTCCTACACTCAATGAGTTTATATAACTAATTTATTACAACTTTGCTTGATATCAATAAAAGTGATCATATCTTCCACTGAATTCCTAATAGGATTTTATTGGTAGCTTTGACATTCCAGTCATACTACCTGATATTGTAGTTATTTGTCTATTGTAAGGGAGCTAATCGTGACCCTAATCTCCATCTTCTAGGATGTAGACCTGTCTGAACCTGTCAGCGGAATGGTGGGCTGCTGCACAGGACATCTCTGAATATGTTCCTAGAGATCCTTGAGAAAGATAATTCAGTTAAAGTAAACAGAGAAAATACAGTTAAACAAGCATCAATCTATCTTTTGATAAATATGGGGTTAATATTAGTGTAAACCACAGGGGAATAAGAGATTGCAAATATTTTTCATTAACAGTTTTTAGACTAATTTGTTGTTGCAGGGTCAAAACATGTTACAGAGTGAAGACGAGGGCCACTTTTCACGCGTCTGTTCAGAACAGCATGCTCTCAGCCCATCAGGGATGCCGGAGAACGTCTGCCACAAAGTTAGTTACATGTGGGAACAGCAAGGAAGCAAAGATGGTGTCCCCTGAGGACCAGAAATGTTTTGTTGGAATTGGCTCAATGATGTTTACTGGAGGCATCAATAAAACACCTGCCTATTGCTTCAGAAGCAGGGGTTTCCTTAGCAGAGACCCAATCACTGGTAGTTCAGCATAGCAGGAGAGGACGGACTTGGCCTCATCAGGAGTGCACATGAGACGTGCTCAGATAAGGTGACTCCTCATGTTCTGCTTGGATTTGAGAGTCTTGTTGGGCAGCTAGAAGTCCTTGGACAGAAAGCAGCAGGGGCAAGGACCAGAAAGCCTATGGTTATATGTATGGTTCTTAGTTATCTTTCTTGATTGATGCTCTTGGATAGCAGCCACTGGGTATAATGAGCACTTTTCTGTCTTCTATTACAGCATGTAGTAAATATGGAAATGATGGTTAAATGAGTGAATTTATGATGAAAGAAGAATCTACTGTTTTATGAAGAATTTAAGAGTGCCTACAACTGCAAGCAGGAGAATTGCATCCATTATCCATGTGGAAACTAAGCCCCCTCTTGATATAGAGGTGGAGTGGACATCACCATCCCAGGGCCCACAGGCTGGAGGAAGAGAGTATGGGTTAGAGTGGACTTACTGATATTCTACTTTGGAACTATTGTGATTAGTAATGGAAGAAATTGTAGCATTGATGTGGAGAAAGTGGCCACATGGTAGCTGCTGAGGGTAGGGAGAGAGAAGAAGAGATATGGTGTGGAGGCATTTTCAGGACTCGGAGTTGTCCTGGGTGGTACTGCAGGGACAGATGCTGGACATTGTATGTCCTGCCATGGCCCACTGGGTGGACTGGGGGAGAGTGTAAACTACAATGTAAACCATTATCCATGTGGTACAGCAGTGCTCCAAAATGTATTCACCTAATGCAATGAATTTCCCACAATGATGAAAGAGGTGGTTGATGTGGGAGGAGTGGGGTGAGGGCAGTGGGGGTATATGGGGACCTCTTATATTTTTTTAATGTAACTTTTTTTTTTAAATGAAGAGAGAAAAAAAGTATATAGAAACATTTTTGACAAGTTTATTTAGGGAAGCAGACTCGACTCAATGACTAGGGCATCCACCTATCATACAGGAGGTCCATGGTTCAAACCCCGGGCCTTCTTGACCCATGTGGATCTGGCCCATGCACAGTACTGATGCGCACAAGGAGTGCCCTGCCACGCAGGGGTGTCCCCCATGTAGGGGAGCCCCACGCGCAAGGAGTGCACCCCATAAGGAGAGCTGCCCAGAGCGAAAGAAAGTGCAGCCTGCCCAGGAATGGCGCCACACACACGGAGAGCTGACACAGCAAGATGACGCAACAAAAAGAAACACAGATTGCCAGTGCCACTGATAAGAATAGAAGCGGTCACAGAAGAACACACGGCGAATGGACACAGAGAGCAGACAACTGGGGGAGGGGAGTGGGAAGGGAGAGAAATAAATACAAAATAAATAAACCTTTTAAAAAAAAGTATATTTAATTAAATGTGAAAAGTTGGAACTTTGTGAGAAAAAGAAGTCTACCAAGCTACCCTCCAGGAAGACCAATGAAAGTGAGTGATGTTCTGATGTAATCTCAATGAAAAATTGCCAGATTGTGTGATACTTGGCTTTAATGAGTATTAGGATTTGGAAGAGAAGAGTACAGACAGAATAATCCCTCCTTTTTATTCCAGGCTCTAATATTAGATGATAGGCTCAATAGACAGAAAAGCTTAAATCAAATAAATTTAAACTCAATAAAGGAAATATGTCAGCGACAGTGTGTGGTCCATATTACTACTAAACAATTATATCTTGAAGGGTCTAACATGACAAACTATTAGGAAGAGATACTATTTAAGGACCAAAACTCATGTATATAACTTCATAAACAAAGGTAACAATGGCACCTTTATTCTTTGAGTGGAATAAAAGGAACCAGGAAGAATTACAATTTTCATTGTTTCCTGTACATATCTATTTGGTACTGTCTCCATTGAGTTAGGTGCTGAATTTCATGATTGAAACACAAGGTAATGGCTGTTTTGTATAATTAGAAGCCAGAGGGAAATGTATTTTTGCCCTTCTTTTGTTAAGTATCACCATAATATACCTAGGATTAATTTTAATAAACTTTCTTATACACACATGAATCTATAAAAACAAGAGGTAAGACTTTCTGAGAGAATAAAACTGTTACTAGTCTAGCTCAATAAGAAGCCACACAATCAATCCAATTCTATTTCACAGAGTTGAAATCTGCATTTTTGTGCCCTTAATGTGTGTTTTATATTGTAAAAAGAATCATAAAAATAATTTGTAAAATTTATAGAAAGTAGAAAAAGAAAGAAGAGATGAGTCATTGTTCCACCACGCAGATACAGAGGTGACATTTAGGTATATTTCCTTCCAGTCTTTATTTCCCTCAGAATTGTTTTTGAAAAAACTTCCTTGCAATTTATTTCCACTTTGTACCAACAAACACTTGTGCAAAACTGGCTTCCTCAGGGCTTTTTTGACCTCAAAGCCATTTCTATATTATAAGAAGAATAGAGAATGTGACTTTGTGAGTCATATTCCTTTTATCTGATCTCTACTTTGAAATGAAATATGACCTTTGTAATTTCTCACATGATGTTAGAAAACCTTTTAAGCTGTAGTTTGATGGCTTAGAAGGTTTTTCATAGCGTCTATACTGAGATTTTCATGGTAAGTTATTATTTAAGTCCTTATTTTGGAATAAAGATAAAGTAGGGTGATTTGCAGGAATTAGGAAGGTTAGGGCACACAACACAGAAGGAGATTAGGTCTTTAATTAAGTGACTGGCAGTAAATTACATAAAATTCAGTTACTAAATGTGGGAATAAAGAAAAGTCTGTAATGGAGGAGGAAAGAGAATTTACCAAGGCACTCTATATTATCATGGCATTGTAATTCAGGAATCAGGGAAGTGGGATGGATTGGGCATAAATTCATCAGTTAACTCCCTTTGTTGCCATAAAAAGGACCTTCACAGGATATATTTCCTTAGACGCTGCTCACAAAGAGTAATAGGATTTTTAGTATTCCCCTAGATATACCATGGCCCTGGCTTTTAACAGCTATCCTCATCATCTTGTAAAAATATCTTAGGGGAATTTACCCTAAGAAATGCATAACGATCCAAACTAGATTAGTGGATGCATGATATTGCAATAAGTCGTGATCTTAGACTCATCATCAGGGTGAGCCTCTGGGTGTACGCCCTGTCCTTCAAGGGAAGCTGTGTATCTTTAAACACAGGCAGGGCCCTTGTTTCAAAGAACCCCACCCTTGGTTTAAAGCTCACCTATTGGCATCTTGAAATGCTCAATAATTTTTGAATGAGAAGCCCCACATTTTTATTTTTAGCTTGCATTGGGCC
Organism: Dasypus novemcinctus; assembly: GCF_030445035.2. NCBI lineage: Eukaryota > Metazoa > Chordata > Mammalia > Cingulata > Dasypodidae > Dasypus > Dasypus novemcinctus. The sequence continues at coordinate 124,399,941 of NC_080682.1, forward strand.
CTGCAAATTATGTAGCTCCTCCTGCTCACCATTTACTTTCAGTGTCTCCCCAGATGAAAATCAGTATCTGTATACTCTTCCGACCTGCTGAGAATCATTAAAAAACAAAGGCTTTTCAGAGTGGTAGAATATCATTGGTCATATTCGTTTCTTTTTTTCACTCTGGTTAATATCTGATATCATGATCTCATATTCTCCTTAAAGAGGGGAGCTCCTCTTTTACTCCTCTCTGCCTCTGTCACCTCATCAATTCTCTTCTATATTCCATTTGTTGTGTTTGAAGTGCATAAAATCTTATTCCATTACAATGTGTTTTCATTTGTGTAAAATACTTGTCATACCAAAGATATTTTATTGTTGATATTTGGAAAATAAAGACTATACATGTTGAGAATCAAATGGCCTAAATGTATTTTTCTTCTTAATTCCCTTATGAAATGACATTCTAAAATGTGCAAGGTTTGAGTCAATTTTATAATATCCTGGGACTCTGGAGGCTCATAGCAGTCCTCTTCTTATTCACAAGCTTTCTTGAACCTTTGTCATTTGCACAGCTTTTGCTTAATTTTGTAACAATGATATTAGTTTAATCATATTTTTATTATAAAACAATTATAGCAGTAATTATTCATTTCTAATTTCTATCTTGGTTATAACACAGCGGTCACTACTCTTACTAAACAATCCTCATATAGGATACATATTTTACTCTATCATGAATTAATTTTATTACAATGGATAAGGTATAGCTCTGATTTCAGCCTTTAAAAGCAATGCCAAAAAGAAAAAAGAAAAAAACGAAGTAGTGCCAAGGTATGCTCATGTGCTTATAATTGAATATTTAATTGCAACGCTGTTCTTTCTCATGGTATAACTGTAAGATGTGTGGCCTTCTTTCTTTTCATACTTCTCCTCTGGCCCCTTCGTGCCATGGCCCAGGGATCACACTGATCTTGACATTGAGTCTCACGCTTCTCTATGGGTGCCATTTCAGCTCATTTCCACTTCTACTTATTTCCTTTTGTATTTTCATTATTGGTTGTGGTAGTGTGCGTCTTTTGTGGCACCCAGGAAATTATGTTCTTAAGCTAATCATTTCTGTGAGTGTAATCCTATTGTAGATGGGGCCTTTTGATTAGATGCAATTAAGACAACTTCCTTTTGATTAGATCATTTCAATAGGGCATGACCCAGGTGGATCTTAATCCTCTTACTGGAGTCCTTTATAAACCAGAGTAATATGAAGCGAGGAATCCACAGAAGCAGAGAATAAAGACCCAGTTGGAGGTCCGAGGTTCAAACCCCGGCCTCCTTGACCCATGTGGAGCTGGCCCACATGCAGTGCTGATGCGCGCAAGCAGTGCCGTGCCGCGCAGGGGTGTCCCCCGTATAGGGGAGCCCCACGCGCAAGGAGTGCGCCCCGTAAGGAGAGCCGCCCAGCGCAAAAGAAAGTGCATCCTGCCCAGGAATGGTGCCACACACACGGAGAGCTGACACAACAAGATGATGCAACAAAAAGAAACACAGATTCCCATGCCGCTGATGACAACAGAAGTGGACAAAGAAGAAGACGCAGCAAATAGACACAGAGAACAGACAATGGGGGGGTGGGGAGGGGGAATAAATAAATAAATCTTAAAAAAAAAAAAAGACCCAGTTGCTCAGAGAGGAAACCACAGAAACTGAGAGGGAAAGCCATGAGAGCAAGAAGCTGAAATCAATGAACTGGGGGAGAGAAAGTCACAGAAGGAGCAACCAGAAGCTGAAGGCAATGGAGCCCAGAGGAGAAGACAGAGAAGGGGAGAGATGAGTGGACGCCACCGTGTTCCTGATCACCCACAGCTGCAGCTCAGGGAGAAAGCATCTCCTGATGATGCCTTGATTTGGACACTTTCCTGGCCTCAGAACTGTAAGCTTGTACATTAATAAACCCCTGTTGTAAAAGCTAACCCATTTCTGGTATGTTGCCATAGAGCCTTTCACAAACCAAAACATTGTCATCGCTAGTGTCTCTCCTCAGCTAAGTTGGGCATAGAGTTCAACAGACAATAAAAATATAAAATGCAGCCTGAGGAGATCAACAGCTAGAATTTGAAACACTTCCAGTCTATACAACAGAGTTGGGCTAATTGATTTCTGTGACTCAAAATAACGTCAAATATATTTGTGCTGAAGCATAATAGTCAAATTTTTAAAATTATAGTCCTGAAATTGCCAAAACTTTTTGTCCAACAAAATCTGTGGACTATATAAAATTATGAAACAAGATATATGTGTGATTTTTGTGAATTTTCCATAGTTAAGCCCTTATGAAATTACATCAGCCAGTCCCAAAGCCTGGTATTTCTAGATGAGTCAATTTGAGGAGCTAAAGCACTGGAGAAGAGTGTTGTAACTTATCATCATCGCAGAGTCTCTGAGATAGTGTCATCTGGTCAAAACCTCTCACTTTTTGGATGGGATGAGATAAAGGTCCAGGGAAGTTGTGTGCTTCCCAGCTAATTTGCATCAGGGCTGGAATCAGACCTATGTCTCTTGATTCTTACTTTTTCCAGTTCTTAGTTGCCTTTTCTATTAAATGAAGATAATAATGAAGGCAGAAGGCTGAAACAGACAATTTTAACCCATATCCGCTTACTGGAATCCTACCTATCTTTAAAGATGATATTCAAATCCAACTTTTTCCCCTGGTGCCCTCTCACATCTCCATAGAGCTTAATATCTTCCTTTTTCAGTTCTCTAAATTTACTTTATGATCCAAAATATCTCTGTATTAATCTTAGAGTTTCCATCTGCAAACAAAACCACTGTCTCTGTTTCATACAAACAGAAGATGCATTTATTAGAATATAATTCCAAAGGCCATAAAATGCCAGAGAATCAGGTTCATGCAGGACCAAGAATTGCTGGACATCTTGCTAGAAGAATGACTTCCCTAAGACAAAGTGTCTGACTGTAAGTGGACATTTGCTATCACAGGATACCCTCCATCATGCCACAGGATTCAACTCTACTGGAACCACTGTAAAGAAGTTTTAACTGACTAACACTTTACACCCCTCTCTCAAGACTCAAAGTCTGGGTGGAAGTATCTACTTGGTGGTTATTTGGTGATATACCCATGTTCTGGTGTCAAATATAGCTGCTAAGGATATGTGCCCTATTGAGCACTTAAAATGTGGCTAGTCTGTATTAAAATGGACTATAAATGTGAAATACACACCAGATTTCAAATACAGTCCAAAAAAAGAATGTAAAACATCTCCCTAATAATTTTATATTGATCGTATATTGAAGTGGTCCTATTTTGAATATATTGTGTTAAATTATTTAATATTATTTAATATTACTAAAGTTAACTTCACCTTTTTCTTTTTAAAATGTGGCTTCTAGATCATTTAAAATTCCATACGTGGCTCACATTTGCAATTTCCACTGGACAGCACAACTATAGAGTCCTGATATTTATGGAGATAATATCAACCCCCTTGGGTTATTTCCCCAGACAGGAAGAGGATTCACGTCCATTCATTATGACTTATGCTAGGTTGTCTGATATTCTGTTACTTCTTTCTTTCCCACTGGAACTTGATGAAACCCCTCTATATCTTGCTTCTCATTTACATGAACTTTCAGTGTATATCCTAGCAGTGGAAACCAAAAGGTCCTCATAAATAGTTACTGAATTTGTTCATTGTACATCTGTGATTTTATGAAATTACCTAAATTATCCATAACTGTGCTGAGGATAATTTAAATACTACACTAAAATGAGCACTTAGAATTTTGAGAAATGAAACTGTCCTCTGAAGTCTAAGTATGTGCAATCACCATTTTTGGATCAGTAGTAGAAGGTTGAGGAAAGAATGTTTAGTTTGTAGTAAGCAGTTTTCCTTGTAATATAATTAAAATGCTTAAGAGTCTTATGAGAGGGTCTTGCCATACCCATTTTACAGACCAGGTTATGAGGCGTTCACTAACTTCCTTCAGGTTGTCTAATCCCTCAATCCGCAACGTTTGAGCCTATTTTTATCAGACTACGTAGCTTAAGTCCTTTCCACTAAACTATGTGCCCATAAGAATGGAGTTTAAATCTCTGCTGTTCATTTTTTATGGCTGAATCAAGTTGCTTTTGAAAAAAAAATGCATGATCAAATCAAAGGCTACATGACTATCATGTAGAAATTTTGCTAAACAACAATTTTTAAGTAAATTACAGTTATAGAAATGCTATGTGCCCATTTTTCTTGTAAATATATTTTAAATTATGGATAAAAGATAAGGGAAACATAATCTGAATATTATGAGTCCCTAAAGCCTGACTATATCTTGAGATCTCTTGATTCTGAAACACAGCTGGAAAATGTATCTTGGCATAATTTATTTTTTTTAAAGCCACTCACACCTGGTTATGTTTTCAAAGTATTGGGTTTTGTGGATTTATTTTTCTCAAAAAGCACTTATGCCTGGTCAGAATTCATTCTGCTCTAAATAAAGAAATCCCCAAGGTTCACAATGAATATAGCATTATAGCAATTGTTGTGCTCTGATTAAATCAAATTATTTTTATATGGCATCCATTTAAACAGTGTAATATCCATTTCACGTTCTGAAAGTAATTTTTAGTGAGTTTTCTTTTTTTGCCATTTCCATTAGTGATGAAGTAATGGAGGACATCGACAGAGACTTAGAAAATGTCTGGATTTAAATTTCTCATTAAAATGGCGTTTTAAAGACAAATAGCAGTATGCCTGTCTCTGGTGAAGGAAATTTCTTACTTTGGCTATGAGATCACATTTCTATGTAACACATACTCAAAGGGTTTTTCTTTTATAATAGAAAATTTTAAAACCCCATAATTTTTAGAGATTAAAATCTTTAAATCTCATTAGAGTAATTAAAATCAGTATTTCCAAAAATGTATTCCTTGACTTGATAGTCTTTTTTCGAATAAAAATGGCCATTTTTGGTTTGGACCCTTTGTTTCCAACTGACAAAAACCTCAACTCTAACTATTGTAACTAGGTAGGGAAGAGATTGACCAGAGACTCAAAAAAGGGAAATTTTTTACTTTGGCTATGAGATTGCATTTCTATTTAACACATACTCAAAGGATTTTTCTTGTATAATAGAAAATTGTAAAACATCATAAGTTTTAGATTTTAAAATCTCTAAATCTTATCAGAGAAATTAAAATCAGCATTTCCAAAAATGTATTCCTTGACTTGTTAGGTTTTTTAAAAAAATTAAAAAGATCTGTTGTTGGTTTGGACCCTTTGTTTGCAAGTGACAAAAATTCCTATGCAAACTATTGTAATTAGAAAAGAGAGATTGACCAGGGACTCCAAAATTCTGAGCTCACTTACTTTTAATGTTTCTTAGGACATTAAAATTCCATTTTAATTTTTTCAGGACAGGTGCCTCTTTAAGCCTGGACAATGGCTGGAGTGCATTCCAAATTTATACTCTTGGTGTTTGCAACCAGCAAAGACAAAAGGCTCTTTTGCACCAACTCAAGAAAAGAAGAAAGCCTTGGGAGGACTTTGTCCCGGCACTTGAGTCATGGGCCCACTTCTAGAGAAATCCCTGAGACTGTGGACTATGAATACTTATTCCTACTCCTCTAGCCGGTGGGGAGGGACCTGTAACTAGAAGTAATATCTGGTGAAGTGGTGTTGGCAGATAAAACTATAATGGGAGTCAAAATTAATATATTAATATATTAATATGAATCCTGAATCTAGACAAGGAGTATTTTATTGCAACATTTTCAAAATAGTTTTGAATTCAAATAAACATTGCAATACTAAAATTTCTTTTTAATGGTACATCTTATCAAATTTATGTTACATGTTTGCATATTTACTCACACAATGACTAACTTCTTTAGTTTCTTTCTTTGATCTATTCTTCACGAGCTCCTGCACTGCTGTTTGGAGGGGCCAACAATGGTGTGTATTTATATAAACGAGTGAGGATATGAGTGTGGGAAATTTTAACTGCCAATCAAAATCATCTCACATTTTTCTAGTTTTAATAATTTCTTTGGATAAATTCGTTTCTTTGGGTTACCCTCCTCTTCTCCTCAAGCTGGCGTCGGACTATATGTGTGTGACGTTGGAGTAGCTTATGGACCTCATGGCAATGGGGTTTTTCCTCTGTATCCTCACTAGCCTCTGCTATAGAGTATCTGCTATATGACCCTTTGGTTCCTTGCACTGAGGTTTGCTGAGATGTGACTGATGACCTTGGAGTTTATTATTTGGCCCAGGCAGGCTTTTAGGCTTTCCTGTGCTGATTTGTCTCCAACTCAGCTCTTGCTAGTACTGCACACTCACCTCGTATCTAATTGCCTTTCATTCAGCCCTGGCCAAGACTGTCTGTCCCATTAAGGGGTCATTCTTCTCCTCAACGGTCACTTCGTGGCACGATCATTGGTCCTTTACTCAGATACATCTTATATATTCCCCATTCCCTTTAGGACATATGGGAAATTCTGGGGCTTATACACACTCGATCAGAGTTGAACATGGCTAAGGAATGCAAACTCAGGACTTCTCTTTCTTTAACCACATTCGTTGTTGCTATTATCTACCCTGAAGCTGCATCCCCATATTGGCATTTTAGGGAAACTTTTGGTTTTCCCTTCGAATTATCTAACAAACACATTCTACATCTTAGCGTCGTAGACACCTGTATCTCTAGCCTTGCTTCTCCTATTTGGACTGCTCCTCTTCCTCACTCCACCTTCTATAAGGGGCATTTTTTATTTTATTCTTTAGTATATGAAACTAGTTTAAAGAATTTAGGAATCAATTTTCTCTCTTAACAAAATTTTACTCTCAATACTGTTTTGTGATTAATTTGGAAAAAAATAAAGTCGACTTTGTGATTCGAACCTAGAGAGGGATGAATTAGTTGAAGGAAGTATCTACTCTCACCCTAAGGGGATTGATGATATTGATTTAGTGGGTTGAAGGGTACACAGCATCAATAAATTTATAGGTTATGAAAACACAAAGTATTTCAAAAGAATATTACGTCTAAATTTTCCATAGCGTGTGCTTTGGGGGTGGTCTGATCTATTAACTAACTAGTGAGACAGTATGGCCTAAGAGGTATGCATTGCTTCTGTAATGTTAAACAAGTTTTACAGAGTCAGGGCTAGAACCTAAATCTATTTCCAGACCATCTCAGCCCCCGCTTAATTCTTCTAATTTATCTTTGAATACAGTCCTTCATGAAATTTTGAATTAGCAGCAACACATAGACATTAACAACTTAAATCATTCCTAAACTCCAGCTGGGAAGAGCTATGGAGGGGAACATAAAAGCTGAAAAGTTTGTTTCTCCTGTAAGTTATAGTTAAGTTTTAAAAGTTATTGTGTGCAGATGCTGTTTTGTGCTCTGCTTATACTAACTCAGTTATTTCTTACAACAATCCAATAAAATGAGTAGTATTATTAACCCCATTTTAAATATAAGGAAACTGAGGCATAGAGTGATTGAATAACTTGCATTTTGTAACAGAGCAAATAAATGCTGGACTTGGGAATTGATCCTAGGCAGTCCTACTCTAGAATTCATGCTTTGCCCACTGTACCTACTGCCTTGTACAGTCCCCTGGAGGAGGCCATGTCAGGTTTCCTCTGGCTGAGTTTTGCACTTCTCAAGGATCTTCTGGTCTGAGAGAAGGTAAAATTAATAATGGCTATAGCTCACTCCTGTCTTCAATTTTGGAAGTCCTTCTAACAGCTCAAGTAGGAACCAGCGCATTCTGCATTCACTACCATAGGGATTCTATTTTATTTCATTCCCCATGATTCATACAACTGTCAACAAAACTGGACTTGGGAAGTTTAAAGTAATACTAAAAGGTGATTTCTAAAAATAAATTATTTTTCTTGTATTAGTTTGTGATATTGTCTTGGAACTTCCAATATTATGGTTCAAGCAAACTTTTTCATTTCATGCTCACCTCCAGGCCCAAGATTTCCCAGTATTTCTATATGAAAATGTACAATGCTATCTATCCTTGGAAAGGAGGAAGATAAGACTCTTCATTAAAGTATTATATCTTGTTAATTGTTCTTGAAAACATTTAAGTACCTGTCCACAAACTTCCTGAATGATGAACATAATTGTGGTCTGATGTTAATTAAGGCTTAGGATAGTATGATAGTTAATTTTATGTAACACCTTGATAGGTTATGGTATCCAGTTGTTAGGTCAAACACTGGCCTAATTGTTAACCTGGAGGATTTTGTAGATAGGATTAGCCTCCACAATCAGTTGACCTTAAATAAAGGAGATTACCCTCAATAATGTGGGTAGACCTCATCCAATCAGTTGGAGGTCTTAACAGCAAACTCTGAGGGTGCCAGAGGGCAGAATAATTTATGGCTCAAACTTCACCATCAACTCTGATTAAAATTTAAAGCCTGCCAGCTTCATCTAAGGAATTTGGACTTAAGACTTCAAAATCATCTTTATGGCCATTTCCATTCTACAGTCTGCTCTACAGGATTCAGACTTGCTACTGCCATAATCGTGTGAGTCCACTTCTTATAATCAATGTCTTTATACACACACACACACAAACATGCATCCTGTTAATTCTGTTTCCCTGGAGAACCTTGACCAATACAGATAGAAAAAAAAAGTCAATTATGGGATCCTTAATATTTTGGATTAAGTATAATCAAGATATGAGTTCATCACCTGAGATGTTAAAAATTTCTAAGGAATGCAAACATTTTTTCAAACTGTATATGTTGGAAGAGCCCTTCACCAATGGAAGCAAAGACCATTTCATAGTTGACTATGAAGTGTAGTATAGGAAAAAGTGCTGCACGTTGGCCTTGGACTTAGACAGATGTAGAACAAATCTTAGTACCACTTCTTGTTTCCTATGTGATACTGCTGAATCTTACTCTCCCAATCTCTGAAATGGAGATGCCTATTTGATTGGGTTTTTCCGAGAATTAAATGCAAAAATTTTGAGAAAATGTCTGCCATTTGCCAATTTTTATTATAAAATTTGTTTTGATTTTGAATTGTAAAGATTTTATTTTATTAAAGCTAGAGTTACTGTAAATTAAATAAAATATCTTTGGAAAGATTTTATTTAAGGAAAAAATGCAAGTTTTATCACTAAACTTATCTGATCAACTTTCCATTGAGTAGCTGTGAATACCATATTTTAAAACTCCCCAAGTGGGACATGTGTTCTCAAGGCTTTTTGTTGTTGTTTTGTTTTGTTTTCTCATTTCCCAGTATCAAAGGCAGGCTGTGAATATAGTTTGGATCTGCAATGTTATGATTTCTAGAATATTTTCATAGTGGTTTTAATGGGGCAAACTATATGAAACTGGCAATGTTTCAGCTGATCTAGAGATATCATTACTGTAACTATAAGCACCACAAATTACTTACTGTACCTCATTTAATATATTGCTAAATCATTCCCTCTTTATAAAGGTCTTCCTGTCATATCACATAACATCTGTCTTCTGTAGCAACTCTTTTAGCATGACCTGTTTTGGCTTCAATTTTTAAAAAGCTACCTTATGCTTGGATGTTCAGTGTCTCAAAGGTGTTAGCTTCTTAAAGTAGGATATGTCTTTAGAAACTTGTATCATCTTTGGCTCTTCTCTTTCCCTCATTTCCATCATCCACTCACCAAACTAAGTTATATGGCCCTTTCTACACCTGCCCTCTTCTCTGCAACTGCACTGATTTGTTTTCCACAAAGATTAATTTATTTCAATAGGTATTTGAGTGCCCACATATCATTCATAGTGATAAATACTATGACAAAGATGACTAAATGGAGACAAACCCTGTCTTAGTTTGTCAGGGCTGCTCTGACAAATACCACAAACTGGTTGTGCCTTACACAACAGGCATTTATTTGCTAGAAGTCCAAAATCAAGATATCAACAAGGTTTGTGTTCTCCTGGATGTCTACCACAGGCTGCTGGCAATCCTCGGCGACTTGTATTCCTGCCTCCCCTCACACGGCAATGTCCTTTCCTTTCTGGCTTCTTTGGCTTCCGGGTTCTCTTTATAAGCCTCCAATAATTTGGTTAAAGGCCCACCCAGATTCAGTTTGTCACATCTTAAGCGAAAATAACATCTTCAAGAGGTCCTGTTTACAATGAACCCACAGGAATGTGGATTACGATTAAGAATGTGTTTGTTGGGATATATAATTCAATCTACCACAATGTCCTTGAGAAAATTTTAGTAAGGTAAGTATGGCAGTTTGAGATTATTTTTATGAATCCAAAAAGAGAAAAATTAGGTTTGTAAACTATTCCTCTGGGTGTGGTATGCTTCGCTTGCATTAAAATGAGCTGAAGGGCCTTTGATTAGATTATTTGATAGGAATGCTGTGGGCTTTGGATTTGGCTACATCAGTGGGCAGTGCTCAGGTTGATTCCCTGCCCCCTTGCTGGGTCTGATATAAATGGACATTCACATAGACAGGCACCGGAAGAGAGAGCTCTGTCATTTTGATCCTGCCATGTGACAGAAAAGAGAAGGCTCAAAACCTGGAAGCCCGGGGAGAGATGAGCCTTTGCCTGCTAGCTTACAGTTGACCTTGGGAAGGAGTGGAACAGCCAAGACTGATACAAGAAGCCCTAAGAGACAAGCCTATGCCAGCCTGCAGCAGAAACTGGGGAAAAAGCAGAGCAGCTGGGCCTGAGAGGAAGCCGGGAGGAAAGGAGAGACCTGGCAAGATGGCCCGCCATCTTGCTTCAGCACGTGGCAGCTGACGTTGGTGAGCAAGCACCTTGTAAGGTGCCTCGAACTGGACTTTTCTCAGCCTTGGAACTGTGAGCTTTTACCCCACATAAATCCCCATTATAAAAGCCAACAGATTTCTGGTACTTTGCATCGGCACCCCTTTGGCTGACTAATACAGTGAGAGAGACAAGTAAGTAAGTAATCATAATACATTGTGAATAAACAAGAAACATGTGTTTTTTCCCTTTCTTTACTCCCATAGTAACTAATTCAGCTGGTTAGCCTGAAATTATCAACTGTGCAGGGTGTTCACTCCTAGGGTGGAAGCAGCTGTGAACAAAATAAATGTGGTTCCTACTTTTTGGAATCTTCTAGGCTTGTGAAGAAAACAGAGATTAAACAAATAATTACAAATACTCTATTAAATATTTACAAATGTACTGTGGACTATAAAATGGAAAGAAACAGCAGATATTAAATAAGTACTTACTTAAATCAATTAAATTTGACCAAGAGAAAGCAAAAGCCCACAAATAGTTATTAGCACATAATGCTATTTCTAAATGAGCTTTAGCCTCTAAAGTAAGCACATTTACGTGGAAACACATATTTTTCTCTAATTGAAAACTTTTATTTTATGCTGATTACTCCACTGGGATAAAACCTGCAGACTTTATCTTATTAAAGTTCTGATTAAATTTTCATCTTTCTCAGCACAGGAACAATTGCATTGGGTTTATAAAGGCTCTAAGAAGCTGATTTTCTTTCACACAGCATTAGTTTTCTAAAGTGCTTTGGTATTCCTAAGTAATTTATTAAGTTTTTGATACAACATAAGTGAAAAATACTAAATATTTTCCAGCTCATAAGTGTTATGAATGATGCACAGTAGGTTCTGATTAATCACTAAAAACCTATACTCTCATTTTGGTCATTTCCTCTTTTGCTTTTATTTTTTATATGTCTAAGGAAATGAGGCACACTTCTAAAATATTCCATATTTTGTATTCATAAATAGTAATGATCTTTTGTCGATACCTTGGGTCACCAGATTTTATGGCTATTATATTTTGGTGCTTGCTAAGCATGCTGTCAGGGAAAAGAGCATTGGATTTCATTCTCAAATTGATCTTGAGTCCTGACTGTCTTTTACCATCTCGGTGGTCCTAGGTCAATTTTCAGAGCTTTGTTTTCTTTATTAAAAAGATCAGTATGGTTGTACCTGCCTCATTAAGTTTTATTATATTTTATGAACACATTATCCATCTTATTTGAAAATATAATAATTGGTGCCCACTTAGAAAGGGAGAAGATGAGGAGTGGATATTGCTTTTTTTATTTTGGTCGAAGCACATTCTAATTGATTTCTATTTGATATTTTTTTGCAAAACCTGTAAGAATTCTGTAGTAGGTGATAAAGAATACGACTCAGGAGTATATCATTCATGTTTATAATCACTTTAGAAAACACAAACTTGTATGAATGTCCGCGTTTGTTCTTTCTTCTCTCTCTTTCTCTTTCCTTTTCCTCTTTTGCACTTCCTCTCTCTTGCTCTCTCCCCCTTCTCTCTTTCTCTGGTTTCCTCTTTCTTTCTCCCCTTTTCTTTTTCTCTCCCTCCTTCCTTTCTTCCTTCCTTTCTTCCTGTAAACAAAAAAACATATTCTGTAGTCAGCATGCTTAACCAAAGCACCCTTTTAGGCATGTGTCCAAGAGGAAGCATTCTATAGAGACTGCACTCTAGCTACTAGCTCATAAGCTTTAATCAGTCTTAAGTATACAAGGTAATGTTTAAAGGAAATATCTCATTCTTGCATGTTTTAAAATTAAACATACATATAATATTATAAAACTTGCAGATGATGAAAAATATCACTTTTAGTTTACTACTCTAAACAATTATTATAAATTTTGTGTTTACATATATATACATTTTTAAATCATTTTGAGCATTATTATATAAAAAATTATAACCTGGTTTTAAGTATGCTTTATGTGGTGACTATTTTCTTTCATATTGCTAAATAGTTTTAATAATTGCAATTTTAAGTGATTGTATTATCCTTTCCCTTAAGAGATTTTACCAAAATATCTTTAAGTCGTCCTTGCACTCTTCCCCTACTTATCCCGAGTCTGGCCCTGTCTCTATAGCCCTGTATGCCGGAGACCAGCCCCTTCCCCTGCCTACATCTCTCCCCAAGCCCCTGTGGATGGGGGGGAGAGGAGGAGAGGGGAGGGCAGCCCCCTCCTCAGCCGTCTGGGCAGCCCTGCCTCCACGGGCTTCCCCCTTTCCTGCCAGTTCTCTCCCCAACACAGTTGTTAAAATCAAACCTGAATAAAACTACAAGTTTAATTAGGGAAAAAAATATTTAAGTTTTCTTATTTGTTAGATTTTAAAATATCTTCTGTTGTTTTTCTATCACAGAAACTGTGTATATGGTGAATGCCTCTTAAATATAATTATTATTTTCACAGGACAAATTCTCAAAACTTGATCACTAAGCCTAAAACATAGAACATTTTTATGGTTTTTAGTATTATATTACCAAATTATCCTTCAGAAGTGTTTAAATAGTTTTTTTTCCATCACTAAAATTTATAATTTTTATGGTAGCTATGTCATACTACAGTATTAATAATGGAATTAGTTTTTATTAATTTAATGGTCACCATATGTTACTATTGTATTGGCTAGATATAGATATAGATAGCACAATCTGGAAAATTCCAAAAGCTATCAATTATTTTTTGCGTACCTCTGATATCAAGTATTGTTTTACTTGTAAAGGATTTAAAAATAAAAATTCTGCTTGGTAAAAATCAAGAGTCAAGATAATGGAATAGTAAATATTTGGCGTGGTCATAGAAGAGTGAGGAATATTTTGCAAGGTAAACAAACTATACATAAACAAACTATACATAAACTACATATATACACATATTCTCATAAACATATATATGTATATCTCTGTATGTATGAGTGTGTGTGACTCAATGTCTTAGTTTGAGGACTATACAATCTATTTGAAGTTATCTCTGAATAATAAAATAGCTAAATAGCATATAACATCATGTATTTTTCATGTCCGATAAGTGATGCATTGCAGGCAATGCAGGGGGCCATAGAGTGGACATTGAGGCTGGACTCCAGGACCAGACTGCCTGGGTGTGAATTCCAACTCCTCTACTTATTAACTAGATCATTTAGTAGCAAATGACTGTGCTTTTCTATTTCAGGGTTTGAGCTGTAATGCTAGCATAATAATAAAACTTTCTTCACAGGTTGTTTTGAAGAGTAAGTGAGTTTAAAAAGTGCTTAGAAAACAGTCCCTGGCACCTAGGAAGTTCTCAAAAGGTGTGTAAGAGGAGAATAGTGCGGCCAGGGTTTCTAAACCAGAAGTGTGAAAGAGACGTGCAGGGGATAATGAGCGCCTTTAAATCCTACAGCATTTGTGTTGTCGAGAGCCAGACAGTACCCTTGGAAGGACAGAGCGGCACCGGTTTGGAGAAGATTTTAAATGCAAGTTTGAAATTTATTTGGTGGTCATTGGGGAGTCATTTTTGGTTTAATCCTAGTTGTGCCTGAACTGAAAAGTGGAAAATCTAGAAATAGTTTCTCATTCCTCCTTTTTGAATTAGCAATGACCCTGGAAATCAGTAGGTAGAGGTGGCGCTAAGGCTTAGAGCACGAAGAATTGGACAAGACACCTTAGAGTTCCATCTCCATGTGAGGTAATATTGGAAAGGTAAGTTGAAATTGGTACCCATTAAAGTACTTTTCCCAAGTTTTAGGAGCCAGGATGCAGGCTGGCAACAGTGATAAACATCTACTGTAAATATATATTTTAAATCTGTCCACTACAACGATAGCAGGTTAAACTCTGTTCTACGTACCATCATCCCTCACCTTGGTAATAGCAATAGATTTCCACCTGGTCCTCTTGCTCCCACTCTTTACTTCTTATGGTGTTATTTGATACAAAGAAGACTTTGTCATCTTTTAAAATTATAATCATAAAATTTCATCCCTACTCCACCTCTGTTCAAAACTCTCCAAAGGCTGTCATCTCACTTAGAAGAGCATTTTTAGAATGTTTCCTTAGCCCAGCATGGCATGGCCACTACTGTTTCCTCAGACCCATTCCCCACCCTCCTCCCCACCGCTCTGGGTGACACCTGGCCTCTCTGGCTATGTCAAGCCCACCACACCACCCGCACTGCTGCCCCTTTGTCCTGAAGCCTCTTCAGTCGGTCCCTCCCAGGCTTAGCTTTCGCTTGTTTTTCACTCCTCTGTTTAAATGCCATCTTATCAGGGGTAGTTCCTGGCAAGTAATAAATGTATTCAAAATTAATGCTGCCTTCATCTTCCATCCTTCCAGAGCAATTGATTCTCTTTCTTTTCATTTTGCTCTGTTTTATTTTTTCTTTATTATTTATGGAGAAGGGCGCAGCAGTAAAATCTTTTAAAAAATGTGCCAGTCAAGGATTAGTTGAAATGGTCAGTATGAGATAAAAGTTTAAAGCATGGAGTCTCTACTCTGGCAGCCTGGTTTTGCCGCTTTTTAGTTGTTTTATCTAGAGCAAGTTACGTAACCTCTCCATGGCTCTTTTTCCTTCCCTGTTACTCTGTTACGCATATGATACTACCTGCCTTACTGCATCGTTATAAGGTATTCCAACCAACTGCTGGAGGGCACGGGCTGGGGCAGCACAAGACCAAAGAACACACCGGCACTGAGTCAGACAGAAGCTTTGTTTGGACTCACAGGCAAGAGAGAGTCCCAGTGGTGGCTGTCCAGAGGGTGAAGGTCGTGCTCTGCAAAGGGATGGGAAAGTGAGGGGTGATGTGAGTCTCAAAACAAAGCCATTCCAAGGGCTCTGAGAACTGAGCTTCTGCTAGGGTCTCGTGTGGTGGGCACACATGGGGTTTGGGGATGTTGTCACTGCATCACAGGAATGAAGCTCACCGCGCGGAGATTATGGTTTATGATGCATCCATATATCCTTTCCCCTCCGGGGACCTTTGTCAACCTTGAACTTAGGTCCAGGTCGTGTAGGCAGCTCGGGGCTGTGGGCTGAGGGGGAGCCAGGGCCCCGGGGCCCCACATGAGGCGTGCATGTTCTTAGGACAGTGCTGGAGCCGTGGTGAGGCACCAGGAGATGTTGACACTATTATTAGTACCTTCTATAATCTACTTACACTCTCCAGAGTATAAACTTCATGAGAGCGAGAAGTGTGTCTGTCTTGTTCTCTGCCATATTCCGAACAGCTCGGGAAGGGCCTGGCACGTATAAGGTGCACCACAATTGTTTAAGGTGAACCACAATTTGTTGTTGAATAAATGGTGTTTCCTATTTTAGTAATCAGATTAACTGACTACTGGCTCCTGAGAGAATTCGCAGGATTATGTGAAGCCAGGCTCTTTGTTGCAACCTTACTAATTATTTACTCTGTTGAGCCTCTGACTGAAACCAAGACTAAGTCTGCAGTTTGATTTGCTATGTGACTCAGTTGAATGAGCTTTTTTTTAGCATGTTTTTCCATTGTCTTTTTTTTTGAAGATACATAAATCACACAAAATGTTACATTAAAAAAATATGAGGTTCCCATATACCCCACTCCCCACCCCACCCCACTCCTCCCACATCAACAACCTCTTTCATCAGTGTGTCACATTCATTGCATTTGGTGAACACATTTTGGAGCACTGCTACACTGTGTGGATTTTAGTTTACATTCTAGTTTACACTCTCCCCAGTCCATTCAGTGGGTTATGGCAGGATATATAATGTCCTGTATCTGTCCCTGCAATATCGTTCAGGACAACTCCACGCCCCAGACATGCCCCCATATCACACCTCTTCTTCCCGCTGGATTCCCCAGTTTCTGGAGTTCCAGTATTGGCTTCACTGCATATTAGTTGCTTGGATACTGTCAAGTAATTGAACTATCATGAACCTTAGTTTTTCCTGTGTAAAAGGATGCTAAAATTTTCTATTGAAAATTTATTGAGAAAACTGTTCTCTTCACATTGATTAATGCTTCTCTAAGGAAGGAGTAAATCATTTCAGACAGGAAAAAATATTCTGTTCTTAACAATCTCCAGTGAAAGGGATACCAAGACTGCCTTAAATTACTCAGTCTAGTGCTTAATCCTCCTCTCAGGAAATTCTTCCTCCTGCCAGGAGGTGGTTTTGGCAGATCCTTTACCAAGAAAGTATCTGTCTCCTAGACCACCCTCCACGGGTGGGAACTGAGCAGCCCCAGGAGACAACTTCTGTAAATTCAGAAGGATCTTGTGTTTTGAGATACAGATCCTTTCCCCGGGAGGGGTGGGCCTCATGCCCTCGGGATCCATTCATCTCTCTCCGCTCTCAAGTTCTAACACTTTTTATATGGAACCTAAATCCTCCTAATGCAATTTAACCCAATTTCCTGTGGTCTATTGCTTTAGGGATGAAGAACATCTGGCCACCATTTTCTATATAATAAACCTTCACCTGATATGCTTTAAGATAGTTTTTAATTTGCCATTCTTTTTCTCATTGTTTTCTTCCCCCATTTAGGCCTGTTTTCTTCTATGAATATAGTTGTGTTTAATTCTTAACATTACCAATTGTATCATTAACTGAATAGAAGTTTTTAGAGCCTCATCCCTGTCTCTCGCAGAATATGATGACAACCTAAAGGATGTCTTTGCTGAAACATTTCCCTGAGAGTGACAGTATAAAATATTTATTTTTAGGGTCAGTTCGTATTCCACAGTGAGTATGAATGTTTTACTAAAATTACAAAGCACATTCAGTTTCCTTGTCTATAAATAATAAGCACAGTAATTTAGATCTTGCAGGTGTAAATGATGACAATAACTTATTATCTGCCTTTACAATATTCCCCTCTTCGTGACTACTTTTCTGTTGTTGCAGAACAATAAGGGAGGGATGATTTTTTTCCAATTGCCTCACAGCAGAGGGTATATCATTATATATAACATGTATCATAGTTTATATATTAAATATTTATTATAAAATTATATATATGAATTTAATTCCAGGGGAATTTTATATCTAAATTTTAAAGGTTAAATAAAGCTCCTAGAAGATCGTATAGGAAAAAACTTGATGATATCAATGTAGTATCAAGGAAGTAATTTACCAAAAAACACAGGACAATAATTACAGTCTTTGGGAAGGAGAAAAGGGAGTTATTTGAGGGTACTCTCCAATTTTTATTTCTTGACCAAGGTGACAGGTCCATGAATGTTTAATTTGTGATAATTACTTTTTCTGTACATTTTTGTTTGGTGTAAATTTTTGTGTGTAAATTGTGTGTGTCAAATGTAAAATTCACATTTTAAAAATATTTCAAAAAGGTAACAAAAAAAAGCATTTAAAATGTGGGTCCATTGGCACTGAAATCCTGGGTGGCTCAGAGCAATCATTAGCACTGCATTGTTGCTTACCCGGTGACCTTGAAGAACGCCCAAATCTGAGAGCAACATGTGCAGAGCCCGAGGGCAAACATTTAGGCAGGCATGCAAGAGGGCTATGCTTCATTTTTTGGTCTACGATATGCAAACAAATCAACTTCCTTTCATCTTTTCAGAGCCTCATCTTGAACAGTCAATTCAGTTGGGCTCTCGTGAAATGATTAGAAAATCTTTGGACAAATTTACCCATAATTTCTATTTCTTCTAGCCAACACAGAAATAAGTGGAACAAGAGCCTATTTCCGGACCCTGATTTCCTGGCTCCTACTACTGTGTCTTTTCCATCCTACTATGCTGAGATGAATATAAAACGAAATGATGTTTTCATTGTTTTCCATCATAACTTTTTATAATGTGTCAAATATAACACATATATGACAGATAGTTAATGTTACACTGTTTTTTTTCAATTGGTTTCTGTCTAATTTAATACTACTGAGGTTTAAGAGAAGAAAAATCTTCTGACACCATTTTGCTTCTAATTTTAATAATAATCTACTTAGTTTTTGAAACTTAGACTCTACAGAAACATAAATTAAAAATCAGAAATAACTCCTTAATATTTTGATTGATATTTTGTTCTACAAAAGATCACTTACTAACCTAGTGATCTTGGACAAGTTACCTCTCTATACTTCATTTCCTCATCTTTTCAGGGGATGTTATTATCTTTCAATAAAATCTAATACATAAATGGTTTTGATAATTAAATAAAATAATGCCCATAAAGAATATATATGAATGTCTTGCACTCAATAAGTACCCAGTAAATAATAGATATTATTGTATTAAGGTGACTATAATTTTCATTCAAACTGAGACAGTTTTGTAATGACAAATAATAAACTGGCTGAAAACACTGAACAACAGTTAAACACTGGAATTTTCTGAATACTCCTAGGTTATACAGTCATCCTAATTAGTAAGAATAGGGTACAAAATTGAGATTATAAAATTAATAATTGGAAAAATTTTTTTCATTTTTCATTGAGTTCTAATATGTGAGCAATTTATATCCTTACAAACTGTGTTCACGATTGCCCACCTTAATTTTATTCGACAAATATTTATTGATTGCTTAATCTGTTCTAGGGTTCTTCTAAAACTGGGCATCCAACAGTGAATAAGACACAAAGATCCCTGTACCAATAGAGCTGACTTACCAGACGGAGCCTTACCTCCCTATATCAACAAATAAATTGTAAGGAATAAAAGAAATGAAACTGAAGAATAGCAGTTTTAAGACTTAGAAGACAAATCAGCCAATTACAATGTGTGAACATTCTTTGGATCTTGATTCAAAACAAATTCAATTTAAAAAAAAGAGAGGGGTATCCGTGAGATAATTGAAAATCTGAACACTGGTTATTTTATACTATTGCACAGTTATCCTTATATTTAAATTTAATAATGGCATTGTGGTTATATTTTTTTACAAAAGACCTTATCTTTTAGAGATATGTAATGAAATACTTTCAAATGAAATGATTTGAAGTCTAGGATTTTTCTTCAATAAAACATGGAAAATAGAAGATGTAAGTCTAGATAAAATAAGAATGCACAGTAATTGCTGAAGCGAAGTGTTGGCTGCATAGGAGCTTGTGATAATATTTTGTCTATTTATGCATATGTTAGAAATTCTCCATATTATCTGCAAAAATTCCTAGCAAGTCCTTATCATTGGGAATAGTATTTCACTTTTGCTTTAATTTGATTTTCTTTGATTACTACTGAGAGTGAACATGTTTTTTAAATTAGCCATTTTTACTGATGCTTGGAAGAACTATGAAGATTTGCCACGTATCAGATTTTCCTCCTGCAACCTCGTATTTTATCAGCGTCTCTGTCTCTGTCTCTTTAAACAGTTCTAAACAATTTTTTTCATTATCAGAGTTCAATTAAAGAATATGTTTAGTAATCTCTTGATATACCACCATGTGTGCCTAGGGCTTGCTCAAACTTTATATTTCTGGTACATGCTGACGAGGCTTTTGTTAGGAGCTTTCTAAATTTATTTCTCAGCAGGGAACCTAATGAGGTGCCAGATTTCATCAAGTTCCTGAGCAGTTTTGAAAAAGTTTTCCAGTTGGCTATTGAGAAATTTACTTTTTACCACCAACCTAAAGATCTGTTCTTATACCTTAAGGGAACAAATTGTTCTGGCTCATTGGTTATTATGTATGATACCAAGATGGTGGAGATGACAGAAGCCAGGTTAACTCTGGACACCAGAGTTGCCCTCAGCTTTTTTTCCAAATAGAAAATTTTGAACTTAAATGTTATTTTATTTACCATTTTAACAAAAACATACAATTAATCTGAGGATTTAAAGGTCTACGTTTGACATGTCCTATATTTTCTCAAAGCAAGCACCAGCTTAGGAATTTGAGCCAGGCAGGATGGAGATGATACATGAATATTGGTACATGCAGCTGAGGGGGAGCAATTATGAATATTGTCCTGGAGAACAATGTAAATAAATAAAAATCTTGAGAGAATAAGTTACTAGAGTCATCTGAAGAAGGGGGAAAAGGGAAGATATAGGTAGGTGGTAGCAAAACAGAAGCTGTGGAAACCAAATGGGGTAGGACAAAAAGAAATCATTTAGTTGAAATAAATAAATAATGCGCTGTCACATTCTAAGTTTGAGTTTTTTCTTTCTCTCTGTGAAGAAGCAGCACTAAGATGGGACAACAGGAAAGGATTGCTATTCATAAATATAATAATGCTATATAAACATTTATCAAGAGCTTTTTGTGAGCCTAGGATTGTGTTAAAATTTTTCTGTAAATGTTCTACTATAATTCTCATCCCTTAGGCAATACTATGATTTTATCCATTTTATAAATGGTGAAATTGAGGCAGAAAGAGGTTGAGAAATTTTTCAAATATTATGGAATAAGAGTTGGGAACCCAGAATTGAACTTTGACAATGCCAGTCTGACTGCAGAAGTAGCATGTTGAATTATTATGTTCTATTAAATTACTGGATAAATATACAGAATGATCCACAAGGCAGTTAAGACCAACTAAGGGAGAAGTTTAGATTTAATTAGTATTTATGGAAAATGTACTATGGGTGAAATTCTAAACCAACAATATTCTTTGTCTCAATCACCATAAAATATCCCATAACTAGATAGGAGTATTTAATAAATAGTGGGGCTTGATTTTTGTTTCTTATTCCAAATCAGTGATATCTCCATGTTGCCTTCCTCTAAGAAACTACTAATCAAATTATTTCCATTGTTCTTTCTTCTAACTTGCTTTTTATTTTTAATTTTTGTTGTGATATAATACACTAACATAAAACTTACCATTAATGACACTTAATACTTTTACAATGTTTTGCAATCACCACCACTATCTAGTTCCAGACAATTTTCATGACACCAAAAGGAACACCTGTGCACGTTAAGCAGTCATCTACCCCTCATTCCTCCTGTCCCACCCACTGGCAGCCACTAAACTGTTTTCCATCTATGGATTTGCTTATTCTGGATATTTCATATAAATAGAATCATGTAACATGTGGCCTTTTGTGTCTGGTTTCTTTCATTTACCATAGTGTTTTAAAAGTCCATCCATTGCATACATGCATCAGAACTTCATTCCTTTTCATGCTGAGTAATAGTACGTTGTAGGGATATATTGCATTTTGTTTATCCATTCCTCACTTGATGAACACTTGGGTTCTTTCCACATTTTGGCTATTGTGAATAATGCTGCTATGAACATTCATGTATAAGATTTTGTTTGATTATCTGTTTTCAATTCTTTTGAATATATACCCAAGGGTGGAATTGCTGGATCATATGGTAATTCAAGATTTAATTTACTGAAGAACCATCAAACTGTTATCATAGTGGATGCACCATTTCCCATTCCCATCAGCATGTAGAGGGTTTCAATTTCTCCACATAACAGTTAATATTTTTTTAATTATCACCTTTCCAGGGTTGTGCCATAGTATCTCATTGTGGTTTTGAATTGCATTTTCCTAAGAACTAATGATATTGGGCATCTTTTCACGTGCTTATTGGGCAGTTTGTGTATCTTCTGAGAAATGTTTATTCAAGTCCTTTCCTTGTATTAATATAATTGGGTTGTTGGTATTTTTTTGGTTGTCTTTTCACTATCTTTTTTTAAAATTTATTTCTTTCCCCATCCCCCCCACCCATTGTCTGCTCTCTGTGTCGATTCGTTGTGTGTGTTCTTCTATGTCCGCTTGTATTCTTGTCAGTGGCACCAGGAATCTGTGTCTCTTTTTGTTGTGTCATCTTTCTGCATCAGCTCTTTGTGTATGCAGCACCACTCCTGGGCAGACTGCTCTTTTTTTTTTTTTTTTCATGTGGGGTGGCTCTCCTTATGGGGTGCACTCCTTGTGTGTGGGGCTCCTCTACACGGGGGACACCCTTGCATGGCAGGGCACTCCTTGTATGCATCAGCACTGTGCATGGGCTAGCTCACCACACGGGTCAGGAGGCCTGGGGTTTGAACCCTGGACCTTCCAATGTGGTAGGCTGATGCTCTATCAGTTGAGCCAAATCCACTTCCCTCTTTTCACTATCTGGATAGTGTCCTTTGGTACACAAAAGAATTAAAATTTGATGAGGTCCTCACACAGATTGAATAATCCATTCAATAAATGGTGCTGAAAGAATTGGATATCCATAACTGAAAGAAGGAGAGGACCCCTATCTCACATCTTATCTAAAAATTAACTCAAAATGGATCAAAAACCTAAAAATAAAAGGAAGAACTATAAAACTTCTAGAAGAAATTGTAGGAAAATATCTTCAAGACCTGGTGGTAGATGGTGGAATCTTAAAGGAGATAAGAGGAGGACTGAATGGACTACTGATGTTTAATGTATGTGGAAGTTTTAATTAGCTTTACTGTAAAAGTGTGGAAATAGATAGAGTGGATGGTAACATACAGTAAGTAATAGCTAGTTTGTAAATGGGGATGTGACTGAAAATGGTAGTCTAGATATGTAAATGCTAGAGAATAGGAACTGAATAGCACAGTAAACTAAGAAATGGATGAGAATTGTGGTTGATGGTACAGATGCAAGAGTGTCCTTTGTGAGCTAGAGCAAATGTACATCACTGCTGCAGGGAGTTGGGAATGTGGAGAAGCATGGGAAAAATACAGCTGGACTGTGGTTAATACTAATAATATTCTTGCATCTATGCGAAAGATGTACTGTGTTGGTAATGAGGTAGTATGGAAAATGTGAGCCAAATGTACACCATGGACATGGTAACAATCAGATATATTATCTTATCTGTAGCAAATATTCGACCACAGTGTGGTGTGTTGATGGAAGGGTGTTGTTTGGGAATTCTGCATATGTACATGACTGTTTATAAATTTACAACTTCTGTCATAAAAAATGTATTTGAAAAATAATATTAAGGTGGGTTGGGAAAAAAACACACCAAATGTATGATAGGGACTATGATTAGTAGTAAGATTTTGACAATATTCTTTCATAATTTCTAAGAAACGTCTCACGACAATGCAAGGTGTTCGTGGAGGGTTGATATATGGGACCCCTGTATGATGTTATGCATGTTCCTTTGTAAGTTCACAACTCTTACTATCCACTTAATTGTTTATGTGTGTTCATATATAAATGGTATAAATATAATGATAGGGTTGGTTGGGGGAAAACATTTTGTTTAGTAATAATATTTTGACAATACTCTTTAATCATTAGTTAAAAAGATTTAACAACAATGCAAGTTTTTGATGGTAAGGTGAGTTATGAGAGTCCTGTATGATAGTTATATATGTTTGTTTTATAAGTTCACAACTATTATTGTACACTTATTGTTTATGTATGCTTATGTATGAGTGATATACTTCAATTAATTTTTTAAAAATGTGAAGAGGTCCAATTTATCTATTTTTTCCCCATAGCTTGTGCTTTTGTTATCATATCTAAGAAACCATTGCCAAATATAAGGCCATCAAGGTTTACCCCTATGTTTTCTTCTAAGAGTTTTATAACTTTAGATCTTACATTAAGGTTGTTCATCCATTTCCTAACACCATTTGTTGAAATAATAATTCTTTCCTCATTGAGTGGTCTTGGCAACCTTGTTGAAACTATTGTCCATAGATGCATGGGTTTATTTCTGGACTTTCAATTCTATCTGTAAGTGTATCCTTATGCAGTAGCAGGCAGTTTTGATTACATTATTTTGGTCTAAGTTTTGAAATTGAGAACTATGAGTCCTTGAACTTTTTTGTCCTTTTTAAGGATTATTTTGGCTTCTTATGAATGGGCATATATATTTACCTGTTACTTTGCATGATTTATAACTTTTGTTGAAACATAATATTTTTGGCTTAACAATGAGAATTTATTAGCATACAGGTTGTTCTCAAAATTTAAAAAAATAGTTTTGTATACCATACAAGTTTCCCGTACATCATCCCACCACCATCACCTTACATTGTTGTGACATATTTGTTAAAATGATGAAAAAACATCACAATATTACTGCTATCTATAGTCCATAATGATATTTAGTGTACTTCTTCACAAACCATCCTATTATTAACAACATGTATTAATATTGTGTATTTGTTTTAGTTCATGAGAAAATGTTCTTGTATTTGCATTGTTAACCACTCCCATCATTCACCACCAGGTTCACTGTAGTATATGGTCCCTTGCCTTGTACAAGCAATCCAGTATACACTCAGTGGCTCTCAGTTTCATTACTGAATGGTGTTGTCATCAGCTCAGTCCATTTCAGAATGTTTTTATTACTCCTAAGGGGAAAATCCCATATACCCTTATACCCCTCCATTACTGACCCTTAGCATTGATACAGTACCGTCTTTGCCATTGTTAAAATATTACAATATCACTGTTAACTATGGTCCATGTAATGCATTAATTAAAATACAACATATGTTATATAAGTTGTGTATTTCCCATGTATCACCATATTCTTAGCAGCTTGTAATAGTGGAAAATTCTTGTATTTGTATCACAATCATCTTCCACCACCAAAATCACTGCTATATAGCTCCTAGATAATATACTAGCTATCTTTCAATTAATGTCCCTAGACTACCCCTTTCAGACACGTTCTCATTTATAAATAGGCAGTGTTAGTAATACTATAATGTGTAACCATCAAATCTATCCATTTCTCCACATGTACAATCCAACTTATTAAACATTTTACATACATTCAGCATCAGGTCCCCCTCTTCAACCTACCTTCTATCTCCTAGAAATCTATTATCTATAGTTTATTTTTTTGTGTCTTTATTTTTTTAATATTACATTAAAAAATATGAGGTCCTCCCACCCCCCTCACCCCACGCCTCCCCCCATAACAACAATCTCCTCCATCATCATGAGACATTCATTGCATTTGGTGAATACATCTCAGAGCACCACTGCACATCATGGTCAATGGTCCACATCATAGTCCACACTCTACCATGTGGGCCATAGGAGGACATACAATGTCCAGTAACTGTCCCTGCAGCATCACCCAGGACAACTCCAAGTCCCCAAAACACCTCCACATCTCATCTCTTCCTCCCATTCCCTACCCCAGCAGCCACCATGGCCACTTTCTCCATACTAATGCCACATTTTCTTCGATTACTAATCACAATAATTCATGAATAGATTATCAGTAAATCCACTCTAATCCATACTCTATTCCTCCATCCTGTGGACCTTGGAATGGTTGTGTCCACTCCACATCTGTAACAAGAGGGGGATTAGATTCCACATGGATGCTGGATGCAATCCTCCTGCTTTCAGTTGTAGGCACTCTTTGTTCCATGGTGTGCTGGTTGACCTTCTTCAACTCCAAGCTGAGTGGGGTAAGTCCAATAAACCAGAGTGTAGGAGCTGAAGTCTGTTGAGGCTCAGGGCCTGGCTATCACATGGTCAGTCCAGAGACTCAGGTCCCCTGGGTATATATTAAACCCCAGCACCAACTACAGTTATGGTAAAAGTAACAGGAAGGCTTGTGAACCAAGATCACATCTGAGTCCAGCTCCATCGCACAGAAACACAAACTCCAAAGTAGGGTCAACTGACATGGCACTGAACTCCATCTGCCATGACTATAGAACCTGTGGGTCTCTGTAGCCCTCAGAAGAACCAACACCCGGGTTGTATCTACTTTATCTGTCTCTGGGACTCTGCTGAAGTGTGCCTAAAGGCAACCCCTCTGATAACCTCCTGGCTCTTTTTGGAGACTCATAGCCATATAAACTCATTTGTCCTTTCCATTTCCACCTTGATTCAGGTCAAAAAGCATTTTTAACTCCTGGTATTATATGTAGATTGAGATATTCTGCTGGTCCGCGTTGACCCTTTTATTCAAAGTCATTTTCTAGTTACATCATCAGCTGGTACTTGGTAGTAATCCCTCGGCACCAGGGAGGCCCATCCCCAGGAGTCTTCTCCCATGCTTGGAGGAAGGCAACACATTTACATACTGAGTTTGGCTTTGAGACTGGCCACATTTGAGCAACACGGAGGCTCTCAGGAGGGAACTCTTAGGCACCCTACAGCTCTAGGCCTTGTTCTTATTTCAGGTGCATAGGCTCACAAGCATAGTCATTAGTATCGAGGGCTCATTGTTGGACCTTCCTTCTTTTTTGGTTTTTGCTGTTGCACTTGGGGGATTGTTGCTGTTCCTTTAGGGACTATGATAGAGCTCCCCTTGTTAGGAACTCAGCACTCCCTCAGTTGTTGTTTTTAATTGTATCCACTATGAAAATATCCAAACATTTTTATTATTGTCTATAGTTTAATGCCATATGTTTACTCATCATTTTTAGTTCCTATTAGTGAGACAATACAATATTTGTTCTTTTGTGTCTGGCATATTTCTCTCAACCTGGTGTCCTCAAGACTCATCTGTGTTGTCATATGCATCCTGACTTCATTTCTTCTTACAGGTGAATTGTATTCCATTGTATGTATATAGTACATTTGTCAGATGGTGGACACTTGGGTGATTTCCATCATTTAACAATTGTGAATAATGCCACTATGAACATCAGTGAGAAAATGTCTGTTCTTGACCTTGCTTTCAGTTCTGAATATATTCCTAGTAGCAGCATTGCTGTATCATATGGAAGTTCTATATTAAGCTTCCTAAGGAATGGCCAAACTGTCTTCCACAGAGGCTGCATCATTTTACATTCCCACCAAAAGTGAAGGAGTGTTTTCATTTCTCTGCATCCTCTCTATCACACATAGTTTTCTTAATAATGGCCATTCTGTAAGGCATTATATGAAATCTCTTTGTAGTTTTGATTGCATTTCTCTAATGCAGTAATGTTGAGAATCTTTTCATGTACTTTTCGGCCATTTGTATTTCTTCTTTGGAAACATGTCTGATCAAGTCTTTTACCTATTATTAAATTGGGTTGCTTGTCTTTTTGTCATTGGGTTGTATGATATGTTTATATAAAATGGAGATCAAACCCTTATTGGATATGTGGTTTCCAAAAATTTTCTATTATTCAGTAGGCTGCCATATCACCTTTAAGCACAAAAATGTTTAAATTTGAGGAGGTACCATTTACCTATTTTTTCTTTCATTGTTTATGCTTTGCGTGTAAGGTGTAAAAGATCATGACCTACCACGAGATGGCAAAGAAGTTTCTCTATATTTTCTTCCAAGAGTTCCATGGTTCTAACTTTATATTTAGGTCCTTGATCCATTTTTAGTTAAATTTTGTATAAGGTGTAAGATCGATGTCCTCTTTCTTTCTTTTAGCTATGGATATCCAGTTCTCTCAGCATCGTTCGTTGAACAGAAAATTCTGACCCAGCTAGATGGGCTTGACAGAATTGTCAAAAAATCACTTGACCATAAAGGTGATGGTCTATTTCCCAACTCTTGATTTGATTCCATTGGTCAATATGTCTGTCTTTATGTCAGTACCATGTTATTTCTACCACTGTAGCTAATTAATATGCTTTAAAGTTGGGAAATTAGAGTTCTCCAACTTTATTCTTCTTTTTAAAGATATTTTTGGCTATTCTGGACCCCTTACCCGTCCAAATAAACTTGATAATTGCTTTTCCATTTTTGCAAAAAAGAAAAATAAAAGGCTGTTGGAATTTTTTTTTAGAATTCCATGGAATCTGTAAATTAGTTTTGGTAGAATTGATATTTAGACCATCTTTGGATTCTTTTAGCAATGTTATATAGTTTTCTGAATATAAGTTCTTTATGTTCTTAGTTAAATTTATTCCTAAATATTTGATTCTTGTAAATGCTATTATAAATGTAATTTTTTTTCTGACCACATTTTCAGGTTGCGCATTAGTAGTATATAGAAATGCTACTTATTTTTGCATATTAACCTTTTATCCTGCAGCTTCGGTGAACTCTTCTATTAATTCTAGTAGCTTTGTTGTGATTTTTTTTGGGGGGGAGGATTTTCTAGATATAGACCATATCATCAGAGAATAGTGAAAGTTTTACTTCTACCTTTCCTATTTGGGTGACTTTTATTGCTTTTTCTTGCCCAATTGCTCTAACTAGAACATCTAGCACAATATTGAATCATGGTGGTAACAACAGTAAGCATTCTTATTTTTTTCCCAATCTCTGTGGGAAGGCTTTCAGTCTTTCACCATTGATTAAAATGTTAGCATTGGATTTTTTGTATATGCCCTTTGCTGTGTTGAGAAAGTTTCTTTCTATTCCTATCTTTTGGAGAGTTTTTAATCAAGAAAGGATGCTGGAATTTGTCAAATACCTTTTCTAAATCAATCGAGAGGACCAGGTGATTTTTCTCTTCAGGTTATTAATGTGATATATTACAATAATTGATTTTCCTGTGTTGAACCATTCTTTCATACCAGGAATATAAACCTACTTGATTGTGGTATATAATTCTTTAAATGTGCTTTTGGATTCTGTTTGCAAGTGTTTGAGGATTTTTAAATCTATATTCATTAGAGAAATTGGTTTGTAATTTTCTTTTGTTATAGTAACATCATTGAGCTTTCATATTAGTTTGATGTTGGCTTCATAGAATGAATTTGGTAGTGTTTCCTTCTGATTAGTTTTAGATTTTCTTTGAATAATTGGCTGAATTCACCTGTAAGGCCATCTGATTCTGAACTTTCCATTTCTAGGAGATTTTTGATGACCGTTTCAATTTCTTTGCTTATGATTGGTTTGTTGAAGTCTTTATTTCTTTTAGGGTCAGTGTACTTTGTTTATGTGTTTCTAGAAATTTATCCATTTCATCTACAGTGTCCAGCTTGTTGACATACAGGTGCTCATAGTATCCTTTTATGTACTCTCCACTTTCTGCAGGGTCAGTGTTAATGTTCCCCCTCTGATTTCTGATTTTATTTATTTGAATCTTCTTTTTTTTCTTGGTTTGTCCAGCTATAGGTTTTTCAATTTTATTGGTATTCTCAAAGAAGCAACTTTTAGTTTTGCTGATTCTCTCTATTGTTTTTTTGTCCTTAGTTTCATTTATTTCTGGTCTAATCTTTATTGCTTTCCTTCTGCTTACTTTGGGATTAGTTTGCTGTTCTCTTTTGGGGTCCTCCAGGTGTGTAGTTAGAACATCAATTTTAGCTCTTTCTTCTCTTTAATGTAAGCATTTAGGCCTTTATACTTTTCCTCTCAGCACTGCCTTTGCTGTATCCCATAGTTCTTTCTTCCTTTGTTTCATTAATGTCACATCGAAAATATATGGAATGGACATATATCCCAACCCTCCTCCTTCCACACTTTCCCCCATTAACAATATTTTTCATTAATGTGGTACATTTGTTACAATTGATGAACACATATTGAACCATTGCTGCCCACTATGGTCTATAGTTTATATTAAACTTTATATTTTGCACTGTACAATTTTATAGGTTTTGAGAAAATGTCTAATGGCCTGTATCCTTCATTGCAATATCATGCAGAACAATTTCAGTGTCCCAAAAATGCTTCATGCTACACTGATTCTTCACTCTCGCTCCCCTCAGAACCTCTGGTGACCACTATCTTTATACCAATGTTACAAATTGTTCCATTACTAAAATAACAGTAAGTCTATAATAGTATAATAATAAGTCTGCTTTAATCTATAGTGGCATTCCCCCTTATGTTTGTTCATTCTCAATCTTAAGGGTTTGAGGATGGTGATGCCCACTCTGCTTCTGATTGAGAGGGCCTTAGATGCTGTGGGACAGATGGATGGACCTGTCTTGCTTGCAATTGTAGATACACTCTGTTTCATGGGATGGGCATTGTCCATCATCGTCCTTTTGTTAGTTGTCCTAGGTGAGTCTGATGAACTGGAAAGTAGGTGCTGTCTGCAGCTTTGCTGAAATTCAGTGCTCAACTGATATAGGAACAGCTAGAAGATTTCAGTCTCTGGGACATATATTTAAAATGTATAGCACTAATTATAGGTTCAAATAAAAGGGGCAGAAGAACCATGTGTAAGGATATTATAAATGATTTTAACTCTGATACACTGGGGAGACAGATTAACATATATTCCAAGGTAAGACCCACCAACAGGGTGCCAATTTCCTGGGGTTCTCTGCCCTGCACTTCTGTCTAGATGTCTCTAGAGCCCTCAGGAGCACCCCAGTTGACACTGTTTTGTCAGTGAGATCCTCCTGAGACATGCATTAGTGTAACCTCTGGAATGACCTCCCAACTCATGTTTAAATCTCTTCTTCAAACTCGTTTGTAATTAGTATTTCCCCTTTTTGGTGATGGTCTTTTTCTCAGTGCATCAGTAGTTGCCTCTTGGTAATTATCCCTCAGTTCCAGGGAGGCTCATCCCTGGGAGTCATGTCCCAGGCCAAGGGGAAGGTAATGAGCATTTATATGCTCAGTTTGGATAAGAAAGAGGCCACATTTAAACAAAATGTAGACTTTCAGGAGGTAACTCTTAGGCAATATATAATACTGGGCTAAGTTTCAGTTTCACAAGAACAAGGTTCATCAATGCAACCATCAATATCAAGGGCCTGGCATATTGGTACATCCTCCTTCACTAGGCACTGCCCATGTACTCTAGGGATTCTTGCAACTCTATTAGAGAATGTAGCAGTACTCCCATGATAGAAATTCAATATTCAGTCAGTTATTTTGTAGGCTTCCACACACCGATACAAAATACCATGTTCACATGAAGACATTCATATTACATAGAGGTATGCCCAGGTCAGGTGCCTCCTTCCCCACATATCTAAACCACTGACACCCCACTCCAGTGATCCTCCCCTGCCACAGATGCAACCATTCTGCAATCTAAAATCTCCCCCAAAACAAAGCCAAAATATTTTTTTCATTATGCCTTTAGTCACCATAAGATCTGTAATTTTTTATGTATATTGACGATTTCTTCTGTATGTTCCCCCAGTCTCTTATTTTTTTCACTTTATTTTCAAAGATGATTTAGGTTAAAGAAAAGTCACATAGAATATATAGATGATTCCCATATACCTCACCCTCTCTCCCTTTCACATTTTCTCCTGTTAATAACATCTTACGTGAGTATGGTACATTTGTTACAATTG
This sequence comes from Dasypus novemcinctus, assembly GCF_030445035.2. Classification (NCBI taxonomy): domain Eukaryota; kingdom Metazoa; phylum Chordata; class Mammalia; order Cingulata; family Dasypodidae; genus Dasypus; species Dasypus novemcinctus. The sequence goes on from NC_080682.1 coordinate 124,431,745, forward strand.
AAGAACAAATGTTAAAGCATGGCTACTAACCATAGTCAATGGTTAATATTATGGTTTACATTTTGCACCATAAACTTTCATAGATTTTGACAAACTGTATGATAACCTGTATCTGTCATTGCAAAATCAGGCAGAACAATTTCAATGCCCTAAAAATGCCCTATATTCTACCTGTTCTTCCCTCCCCCTCCTCTCAGAACCTATTGTAACCACTATGTTTTAGTTTTTGAAGAATAAAGTTCATAGTTAAATGCATTAATATTGAGAACTTGATATATGTTTCTTCTACTAGGCACTGCCTTTGTAATTGAGAAATTCTTGCCCCTCTATTTGAGAATGTAGCAGGACTCCCCAGGATGGGAATTCAATATTTTCTTGTTTTTTGTGTGTGGGTCTCCACCCACTGAGATAACACCCTATGAGAAGGTGGACACATTCATATTCCATAAAGCATGCCCAAGGTGCACCCTTTCCCATATATTTCCCACCACCAACACCATGCACCATTGTCCTTCCCCTGCCATATTTGCCTAAAGAACATTCCTACCATTATAGGTTCAACCACAGACCTAAAAATCCCCAGAGTTCACCTGTTCCTTCCTCTGTCACTCCCCCCATTCCATGGATAACCCAGCCTAATCCCCCACTCTGCTCACCCTCAAATTCAAGCACTATCAACCCTACTCACATCCCTGCACCACTATCATCCCCATCCATTGCCAATCCACCTCCATCTACCTTATATGTTTTGACCATATCAAGCATTGGCTCACCACACTCTACTACCTTTATCTCTCCTAATAACCTATCTTCCAGACTCTAGCTCTGTGAGCCTACTCAATATGCTTAGGTCATATCAGTGAGGTCAAGCAATATTTTTCCTTTAGTGACAGCTTACTTCACTCAACATAAGGTCTTCAAGATTCATCCATGCTGTGGCTGTCAATACTTCATTCCTTCTTACAGTTGAGTAATATTCCATTGTATGTGTATGGTACAATTTCCTTATTCATTCCTCTATTGATGGACACTTGGATTGCTTCCAACTTTTGGCAATAGTGAATAATGCCACTATGAACATTGATATGCATATTTTTTTGTATGTGCAAGCTTTCAGTTATTCTGGGTATATACCCAGCAATGTATATCCATGAACATGGGATATTCTTCCATTTATTTAGGTCTTCTTTGATTTCCTTTAACAACATTGTGTAGTTTTCTGTGTACAAGTCCTTTACATCTTTAGTAAGTTTATTCCTAGATATTTGATTCTTTTGGTTGCTATTGTAAATGGAAATTTTTTCTCTATTTCCTCCTTAGATTGCTCATTATTCTTTTACAGAAATGCTACTGATTTTTGCATGATGATCTTATTTCCTGCCACTTTACTGAACTTGTTTTTCAGTTCTAGAAATTTTTTTGTATACTTTTTGAGACTTTCCACTATAGGATCATGCCATCTGCAAAGTGAAAGTTTTACTTCTTCCTTTCCAATTTGGAAGGCTTTTATTTCTGTTTCTTGCCTAAGTGTTTGAACTAGTCCTTCTAAAAAATGTTAAGTAAGAACAGGGATAGGGGGCAGCCTTGTCTTCTTCCAGATCTTAGAGAGAAAACCTTTGGCATTTCACCATTGAGTATGGTGTTAGCTGTGGGCTTTTCATATATATCCTGTATTGTGCTTAGGAACTTTCCTTCTATTCCTATATTTTGAAGTGTTGTTTTTTTTTTTTTTCCCAAGAAAGATGCTCTATCTTCTTAAGTGCTTTTTCTGTATCAATAGAGATGATCATGCAATTTTTTTCTTTCTGTTAATGTGATGTATTACATTGATTTTCTTATGTTGAACCATCCTTGCATATGACAGATAAAAGCCACTTGATCATGGTGTATAAATCAATTAATGTGTTGTTGAATATGATTAGCAAGTATTTTGTTGAGGATTTTAACATGTAAGTTCATTAGAGAAATTGAACTGTAGTTTTCTTGTGGCATCTTTATGTGACTTTGGTATTAGGGTAATATTGGCATCATAGTATGAGTTAGGTAATATTCCCTCCACTTCTATTTTTTGGAAGAGGTTAAGCAGGATTGGTGATAGTTCTTTCCTGAATGATTGGTAGAAGTCACCTGTAAAGTGACCTGGTTCTGGAATTTTCTTGATTGGGATCCCTTCTCTTCAGGAATGGTTGGTCATCTTACAGTGCCTGGACTGCCTCTTCCTGCCCCAGTATCCTTCAAGGAGGTGAGAATTGAACTGGGACATTGTATATGTGAGGCAGGCACTCAACCACTGAGCTATACCCACTCCCCTCTTTAGTTAGGCTTCCAAAGCTTGCTGCCTGGCTCTTCTTACCCTCTTTTCCCTCAGACCATTTGGACTCCTGACAGTTTCAGGCTGTCTCTCCTCTATCTCAGGCTGTTAGGGCCTGTCAGCCCACCCCCTCATTGACCCAGTTCCTCTCTCTTCCAGGGTGGGTGGGTGTGACAGCCTGCCTGATCAGGTTCCCTGTCCCTTCCCCCTGGAGCCACTTCAGTGCTGGCTGGTGTCTTTTTTTCCCTTCTCTGGTCCATCTGCCCTATCTTCCCTCCCTCTGCCCCTCTCTGGACCCGAGTTTGCTGGGTGCTGGTCCCACATCTGCTTGCCCCTCAGCTCCCCCACCTCTAGAGTCTGCTGGGCACTAGGATGCTCCACTGGTCATGAGGGGGCTCTCCTCACTCAGAGCTGGCTGAGTGCTGGCCTTACTGCCGAGTCACCCCTGGCTTCCCTGTCCCTCTGAGCCATCCATGGGCTGGCTCATTTTCTACAGCTTCCTTTTCCCCCAGCCCACTGCGTTCCCCTCTCTATCTGCCCAGTAATTGCCCCATGGTCCCATGGCTTCCCTTCTGCCAGGTAAGCCTGCCTACCTTCCCACAATCTCTGGAGGAGGAGTGCAGCCTGCCATTCCCTTCTCTTCCATCTTGGATCTTCCTATCCCAAAGGTTTTGCTATGTTATATTCCTGTTTTCTTTTGACTTGAGATATCTACTGATTCCTCTTGCAATTTCTTCTTTGACCCACCAATTAAGAATGTGCTTTTTAATCTCTACATATTGGTGAATTTTCCCTTTTTCCATCTTTCATTTCTAGCTTCATTCCATTACAGTCAGATAAAGTGCTTTGTATAATTTCAATTTTTTTACATTTATTGAGACCTGTCTTGTGATCCAACATATGTCTATCCTGAAGAAGGATCCATGAGCACTTGAGAAGCATGTATATCCTGCTGTTTTGGGGTATAATGCTCTATAAATGCTTATTAAGGCTAGTTTGTTTATCATATTATTCAAGATCTCTGTTTATTTATTTATTTTCTGTCCAAATATTCTATCCAATGCTGAGAGAGATGTATTGAAGTCTCTGTTATTGTAGGGAAGTTTATTACTCCACACAGTTTTGCCAGTGGGTGCCTCATATATTTTGGGCCCCCAGGTTATGTGTATAAATATTTGTAAATATTTCTTCTTGGCTAATTTCCCCTTTTATTGATATTTAATAATATTCTTTATGTCTTATACAGTTTAGCTTTTCTTTTTCAGGAGGAATCAGAGTTTGAACCCAGGACCTCATACATGGGAAGCAGGCACTCAACCACTGAGCTACACCCACTCCCTACAGTTTGCACTTTAAATCTCTTTTCTTCCATATTAGTATCACTACTCCAGATACTTTTTGTTACTATTTGCATAGACTATCTTTTTCCAACTTTTCACTTTTAGCCTAATTGTGTCCTGTGCCTAAGGTGAGTCTCTTTTATATCATACTACTGCCTTCTTGCCTCCTTGGTTTCTGGTGAGAAACTAGCACTTAGTCTTACTGAGCTTCCCTTAAATGTGATGCATTGCTTTTCTCTTACTGCTTTTGGAATCCTCTCTTAATCTCTGGCATTTGACATTCTGAATCCTAGTTGTCTCAGGATAGGTTATTCAGATTTATTCTGTCGGGGTGTGTTTACCATCTTGGTAATAATATTTATATCTTTCAAATGGTTGGGAAATTTCCTCAAATATTTTTTCTGTCTCTTTTCTGTTCTGTTTGACTTCTGGGACATGTATAATGTGTATGTTTGTGCTTTTTGTGTTGTCATTCAATTCCCTACAACTTTGTTCAAATTTTTCCATTCTTTTCTCTTTCTGTTTTTCTGTCTTTTCAAGTTCAGATGCTCTATATTCTAAATCACTAATTCTGTCCTCAGCCAGTTAAAATCTGCTGTTATATGCCTCTAATGTATTTAATCTCATCAATTGTGCCTTCCATTCCCATTAGCTCTGTTACTTTTCTTTGCAGGCCTTCAGATTGTTCTTCATGTTCACATAGTGTCTTCTTAATATCCTTCATCTCTTCAAGCATTATTTCCCTACAACTCCTTGAATTGATTTAGGAGATTAGCATGCGCATCATTGATTAGTTGTCTTAAATACTGTGTGTCAACAGGATTTTTGTCTGTTCCTTTTGCTAAGCCATATCTTCTTTTTTCTTAGTATGACTTGTAAAGTTTGCAGATGTCTAGGCATCTGAGTATGCTGGTGAATTTACTCTGATGGCCAATTTTTCTCTCTTGCCTAGTGATTTTGTTTCATGGCTTTTCTTTGATTTTTGGCTCACCTTATCCTAAATCTTTAAACTTACCCAGTTAATGTTAATAAAAGGGCCAGGGATCCACTAATGGGGTAGAGACCAGATCCAAGGGTCCTGGGCCATGAAAGTCACCAAAAAAGCTTTTTTTTCTTCTTGCAGTTTCCAGGCCTGTCAGCAGGTGGTGCTCTTCAGTCAATCATTCCACAGAAGTGTCCCTTTCAACCTCCACTTGCTAGGCTAACTAGGGCTGAGAGTCAATGCACCCTCTGCTGACCAAACTCACTGAAGAGAAACCGTCGCCCACTCTTTGCCTCACCTTCCCTCTTCCCAGGGAGGAAGATGTCCATTCCTCTCAGTTGGCCACAGGCTTTGCTGAGGCTATTCGCCTTGAGGGTGGGGATGGGAACTGATCCCAGACACAGGAAAGAATAGCTCACGGTTTTCATTTCGGCCTCTAAACACTTTTTCAATGGTTATCCAGGCCACCTACAACCGTTCCTCAGCCTTTACCTCCTGCTTACACAGCCCCCAAATCAGGCATTGGCACAAGCCCATCCTGAGCACACGTCCAGCTCGGGGCACTTCCTCGGCCCTCCAGATCCCCTCGTAAGCACTGGGACCCTTCACAATCCTTATTCTCCCTGGACCCCTCCTCCCCCTCTCCTCCCAGGCCTTTTGCCTATCACTTACCCCACCTGTCATCCTTGCCCCAGGTAGCTACAGATAGTATGTATTTAAATATTTTTGACCCTCAGTGCCCTGGAGGCCATCCTGGCCCTGTGAGAGTTCCAAGCCAGGCAGAAAAAGACAAGCCTCAGTGCTCATCTCTCAGGGTATCACTGTGTAGGTCAAAGCTCACAAACACCGTGGTCTATGTTGCGCCTCTGGAACCAGCAAGCCACACCAGGAATAGAGGCCACTGTCTCTGATGAGATGGGAAACAGACAATAACAGGCTGGTAAGAAAAAATGCTGTAAAACTCTTACTGAAATTTGGCAGCTATTTTCATTTTTACCCACTCTCCTGATTGTGTGTTGTTGTTTTTTTTGTTAGATTCTAAAGTTCTAAGAACGTTTTTAAAATTAGATTTTAGAGTTCTGAGAAATTGACTTTCTAGAGATCTTAGAAAGTTTTTGCTAAACTTAGCTATTGCTTCAGGAAATGGATAGATTTCTAGGGCTCACTACTTTGCCATTTTCGTTGATGTCACTCTCTTTTATAACTTGCTTTTGATGGAAAGACATATAAGAATTTAAAACAGACTCAAGTTTTAATCTTCACTTAGCTGGTGACCTTAGGCACATAGACCTCACTGTTGGAGTTTCATCTGTAAATCTGAAATAAAGAAATACCCCATAATGTTGTGTTGAGCACTAAAGGAGGGAATGTATGATCACCTACCGATGTGCTCAGCACATAGCAAGTGTTCATAGTGGGTGCTCTTATGTTGTTGTTTTAGTAGTAGCAGTAGCAGTTTTGGGAAGATTCTAGTTTTCTTCTCCCTGCATTGTAGATAGAGAGCAGAATAATTCCTTCTCAACAAATTGGAAAACCTATTATTATTTTAAACTGATTATAGAATGAATCAAGAGTCAGGAATTACTGACACCTATGGCCAAACAAGGACACGTCATTGCCAGTGTTTATGTGACCTTTAAGTCTCCATTATTATAACTTGTTGTCTATATATGTGTCAATTGCCTGATAATGATTTTTGAGAACCAAAAGAGAGTTCCTATCTACAAATTCCTCCTCCGTCAGTTTTGCCAAGATGGCTACAATATTATTTGAATTAAGGCACTAAAGATTCTTGCGACAAATAAGCATAACCCAGATGAAGTAATGCTGACATTTATATCAGCTGTTTTTGTCAATTCTGCCTCATGTTTTCATCGTCTATGTAGTTGACTATTTGTTTATTAAATACCGATGCAGATGGAGGTCCCTATGTCATGCAGGATGAGTTGGAAATTTATACTAAGACCAACTGTGCTTTTCATTCCTAAGTTCTTTATCAGTCACAGTTTAGTCAGGAAAACAGAAGCTACTCTTCTTATTCCACGTATGAATGAGTGGAGAAACAAAGGGCAGGGAGCAAATCCTGAAAATCAAATACTGAAGCAATGAAACTAAAATTCATTAGTTCCATGATATGCCATTTTGGCAAGGTGTTACTGCATAATATTTAGAAGTATGCACTTTCCAGCCAGAGGGCTGGGCTTCTGATTCCGGCTTCATTACATATAAGATATAATGCCCTGAATAAGTCATTTATCCTTCACTTTTCTTTGCCAAATGGGCATTCTAATAGCAATCTACTTTATAGACACACTATAAAAATTAATATCACATTAAAATACTTAGTTTCATTCCTGATATATAGTAAATGCTCAATACCTACTAGTAACACAAAGCAGGTTTCAATATACATTGAAAAAAAGGATGAAAGGATAAATGGAATATTAACAATAAAACTACTTCTTTTAACTTTTTAAGAAATGGATCTTTCTATATAACGAAAGTATTGTGAACTGTAGCCAATTATTTAATGTTTTCAGATCTCTAAAAACACCTTAAAGTGATCTCAACAGATGTAAATGAAACCCCCAAAGCAAGATATATTCATTTCTTACCACACAGCCACCATTGTGCTGTTTTAATGACAAATCAAGGACATTAATTACTTGCGTTGACAGAGTCTACTCTACTGACATTTTTTTTATTGTAACAGCATTTCAAATGTGAACCTCTAAATACAAATTCATAATGTAGATTCTCTTTTACTTGAGTAAAAGGTATCATTTTTTTTAACCTGAAGTGTAGATGTAAACATTTGAAATCATTAATCACAGCTTTTAATGAGCTAATTTATCAGAGAGGGATTTTGTAAAACAATGTCTCTTTCTCTGGGGTGTACTGGACAACCTTGGAGCACAATTTACATTTCTGTGTTCCCAGGTACTTGAGTCTACAATAGCAATTGTATAATATGAACCAAGCTTGTAAATTAACTAAATTACATTGGCAACTAAGTATTCCTTACATAGATAATCTCTGGTAATATACCCAGAGCTATTCATTTTTTAAAAATAGTCAGTGGGAATGTATGTGTTGCTACTGTTTAGTTCATGCAGCAAACTTGGTAATTATTCCATTTTGGAAAAAGGCAGATATCACAACATTATCATAGTGATAACCAAGAAATGAGGGTATTATTAGCATTATGCATGATACTTTAATATTTATTATCATAATTTTATATTCATTCATTTTCAGATGCTATACTTTTGAGGATGTTTATGGAAAACGAATTGCTTTTATATTGCACAGCTTCAGTATTTTGAGGGAGAGTGAAAAATATTTAAAATTAAGTTGGTCTCATCTTCTAAAATGATTATATGAAATATACATGAGTAAATAAATTTACTCTATCTTTGTATGATACAGATATTCTGATCATCCTCAGAGTATTTGAGTTTGTTGGTTTTCTATTGAGAATAAAAATTTTATTGCACACCTGCTTTCAATATGGTTATGCAAAGAACAAAAATGTCATTGATTTGGAAAGGAATTATATGATGCATTTGTCATGTTTCCTTTAATAACATATTGTAAAATAATATGTACCATAAATGGTCCTTCATCAGTGAATCAAATTTAAAGTACATCTTTCCCCATTTTAAGTATATTTGGCCATTTCTTATACACTCTTGTTTGTTCAGAGATACTGGGGACGTAAAGTCAGGTAAGACAGCCTCCCTGCCATCAAGCTGCTCGTGGCCTAGTTGAGGAATCAGGCTTATAAATCAATGATGGAAATTGTGCCTGAGAAACGTTAAGGTGGCACCTGTAATCCCCACATCCTGGTGCCCATACCTTTTCATAATCCTTTCTCCTTGAATGTGGGATGGACCTATGGATTGCTTTCAACCCAATAGAGTATGGCCAAAGTGATGGGCTGTCACTCCTGTGATTGCATGACTCCTTTCTGGCAGACTTGCCCTAGCATCTTGCTCTCCTACTGACTTTGAAGACGCAAGGTGCCATGGGTTTCACAGCCACAAGGAAATGAACTATGCCTGCAGCAGACCCTTCCACCTCAAGCTCCACATGGCAACCCCGCTCCGGTGGACACCTTGACTGTAGCCTTGCAGAGGCACCCAGCAAAGCTGTGTCCAGACTTCTGCCGCAAAGACAGTGTGAGATAATAAACGTGTGTTGTTCTAAGTTGCTAAGTTCATGGTAATTTATTGTGTGTCATAGACACCTACTACAACAATTCAGCGTTATATAGTCTCATAAACAATATTTTGGGAGCAGAAGGTACGGGCATTCAAATCAGACTCTAGGGTCAGGAAGGGTTTCTGGAAAATATTTCTACTGAGCTAGTTAGATGGATATTAGCTAGAAGAAAGAACTACCAGAAAATTTAGCTAGGAGATAATAAAAGAGAGTGATATGACATTTCAGACAGGAGGAAAACACTGTGCCTTCTCCTGGGCTTTTGCTTGCTAGTGGCCCTAGAAGGTACCCTGTTTACAGGAGTTTGAATGTCCCCTCTATTTCCCATGAAACAGCTCTCTCTCCTGGGTGTTCTATTTTAGAGCTTAGAGATGGTAAGCCTTTTGACAGGCCACCTGCCTCAGCTTTTTTTAATACTGCTTTCATTGTCTCAAGCTACTTTGCCTGGAGGGGAAATTCTGGGAGGGGGGAGCGTGGTGAGGACTTTCCCCTATCAGTCTTTCCCACAAGAAGAAGGCCTGAGGCCCACAAAGGGAGGGTAGACTGGCTCCAGCCTAACCAGGGCAGGGGCTGATGGAGAGGCCAGGAACGGTGCCCGGAGCGATTTCAACAGCTCTCCCAAGAGCTGCCCAGAACACGCAGCCCTCAACTACCCGCCACAGCTCTGAGGAAGCACACTCTCTAACTCTCCTCCACTTCCTCTGTCAGGGAAGGTTCAAACAATGGCTCCCCTCATTGTTCCAAAGTAGCTAATCAAAATCAGCAAAGTTGGCCAGGAGCTGGACTCCATGGCTACCTCCCGCAGGAATGGGGGATATCCAACGGCAACCATCACATGGCGTTTAATTTACTGGTTTTTACTGTAATTTACCAGCTTTTCCCTTCTGCCCTTCCCTGATGCTGTACAGTGTTCGGCCGTACTCTAGAGTTTCAAAATAGCTGGTTCAGACATTTCCTGCCTATTTAATAGTTGTTCTGATGAAGCGACTGATTCTTGAAGCTTCAATACTCTGCCATCTTCTCACAATTCTCTCATGTTAATTATTTTTATAGGTTTACTTAAAACATAATGCTGCAAGAATGAAAAAAATAAGTAATAATATCCTCTAAGAAATTTAAAAGCAGGCACACTGTAGGCAACAAACTCCAGGGTTTAGAAAGGATGTAATTAGAATAAGAAACTGTGATTAGAGTATAATTAACAGGTAGGTTCTTTAAATCAAATTTTATTATAGACTTCTGAGAAGTCCCTGTGGTATATTGAGCCTTACCATGCTTTGAGTCTTGCAAAAACATTCTTAGAAAACCCATATATTAAGCTACCTCTCTTCCTTTATTATTTTTCTTTCCAATTCCACTGCTACAGTTTAGTCCACTCACTTTTTCTTTCTCATCTAAACTATTGTAATAGCTTCCTGGTTGACCTCCTTTTCTCAAAATTAGTATAACATTGTGGAAAGCGGATGGATTTTAAATTAAAAAAAAAAAAAGATCTAATATTGAAGCCTGGCCCTCTACCCTTTGCTCAAATAATTTTTCTGAATCACTTTAATCTATGTGAAAAAATAAAAGGGTTGTTATTGTTAAAATAAAAGACAAGATAATATTTGAGCAGTTTACGATTCATGAACTGGGTAGCGTCCAAAGAGCATGTGGAAAGGCGCTCCACAGGAGAGTGGGGGTTTGCGAAAAGGGGGAGCTAATAAATTGGGCAAATACGTAGGCACATGAGGAACTTTTCTGATTGACTGACGGATAAGTTCCCATTTTATAGAGGGGTTGGTCTTACAAAGTGGGCTGCAAATATCCATTGATTAGTATAGTATGCTTATCCATTCTAATAAGCTGTCTCTATGGGACCAAAACTGGCTTATTGACAGGTGTTGCTGATCTGCAGTTCTGTAGGGTACACGCCATTGTTTCATTTTTCTCAGAAAGCACCTGCAGATCAATTATTTTGTCTTCTGGAAAATCCTTTCTTGGAACTGGGTCCCTCTCAGCAATGGCCAATGCAGGTGGTATCTATTTTATTTTACTTAGCATCTAAAAGAATTGTTGGAAGGATTAAATAATTATTGTCTATTTTCTACTTATTGTGTGACTTTAGATAAATTACTATACTTTTTTGAGATTGTTTCTTTAGCTCTAAAGTGTAGGTATTATTGTGAGAATTTATTGAATGATAAAATATTTATGAAAAACCTTAACAATACACCTTGCGCACCACATACCCAAAACACATGTTTTGTAAACATCTTGCCAGGAATTTAGTATAAGTTCAAATGAAGATTTAGATATATAAAGTTAGTCCATCACTATAAAGCACATATGAAATAATAGTGAAGCAAGCAGAATATGTCAAATAATTAGTTTATAAATACAGATATTTTTCTTTATCCTTGGTAGATATGTTCTGCAAAGTTGTCATCAACACTGAATTAGTGAATAATGAACCATTGATTCTAGGGCAAATACAGGGCTAGGTTCCTGTGAGCCTCTTGTCACAATATTTTTGCCAATTGATCAGAACACAACCTTGTTTTGTGTGTGTTTCTGTTTAAAAACACATTGCTTAGTACATATTGTTGGTGGGAAGCAGACTTGGCCCAGTGGATAGGGCGTCCGTCTACCACATGGGAGGTCCACGATTCAAACCCCGGGCCTCCTTGACCCGTGTGGAGCTGGCCCATGCACAGTGCTGATGCGTGCAAGGAGTGCCCTGCCACACAGGGGTGTCCCCGCATAGGGGATCCCCACGCGCAAGGAGTACGCCCCATAAGGAGAGCCACCTGGCATGAAAGAAAGTTCAGCCTGCCCAGGAATGGCACCGCACACACGGAGAGCTGACACACAAGATGATGCAACAAAAAGAAACACAGATTCCTGTGTCGCTGACAACAACAGAAGCGGAAAAAGAAGAACATGCAGCAAATGGACACAGAGAGCAGACAATGGGGGGTTGGGGAGGAAGGGGAGAAAATTAAATAAAAAATAAATCTTAAAAAAAAATACATATTGTTGATTCGTTAGCATTGAGCTCACAGCCAAAAGCTGTACAACTCATGCCTTGATGAAGCTTTTCTAAAATATTTTCTCTATAAGGCACATCACAACCTTTTTTTTTTTTTGCTTTTAGGAACACTAGACAGCACTTCAGCACTATGCTTTGAGGTCATTTTAAAGAACAAAATTACCAAGAAAAAAAAAGCACAAACATGCAAAAAACATGGTACTAAATAGATTGCAAAAAGTGCACTTGTTTACATTATGAGAACTGCAACAAGCAGTGGAGCAAGGCCTTGTTCTTCCTCAGCTGAGAATCTTCATCAGACCACTTGTTTTCACCACCCTGCACATACAAGCAACTGACCACAAAATTGCTACAAGTGTTGATTCAGTAGTTACTAATAAATTTTAGCAAGTAGGCAAATTTGCAAATACGAAATTTACAAATTAATCAGGATCAACTACATGATATTTATTTTCAGCTAGATCTTCTGAAAGTTTCAATTTCAATTTGGAGCTGCCTTTCACAAAAAATGACCAGACAGTAAGAATATTACCTCAGGCCTCAGACTTTATTCAAGAATAAAGTTGCTTTGATGAGCCACTGTAAGTACTCCAGTTCCTATGGAACAGAAGCAGCACGGTTTCACGGAAAACTCATGATCAATGGATACAGGACAGTATGATACTTGATCTAGATCTCAGTATCCTTGCGGTAGACTGTGGTGGTTTGTAGCTGCACATACCCCAGAAAAGCACGTTCTTACATTTCATTCTTGTGGGTGTAAACCCACTGTAAGTAGGATTTTTTTATGAGAGTGCTTAAGGTGTGACCCCACTCAGTCACAATGAGTCTTAATCCTATTACTGGAGGCCTTTATAAGCAGAATGAAATTCAGGCAGACAGAGAAAGCCAAGGGAAACAGGAAGCTGAAGGTCAGTGGAACCTGGAGCAGAAGGGAGAGGCCACCATGTGCATTGCCAAGTGACAGAGTGAGGACCCAGGATCACCAGCAGCCAGCTCCAGAATGTCAGGTTTGTTCGGAAGAAAGCACTGCCTTGATGGTACCTTGATTTGGATTTTTTTCTAGCCTCAAAATGGTGAACAAATAAATTCTCATTGTTTAAGCCAACCCATTGCACGGTATTTGATTGAGCATCCAAGGAAACTAAAATATATACTAATACCTGTGAAGGTTTGTTATTAGGATTATCAGTGATATAATGTATGGTACTTAAATTGTAACTCATTTCCTTCTTACTTTTCCCTTTAAAGAGGAGACAGGTGCATCAGTCCATTACAGTTTAATGATAATAGCCAGTAAGATCATTCTGACTCCAGAGACTTGGAAAGTCTCCTTATGGTGATATGGTTACAGTTGGAGACGTCCCTAAAAAGGAGCATATCTACTGGCAAGTTGACATGAATCCTTAATTCTAAACATTTAAATCCATATGAAAAATTAACGTTGACACACCAATAGCTTTTCTTGAGTTATATCACTCTACTACTGAACTTGATCTGATAATAGAACTAAATTTCTTAGTCTCCAAAAATAGGAATGAAATTTTGGATGGCAACAAATGTATCCCCAACTTTTATGAGGTGCCTTGTACATCCTTAATAAATGTAGGAATAATGAATTTTATAGGTAAAATCTGCTTATGATACCATGCTTAAAAGAGTCAGCTCCTTATTCTCCTGATATTCATTTATTTATTAATTCAGTACATTTTGGCTAAACTTCCACTATCTGCTAAGCACTCCTAGGTACTGAGGATAGAACATTGAATAAAACAGGCAAAAATCCATGTTCTCAGGTATCATTTAAGTCCAGTTACCATATAAGAGAAACTTGTTTTTGATCATGTAAACTTATATAATTATATTTATATATACATGTCATTTTCCAGGCATTTGAAATATAAATTTAATGATATAGCATGTTAGGCATTATCTTTTTTTTTTTTAGATTTAAAAAAAAATTTATTTCTCTCCCCTTCCCCCCCAGTTTTCTGCTCTCCATGTCCATTTGCTGCATGTTCTTCTGTGACCCCTTCTATTCTTATCAGTGTCACCGGGAATCTGTGTTTCTTTTTTGTTGCATCATCTTGTTGTGTCAGGTCTCCCTGTGTGTGCTGCCATTCTTGGGCAGGCTGCACTTTCTTCCACATTGGGCGGCTCTCCTTACGGGGTGCACTCCTTGCGCGTGGGGCTTCCCTACGCGGGGAACACCCCTGCGTGGCAGGGCACTCCTTGCGCGCATCAGCACTGTGCATGGGCCAGCTCCACACGGGTCAAGGAGGCCTGGGATTTGAACCGCAGACCTCCCATGTGGCAGGCAGATGCCCTATCCATTGGGCCAACTCCATTTCCCTGGCGTTATCTACTGAACACAGATACAGAAGCGTTCAAGCACTCATGCCACAGTGGCTTTTTGAGTACCTGCCATGTAATGGGAACTGAGATAGGATGCTGAGGATGCGTTCTCTGAATAAACCATGAGAAATTTGAGCTTTTTAGGTCTCTGTTCTGCCATGTTCATTAAAACAGTTTTAAAAAATAACAACTACAATAATATACCACATTAATGAATATCTAAATTTATTCCCAATGTATTGAGACAGCATGAAATATGGTAAAAATTGTCTCCTTGAATATATTAAAAATACTGGTGTGGCATACTTTAAAAATCTTTTCTGGCTGTGGTCCAATATAAGCCCGTGGTGGACAGGAATAACCTTCCCTTCATTACCATCATGAATTGTCAGAAGTTCCAGAAACAATAGTATACACATGTGTAATTTTAAACTTTGGACTCTGATAAATTTGAGAACCATCTAAATGGCACAGCAGGAATCATGGCTAATATAGAATTTTAAAATGAGAACAAGGAAATAAATACCTCATTGTTGATAACCAGAGTCTAAAAATTGATGATGTAGTGATTTCAGGCATGAATGCACAGCTGCGCCCTCAACTCTGAGGATTGTTTCCCTGAATCCAGTTTCTGGGAGCTCATTTTTAACTATCACTCTTGCGAACTTTAGATATTGTTTGTCAAGATTTATAATTTCCTGTACCACTTTTGAAACTAGTTACTCTACTAAAGCCATATTAACATATTCTATACATTAGTAAATATTCTATTATAAAACGTGAATTATTATTAAATTATATAAAGTCTCTGGAAATAATTTGCAGCTTTTAAGTGTTCAATCTGGTAAAAGTGTTTTGTGGAATAACAAAAAGGTCAGTTTTCCTCCAAGGAATTGCTGATAGCTAAGGACTCTCTCCCCAGGAAATATTTGCATCTTTTTAAAGGAGTAAATATCTTCCCTCTGTTTGCCCA
Source organism: Dasypus novemcinctus (assembly GCF_030445035.2). Taxonomy (NCBI): domain Eukaryota; kingdom Metazoa; phylum Chordata; class Mammalia; order Cingulata; family Dasypodidae; genus Dasypus; species Dasypus novemcinctus. Next base: position 124,446,961 of record NC_080682.1, read on the forward strand.
AGTTTGCTACCAGGTTAAGAATGCATGGAAGATGTTGGACTCCCACCTTGGGGAGTCCTGCTCTGTTCTCAAATAGAGGGACAGCAGTCTCTTGAGAACATAGGCAGTGCCTAACAGAAGAGGACAGGCCAGTATGTCAAGCCCTCAATGTTGTTCCAAGTAACTATGATTCTTGTTCTTCAAGGAGTAAAGTTGGTGGTTGCCATGGGTCCTGAGGAGAGGGGAGGAAGGAATAGAATTGTTGGGGCATTGGGGGCACTGGAATTGTTCTACATGATCTTCCAATGATGGATACAGGCCATGTTAAATTTCATCAAAATTTATAAAAGTGTATGGTCAAAAATGTAAAGCATAATGTAAATCTTTGACCATAGTTAGTAGCAATGGTTCAGTATTTGGACAGCAAGTGTAACAAATGAACCATCCACATGTAAAATGTTATTAATAGGGGAAAGGGAGAAAGGACGATGTTGGGTATATGGGAATCCCCTACATTCTGTACATCACTTTTCTGTAACCTAAAGCTTCTTTGAAGACAAATGATAAAAATAAGACACTGGGGGAATAAAGAGAAGAAAATGTCACTGTACATACAAAACAACAGATCTTACAGTGCTGAAGACATAATGTCAAAAAGTTTTTTAAATTTTATATTTTTAAATTGTTTTTTATTATTGCAAAGTTTTTGAAAAATTTTGTATTTTATTTGTTATTTTAAAACTGTCATTATTTCATTTTCTTATTAATTGTATTTGGTTATTTTCTTGGCTTCATATTTGAAGATGTTTTGGATCACAAAAGGGTTACAACTGTGGGAGAGAAGGATCATTGTTGCAGGGTGTCAGTGATGGGGGATGCATGGGAGGAGGTTTGTCCAGGCATATCACTAAAGCATATAAATATGTTCAAGTGTTTCTGGGGCATTGTCACAGTGGGTGGAGAGACACACAATAACCAAAAGAATATGAAATTTGCATCCTGGAGAACTCTGCCACATTCTCTAATGGGACAGCAAAAATCCCCTGAGTATAGGGGCAGTAACTAGTGAAGGAGAATGGTCCACTGATGGGATGGGCACTTGACATTGATGACTGTACTTATGAACCTTTACTTTTGAAATTGAAACTTAGCACTAGTATTATGGGGTACCTAAGAGTTACCTCCTGAGAGCCTCCTTGTTACTCAAATGTGGGCTCTCTCTAAGCCGAACTCAGCATAAAAATGCATTGCCTTCCCCCTAGTGTGGGACATTACTCCCAGGCATGAGCCTCCCTGGCACCAATGGATTACAAAAGCACCAACTAGCAATGCAACTGGAAAAAGACCTTGACCAAAAGGGGGAAAGGGTAAAGACAAATGAGTTTATATGGCTAAGAGACTTCAACGTGAGTCAGGAGGTCATTCCAGAGATTATGCTTATGCATGTTTCTGTAGGGTCTCATTGACTGCCAAAGTAAATATAGCCTCAAATAGGGGGGTTTGTGAGGTGTATGGAAAGATCCAGACACTATAGGCAGGGTAGACAGCTCAGGAGTTTGGTGCCCTGCCAGTGGCCCTTACTTTGGAATTTATGCTCCTCAGTGTAATAGAGTTTGACTCATTTATAGTTTTGTTACACATGGCTCTTCTATCCCTTCTATTTGAACCTATAATTAGTACTAGAGTTGATAGGTATATGTCCAAGAGACTTAAATCTTCGGGCTGTCCCTGTGCCAGCTGGTCCCTGAATCTCAACAGAGTTGCACCATGTACTCTCCAATTCATTGGACTCATCCAGGACAACTAACAAGGAAATGATGATGGACAATGACCATCCCAAGGAAAAGACAGGGTCTGCAACTGCAAGCAAGATAGTCCCATCTGTCTACCCTATGGGATCTAAGCCCCCTCTTACTTAGAGGTAGAGTCAGGATCACCATCTCAAAATCCTCAGGATTGGGGAATAAATGATGGACTAGAGTAGACTTACTATTATTCTACTATAGACTTATTGCGATTCTGGTAATGGAAGAACTTTTATCACTGATGTACAGGCAGTGGCCACTGGAGGTTTTGAAACTAGGGAGAGGGAAACCAGGTGAAATATGGGGGCATTTTTTGGACTTGGGAATTGTCCTGAATGACATTGCAATGACAGATACAGGCCATTATATATCTTGTCATAATTAACAGAATTGTGTGGCAGAGAGTGTAAACTGCAGTGTAAACTATAATCCATGCTTATAGCTTAGTCAGCAATGCTCCAAAATGTGTTCATCAATGGTAACAAATATACCACACTAATGAAGGTTGTTGTTAATATGGGAAAGTGTGGGAGGGGTAGGGAATGGGACATATGGGCATCTCCTATATATTTTTTGTAACATTTATGTAATCTAAATATCTTTTAAAAATTTATTTTAAAGTATATAAAAAAGACATAAAATAAAGAATGCATGGAGTAGTATGGTGAAAGGACTTGAGGACTCAACAATTGCCTGGAGATAACAACTAGAAAATGGTATGGCTTTTGAAGGGTTCATCTTACCATAGTGGTAGGAGGAGTGGGTTTTTGTTGTTGTTGTTTGTTTTTGAGGGGGATACTCTATCTTGAAAAATATTTGAACACTTAGAGCTTCTGTAAGTTCAAAATGGAGGAAAAATAAAGAACTTGAGAGTAAGTAGCTCAGAATAGTTGAGGTGTGTTAGGCACATTCCAAGGGATTACAGTCTAACTCAGTCACAATGACAATAAGTTATAGTCTATATTTTGTTCATTGGGTCATACACAGTTAACTCCCATTTGAAAATAATTTCTCACTGTCAGTAGCCATCTGGATTGATTTAGATAAGTCCTGTCGATGTAGTGGAAGATCAGTGGACATAGCGTGAGAAGACGTAGCTCTGCCACTTGCACTGGGTGACTTTGGGCAACTTCCTGCACTTATCTGATTACTATTTTCTCATTTCTAGAAGGACAATAATACTCAATAATAATGCAGCATAATATTGCAGTGGTAGCACGAAATTTACGTGTTGAAGCACTATTGCTATACATAGTGTTATTTTGATTATTTATATAGAAAGAGATCAGAAATGCTATTTTATGAGTGGAAATTTTTATCTTTTATAATAATTTTTAGATACCTTTTCCCAGTCCCTTTGAACTAAAATCAGAGTGATTCTGTAATTATGTGATATGTAGTATATAGGAAGTGGGTCATCTTTCATCAATTTCCCCTGAGGATTTTCCTTTAGAGACTAGGACAAAATTCATTTCATTTTGAAGAAACTGCTTTTTAATTATTTACTTTGAATCAATTTAAAATTTCTCAGATTTGTGTCCTCATATAGATAAAGTTTTTTTGGGGGTGTTAAATAGTTAAATTGTATGTAACCTACCACAAAAATGGTTGTAGGTAGTTAACAACAAATTACAGTATAAATCAATATATAGAATCAAAATGATTTACTCCCAAAAGAGGAGGCTTTTATATAACAGAAAGATGTGAAGGAAAAGTAAGGGAAACTCTATATGTTGGACAGGTAATACATCCTTCCTAAATGGGCAAAGAAAATTACTAGAAATCAATGAGGAGTATGTTTTCATTTCATGATGACTAAAGGAGGTGACAGAGAATACCAAAACCTCACTCCACTAGCAAGAGCTTGGCATGAACAGCCAATACATGGAAAGGCTGGTTCTGATAGTAGTGACCAGTTTAAGAGTCAAAACAGGGAGAGAAGGGGATTCAAGTAACATCCCAAGAAGAAAAAGTCCTGGAAATGCTGGCATGGCAGGATAAGGACAGGGAGATTACTTACTTTAAGAGAAATGACTTAAAAAGAGGACATCGTGAAAGATAATTAGGATCATCTTAAAATGGCAAAGAATTTATTTTCCTTCTGAGACTTACACTTTATATTGCCGTCTTGTTTATATAAATTTCAAACCTTTTTTATGGTCCCTTACAGCTCTTACATTTTTGTGACTCTAAGGAGTATGATATTTATATTTATACTGATATCTATGCAAAGATTTAATTTTGTTTAAGAGAAGTAAAATTAACAACTGTATTAAAATGTTTCTGAAGTTTGGGCAATCTAGGCTTGGGCATTTATCCTGTGTTTCATAGGTATTAGATAAAAAAAAACAGGGATTTCAACAGCACTGCTCCTGAGTTGCAGAACAAATATCATACTCCCTATAAGCAACTTGATAAATTGCTGTATTAGAACAGTTAAACAATTCCCCTCTAATCAATATAAACTGCTTGTAGTTAGTTGATGTTACTGCTTTTATTTTCAGATTTCCAATATACAACAAGTGGTTAAATTTTTCACACAATTATCATTACTGTGAGATCAACTTTTTCAAAACACAGCACAAGATGAAAATCCTCTCAATTGAAGAATGGTCTTGGAAAACACCATATTAGACTTACATTTAAAAGTAAATATTTGGTTAACCCACCTGATGTGATTGAATTTGATATTCCACAAACTTATTAGAAAAGAATATGGAGCTGAGGTTTAATTCATTTTTTCCCTCTTGTTCCAAGTTTCTGCCACCTCTCTAAGAGTATGCTTAATGAAAATGGGATTTTTTTTTTAGAGTTGTGGTTATAAATTTTTAGTAATTCTTCAAGTCCTTATCGATATAGAGGTCATATCTTAAACCTTTTTCATCCTAACATTGTCAAGTCTCCCAAGGCTTATTCCATTGAAAATGTCATAGTGATATTTTGCATATTTCCTAATATTTTGAAATGCAAATAAATTTTTCCTAATTAAAAATAGCTTTTATTTTATATTCTTTTATTTATAAAAATAACTCCTGTAAATCATACAAATTAAAACAATATAAAAATAATAAAAATAGAGTAAAAATAAAAAAATTATTGTTAGTATTTTGGTACTTTTTGATATCTCTATGAATAATTACATTAAAGATGTTATTTATACAAAATATACATTTCATACTATATACTTTTCTTTGTTTTAAAGTTAAAAACAAAACAAAACTAAACCTTGAGCCCCCACCTGGATATAGTGTCCTCAAGAATAAAGAATTACTAGTTCAGGATCATGCACCTTGAATATCAAGAGACTCAAAGTGAAGGGCTCACATATGATTATGATCAATTCTTAACTTTAAGGTTTTGTCCCTTTTAACTTTCAAATGACCTTAGAGAAAGACAACATTTTAAGTCTTATCAGCCATAGTTTAATGTAATATGTGTATAGATTCAATAAAACATTTCTTGAGATAGCTTTTCCTTTAATATTCCATATAAAAGAAAAAGCAATAGATAAAAACTGAATATAACACACATATTTAGGGGGGAAACCCAGAAAAAAAGGATTCCTATGGACCACCAAACGATTGAAGGTGACTCTTCTTATTTCAGTTTGTTAGAAAGGAAATTCCTAGCCACTTAGGCAACAGAAAGTGAGAGAAAGTGTTGTGTGATGTTTGGGAATTGTCATTTCAGCTGTTTTTCACAATATATAGGCCTCAGAAATTCCTTTTCTGACATGGAGCTGTATTTGTATCAGGTCCATTCTTTCACCGCAGGAGTAAAGTCAGAGGCAGAAATAAGAAGACACTGCTGGATGGTTGATGAGCTATGCTCATACCCACTAGAACAGGATATTCATTGGTTTCTATAAGTAACTCAAATTTTATCCTTTCTGCAGAAATAAACTCTTTCCATTTATGACAGGGTTCTTAGCCTTTTTTGTTCCACAGACCCCATTGCCAGTCAGGTGAAATGAATACTACCGTAATTTATTTTCTGCATGTATTCGTAAGTGAAAGAAATGCTAGATTTCAGTTAGAGGTCAGAGAAAATAAAGATAATAAGCTGATGTGTTTTCAGTTCAAACTCACAGTCCCTTTGAAATCTTTCCAAGGACCTCTTGGGGTCCAATGGCCCCTGGTTAAGAACTCCTGGTTTATGGTAATTTCTAGCCACTTGCTGCAAATCATGGGCTCTTCTTCTAAAGGGAAGTAATAGTGATAGGACAAATAAAATTTTTCTGGAATTCAGGTACTCTCAGGCTAAGTCTAGGACTGTACTCTGCTATCCATGAATGGGAAGATGAAAAAGAGACACTATTAAACATAGTGACTGGGATTATAGGTTCATGCAGAACCATATATACTGATGTTAGACACTGCTGATATCAAGTCCTCAGCATTCTGTCTTGAAGGACGGAAGCAGAATTAATTGTTATACGACTAGAGAAACACATACGTTGAAGAAAGGGCAGGTTTGAAATGCCTTAATTGGCATTCAGAGGAAACAACGCCAACTTCATGTATGTGAATTTTTGAGTACACATACAGTTGCAGTGCAAATATAGTAAGAAAGACTTCAAATCCCCCTCTGATCACCCATTAGACTTGCTGCAATATGAAACAGGCTCAGGGACCAGAACAGAATGAGAAGATAGTGTAATATAATAATGATAAGCAGAAATTTTGGTGTCAACATTTGGGTTCAAATTCAAGCTCTGCTGCTTGATGTATGGCTTTGAGAAAGTTACTTAATATTTCTTTTGCTCACACTTTCATTTGCATAATATAAAAAACAAATACAGTACCTATATGATCTGGTTATTTTGAGATTAAATAGTTTAACATCTAAAAATCATTTTGACACTTTGCATGTACCTTCTACCTAATGATGTGGTAGGTAAAAAGCAGTATATACTAGAAAAATAGTATAAAGGCCTCTGGTAGGAGGATCTCATGGAAAAAGAAAAGTTAAATATGTATCTTTAGGATATACCCAATGTTCATAGCGGCATTATTCAGAATTGCTAAAAGATGGAAGCATCTGACTGTGAACAGATGAATAGATAAACAAGATGTAGTATATACATATGACGGAATACTATTCAGCAGTAAGAAGAAATCAACTGGGGAAGCACATGCGACATGGAGGAACCTTAAGGGCATTATGCTGAGTGAAATAAGCCAGACACGAATGGCTATTGCATGGTCTCACTGATACGAACTAATTATGATGAGCAGACTTATGGATTTGGACTATGAAGGGTAAGGATGGTGGGAGATGGAATGAGGGCTGAGAAGGGGGAGATGATGCCGGATGCAGGTAGAACGTTTAACAAGTCAATTGTAAATAAGTGGTAATGGATATACTTGATGGTAACACATTATAATGAGCGTAAAAGATACAGCCCATAATATAACCTGCCATAATCTACAGAATTCAGTGGGAGAGAATGTAAACTACAGTGTAAATGGTAATCCATGCTTAGTGGCAATGCTCCAAATGTGTTCACCAATAATTGCAATGAATGGACCACACTAATGAAAGGAGTTGTTAATGCAGGGAAGGGTGGGAGGAGTGGGGAACGGGGCATATGGGAAGCCCTTATTTTTTTGTGTGTAACATTTTGTGTAATCTAAGTTATCTTTAAAAATATATTTACAAAAAAAAGAACCTTTACTGGAACACTTGAAAAAAAAACACTGACTGGTTGAAACAAGCGGTCTAGGGAGGTTAACGTTAGTTGGAGGATGGCAGGAGGATAATATAGGGAATGCGTAACTGATTCTGGTGGTAGATGAGGATTGTGGTTAATATTATAAATACAGGAATGTTCTTCTACTATAAGGTAAGAATGTTGTAATGCATGGGGAAAATATAACTAATGTAATTTATTGACTATACGTAACAACAATTTGTAATTTTTTTGTAGCAAAAGCAAAGAAGGTACTATATTAAAGGTAATGGTCCCCCCAAAAAAGAATACAGCGTTTCATTTTTGCTAGATATAAACATGATTAAGCATTTTTTCTCTTTTTTTTTAATTAATAAGGAGACCCTGATTAAGTCATGTAATGAAGCTGTGTTCACCTGTGTATCTTTCTGAACATTGGAGGAACAATCGAATTTATCATTGGAATTAGATGAGGTGCAAGTGCCTGGTCAGAACTTTTTAGGAGTCATGTTTCTATAACTTGTTGAGCTGCCTTATGTCTGTTATCTTATTTTTTGAATGTGAAATAAAGTTTGAATTTAAAAATTTATAAAATTTTTTTTAAAAAGTTGTGGGTCTAGGTTTACCTAACGTTAAGGCATAAGATAAAAGGGTTCCCAAACACAACACCACCCCAACACCTTGCACTGGTGTCGAACATTTGTTATAATTGATGATAGCACCTTTTTGTAATTGTACTATTTTTTTTTAAGATTTATTTTTTATTGATTTCTCTCCCCTTCCCCCCCACCCCAGTTGTCTGCTCTCTGTGTCCACTCGCTGTGTGCTCTTCTGTGACCACTTCTATCCTTATCAGTGGCACGGGAATCTGTGTCTCTTTTTGTTGCGTCATCTTGCTGCATTAGCTCTCCGTGTGTGCTGCACCATTCCTGGGCAGGCTGCACTTTCTTTCACACTGGGCTGCTCTCCTTATGGGGTGCACTTCTTGCATGTGGGGTTCCCCTACGCGGGGAACACCCCTGCGTGGCACGGCACTCCTTGCCTGCATCAGCACTGTGCATGGGACAGCTCCACACGGGTCAAGGAGGCCCGGGGTTTGAACCGCGGACCTCCCATGTAGTAGACGGACACCCTAACCACTGGGCCAAGTTCACTTCCCTGTACTATTTTTTTATTTTGCAATTTCACTATTTTTAAACAGTAGTTTCCTTTGGTAAATTTGATGAAAAAATATTACAATAGCACTAATAATTATAGCCCATAGTTTATATTAGGTGTATTTCCCCATATATCACCCTATTATTAACACTTTATATTTGTGTCATATATTGGTTATAATTCATGAAAGAATAGTCTTAAACATCTATTATAAACTGTAATAGATGGTGTACAATAGGCATGATACAGTCCTATGTTTTATCTTTTAATTTTTATTTTAGAAATATATATGGCCTGAATTTTTCTGTTTTAACCACAGTCACCTATATCATTCAGTGCTTTTAATTATGCTCACAATAGTGTGTTACCATCGCCACCATCCATTTCCAAAACTTTACAGTCTTCTAGTTTGCTGATTCTTCTGCCTATTCAAATCTGCTGTTGTATGCCTCTAATGTATTTTTAATCTTTACTATTGTGGCTTTCATCTCCATATTTTCTGTAAGTGTTTCTTTTTATGCTTTCAAATTCTTCTTTAGCCTTGTACATTGTCTTCTTAATATCTTAAGATATTAAGATATTGATCTGAGAATTGATCTAGGAGATTTGTTTGAACATCTTTGATTACTTGTTCCACCTTCTGAGTCTCCTCTGAAGTTTTAATTGTTTCCTTGAATGAGCCATATCTTCCTGTTACTTTGTTTGGCTTCTAAGTTTTTGCTGATGTCTGGAATCTGGTTATATTGATGAGTTGACTCTGAAAGTCAGTTTCTCCCTCTTGCTCAGGGTTTTACTCTTGATTGTCTTTGTGTTAAGTGTCTGGCACTTTGTCGTGTTCTAGATCTTTAAAATAGCCTATTTTAAACTCATCAGATCTCAGTCCTTTGCAGGTGATTTTTGCTCTGGATATGTGGTACAATTTTTAAGAATGTGTAATTGTTTCACCTCTGTGAGAAAACTTCCTTTCCTCGTTCCTATCTGGGAATCTTGATCCGTTCTCTGTTTTTGTGCAGAATTTTATTCCCAGCTCCTATGATTTGTTTAAATTTTCCCCTTCACTAAATGCCTGGTTTTTCTTACTCTTTTCAGTTCTGGGAACCTCCTATCTTAAAGCAATTCAGTTCAACCCCCCTTTTTTTCTCTGTGAGGCTTTTCTGCTCCTGTATCTTCCCTGATAGGGTGTCTCATACCGGGAAGTCAGATGGGATTAATGCAGAAAAGTGTGTCACTCCAGAAAAGCCCATTTTGCATTTAGGTGATCCAATCAGCCGATGCTGCACTGAGTGAGTACAACACTTTCCAGGATCTCTGGGGAGGTTTTTTCAGATGTCTTAAGTCGTCATGTTGATGATGTCACCTATTACTTTTATAACTATAGATCAGAGGCCCCATCCCCCATTTTTCTCCCCCAAACCTTCATTCCTTTGGGTTTATAGTAATAACATTTATCTTACCGTTTTCACTTTAAGAGGCATATTCTCCTCTCTTTGGTCATCTGGTTCTAATGCCCAGAGGCATAATGGGCTGGTAATTTTTGACTTTTTGTCTTTTGGGCTTCCGGATATGATAAGAGCTTTAGGAAGAGTGGTGGAAATGATGAAGCAGACAGTGGGCCTTAGAACCATGGTCAGAGAGAGGGCAAGTCAAACCCCACACAGATGACACATGAAGAGCCTTGTTGGGGTAAATTTAGCACATGAAAATCTGGATAGGGCTGTACATTTAGTTCTCAGTGACGCAAAGTGTTTACTTTATTCAACTTTACTGAAAAAGATTATCATATATTCTGTTATTACTTATGTAGAGTAAATGCAGTCATCAGCCACATTCACAGACTGAACACATTTTTTAAAAGATTTATTTATTTTTAAAATTCGCCCTATTTTTCTTTATTGATCCCCCCTTCCCCAGATGGTTCACTGTCTGTTGGCTCGCCTTCTCCAGGAGGCATGAGAAACCAACCCGGGACCTCCCACGTGAGAGGCAAGTGCCCACCGGCCTGAGCCACACCCACTCCCCATGGCTGCAGCCCCTGCTGGCTTGCAGATGCATCTGCTCTTCTTTTAGGAGGCACCGGGACTGAACCCGAGACCTCCCCTGGGGTAGGTGGGTGCCCAAGTGGTTGGCCACATTCGTTTCCCTGAATGCACTTGTTCTGTGTGTGGGGAGGACACAGAGAAGGGACATGGTCCCCAACCTCCAGGAGGAGATGAGTCATCCAGAGCCCATGCCTCACGTGTTCACTTTGTACCTTAGCTCCTTCGGCCTGAATTTAGTAGGTATTTGTGGAAGATGGTATTACTATTCATCAAGTAGTCTGGCTTCTCTTCTGTGGGGTCACGAAATGTGGGAGGTTGTCTTGTTTAACCCAGAAGTCACCATGTAACTTGCTTTGTTTGATGTAGTTTTAGCAGAAATCCATGTCAATCATTCCACGAAACAGCTTAAAGAGCTAGTATTTAGTTCATCATTGCCTCTCTTCCCAGCAGCTGTGATCATGGAGGAATAAGTTGAGATGTAATTTCTGTCAGACTGGATCAGTGAGTGAACAAAAATGTGCAGGGCCCTCTTATCTAATTGAAATGGGCATAAAAATATGTATTTTTATTGTTTTAAGCCCTTGAATTTCCAGGCTGTTTTTCACTGCAGCATAACCTTACTAATCCTCATTGACAGTATCTGATATTTGTTTAGTAGATGAGTAAAGCAACTCCCTGTTTTTCATGTCTAATATTTTCAAAAGACTCTTTATATGCTAAATAATTTTGAAGTTGAATACCTCATTTTTGCCAAGAAGTTATAATCTAGAAAACATTTGTATTTGTGGCATTTCGATATCATGTATGAATTCCAAAAAGAGATATGGGTTATATTTGTCAAGTAGTCTATTCCTCTCAGCATGAGGCCCTTTTCTTGTATTAAAGACAAAGGTTTTATGTTTACTTGATTATATTAAGAGTAGGTCTTTGATTTGACCACATCATTAGGGCATGCAGGGTTGGGTCTAAGCCCCCCTTGGTGGGCTATGTAAACTGACACTTACTCAAGGAGGACACAGAAGTACATACACAAAGAAGATACAGAAGAAGAGAGACAGCTCCATAGACATGACAGAGGCCCCTGGAAGAGAGACGAGCCTGAGAGTCTACAGCTGACCTTGTGAAGAGAACAGAGCAGCTGAGCCTGGAAAGATACCAACCCTGGGAAGAGAGATGAGTCCTACACCAGCGTACAGCTGAGATCGGAGCCTTAAGCAGAAAGATCAAGGCTGAACCCTCACAGACATGGCCCGCCATCTTGCTTAACACATGCGACAGAGTTTGGTAAGGAAGTAACCTTGAGCTGGTCTCTTTAGGGGCTGCTAACTGGAAGCTTTCACCCCAAATAAATACCCTTTATAAAAACCAATAGATTTCTGGTACTTTGTATCAGCATGCCTTTGGCTGATTAATACAGTATATAAAATAAAATATATAAATTTTAAATATAAATTTTAAATAATACCTTGGTCTGAGGATCAGGGACAGTTTCACTGGGCAGTTATCAGGCAACAGGGCTTAGTATAGGGCCACAAAAAGAATGTAGAAAGAGAGGAATTCATTTTAATTCTTTAAATATTTACTGAGTGCCAACTGTGAGCCAGGCCTTTTAACATTTCCAATTATTTAAATATATGGTATGTGAGTCTGCTGTACACGAATTTTTAAATTTTCACCTTGGTCTGGAAGGTTACTTCTACCCTGGTGTTTAGGGAAGCCACTTCATTTCAACCCATTCCATTGCTTCCCTTCCACACAGAGGGTAGATACCTGCCGGGAGACATTTACCCTTTAAAGACACTCTCCTCATGAAGGAAAATATGTGAGCTTTCATGTTAGCTGAAAGAGAGTTATTCAAGTTTATTAAATCAAAGAGTCAGGAAGTCAAGTCTGGAAAGAACCAGAGAGTGGACTGTTGGTTGATGGGATTCGTAGAAAGAGAGACTCTGGTCCAGAATAGAACTGAAGTAGAAGAAGAATCAAGCAGCAGGAAAAGAGACAGATTGGCTCAATCAATAATTTGAAAATTTTAATTTCTAAGAGTGGATTCTGTTATGGTGACCAGAAAACGTGAGGTCAGTTTTCCATAGCAAAGGGAAGAAATAAAATAATTCTGGAAAATTAAGAAGGCAAAATAAGCAAGGTGGTCCTGTTGGAAGTGGCCTTGGAGATGCCTCCGGCATCTCTAGTTGAGGAGATCCTACACAGATCCTCTTAGATTGGCCTTTGATTTGGCCAGTCCCACTTGGGAGACAGGCTTTCAAAATCTTCCTGCAGCCAGAGCAAGCACCTGCCCCTCTAGACATGACCAATGAGATCCTCGCAGGGAAGTCTCAGAGAACATTACTTGTTACTCACACAGTATTGGAAAGTTGAAAGTCTACTATAACAAGATGCAGAAAGCTGTGAATTACCTGTTGATTATTAGAGCAACAACAGGGGTATAATGACGCTACATACCACATTCAGTTGATTGCAAATTCTATCATTCTTTTCAAATTTCATCTCTTTCAAGGGTCTTACTCCTTGGACTGGATATGATAATTTTAAAATTTTGAATATAAATCTCATTATGTATGTCCTTCACAATTGCAGGGAAAGTCCTAAGAGGGTAGTTTAT